>NC_082668.1:68759021-69375271 GCF_025265405.1 Mesoplodon densirostris
GATTTGAGTCTTCTCCCTCTTCTTCTTGATGAGTCTGGCTAATGGTTTATCAATTTTGTTTATCTTCTCAAAGAACCAGCTTTTAGTTTTATTGACCTTTGCTATTGTTTTCTTTGTTTCTATTTCACTGATTTCTGCTCTGATCTTTCTTTCTTTCTTTCTTTCTGCTAACTTTGGGGTTTTTTTGTTCTTCTTTCTCTAGTTCCTTTAGGTGTAAGGTTAGATTGTTTATTTGAGATTTTTCTTGTTTCTTTAGGTAGGCTTGTATAGCTATAAACTTCCCTCTTAGAATTGCTTTTGCTGCATCCCATAGGTTTTGGATTGTCGTGTTTTCATTGTCATTCATCGCTAGGTATTTTTTAACCTCCTCTTTGATTTCTTCAGTGATCTCTTGGTTACTTAGTAACTTACTGCTTAGCCTCCATGAGTTTGTGGTTTTTTATGTTTTTTTCCTCGTAATTGATTTCTAATTTCATAGCATTGTGGTCAGAAAAAATGCTTGATATGATTTCAATTTTCTTAAAATTACTGAGGGTTGATGTGTGACCTATCCAGGATAGATGTGATCTATCCTGGAGAATGTTCCGTGCGCACTTGAGAAGAAAGTGTAACCTGCTGTTTTGGGATGAAATGTCCTATAAATATCAATTAAATCTATCTGGTCTATTGTGTCATTTAAAGCTTCTGTTTCCTTATTTATTTTCATTGTGGATGTTCCGTCCATTGGTAAGTGAGGTGTTAAAGTCCCCAACTATTATAGTGTTACTGTTGATTTCCTCTTTTATAGCTGCTAGCAGTTCCCTTATGTATTGAGGTGCTTCTATGTTGGGTGCATATATATTTATAATTGTTATAGCTTCTTCTTGGATTGATCCCTTGATCATTATGTAGTGTCCTTTCTTGTCTCTTGCAACATTCTTTATTTAAAAGTCTATTTTATCTGATATGAGTATTGCTACTCCAGCTTTCTTTTGATTTCCATTTGCATGGAATATCTTTTTCCATCCCCTCACTTTCAGTCTGAATGTGTCCCTAGGTCTGAAGTGGTCTCTTGTAGACAGCATATAGATGGGTCTTGTTTTTGTATCCATTCAGCAAGCCTGTGTCTTTTGGTTGGAGCACTTAATCCACTCACGTTTAAGGTAATTATCGATATGTATGTTTCTATGACCATTTTCTTATTTGCTTTGGGTTTGTTTTTGTATGTCCTTTTCTTCTCTTGTGTTTCCCACTTAGAGAAGTTCCTTTAGCATTTGTTGTAGAGCTGGTTTGGTGGTGCTGAATTCTCTCAGTTTTTGCTTGTTGTAAAGCTTTAGATTTCTCCATCGAATCTGAATGAGATCGTTGCTGGCTAGAGTAATCTTGGTTGTAGGTTCTTCCCTTTCATCACTTGAAGTATATCATGCCACTCCCTTCTGGCTTGTAGAGTTTCTGCTGAGAAATCATCTGTTAACTTTATGGGAGTTCCCTTGTATGTTATTTGTCGTTTTTCCCTTGCTGCTTTCAATAGTTTTTCTTTGTCTTTAATTTTTGCCAATTTGATTACTATGTGTCTCGGCATGTTTCTTCTTGGGTTTATTCTGTATGGGACTCTCTGTGCTTCCTGGACTTGGGTGGCTATTTCCTTTCCCATGTTAGGGAAGTTTTTGAGTATAATAATCTCTTCAAATATTTTCTCTGGTTCTTTCTCTCTCTTCTCTTTCTGGGACCCCTGTAATGCGAATGTTGTTGCGTTTAATGTTGTCCCAAAGGTCTCTTAGGGTGTCTTCATTTCTTTTCATTCTTTTTTCTTTACTCTGTTCCGCAGCAGTGACCATTCTGTCTTCCAGGTCACTTATTCGTTCTTGTGCCTCAGTTATTCTGCTATTGATTCCTTCTAGTGTAGTTTTCATTTCAGTTATTGTATTGTTCATCTGTTTGTTTGTTCTTTAATTCTTCTACGTGTTTGTTAAACATTTCTTGCATCTTCTTGATCTTTGCCTCCATTCTTTTTCGGAGGTCCTGGACCATCTTGACTATCATTATTCTGAATTCTTTTTCTGGAAGGTTGCCTATCTCCACTTCATTTAGTTGTTTTTCTGGGGTTTTATCTTGTTCCTTCATCTGGTACATAGCCCTCTGCTTTTCATCTTGTCTCTCTGTGAATGTGGTTTTTGTTCCACAGGGTGCAGGATTGTAGTTCTTCTTGCTTCTGCTGTCTGCCCTCTGGTCAGTTCACTCCTTTATTGATTACTGTAGAAGCTCTTTATATATTATGGACAGTGTTGATGATTACACACATTGCATTTTTCCACTCCTTATCAGTCTTCACTTCATCTATGGTATCTTTCAGTGTCTAGACATTTAAAAATTCAATGTAGGGGCTTCCCTGGTGGTGCAGTTGTTGGGGGTCCGCCTGCCGATGCAGGGGACACGGGTTCGTGCCCCGGTCCGGGAGGATCCCGCATGCCGCGGAGCGGCTGGGCCCGTGAGCCATGGCCACTGAGCCTGCGCGTCTGGAGCCTGTGCTCCGCAGCGGGAAAGGCCACAACAGTGAGAGGCCCGTGTACCGAGAAAAAAAAAAAAAATTCAACGTAATTAACTTTAACCATCTTATTTGTTATGACTTGTGATCTGTGTAACTTCTGTAAGAAATCTTTCCCTACCTCAAGAATACAAACATATTTTCTTATATGTTTCTTCTAATTTTAAAAAAGAAGTTTTGTTTTTCTACATAAAGTTAGGTTTATCAACCTGAAATTTACTTTAGGCTATGCAATGACAGTGTTTTTTCTATGTGTATAACTCCTGATTTTTTTTTGTTGAAAAATTATCCAAACTATATTTAAT
Organism: Mesoplodon densirostris; assembly: GCF_025265405.1. Lineage (NCBI taxonomy): Eukaryota > Metazoa > Chordata > Mammalia > Artiodactyla > Ziphiidae > Mesoplodon > Mesoplodon densirostris. The sequence continues at coordinate 68,761,851 of NC_082668.1, forward strand.
CTCAGTCAGCACTTTCTCTTTTCTTTATAATTTCCACCAATTCTAAACGTTTTCTTAAATAAGAAAACCCCAAACAAAAATTGAGTCATCACCTTGAATTAAAAATATAATAGGAAACTGGCAAAACAATGGTTTTTCATGTTGACAATTCTGAGGCAGAGATATTTTCCCAGAATAATGAAAGGTATGTGTTTATGTATATACGTGTGTGTGTGTATCCTCCATATACCATAAGCTAGTAAATAAAGTCTAATTTTGGTACATAAGTAACTAAAATCTCTACTCTAAAAATTCTTAGTCCCTGTAATACTTCTGTGATAAAGACAGCTGTTGCTGAAAATGGCAGTGTGGTTTTGATAAATGGGAGGGGCATGTGCTAATGAGAGGGAAAGTATATAGAGAGGAAAACACTCTTAAGTTTCCTAAGCAAGATCAGAAATGGAGAAGGAGAATCTGTAAAAGTGGCAGAACCACATAGTAAAGCAGTTATGATAAGCTTGAAGCTAGACAGCCTTGGATTTGAGCTCTGGGTTTGCCATCTACTAGCTGTGTGACCTGGGGTAAGTTATTTAACCTCAAAGAGCATCGGTTTCCTCAAAGGTAAGGATAAAATACCCCCAAAGATTAAAAAACAGGATTAATATAACTAGACATAATGCTGGTAAAGTAACTAGGTCACCTGACTCATGTGCTATTTAATAAATGATACCCATTATTATTATAAATGGAAGTGATCAAGAAGAAACTCACGAAACCAAAATTATTTTTTCTTTGAAAGGTATTTGCCATACCTTTTGTAATAAGGAATAAATAATTTTCTAGAAATATTAGACTAGTATCAAATACTCTAAGAGAAGGAAAAACTTTACTTTTCAGAACAATTAAGTACCCCTTTCTTGATACTGTTTAAGCTTAAGATATAATTACTGGGTGAAAGACCATGACCAGGTAGGATTTGTCCAGGCATGTAAAACTAGTTCAACCTTCGAAAATCAAGCAAGGTAATTCAACATATCAACAGGCTAAAGAAGAAAAGTCATAGATCATATTCATTGATACAGAATAAGCATTTAACAAAATCCAACACAATCATAATAAACTCTCAGCAAGTTAGGAATAGATGGGAATTACCTTAACTTGATAATAAACATGTATTAAAAACCTACAGCTTATATCATACTTAACAGTAAAAGACTAAATCCTTTCCCCCTAAGACTGGCAATTATCTACCCTCACCATTCTTACCCAACATAGTGCAAGAAGTTCTAGCCATTGCAAAAAAGAAAAAGAAAGAAAAGATATATAACTTAGAAAGGAAAAAAATAAAACTCTTTATTTGCAGATGATATGATTATCTACATAGAAAATCTCAAAGAATCTATTTAAAAAAGTCCTAAAATAAATTAGTTCAGCAACATTGCAGAATACAATATCAACACAAAAATCAGTCACATTTCTATACACTAATAATGGGCATGCTAAAACCAAAATTAAAAACAAAATATCATTTAAAATCGTTCCAGAAGAAACTAAACACTTAGGTATACACTGTAAACATGTACAGGATCTGTGAGGTGAGAATTATAAAATGATGAAAGAAATCAAAGAAGAACTAAATAAAAGAAGAGGCGTACCATATTCAGGGATTGGAAGACCTAATGTAGTAGACATGTTTATTTCCCCAAAATTTATCTAGAGGTTTAACCAATTCCCGTCAGAACATAATTACCTGGTGAAAGAAATGAGTGATAAAAATAAAACTAATACAAACCAGTAGCGTGTGTAGTGACCGCAGGCTTTTGCTGACATTGAAATGCTTCTGCAGCACGTCTCGCACATTCCTATCTTCTGAGAGACTCTAGAGGAAAAAAATCAAAACAGAATTAAGGAACAATGCAGTTTAAAACCTAAATGTAATCTTGTGCCTCACTGGCTGGTGTATCTCATGAACTCTATCTGGTATTTATCCATTATTAAATAGGTGCTGGTCTTATTTGTGGAAAACAAAAATCAAAATCAAATTTCCACTCTATTGATTTTCTTCTTATCCCTTTACATTAATTCCAAAGACACAAAGATAAAACATAACCCTTGCTACCACAACATTTCCAGTCTAAAGAGGGAAACTATACAGTCAGTACTAATGGGATGATCAAAATGCACCACTAAATGAAACAGAGAATAAGGGTTATTTACTATACTTCAAAAACAAGGTAAAGTGTTATTACAAAGACTGTATGAGTCAATATGCTACAAAGAGCATTCCAGTTATAGGGAACATCATGGACAATGTAGGGAGATTGTGGCATATGGACAGAAGATGAGTTAGTCATGTCATCCTGAGTTTCAGTTTTGGCTAAGTGATTGTACGGAAAGAAAAAGGCATGAAAACCTAACTGGAGGCAACTGCAATTGTCCACTTAAGAAAAGAAATGAGTCTGAATTAACACAGTGGTGTGAAGACAAGAAAGAATTAAACACATTTATAGAAGATATGTCTGATGGAGAATCAACCACTGGGGAGCAGAGATACAGGGTTGGAGAGGGGTTAGAAAAAAATCAAAGATGAAACTATGGGGAACAGAATGTCCCAGGAGAAGTGAAGAGGGAGATGTGGTCAGGAAGTAAAACTTGTATTATCAATGTTTAAGAAGTAAATGGAAAAAGAGGAGCAAAGTAAGAGACTGAGAAAGATGTTGAAGACTGGAACAGAATCCAAGAGAGAGCAATAAAACCAGGGGAAGAAAACAAGAGGGACACACTTCAAGAGGGAAGTGGTGATCAACAATGTAAACTACATACTTTGCATAACTAAATTAAGATGTATTTTGAGAAGTTGATGGCTTTGGAAATTTAGAGCTCAATAGGGCCCTTTGAAAAAGCAGTATCTAAATATATATTTAATATATCAATTTTATAAGTGACTTGGTAAGAGTCAACAACTGCAGAAGCAAGGACTACAGTTAATTTCCTAAAGTTTTTTATTTGTATTACTTTGCTTTATTATTTTATGTTCATCTGGTATGCTTCCAAGGGTATTCAACCCTGTTTGACACAAATATATATATAGCAACAGCAAGCCCTTTAAGAGAGAAAGAGAAGACTAAAAACAGTGACTGCAGTGAATTAGGATTAATGAAAAGTGAGGTTCACCTGGCACCAAAGAAAAGATTACATGAAAGGACAGCAAAATCAGAGTTGGCAGAGCCAAAAAAGGCTTGGGTAAGACTGACATAATTTTTCAAAACTCATCTGCAAAGAATAAGGATTCTCTTTCCAAAAAAAAAGGTCCAGAAAACTAAGTATTTCTGTATTTTCTAGAGCTGAAACTGTATGTCTCTACTTCTTCCACTGTGAGAAGATCCAGATTCACTAATAAGTTCTAGTCTAATGGGATGAAGTTTTATGCTCTCAGTAAATATATTATCCTAGTTATAGTCCCCATTCCCTTGCTACTGTTTTTAGTCTTCTCTGCCTTATTCAGGGAAGCTGACACATTCCCTTTTCACTGATGAGCACAGGAGTAGCAGTTGCAGAAACAAGTGCAGTGTGCTTGACTGGTGCCCTCTTCACAGGTAGTTTCTAAGGAGAATGTTATAGGATTACACTAGTACCTGAGGACTCATGCTGCTCCAGGGATAACTTAGTGGCAGCAGTATATATACTAAATCTCCTAGTCTTCCTGCTAAACATTCTTACCTTCTGTTAACTAAACAGGGAAGGGAAGGTTAAGAAAGTTGGTAGATCTTTCTTGAACTTAGCTATAGCACTTTGTGGGAATTTTCTTTGAGGAGAATTAGCTATGGTCCTTTTATTTTATTTATTTATTTATTTAACATCTTTTTTGGAGTATAATTGCTTTACAATGCTGTGTTTCTGCTGTATAACCAAGTGAATCAGTTATACATATACATGTATCCCCATATCTCCTCCCTCTTGAGTCTCCCTCCCACCATCCCTATCCCACCCCTCTAGGTGTTCACAAAGCACCGAGCTGATCTCCCTGTGCTATGCAGCTGCTTCCCACTAGCTATCTATTTTACATTTGGTAGTGTATATATGTCCATGGCACTCTCTCACTTCCTCCCAGCTTACCCTTCCCCACTCTGTGTCCTCAAGTCAATTCTCTATGTCTGAGTCTTTATTCCTGTCCTGCCCCTAGGTTCTTCAGAACCTTTTCTTATTTTTTTAGATTCCATATATATGGGTTAGCATACGGTATTTGTTTTTCTCTTTCTGACTTACTTCACTCTGTATGACAGTCTTTAGGTCCATCCACCTCACTACAAATAGTTCAATTTCATTTATTTTTATGGCTGAGTAATATTCAATCGTATATATGTGCCACATCTTCTTTATCCATTCATCTGTCGATGGACACTTAGGTTGCTTCCATGTCCTGGTGATTGTAAATAGTGCTGAAATGAACACTGTGATACACGACTCTTTTTGAATTATGGTCTTCTCAGGGTATTTGCCTTGAGAGTGGGATTGCTGGGTTATATGGTAGTTCTATTTTTAGTATTTTAAGGAACCTCCATACTGTTCTCCATAGTGGCTGTATCAATTTACATTCCCACCAACAGTGCAAGAGGGTTCCCTTTTCTCCACACCCTCTCCAGCATTTACTGTTTGTAGATTTTTTGATGATGGTCATTCTGTGCTATGGTCCTTTTAAATGCTCTTTTATACAGAGATTTTTCTTATACTGCCATGTTGAGATGGTATTTACCCTGCTTACTTACATATCTGGGATAGGGCTAAAACAAACATTCAAGTTAGACAGGATGTCCAGGTTCAAGTCTATCCTGAACATATTTATTGGATGAGATTCCCTAGGTGACCTGTCATCTATACCATTGTTTTTGTTTAACCTTGGAATTAGAAAAACTTGGATAGTCAGCACTGAGTGAAAGGATAGCTCCTTCAGTGCACACCCCCCCTTTTCAGACAGGGCCTCTGGCCATGGTGCTGACGTATTTTTTTCAAGTGAAGCTCATTTATTAGCATACCCTAAAGGGAGGTGGCAAATGATTAGGATAGGGCAAGAAAATATTAGAACTAAGAGACACAAACTCCAGTGGTATTAGTTCTACCTTATGAAAGAACTATAAGATTATCAAAAAGATGACAGGAGAGTGTTCACATTCATTCCTATCATCCTGCCTCTAAATTCAGTGTTCAGCAAAGAAGGACCAAAAACCTAGGGTTAGCCACTCTACATCACATGCTTACCATCTTCTGAGTCATCCAGAGTTATGCTTCACAGTAACTGTCACCATCTACTTCCTTTATATACCCATTCTAGGATCTCAGAATACAACATAGCTGGGAGGGACAGAAAGACGGATGACAGTACAGTATAATCTGGGCTTACGTAGAAAGATGGATGACAGTACAGTATAATCTGGGCTTACGTAGTCGTCTTAGGAAAGGAAAGTGAGCCGGGATAAGAATAATAAAAGCCCTGGGAAAGCACAGACATTTAAATACTAAGATTGCATTTGATCACTAAAGCAATCAGAAAAACACACTGTTGTAACAAGACAACAGTTCAGGAGTTGTAAAAGGTGAAAGTCTGTGATGCACTCAAAAGTGGATTCAGAGGCCAAAGATTCAGAGCTCTGACCCACTCCAGATCCAGGTAAAGGAAAAGACAATGTGAGAGCACCAACTATAAAGTGCTCTTAAAGCATGGACTCTTACAATTAGATACAGTATCAAGAAAAACTTGCACGAGCTAGTAAATATCTGAGTCCCAGGAAAAGTTAATTTGGGGAGGAAGGTGGAAGGAAGGACCCACACCTAATTATATCATGACACAATATCATGATTTAAGGATAAAGTCAATCATTTTGATATACAATTCTGTATAGTTACATTAGGAAAAAAATGAAATTAATGATTACAACAAAGTAAAAAAGGTAAACCAAAGAATAATATCTAAGGTTTGAATCCTTTATGTAAAAACAAATTTGGCTTGTATCAATATATAAGGTCTGAAATGCTACAAACCAAATAATTACTTTGTAGTGAAAGGAGGGAAGATGGGCATGGACATAAGGGAAAGTTCTACCTTTTACCATGTATTCTTGAGCACTGATTAAATTTTGTTAGTAACTTTTAATTTTAAAAAACTGTGTCAAAATTAATAGTGCTCAAATAAGCTGACTCTATTTTAAATCAAAATAAGAATCAAGTTTCAGTTATACAAGTTAAGTTCTGCGTAAGTAATGGACAGCAATGTGATTATAGTTAATGATACAGTAGTATATACTTTAAATTTGCTTAGAAGATAAAACTTAACTGTTTTACCACAAAATTTAAAAAAAAGGAGAAAAGAAAGAGATCTATATGAGGTGATGGATATGTTAAATATTATAGCTTGATTGTGGTATTTCACAATGTATACCAAAACATCAAGTTGTATACCTTAAATATAAGCAATTTCTAATTTGTCAGTTATACCTCAACAAAGATGGGAGAAAAAAACAAGAATCATTAAAAAGCAAAATAAATGCAAACTCTCACTTTTAATTTGGTATTGATATTTAAGATTTTACAGTAAAAAATATAATCTATCATTATTGCTATAACATAAAACAATCTTTTAGAGCCAATAAATATAAACTGTTTAACTCTAAGCAGATCTAATCATCCTCACTCATTAGTATTTAATATTATAGACCAATTTTTCCTAATTCTTTCATAACCAAGGACTCTATATTATTTTCCACTTTCACAAGGCCCATATTTTTGACATGTAAGATTTATTCAGTAATATTGTTTTTCAAACACATTATTAAACACACATTCACACACATACACTCTCTCCCTTTTCCCTGCCAACCAGAACTTGTCAGTATAAGATAAACTGATGCTAGTATGCTTAGCTGATAAAAACAACAGTCTGTACAAATTAGGCTGTTCAACTTAAGTATACTTAGAGTCCACAAGGTTCAGTAAATGTTTAAAACAACAAGTGAGTGTGCATTTGCAACTTAAGACCCTCAGGGCTCCAAGGACTCAAAGATGGGATATGTCAATATAGATAATATAACCAAAGTTGCCACAGTCTGAATTGCCTATTAATAGACCCAATGAGAAAAACGCTTAAGTTGTTCATGAGAACTGGAAAAGAAAAATCTACACTGGATAGGTAGGTATGAACCTTACTAAATTAATATATTGCTAAACTTATAAAATAAAGAAAATAAGTATTTAATGATGAAGTTCATTAACAAAGTAATCTAAAATATAAACCAGATACAAATAAAACAAATCTCATAAAAGTTCTTTTGAGAAAAAAAATTTAGAAGTATGACATTTTAACTGTTTTTTAAAAGAAAATACACACACAAAAGAGTATAATTTGTATTAATGCAGTTTTGTGCCATAGTAATATTAGAAATTTTATGCTAACTTACAGATTTTAAAGATTTTCAAGTTTTAATTGCTTTCAAATGGTATAGCAAGACACAAATATTACTTTAACATTATTGTCTTTTTTCCAAACTACCTGAACATTTTCATTCCACTTCTCAGCGAAAATCTTGCCTGGAAATACTGCAGGTAGAGATAATTGTTCTTTAAATATTTTAAGATACTGTGGAAAACCAAATGAATTCATTAAGTGTATCTGCCGGTGGGAAAATCGTGACTTCACTCTCTTTTCTAAGAGTTCCAAAATATCCTTAAAAACAAACAAAAATCTCCGTAAGATGCATGTTTAAAATAACCATACCAATGTTAGAGGTATAACTATTTGAACTATCACTTATAATCAGCAATGCTTATCCTGTAATAGACAATTAAGCATTAAAAATGCTTATCCTGTAATAGACAATTAAGCATTAAAAAAAATTTAATTATTCCCTTGATCTACTTAGGGCTACAAGGTAGTAGAGGTAAGAGAATGTGGCTTGGAAATAAACCAAGCCTCTAAAAGTATTTTTAATCCAAGACTACTTTTAATCCCCTTCTAAGCACTTGTAAGCCTGGTGATGTCAAGCCTTTTTCAAACCATGTTTTTCTCAGCTAATCTTTTAACATTGCAAGACCAACAATAACTGCTTAAAAATTTTTCTCAGCTAATCTTTAACACTGCAAGACCAACAATAACTGCTTAAAAAATTATAGCTATCAATAAGCAATTTCATACATTCTATGAAGAATTCAGATAAAAAATTAAGATAATAAAATATAATTAGACTTACTAACATTCATGAAAATTTAAACATCTTTATTGTTTTATGTAACAAAGACTCAAGAAGCAGCATGTATAATGGAGAAAAATTCAGTTCACTAAACAATACAAATTTAAGCTGAAGCCACGCTGGACTTAAGGAACAAACTGTAGAAGAGGAAACTGGCAGGAACACACTGTGACGCTGGTAAATTATTCTGTCTTTTGGCTTTTTTATAACAATATTTGAGAAACTACTTGTATTAGTGCTATTTTTCCTTGAAAAGTGAGGGAGCTAGTGTCAATTTTCTATAAAAAAAGAAAAACAAAAAGCTGTGGTGAGGCCCAGAAATACGGATTTTCAAATCTATCCAATGATTCTAGGTTAAGAAACCAATGATACACAGGAAAGAATTAAAGCGACTGAAAAGGCATCATGCATGGCATCATGGTTAGTGTGGAAAGGAAGACAGGAAAGATTAATAGCTTGGGGTTAGAGTGGGGGAGGGTGGATGAAAAACCTGACATGTGTTTACAGGTTAAAGAAAAATATAGTGCCAGCATAAGACAATTAAAAGTTATGTTCAGAGACAGAAATATTATACATTTATTTTCTACTAAGGAGCAGTTCTAGATCACCCATAGAGGTAAGCAATAATTAAGAGCCTGAAGTTGGGAATGGAAAGAGATGGAAGTAAAAGAATTTTAGAGGTGAACAGTAACTGATAGCTTGGTGGTGGGCAGTAATGACAGAAATTGGTAATGTGGGGATACAGGGAATAGTAGAAAAAAAAAATTACTGCCACAAGGAAGAGGTTATTTGCTAGCAAAATCACTACTCCATCGATCCTTTTGCTCTTTCCCTATAAACATGGACACACAGATATATACTTAGACTTGAATTACACAGTTGGAGAATTATACATACAGAGCCTCTGATAATATGGCTAAGGAGCTACTAACCCTTTATTTTGTCCCTCACTGGGTCAAAAGCATTTGCCACTGCCACTTCCACCCAAAGGAAGAGCTTTTAGCAAGGAAGAATGTGCTTCCTTAACCACTGTGTTAGACTGCTACATTTTGAAAAGAGGAATAAAGATATGTGGAGAACCAGCCAGATTTTCTGTGAGAGAGGTTTATTATGAAAGCATACATCGTAAGCTCTAGAGCACTGGGGAAGGAGGACACAGAAAGCCACTCCTTTGAGAAACAGCACTAGCAAGACTGTTGAAAGATGACTTAGTAAAGAGTTTCACGTTTCTAAAAAAGGGAACGAGCTGTACAAAAGGAGAATAAGGGCTTGACATAAGCCTGCCATAAATGAAGAAGGAAAAAGGATGAAAGCTACAGATATATGGCAGCCATAGTATAAGAAGAGAGGTGACTCTTAAAACCCAGTTTTACCTGAATTCAATTAGAAAGTTCATACTAGGAGAGTAAAAGAAGGTAAACACACTGCTTCTCGGCCTTTTGGCTAAGATCAAGTGTAGTATCTGTTTTTATCAGTTTAATAACTGATATGTGCTCTATCTGAGGACAATGAATTAAATGGATTTCTGGAACTAGGAGATGGAATAGGAACTTGCTCCATCCATTCCATGCATTGACCTGGTATTGCAGTACTTCCAAGAATGGTGCACCCACTTTGGGGAAAAATTTTAAAAAAAAAAGAGAGAGATAGAGAGAGAAAGAAGGTAAACGCAAAAAGACCTACATAAGCTGTCTGAAGGTACACAAGGTTCAACATGCATGGAGTCTTCACAAAGTAATGTGATAGTGACATTAACACTATGGTTAAATCATTCTAAAATCCTCCAAGGAGCAAAGAAGCCACTATCTACTGTGACAACCTGATAGAGATAATCCCTTCCATTTCTGGACATGTATACTTACAAGTTGGGACAGTATCATTTTGAGTTGATTCCAAGCATTTTTAAAATATGGAAAGAATCTTAAATGTAAAAAGTAGAAAATATTAGCAATTTTTATAAAATGGTAGTGAGGTTATTTAACTTTTTCTTTATTTGCTAATGTAGAAATTATATTTATTAGCATAATCTCACTTAACATTTTTTTATTCAGTGATTTGATTAGACTGCAGGAGGTATTAGTCTATGAGGATATGTGATAAATATTCCCTTGTTTTCCTCAATTTGAGTTGAAAAGTGGGATAAATGTGCCAAGTATTGATGAAATACATTTGAAAAATGACCTACATAGTGACTAAATCAGTAATTAAGCTTTAATTTTCTAAATATTATAATCAATTTTTAAAATAGAAACACTTACCAATCTACATGTAAGACCAATAACTGCTACTGGAGTCTGTGCAGACTGAGAAATGTCAAAAAGATTATAGAGGAGTGTTTGGTTTTTATGATGAGCAAAAAGATCAAATTCATCTAATATGAAGATCACTGGGCAACTACTAGTCCGGTCACCTAAGAAAAAATAAGAGTTTTATATTAACAAGCAATTATATCAGCCTTTCTTAAATTTCCAAAGTATTTATTACATTTCATTTTTTAAAACTCAATTCATAAAAAATATATTGATAACCTACTTTGGGTAGGGCACTTACCAATGCATGTACATTTATTCAACAAAAAAAATAATTCAAAGGACAAAATAGCCCCTATGGCCCTCAGGAAATTCAGTCTAATCACCAGACTCTAGTAGCTTTACTGATGTTAAGAAAATCATTTAAATGACTGAAGACTATTGTTTTTTAAATTATGTAAACATAATTCTTCAATCATCAGAAAATTGACAAGGATCTTTTAACACCTACAGAGACCAAAACACTTTGGGATTAAATACACAGGGACATAAAACTATTACTTCAAAAGACACTTACTTTTAGTTAGTAGAAATGCAAAGTAAATCTTCCCATAGGAATAATTTTTATAAATAACCGTTGTACTATGAAGTTTAACCAAAGCTACTTTAACACCTACTAATGACAATATTAACACTTCAACAATAGGGAGAAGTTCAACATGACTCTGTGGATTTGTTTTTCTCCTCACAACAATGGAAACTTTAGCAGAACAATCACTATTACCTTAAGGTCTAAGGCTTTATATTTGCATAAAAAGTGAAAAAAACTGATAATAAACAGATTTATTAATAATAATTAATATTACCTGTTAGATAATATCTGATAATATTATCTAATAGATAATAAAACATATGCATTAACCTAAATGATATTAAAACCACAGGGACCACTCAGAAGTCTAAACCTACATAATATAGTACTTTAGTTTTTGATAAAATATAGCATTACATAACAATGGAAAAAGTGGTATTTTCAAGATTAGATCTTTACTTTACACCTTACGAAAATAAATGCCAGCCAAATTATGAATTATACATACTGGATGAAAATATAAGTGAACGTCAAAGTATGAAGGAGGGAAAAATTTTGACTATGTAAAAAATTTTAAACTTCTATTCTGAGAAGTCCAAACCAAACTTAAGAGAAGAAAGAAACAAGTGCAAGAATTCACATAATAAGTATGAGATAAACCACCAAAATAAGGCAAAGAACCAACAGGAAATACACAAACCAGTAAATATCAGTGGCCAATTAAAATTTGATATGAGCATCTTCAGTACCCAAATTATGCAAATTAAACTAAAATAAAAAAAATTTCTATTAAATAGGCAAACATGAAAATAATTGTTTTTGAGGTCCTGTAGGAAAAAAGTACTTTAAAATATGTTTAGAAAATGGACCTTCTAGGGTAGTTTGGTAATTAATATTTATTCTTTTAAATGTAGAACCTTTTAATCTAGAATTCTACTCATTGAAATTTACCCCAGGATATCTGGATGATCATTTAAGCATTTCTTCCTAATTATACAAAATTAGAAATAAAAGTTGATAGCTGGTGATTAATAAATTATAATTCATTATATTAGAATTTTAAATTATAGTTAATTTATATTTTAAAAATGAAATATATGAGAACCACAAAAATGATGATGCACCTCAATATTTACTGACATGGAAAGATGCTTACGACATACCATGAGTAAGTGAAAAGATGTATATCACACAACAAAATAGAAAAGATTTTATTTTTATTGAAAATTATGTCTATCTATACCAACGATATACTACAGGTGAATAAAGATATGAAATCAAATGTTAATTGGAATAATCACTATTATTAGGGATTTCAGTGGTCGTTATTTTATTCTTTTTTATATTTCTTTTTTTTTGTAAAAGCATATGATCAAGGGAAAAATAAAGCTAAACAAATATCTTTTGATATTGTTAAACATATTAATATTTACCTTTTTTTAAAGCTTCCAGAAGAAATGAAAGGTTTTCAGCAAAGCTTCCCTGAATAACAAAAAAAGATACCATGACTAGAAGTTTAGTGAAATAAAGCATAAAAGAGGGCTATATGACTCTATATATTGTATAGACATTGTGTATCTGGCCAAAGTCATTGGCCAGATTCTGAGCTGAATATCTCTATGCTTACAATCTAAAACTTAAATACAAAAGTAGAGATGGCACTGAAAATGGCATTATTATGCCATGTTCAAAATTTTATATTTTCTGGATAAAATCTGTAAAACTGTTAACTTTATTTAAAGGTTTTTTTTTTTTTTTGCAGTATGTGGGCCTCTCACTGTTGTGGCCTCTCCCGTTGCGGAGCACAGGCTCCGGATGCGCAGGCTCAGCGGCCATGGCTCACGGGCCCAGCCGCTCCACAGCAGGTGGGATCTTCCCGGACCAGGGCATGAACCCGTGTCCCCTGCATCGGCAGGCGGACTCTCAACCACTGCGCCACCAGGGAAGCCCTAAAGGTAATTTTTAAGAGTTGTTATATTCTGAATAGTCAGAGAACAAGAAATCCATTGCACTTTGTATCTTGAAACACATCAGTCTCTTGCAAGTCTCAAACTTGTACCACTAAAAAAATTACCATGAATTTAAATGAGATCCAAAAGGAAAAGGGAGAAGAAACTTGCCTCAAACATCAGACAATAAAACAGTGTTTCTCTATTCAAGAGAATATTATAGAATTTGTATATATCATATCAAATTTGGCTATGTTTACTTGGAACACAGCCAAAACATTTTTGGATACAACTTAAATATTCTGGTTGGAAATTAATAGAGTAGCAGATGCATTATCCAGATGTTCCAGCATGTGGATAAAGGCCTCATTAAAATATTTTTTCACTGAAGTCCTTAATTTTTACTTCATTCAGATTTCTTAATTTAAAGAAACAGCCAACTTTAAATTTGAAGAGATATATAGGAAAAAAGAAACCCACTTGTTTGTTTCCCAGTAGAGAGAACTGATATAAAATAGCATAACAGGTTTTAAAGAGCTTCTACATATTTTGTGATGATTACATACTGTCAAGTAATACTATTTCCAAGGTAGGCAGGGCAAGAGGTATTTACCATAACATAAACAAAGGATCAGAGACAATCTGTTGGAAAATCAGTGGTCAAAGTTACTCAAAGGTTGCTAACATTTTGCTATTTTTTTAAAGACTATTGTACCTGACATTAAGTGTAAGTATATACTTAGATAAATTCATATGTACATATTATAAGAATTTACTTATATAAGTATATATTTATATAAATATACACATTTATGTGTGTGTGTATATACATATATATATATATATATATATATATATATAAAAGAATATACAAGTTTGCTCTAAGTACATCAAAACAGAAAGGGTCTGGGTTAAATCACTTAGTTTCTTAATGTCCAGCCTTTGTCATTTTATGACTTTAGGCACACTAATTATGTTCTCTTAGCCTCAGGTGCCTAATCTATACAATGTAGAAGTTAAACTAATAATCTGTATATGTGGGGATTATGATAATAGTGATGACTAGGATGATAACCAACTGTGCCTTGTATTATTTCATATGAACCCAATGCAAATAGCTCTATTTAGAAAAGTCAGAAACACTAATCTACTGGAAACCAAAAGCCAAACAGAGTCTACATAATAGTAACTCTCCTTTGCCAAGTAGGCCGCTATCTTCTACATTACATTCTGGACAGGAGGTAGAACAACAGATTTACAGAAGAAGCATTTGAACTTGCACTTCAAAGACCTGTAGATAGGGACTTCCCTGGTGGTGCAGTGGTTAAGAATCTGCCTGCCAATGCAGGGGACACGGGTTCAATCCCTGGTCCAGGAAGATCCCACATGCCACAGAACAACTAAGCCTGTGTGCCACAACTACAGAGCCCGCGCTCTAGAGCCCGCGAGCCACAACTACTGAGCCCATGTGCCACAAATATCGAAGCCCACGCACCTAGAGCCTGTGTTCCACAACAAGAGAAGCCACTGAAATGAGAAGCTTGCCCACCGCAATGAAGAGTAGCCCCGCTCACCACAACTAGAGAAAGCCCGCGTGCAGCAATGAAGACCCAATGCAGCCAAAAAAAGAAAAAAGAAAAAAAAAGACCTGTAGATAATGGAAAGGTAACACATGATTGGCTCAACTTTTTATAGGTAATTTTTAAAGAATAAAATTACTAAATGTTAGGAGGCCTACACAACTATGGCAGTGTTACTGCAGAACAGAGACACAGTTTAGAGATTAGAGTGACACCACTGAATGATCACCAGTGACCAGAAAATTAACTTGGAACGTCTACAACCTGCTTCAATTGCATTAAGCAGATGAGTCATTTCATTATGAAAATTAAGGCAGCTGCAAGTTTATCATGTTTCCCTTGAGCCTTATAAATCAAGTGGTAGGTAAAAAGTTTAATAAAAGTTCCAAAACATTTCTTATCAGTTTAAATTATTGATGTTTACTGTCCTGAGATTCCAAGCTACAATAATGAGATGTGGGTAACTTTCTGTGAACATTTTAATAATAAGAGATAACTGACATTTGCACAGCATATTACCATCCTATTTAAAAAAAAAACATAAATGATGTTTAATACTTCTTTTGAATAAATCTGTGAAGTAAGTATAATAAGATAATGCCAATTTAACAGGTGAGGAATCTATAATTCAAAGATATTTATTAGCCATGATTACCAGGTAGTCAATAGTTATAGGGCAAGACTCAAATCCACTTTTTGTAGCTTCAAATTCAATACATTTTCCACTACTCCCATGCTATCCAAGTCTCATAAGACTAGAAATAGACTGCTAGAGTGTAGTATTTTTAAAAACATATTAATCTACTTCCAAGGGTAGAGAATCATATTTATCTTACAGATAAAGAAACAAACTCAGATAATATCTACACAAACCTGGATTTCCTGAAGTATCTAAACATAAAGATTTGATGAATAAATGCATCCTAGTACATTGTACATTCTTATAAGAATCTTGCATATTTCAATTTAGAATCTCTGAACTCTTGCTACTCTTCCAAAAATATAAACGTATCTATGCTATACAGACTTTAATTTGAAGCCTATTTAATAAAATAATGAAAATGATACTTACAAAAACTTTATCTCCAACTACATTTTCCAGATTTAACTGCCTTGTGATTTCCTTTAAGGCAATATTATCATTGATCTGCAGCAGTCCTGAAATAAAGCCCATTTTAAAGTATTTAATAAAAATGAAATATGTATTTGATACAATGCAGATTATTTTCCAGTCAAGTAAATTTTCTAATGCTTTTTAAAATTTAATTACAAAGAAAAAAGTCAAAGCCTGTTAGTGTACATTATTTCCTTTTAAAAACTCAACAGTGAAAACATTTAATAGACTCAAAGAACCATCTTCCTTGGGATTAGTATTATTTTAAAAAAAGATAAGAAAATCAAGATAAAAAACGAGACCTTATGTGTCTCCTTTATTAATATTTTTTAATTTCTAAAAATACTGTGTACAGTGTGCTAAAGTTGTTAAACAAAGATTTAGTTTTTAAAGTATAGTTATTAATGCAGATTTAAAACACATGAGTAAATTAAGCTTCGTAATATAAAAAGCTCACATGGCTTATATCCCTTCCAATAGCAAAATGAGGACATACTTACCGTTTAAGTGAACTTGTAATACATTTTCACTCACTTCTTCTACTTCCATTAGTTCTTTCAAAGCATGGTTTATTAACTAAATAATATTAAAAAGTTTATGAAATATTTAATAATGGGTAAAAGATGATAAGCCCATATTCTTTTTTAAACTATGAGTGATAGGAACAGAATATAAACAGATTGTCATTTACAATCAACAAAATTGCAGATTCTCTGTAGATAGAAGGTGTAACTAGAACTCCTAAAGTCTGACTCTTAAGATGCCAGAGCCTGGACTGATGCCACACTCTCTCAATCAGCTACCCAAACTTCTAATAAACGTTCAGAAATAACCCTTAAGTTTTCAAAGAAATACTTCTCTACAGTAGAAGTCACATAAAACTATGGCCACTTATGAACTTCATGTCTCAGCTCATTATATGTCTCCACCATTTACTCTACAAAATTATCATTGAAATCAGTTAAAAAGCTATTGAAAATAAGTACAAGAACAATGCTAAATGATAGTAAAACATCTGCCCCCAATACGGCAATTTTTATGAAATACTGTGAACTACTTTTTTTTTTTTTTTTTTTTTTTTTTTTTTTTTTTTTTTTTTTTTTTTTTGCGGTACACGGGCCTCTCACTGTTGTGACCCTCTCCCGTTGCAGAGCACAGGCTCCGGACGCGCAGGCTCAGCGGCCATGGCTCATGGACCTAGCCGCTCCACGGCATGTGGGATCTTCCCAGACCGGGGCACGAACCCACGTCCCCTGCATCGGCAGGTGGACTCTCAACCACTGCGCCACCAGGGAAGCCCCTGTGAACTACTTTGTATGTTACCTTAAAATGAAAATTAAAAAAGAAATACCAAGAGGTTAAGCTGAAAAAAGAGATGTTGCCTTTGTTAGCTGCTTGGTAAGCAAAGAAAGCCCTTATTAAGCTTAGAGCTCACAATTTAAAAAAAATTATTAATACTATTAAAATATAATAGTAATTACTGCTAAAAATACCCAGAAAGTGTTATGCCACCTTAAACTGTTCAATTATAAAGCTTCACATTTTTATAATTACAGGTTTCTATGCCACATACTTACATTCTTTATATTTTTTGATTTGTGACATCTTATCACTCACATTGCACTATCATATATATCTCTTCATATTAATACTGCATATTTTCTTAAATTTGAAAATAAACAGAATTAAGAAAAAACATAAAGCTTTGTAAAAGGAAGAGTAATGGCAGATTATTCTTTTTAACATGAAAATAGAAATAGAACGGTACTATCCCAAAATATATAGTCCAGGAAATTAGGCTATGTATACAATAAAGATGGCATCAAAATTTAGTGAGGACAAAAAGGATTATTCAACAAAGTCACTGAGACAACTGGTAAGCTATTTTGAAAAACAAAATACTATTTGTTTTTGCAATATTCTACCTCTATTTGTCACTGTAATATCTTTGTGCAATAGAAAGAAAACAAATACCCTCATTTTAAATTATTACGTTTCACAACAGTATATGAAACATACTAGCTATTCCTGGTATATCTGTATAGTTTCTAAAGCATATGGAATTCTACCTCAGATCACAGGTAGTCCTCTTAAAAAAAGACAATCTCAAAATGTCAACTGTCAATACTATGAGTAGAAGCCCAGCTGAGATGTTACATTCTTTACAGAAAACTGTCAGAAGATGAGGTGGTACTTTTCTGTCTTTGGATCAAGTCAGACCCTATCGCAAGAGTTAGTCCCCAAATGATACAAACTTGGGTCTCTTATGCTGTATTCTCTTAGTAACCTGCTTTGTTCTTGCCCCTACCTCTTGATATTTTACTTACATAATATTTGTATTTCCCTGGCTCTGATTTTATGTTTAAAATCATTTTACATTTGATGAATTGTTCAAAACCATTTCAGATTCTTTGCAGAATGAAACAGGGTTAATAATAATACCTTCATTTTACATATGCATAGAGAGAGTTGTAATAGGTTTACAGCCTCTTTCCACTGAATTTACTTTAACACCAGGTTACTATGATTTGCTTGAATCAGCTCACAATTTTTTAATGAGGTGTGACCATCTGAAATGATCATATTAGCAAGTATGTCTTCAAATAATAATTTTAGTTCCACTCTGGATATTGCTAAAATTTACTGTGTAATTAGCTAGGTTACCAATCACATAATGACAGTTTTTTTTTTTTTCAAGGAAACAATGTCATCTTTTCAAATATTTTAAACTATTTTAAACTATATTATGTACTAAAAAAACTTAGTTGGTTATGTTACACTAACCATCATAACCAATTTGGCTACCCCATTTCCACATTCTTCGTAGCTAAAAATTAATTTTACCAACATACTAGCACAGCTTGCTTAGAACTGCCAACATCCAGAGATTTTTATGCTTACCTACTATTACTATTCCCAAATACTTTATGGAACACAAGATTCAACAATATGCAACTAGAAGAAATATCAACTAGAAGAAACATCCTACTTAACCATCTAGCAAGTTTGTCTATAGTTATCTCTATATAGAAGATTATTTTCCAAGGTCCAATCTATCATTTGGAACCATATCTACTTTTAAAATAAATGTTTGAAATACAACAAACCACAATATCTGTTACCTTTATTAACTGTAGATTTTGAATTTTTGTATTTTGGATAGTTTGGCCAAGGATAGTGTTTTAAATATACTGTAATCTTATTTTTTAAGTTCAAATTTACATGATTATACTAATAATATTACTAACACATGATTGTACTAATGCTATGATATATATAATTATACTAATTATATTACATAATAAAATTCTTATCTAAGAATAACTTATATCTCAGGATACTCCCACATACAACAAATCACAAAAGTGGCACGAATTAAACAATACTCCTTATCTTTTTGACCTCTCAATATTGGAGTGCAGTAGGAATAAATTAAATTGTACCAAAATGGAATACCAGGTATGGGTTCTTCCATATTCCAGTTAACTCACATTAGATAAATGATGTCAAAACACCAGAACAGTGTGTTGTATCCACAGACTTGTAGAATTCAAAGAGTGACCCTTAATGTAGACTGGATTTTAGTTAGTAATGATGTTTCACTATCACTTTCATTAATTTTAACAAATTTTAACTAAGGCAAGATATTAATGATAGGGGAAACTGTGCGCACATGTGTGCATGTATGTATGTGGAGATTGTATGGGAACTCTGTATTATCTGCTTACTTTTTCTGTAAAAAAATGTATCTATTTTAGCCAATTTACTAATGAAATGGAGTATAGCTTTAATTTGTATTTACTTATACATCTTTGTAAGCGTTTACTATCTGTTTCCTTTTTTCTGAACTTTCTCCATGCCTTTAGGGACAAACTTCCAAGATGAAAGTTCAGAATAAATTCAATCATTAGCTGTTCAAGTTATATTTTTAGGCTTGACACTTTGATGTATAAATCACTGAGATTCAACTTCTCTGTTGTGTTGTTATTTTGTTTCAAGATGCACAGTGTACGATAGAATAACAGGTCTAATGTACTGATTTCCTAGATCTCATTTTCTCCTGTACTGATACAAGAGTATCACTATGGAGCTCCTTGAAGAATTAAAGTATTATGTAAAAATGTTCTTCAAAAATACATAGGATAGGGCTTCCCTGGTGGCGCAGTGGTTGAGAGTCCACCTGCCGATGCGGGGGATGCGGGTTCGTGCCCCGGTCGGGGAGGATCCCACATGCCGCAGAGCGGCTAGGCCCGTGAGCCATGGCCACTGAGCCTGGACATCTGGGGCCTGTGCTCCATGGCAGGAGAGGCCACAGCAGTGAGGGGCTCATGTACCACAAAAAAAAAAAAAAAAAAAAAGGAAAAATACACAGGATAATGTGTTTTCCAAAGACAATGAAATAATGAAAACTGGAAAGAAAGGAAAATTATCCTTTACTAACAAAGACTTAAATTCACATTAAAAGGGTTTGCAGAGCTTCAGTTTTTATGATCCACACTTGGAAATAGCCTGTGAAATATTCACACCGCTAAGACAGAGAGAGAAATTCTAAAAGCATCCCCAGACAAGGAAAAATTACAAACAAAACTCAAAACACGTTAGCTGTGGTGGTCACCAGTGATGTTCACCATACTTCTGCTTAACCTCCCTTTCTAGGCACCTAGGAAAAATGCATTTCCTTGCTCTCTTGAAATTAGGTGTGACCATGTGACCCACTCTATTCAGTGAACTGTGAGATGTGTTCTGCATCACCTCTGGGTAGGAACTTTAAGAGTGTCCATGATTCATCATGCTCCCTTTCTTCCAATGGAGTATTTGTGCAGAAATGCTGACATAACATCCACCACTTCCTTTGAGTGACTACAGAGAACAGTGCCCCCTTGCTGATCCACACTAAGCATAGAGCAAAAGTAAACAATAAATTTCTTTTGTGTCAAGACACTGAAATTTAGGGTTGTTATGAGTGCATAATCTAAACTATCCAGATTGAAACAGCAATTTATAAAGGAAAAAAGAAAAGCTTATCCTTGGAGTTTTCATACAGAATACAAATTGAATAAAATCTATGTAATCCAAAGGAGAAAAAACTGTGACCCAAGAGTTCAATCCCGCCATGTTGTAAGTAATGTGCAAAATAATTTTTGATGTATTTAAAATATTTTTTTACATTTCCCCATATTACTAAACTTCATTTCTCTTTTGTATTTCTGTGGTCTGAATGACTTTAGTGATTTGTTCTGTTAAGCAGGTTTTTGGGGTTTTTACCCTTGCCTTCAACCAACTTTCCATTCTTCAGTTTTTAAAATAGATTGTATGGTCATATAGTTTACCCCTCAAAAAGTATAAAAAGATATGCAGTGAATAGATTCCTACCTCTGTTCCCATATCCCCCCCTCAACAAATAACTCACTATATTAGTGTTTAATATCTTAGGGAGGCACATGGATGGCCAAAAAGCACATGAAACGACTTCCCTGGTGGTGCAGTGGTGAAGAATCCTTCTGCCAATGCAGGGGACATGGGTTCTAGCCCTGGTCCAGGAAGATCCCACATGCCGTGGAGCAACTAAGCCCGTGCGCCACACTGCTCAGGCTGTGCTCTAGAGCCCGTGAGCCACAACTACTAAAGCCCGTGTGCCTAGAGCCCGTGCTCCACAATGAGAGAAGCCACCGCAATGAGAAGCCCATGCACCGCAACAAAGAGTAGCCCCCGCTCGCCACAACCACAGAAAGCCCCTGCGCAGCAACGAAGACCCAACACAGCCAAAAATAAAAATAAATTTATATTAAAAAATGGGGAATTCCCTGGCGGCGCAGTGGTTGGGAATCTGCCTGCCAATGCAGGGGACACGGGTTTGAGCCCTGGTCCAGGAAGATCCCACATGCCACGGAGCAGCTAAGCCCATGCGCCACAACTACTGAGCCTGCACTCTAGAGCCCGTGAGCCACAACTGCTGAGACCACGTGCCACAACTACTGAAGCCGGGTGACTAGAGCCCATGCTCTCACAAAAAGAGAAGCCACTGCAATAAGAAGCCGGTGCACGGCAGCGAGGGGCAGCCCCCACTCGCCACAACTAGAGAGAAGCCCATGGGCAGCAACGAAGACCCAACGCAGCCAAAAATTAAAAAAAAATTTTTTTTTAAATGCACATGAAAAGATGCTCAACATCACTAATTATTAGAGAAATGCAAATTGAAACTCCAATGAGGTATCCCCTCACACTGGTCAGAACAGCCATCATCAAAAAATCTACAAACAATAAATGCTGGAGAGAGTGTGGAGAAAAGGGAACTCTCCTACATTGTTGGTGGGAATGTAAATTGTTCTCCAGACACTATGGAGAACAGTATGGCGGTTCCTTAAAAAATTAAAAATCGAACTACCCTGTGACCCAGCAATCCCACTCTTAGGCATATACCTGAAGAAAACCATAATTTGAAAAGATACATGCACCCCAATGGTCACGGCAGCACTGTTTACAATAGCCAGGACATGGAAGCAACCTAAATGTCCATCAACAGAGGAATGGAAAAAGAAGATGTGGTACATATATACAATGGAATATTACTCAGCCATAAAAAAGAACAAAATAATGCCATTTGCAGCAACATGGATGGACCTAGAGATTGTCATATTGACTGAAGTAAGTCAGACACAGAAAGACAAATATCATATGATAGCACTTATATGTGGAATCTAAAAAAAAGGGTACAAATGGACTTATTTACAAACGAGTCACAGATGTAGAAAACAAACATGGTTACCAGGGGATAAAGGGGGCAGGGATACATTGGGAGACTGGGATTGACATATACATACTACTATATATAAAACAGATAACTAATAAGAACCTACTGTATAGCACAGGGAACTCTAGTCAATACTCTGTAATGGCCTATATGGGAAAAGAATCTAAAAAAAGAGTGGATATGTGTATATGTAAAACTGATTCACCTTTGATATATACCTGAAACTAACACAACATTGTAAATCAACTATACGCCAATAAAAATTTTTTAAAATATATACACATTTCAGGGAATTTTTGGTTCACAGACGAACTGACAGAAATATGAGTTTTTTTCCTCTTCCTTTTCTTTATGGACTGTCTACA
Source organism: Mesoplodon densirostris (assembly GCF_025265405.1). NCBI lineage: Eukaryota > Metazoa > Chordata > Mammalia > Artiodactyla > Ziphiidae > Mesoplodon > Mesoplodon densirostris. Next base: position 68,784,667 of record NC_082668.1, read on the forward strand.
AATATTTCCTTATTTTTTTTTACTGCTGTATCATAGTCTATTATATGGAGGGACGTACCATGATTTGTTAACCAGTATTCTGTTGATAGGCATTTATATTGTTTCTCATCTTTCACTATTAACAAACAGTGCTGAAATAAGTAACTGTACACGTATCATTTCACAATGGTAAATTCCTAGAAATGTTGCTGAGTCAAAGGGTATACACATTTGTAGTGTGGTTAGACTTTTTCTAATTCTAATTTATATCACCAGCAAAAACATCAGTATGTTATCAATCTTACAGATTTTTTTGTCAACCTGAGAAAATTACTATAGTTTTTATTTAATTTACTAAATTATGAGTGAAATTGAACATGTTTATAAGTTTAAGATCACTTTGTATTTAATTTCCTATGATCTTTCTGTGCATATCTTTGCTCAGTTTTTCTATTGTTAATAGAATTATTGTTAATAATTTTAAATAGTCTAATAATTCCAAAGTATATTAGTCACATGGTTCTCCTGTAAAAACTACCCCAAATAGCACTGAAGTCAAACACAAAAAGGAAAATCATAATAAAAAAACAAGAATAAAGAAACAGTGGTTATATATAAGGACTGAGCCCGAGGACTGAACCAAATTAAACAGTCAAAAATAAATACTATCATAAATGTGATTATAATAAATGAAAAACTCTTAAAAGATTAAAAAAGAAATTATCTAGATCTAAACTCCCAATTGATGTACTGCAAACAATACTGGAAATGGGTGATAACAGTAAAATCCTAAAGTCCTAATTTCCTCATCTTACATAATGTACAGTGAAAACACACTGCTTAAAAAATAAAAACGTAATTTTATTTCTATTTTACGTAATTTTACTTATATTAAAATAATACATAACTTTACTTATACATATAAAAAGCATATTAGTGAGAAATCTAAATTTATTGCATGGAATATAGCAGAAACAGATTTTATAATTAAATAGTAATACTTGCAATATAACAGCTATAATTTGTCTTATATAATGAATGAAGAATGTGAAAAGATAAACTGAGGGGAGAAAGCAACAGTATCTTTTGAAGGTGACTAAGCAAATATAGTAAAGAGGAAAAGTAGAAGAGAATTCTAGAAGATGTGAGTGTACATATGAAAAAAACTGCCTGAGTTAGGGTTAAACAACAAGAGGAAAAAAAAGAATGCATGGTATGATAGTTACCTAATCTATAAACAGAGACAATACCAAACCTACCTTGCAGGGTTAATGTAAGGAATAAATGACAGAACATAAATAAAAGACACAAGGTACAGGCTCAATAGCTGCTAGTTTGCTTTGTCCATTGTCAATCACAAATTCTTCAAGGATAAAAGACCATGATGGAACAAACATTATTTAAAAATTTGTTACTGTGAGGGAGAAAAAGGTAAAAAAGATTGTTCAACTCAAATATACCACTCTAACATTATACAGGCTTTGCATGTCTTCTATGATTTAAATTTTAAAAAAAAGCAAAATATTAGCAACACAATGATGAAAACAATGAAAAACATTTCCAGTGTTGTCCCTAAGAATCATCACATGCCTACAAAGCAAAGGAACATCAGAAATCAACAGCTTTTACCATGGTCTTTCCTGATCCTCGGGGTCCAATAATGAGAACAGAATTACTTTCTCCATGAATAGCAGTTCTTTTTAGCAGCTCAATTAAGTGTCTGAAATGATATAAATAGGCCAAAATTTAAAAAGGAAAGCTGAAATAATTTGCTAGGTAATACTTTTTAAAAGCTGAATTTGAACAAAAAACAGACATTCCTTTTTTCTCTTCTTCTGGGCACTTGACTTATGCTCTAAGTAGTCCTACAGAGAAGAACACAAATACTGATTCTCTGGAAACCTCAAGAAGAAACCAAGTAAGACTGAAGTATCTTGGTGTTTATGATGGTATGGGACAAGGGACAACAGTGGCAACTCTTAGGACCTTTTACTCCACAGCTGGCTGCTGAGTATTAGGTGCAAGCTCAGAATTCTCTCCATAATACCAGATTATAGAAATGATACAAGATTGAAAGTTAAAAGGTTTTTTTCACTATGGAAATACAGATATCTGCTCTTGCTTCACAACAGTCATTGTTTTATATACAAAGCAAATATTTTACCTCTATAAAATGTCTGTTAGCCTTGTTTAATAAAATCTGTGTATGACAATTTTTGCAAAACCTAAAGGGCATCTGTAAGTACTTTCATAACAGACAAGCAGATAGCTAAACTTACTTATATTGTACTTGTACTCCAAATAGGTTACTATGTGGACTCTGATGACAAAATCTTTCACGCAAAATTCTTTGTACCTGATAAAAATAAAGTGAATAAATATAAATGAAAATATTACATGTGCAATCAAAAAGGAACAAGAATATACATTTATAGCAGTCAGAATTAGGTATTAATGAATCAATTCAACCCTCCTTAAATAACTTATCATCATGACGTCTGGCATTTTTCTAAGTTGTAAAATTAACAATTCTTTTTACCTATCTCAAGTCCCAGAGAAAGGATGAGAACTTAGTTATGAAGCTTTCAACAAGAGAAAGAATTAGTTCCTTTAGCTAATCAGCAATTTGAGGGCTGTTTTAATCCATGTGAATGAACGAATACCTCACTTTGCATAACGTATCAGCCAACGAACAAAGACAAGAGAGAATCTAATAATGTAATCTAATTTAATAATGTTCATGAACCACACCTCAGTCTCTAGAGACCAACACATCTAAACTGGTTTAGCTCAAGCCTTATCAATCTCTATCTGTCACAGAAGTCAGGATTCCGAGGAAATAAAAGAAATTTACAAGTCCATATAGTTATTGAGGGCCTATTAGATACAGAGCACCATACTACTAAATGAACATGATCTATGCCTAAAAAAACACTGCAAATATATTGGAAAGAAATGAATATATTTGGAAAGAAATGACACATTCAAGAAACAACCTGCAAAATAGTAGTAATTCAGCATATAAGGATGTGCTCAATTATATGGAAGAAATTATATTCATCTACGACATAAAATAAGAAATCATTGGAATTAATTAAGAAAAAATTCTTCTAAAGACCAAAATTTTGAGTTTGCCTTAGAACGAAGGGCTTAGACTCAGTTGTAAAAAAAAAAAAAAAAAAAAAAAAAAAAAAGCCAATCTATCACGATCTTTAAAAAGATGGATCATTAAAATCATTCTTTTTCTGCTTTGCTGCTAATACAAAGGTCCTCAGTGACAAAAACCTTAGGAGGCTGTTTCAGATTTAGCCCCATCAGCAGAAACAAGAAGGCTCCAGGATTATTTGCTTCTCCCAGACTGACAGCATGGGACTCACTGATCCTTCACATACCAAAGAAATAGATCTGAGTTCTCTTTACATGTACCAGAGGCTGAGCAAAGCAAATTATTCACTCGGGATAAAATAATCCATACTTATTTACAGAGTAAGTGGAAAGAATAGGAAGATTGGTGCCAAAGAGACAATAACACTTTTCTGGCAGGCCTGTTTTGAAGATTAAAAGAGGCAGTTATCTACAACACAATATAGGTATTATATAGGTAATAGCTGATATTTGTAAAAAAATTAAAGGGACATATATAGATTCAAAGAATCATAGTGTGCATTCTATCCCCTAGATAAGATCACTAGAAATCAAAAGACAACCTTCAGTCCTTTTCTTTTTTTAAACTTCATTAAAGTCTCTTAGAGAGACAACTATGTATAAAATAAAGTGAGAGATAAAGTGAAGTTGTAGTGAATAGTCAGAGGTTCAAAAATCCTAAAGTGATCTGAGATGAAAATTAAACAGGTGTATAAATGTATAGAAATTAATTAAGCTGCACATGGAAGATTTGTTCACTTTACAAAGATATGTAAAAGTTAAATTAAAAAACAGAATTAAACATTTTCCTTCTACAAGAAGGAAGGTAAGGTCTCACAAAGGAATGCCAATAACATTTAGTTTTTGTTTAAAAGAAATGTAGTTCTGGTCAAGCCAGATAAATAGAAATGCCAGTGTAGGGACTTCCCTAGCAGTTCAGTGCTTAAGACTTCGCCTTACAATGTATGGGGTGCGGGTTCGATCACCGGTTGGGGAGCTAAGATCCCACATGTCTCATGGCCAAAAAACCAAAACATAAAACAGAAGCAATATTGTAATAAACTCAATAAAGACTTTAAAAATGATCCACATCAAAAAAATCTTTAAATAAGAAAAAAAGAAATGCCAGTGTAGAAATATCATGCACGTTCCCTACTAGACTCCTCAAAAGAGATATATATGCACTTAAGAAAACATTAAATGTTCATGATAAAAACACTCAACATGCTAGGAATATAAAGGGACTTCCTCAACCTGATAACACAAAAACCTACAGCTAACATCATACTCAATGGTGAAAGACTGAACATATTTCCCCAATATCAAAAACAAAATAAGATTGTCTGCTCTTGCTAGTTTATTCAGTGTTATACTGAAGGTTCTAGTCAGGGCAATTAGACAAGAAAAAGAAATGAAAGGCATCTAGAATGGGAAGAAAGAAGTAAAACTATCTCTATTTGCAGATGACATGATCTTACATAAAGAAAATCCTAAGGAATAAACTAAAAAAATATTAGAATAAATGAGTTCAGGAAGGTTACAGAATACAAGATTAACATAGAAAAATCAATTTCATTTAGATACACTTGCAATAAATAAAACATAAAATTAAGAAAACTATTCCGTTTACAACAGCACCAAAAGGAATAAAATACTTAGGAATAAATTTAACAAAAGAAGTACAAAACTCTAAAGACAATATTAAACTAAACTGAACTAGAGCACATTTAGGAAGACATGAGTAAAGTTAGGATTCCATCTATCCAAAGACTTAGAGGTTGAAATTAGGAAGTAGCAAAGATACTCTCCCCTTGAGAATGAAAAGAGTGGTTCTTCATACATGATAAGGGGAGAATTCAAGTTAAGAAGATGACTAATTCTCTTATCACCTTTGCATGGTAACAGACCTTCAGAGTAACAAAAATATATACTAACCTGTGAAAGGTATTCTGCTTGTATTAAGTTGTTACTCTTTGATTTACGACTGCTCATTTCAACGAACTGAAATCCTTAATAAAAAGAAAAAACAATTTTAGCATGAATATAAAGACTATTGACATAGAGATTATTTAAGAATGTACTATTATAGAACCAAAATAAACAAGTTTTAAAACATGAAAAATGTTCAAATTTCTCAAACTTTAAAAATTCTCAGTTGAACCTAATTGTAGGAATCATTTCATAATATATGTAAATAAAACCATCCTGCTAAACATCTTAAAATTATACAGTGATGTACGTAAATTGTTTCTCAATAAAAACAGAAAAAAAAAAACATCTCAACGGCTCCTCTTTGTCTAAGTACAGGTTTAATTGACACTCCATTCCACAATTTAGATGGTTCTCATACACAAGTACTCCTACCTTTCTTTTCAATCTACTATTCAGCTTCCCTTCCTTGCCTTTAAAAACAAAAACAAAAAACAATCTATGTGCTTCCTTTATATACAATGTTTCTCCCCACATCCATCCCACAGGATCAGCCCTTCCAGAAAGCTTTCGCTTTCTTGTTCCACTCATCAGTCATAAACACTCATTACAGACTAGGTAAAATGTCTCTTCTGTAAACATACAGAACTGCCTGTACTTCTCTTTTTCATAATCAAATCACACTAAACAAAATTTGGTTAACTGTCAGTGTCCCCAAATTGAGGATATTTAAAAGTTCCAAGCATTTTAACATAATGTCCAAAATAAAGTTGGCAATGATAACTGGAATGAAAAATACATATACTAATGAAAAAAAAGAAGTTCTGTAGAATTCTCCTTCAGGGCAATATACTCATAGATAAACACCTTTGGCTAAAAGATCTAATTGTCTCATCAACAATTTCCTATATAATTACTTTACTAATCAGGTAATAATAGCTTAGCCAGGAATTGTTACAAGTGCTTTGCATTTATGAACTCATTTAATCCTAAGAATAACCCTATGGTATAAATATGATCATTAACACTGCTTTCAGATTAGAAGACACAGAAAGGTTAAGTAGCTTGACCAAAACCAAACAGTGTTTAAGTCACAGAGTCAGGATTTAAACCCAGTCAAGGTATACTTGATTATATATAACTATTATATATAGCTATAAGTGTATATACTTAGATATATATAACTAACTGCTATTTAGTCAACTGTTTTTATTTTTTTATTTTTATTTTTTTGCGGTACGCGGGCCTCTCACTGTTGTGGCCTCTCCCGTTGCGAAGCACAGGCTCCGGAAGCGCAGGCCCAGCAGCCATGGTTCACGGGCCTAGCCGCACCGCGGCACGTGGCATCTTCCCGTACCGGGGCACGAACCCGTGTCCCCTGCATCGGCAGGCAGATTCTCAACCACTGCACCACCAGGGAAGCCCTCAACTGTTTTTAAAAAGTACGCATTTCAATAACTTAAAGGAAGATCAACCTCTGTGACATATTTTATATTCATATTTATTAATTTCATATACTGACAGACGCCAACCTTTGGAATGCTGTTTCTAACAGGACAGCAGTAGAGCAATGCTTTGACAAACAGATAACAAGCAAATCTGTCGCTCCCTTCTTAAACCCCAAAGGGCTTCTGGCTCCAGGCACTCAAATTGGAAGCTCAAGAACAGAGTACTCTACTGATGTCTTGGTCCCTTAAGAAGCTTCTTAGGAGAAAAGTGGTTTTTTCAGTCACCCTTAGAGCCCTTCTAGCAGCTTTTTCTCTGTACGAGGCACCTTGCTTGAGAATCTTTACATTAATTATTTTAATTTTATTCTATTTTAAATTTTTCCCTTAAATCAGAGTTGTGTGTGGGCAAAAAACCATTTTAGCAACATGAAATGATATCCTCATTCTGGTTTAAGATACTCTTAACTGTGAAGAAGGTCTACAAGCCAAAATCTGAAATCACAGGAAACAACGGAACAAATGTCCCCTAGAAAATAAGGAGAAGTGAATTTTTAAAAAATGGAGAAGAGCTTTTACAATATACCTTATCTTTTTAGAGCTATATTAGCAATTTCACAGTATTAATGGAATTAAAATATATTTCCCCCCATTTCATGGGTTGAAAAAACATGCTCAGAAGAGCTAAATAAAATGCCTGAGGTTGCAGGGTAGGTGTCTAATCTGCCTCCTTGCATCAAATATAATTCAGGTAAGCCACTAAAAACATGCATATTCTTCATTTGGTGATCATTCATGAAAGAAACATACACATACACACTACTTCAGTTCCTAACCCACATAAATTTTTACTGAAAATTGAGTCTTAATTGAGATTGATTTTAATACATCGAGCCCCTCCAAATAATAGCCAAATCTCCACTCTATTACAAAGAATATTTTAAAAGACAATTCTAACTTTATAGATGAAACGACAAGTTTTGGAATGATAGATGCAAACCACATATCTGACAAAGGACTTATATACAGAGAAGCTTCAAAGCTCAACAATACAGAAATCTAGAAAAATGGGCAAAGGGCATAAACAGACACTTCAACCAAAGAGGGTATATGGATGTCAAATAAACACATGAAACACACTAGTCATTAGGAAAATGCAGATTATAACCACAATGAGGTATATGTACACACCTATTTGAACAGCAAAAATTAAAAAGTGAAAACAGCAAATGCTGGTGAGGATGCAGAGAATCCACATCTCTAATACAACTACTGGTAAGAATGTGAAATGTTATAGCCATTCTGCAAAGTTTCCTTTTGGCAGTATTTTTTTTTAATTTAACTTAATTTTTTTTTATACAGCAGGTTATTATTAGCTATCTATTTTATACATATTAGTGTATACGTGTCAATCCCAATCTCCCAATTCATCCCACAACCACCCAACACCCTGCTTTCGCCCCTTGGTGTCCATAGGTTTATTCTCTACATCCATGTCTCCACCTCTGCGTTGCAAACCAGTTTATCTGTACCATTTTTCTAGATTCCACATATATGAGTTAATGTACGATACTTGTTTTTCTCTGACTTACTTCACTCTGTATGACAGTATATAGGTCCATCCACATCTCTACAAATGACACAATTTCGTTCCTTTTTATGGCCGAGTAATATTCCATTGCATATATGTACCACAATTTGTTAGCCATTTATCTGTCTATGGGCATTTAGGTTGCTTCCAGGACCTGGCTACTGCAAATAGTGCTGCAATGAACACTGGGGTGCATGTGTATTTTTGAATTATGGTTTTCTCTGGGTATATGCCCAGTAATGGGATTGCTGGGACATATGGTAGTTCTATTTTTAGTTTAAGGAACCTACATACTGTTCTCCATAGTGGCTGCATCAATTTACATTCCCACCAACAGTACAAGAGGGTTCCCTTTTACCCACACCCTCTGCAGCATTCGTTGTTTGTAGATTTTCTGATGATGCTCATTCTAACCGGTTTCAGTTGATACCTCATTGTACTTTGGATTTGCATTTCTCTAATAATTAGTGACGTTGAGCAGCTTTTCATGAGCCTCTTGGCCATCTGTATGTCTTCTTTGGAGAAATGTCTATTTAGGTCTTCTGCCCATTTTTTGATTGGGTTGTTTTTTTTTAATATTGAGCTGCATAAGCTGTTTATGTATTTTGGAGATTAATCCTTTGTCTCTTTGTTTGGAAATGTTTTCTCCCATTCTGAGGGTTGTATTTTCATCTTGTTTATAGTTTCCTTTGTTGTGCAAAAGTTTTAAGTTTAATTAGATCCCATTTGTTTATTTTGTTTTTATTTCCATTACTCTAGGAGGTGGGTCAAAAAAGATCTTGCTGTGATTTATGTCAAAGCGTGTTCTTCCTATGTTTTCCTCGAAGATTTTATAGTATCCAGTCTTACATTTAGGTCTCTAATCCATTTTGAGTTTATTTTAGTGTATGGTGTCTTTTCATTTTTATACATGTAGCTTTCCATGTAGTCTTTCATTCCTATACATGTAGCTGTCCAGTTTTGCCAGCACTACTTACTGAAGAGACTGTCTTTTCTTCATTGGCATATCCTTGCCTCCTTTGTCATATATTAGTTGACCAAAGGTGTGTGGGTTTATCTCTGGGCTTTCTATCCTGTTCCATTGATCTATATTTCTGTTTTTGTGCCAGTACCATATTATCTTGATTGCTGTAGCTTTGTAGTATAGTGAAGTCAGGGAGTCTGATTCCTCCAGCTCCGTTTTTTTCCCTCAAGATTGCTTTGGCTATTTGGAGTCTTTTATGTTTCCATACAAATTTTAATATTTTTTGCTCTAGTTCTGTAAAAAATGCCATTAGTAATTTGATAGGGATTACACTGAATCTGTAGATTGCTCTGGGTACTACAGTCATTTTCACAATATTGATTCTTCCAATCCAAGAACATGGTATTTCTCTATATCTGTTTGTGTCATCTTTGATTTCTTTCATCAGTGTCTTATAGTTTTCTGAGTACAGGTCTTTTACCTCCTTAGGTAGGTTTATTCCTAGGTATTTTATTATTTTTGTTACAATGGTGAATGAAATTGTTTCCTTTATTTCTCTTTCTGATCTTTCATTGTTAGTGTATAGGAATGTAGAAGATTTCTGTGCATTAATTTTGTATCCTGCAACTTTACCAAATTCATTGATTAGCTCTAGTAGTTTTCTGGTGGCATCTTTAGGATTATCTGTGTATAGTATCATGTCATCTGCAAACAGTGACAGTTTTACTTCTACTTTTCCAATTTGGATTCCTTTATTTTTTTCTTCTCTGATTGCCATGGATGGCTAAGACTTCCAAAACTATGCTGAATACTAGTGGCAAGAGTGGACATCCTTGTTTTGTTCCTGAGCTTAGAGGAAATGCTTTCAGTTTTTCACCATTGAGAACGATGCTTGCTGTGGGTTTGTCTTATATGGCCTTTATTATGTTGAGGTTGGTTCCCTCTGTGTCCATGTTCTGGAGAGTTTTTAATCATAAATAGGTGTTGAATTTTGTCAAAAGCCTTGACTGCATCTATTGAGATGATCATATAGTTTCTATTCTTTAATTTAATATTGTGTATTGCACTGATTTGTGTATACTGAAGAATCCTTGAATCCCTGGGATAAATCCCTCTTGACCATGGTGTATGATCCTTTTAATGTGTGGCTGGATTTTCTCTGCTAGTATTTTGTTGAGAATTTTTGCATCTATATACATCAGTAATATTGGTCTGTAATTTTCACTTTTTGTAGTATCTTTGATTTTGGTATCAAGGTGATGGTGGCCTCGTAGAATGAGTTTGGGAGTGTTCCTTCCTCTGCAATTTTTTGGGAAGAGTTTGAGAAGGGTGGGTATTAGCTCTTCTCTAAATGTTCAATACAATTCACCTATGAAACCATCTGGTCCCGGACTTTTGTTTGCTGCAAAATTTTTAATCATAGTTTCCATTTCATTACTTGTGATTAGTCTGTTCATATTTTCTATTTCTTCTTGGTTCAGTCTTGAAAGTTGTGCTTATCTAAGAATTTGTCCATTTCTTCCAGGTTGTCCATTTTATGGGCATATAGTTGCTTGTAGTAATCTCTCATGATCCTTTGTATCTCTGCAGTGTCAGTTGTTACTTCTCAGTTTTCGTTTCTAATTTTATTGATTCTTGATGAAACTGGCTAAAGGTTTATCAATTTTGTTTATCTTCTCAAAGAACCAGCTTTTAGTTTTATTGATCTTTGCTTGTTTTCTATGTTTCTACTTTCTTTCTGCTCTGGTCTTTATGACTTCTTTCCTTTTACTCAGTTTGGGTTTTGTTTGTTCTTCTTTCTCTAGTATCCTTAAGGTGTAAGGTTAGATTGTTTGAGATGTTTCTTGTTACTTGAGGTAGGATTGTATTGCTAAAAACTGCCCTTTTAGAACTGCTTTTGCTGCATCCCACAGGTTTTTTATCGTGTTTTCATTGTCATTTGTCTCTAGGTATTTTTTGATTCTTCGAGTAAATAAAAAAACACAAACTGTGTTTGTGTTTTTTGCAGTTTTTTTCCCTGAAACTGATTTCTAATCTCATAGCATTGTTGTCAGAAAAGATGCTTGCTATGATTTCAATTTTCTTAAATTTACTGAGGCTTGATTTGTGACCCAAGATGTGGTCTATCCTGGAGAATGTTCTGTGTGCAATTGAAAAGAAAGTGTAATCTGCTGTTTTTGGATGGTATGTGCTATAAATATCAATTAAATCTATCTGCTCTATTGTGTCATTTAAATCTTGTGTTTCCTTATTAATTTTCTGTCTGGATGATCTGTCCATTGGTGTAAGTGAGGTGTTAAAATCCCTCACTATTACTGTGTTACTGTCGATTTTCTCTTTTATAGCTGTTAGCATGTGCCTTATGTACTGAGGTGCTCCGATGTTGGGTTCATAGATATTTATAATTGTTATATCTTCTTCTTGGATTGATCCCTTGATCATATGTAGTGTCCTCCCTTGTCTCTTGTAACAATCTTTGTTTTAAAGTCTATTTTATCTGATATGAGTATTGCTAACCCAGCTTTCTTTTGATTTCCATTTGCATGAAGTATCTTTTCCCATCCCCTCATTTTCAGTCTGTATGTGTCCCTAGGTCTGAAGTGGGTCTCTTGTAGACAGCATATAGATGGGTCTTGTTTTTGTATTCATTCAGCAAGCCTGTGTCTTTTGGTTGGAGCATTTAATCCATTCACATTTAAGGTAATTATCAATATGTATGTTCCTTTTACCATTTTCTTAATTGTTTTCGGTTTGCTTTTGTAGGTGCTTTTCTTCTCTTGTTTCCCACTTAGAAATGTTCCTTTAGCATTTGCTGTAGAGCTGGTTTGGTGGAGCTGAATTCTCTTAGCTTTTGCTTGTCTGTAAAGCTTTTTTTTTCTGTTGAATCTGAATGAGATCCTTGCCAGCTAGAGTAAGCTTGGTTGTAGGTTCCTCCTTTCCATCACTTTAAATATATTGTGCCACTCCCTTCTGGCTTGTAGAGTTTCTGCTAAGAAATCAGCTGTTAACCTTATGGGAGTTCCCTTGTATGCTATTTGTTGTTTTTCCATTGTTGCTTTTAATAATTTTTCTTTGTATTTAATTCTTGTCAATTTGATTACTATGTGTCTTAGCGTGTTTCTCCTTGGGTTTATCCTGTATGGGACTCTCTGTGCTTCTTGGACTTGATTATTTCCTTTCCCAAATTAGGGAAGTTTTTGCCTGTAATCTCCTCAAATAGTTTCTCAGGTCCTTTCTCTCAATCTTCTTCTTCTGAGACCCCTATAATGCCAATGTTGGTGCATTTAATATTGTTCCAGAGGTCTCTTAGGCTGTCTTCATTTCTTTTCATTCATTTTTATTCTGTTCCACGGCAGCGAATTCCACCTTTCTGTCTTCCAGGTCACTTATCCGTTCTTCTGCCTCAGTTATTCTAGTATTGATTCCTTCTATTGTATTTTTCACTTCAGTTACTGTATTGTTCATGTCTGTTTGTTCTTTAATTCTTATAGGTGTTTGTTCTTTAATTCTTCTAGGTCTTTGTTAAACATTTCTTGCATCTTTTTGATCTTTGCCTCATTCTTTTTCTGAGGTCCTGGATCACCTTCACTATCATCATTCTGAATTCTTCTTCTGGAAGGTTGCCTATCTCCACTTCATTTAGTTGTTTTTCTGGGGTTTTACCTTGTTCCTTCATCTGGTACGTAGTCCTCTGCCTTTTCATTTCGTCTTTCTGTGAATGTGGTTTTTGTTCCACAAGCTGCAGGACTGTAGTTCTTCTTGCTTCTGCTGTCTGCCCTCTGATGAATGAGGCTATCTAAGAGGCTTGTGCAAGCTTCCTGATGGGAGGGACTGGTGGTGGGTAGAACTGGCTGTTGCTCTGGTGGGCAGAGCTTTAATCCACTTGTTTGCTGATGGGTGGGGCTGAGTTCCCTCCTTGTTGGTTGTTTGGCCTGAGACGACCCAGCACTGGAGCCTATCCAGCTCTTTGGTGGGGCTAATGGTAGACTCCAGGAGGGCACATGACAAGGAGTACTTCCCAGAACTTCTGCTGCCAGTGTCCTTGTCCCTGCGGTGAGCCACAGCCACCCCATGCCTCTTCAGGAGACCTTCCGACACTATCAGGTAGGTCTGGTTCAGTCTCCTATAGGGTCACTGCTCCTTCCCCCTGGATCCTGATACATACACTACTTTGCGTGTGCCCTCCACAAGTGGAGTCTCTATTTCCCCCAGTTCTGTCAAAGTCCTGCAATCAAATCCCGCTAGCCTTCAAAGTCTGATTCTCCGGGAATTCCTCCTCCCATTGCCGGAACCCCAGGTTGAGAAGCTTGACGTGGCAGTCAGAACCTTCAGTCCAGTGGGTGGACTTCTGTGGTAAAACTGTTCTCCAATTTGTGAGTCACCCACCTAGCAGTTATGGGATTTGATTTTATTGTGATTGTGCTCCTCCTACCATCTCATTGCTGTTTCTTCTTTGTCTTTGGATGTGGGGTATCTTTTTTGATGAGTTCCAGTGTCTTCCTTTCAAATTGTTCAGCAGTTAGTTGTGATTCTGGTGTTCTCGAAAAAGGGAGTGAGCGTACGTCCTCCTACTCCACCATCTTGAACCTGTTTTAAGCTCTCCTATGCTTTGGCAGTTTCTTATAAACAAACACTTACCATGTAACATGGCAATTGTACGCGGTATTTATACCAAAGAAATGAAAATTTATCCTCAAACGAAAACCTGTAAATGTGAATCTTTACAATTTTATTTGAAAACAATACAGATGTCCTTCAAAGAGCCAATGGAGTTAAAGAAACTGAAACATCCATACATACAGAGGGACTATAACTGAGAAAAAAAAAAACAGAGATTAACTACTGATACGTGAAATAACTTCGATGGCTCTCAAGGGCATCATGCTTAGTGAACAGAAAAAAAAAAGGCCGATCCCCCCAAAAAATACATATTTTACAATTCCATTTAAAAAACATTCTTGGGGGCTTCCCTGGTGGCGCAGTGGTTGAGAGTCTGCCTGCCGATGCAGGGGACACGGGTTTGTGCCCCGGTCCGGGAAGATCCCACATGCCGCGGAGCGGCTAGGCCCGTGAGCCATGGCCGCTGAGCCTGCGTGTCCGGAGCCTGTGCTCCGCAATGGGAGAGGCCACAACAGTGAGAGGCCCATGTACTGGAAAAAAAAAAACCATTCTTGGAATGACAAAACTATTATGAAGACGAAGAACAGATTTATGATTGTGAGGAAACAGAACTTAGGGGTGAGTATGACTACAAAAAGGAGTTACATGAAGAATTTTCTCTGTAATGATGGAAGAGTTTGGCATCTTTATTGCAATGGTGTTCAAACAAATCTAACCATGGGATAAAATCACAGAGAATTATACAGACACACAAAAATGAGTGCAAGTAAAAACTGTTGAGAACTGAATAAGGTCTGTAATCTTGTTAACCGTGTTATACCAATGTCAGTTTTCTGGTTTTGACATGCAATATCATTTGAACTATATTTGCAACTTCTGTGAGTCTATAATAACTTCAAAATAAAAAGTTTAAAAAATATTAAACTAATTTTATAGTTTTTTTTGAAGTGCTTAGTGACAAAAATGTGAATATAAGTGGTATAACTAAATCCTCTTTATCTGAAAATAGACTATTAAGTTTGATTGAATTTCTCCTCAGATTTACCAGTGGGTCAAGCGACAGCTCCTTCCACTTCCTACTGTGCTTTTGATACCATGACTTCACTTACTATTCTAAATAGCAGGACTAGACATAAAGTGTAAAAGGAGCTCAATGTCTATGCATGACTAAGTCATGTTATTATCAAATATAATAGGTGACTACAATTATTTAGTTGTAGAAATTTTGGTAGAAACTACTATTTCATTTATACTCTTAAGACGAGCAGTGAAATGGATAATGCCAAAGAATGGCTTACCCTCACTGTATTTCTTTAGCACCTATACTTTTTATATTATTGGTTTCCAGTAGATCCTCCTCTCAACTTATGTTTTCTAAAGTGAATAAACCTAATTTTCAGTTTCAGAGTTTCAAGTAACAATTGGTCTATTCGATAGCCTAAAAAATTGAACCCAATCCACTCCTGTCACTAGCTGCCTCCAACCTACTTTAGATCACCATTATTTCTTGACTGGAAATCTATGCCAGCTTCTTTATTGTCTCCAACTCTTACTCCCTTTTTCATGTAAAAACCCTTCAATTCCATCCTCAACTCCCAAAATTCTAAATTCCAAATTCCCTAACATCATTTAAAAGGAAGGTTCTGAATGACTAGTTTCCCAGTTTAGCTCACGACTCCTTCTCTTAATATGCCTGGAAGAATCAACAATTCTCTATACCCTGACTCACTCCAAACTCAGGCCTTAGTTGAGATATTATTTCTTTAGAATACTTTCTGTGACACCCCTGAACACTCCTAGTCTGGGCAAAATCTGAGGGTTTTGTGTCCCTCAAGTGCTATCTTCCCCTTTCACAGAACTTAATTAGCATACAGTGATGTAACTAACTGTGTTTACTTATGTTTGCTCCACTGGACCACAGCTCCTTGAAAGAAAGACTCAGAAATCATGTTATCATTGTATCCAAATCAAGTAGTGCAAAAATAGCATATAGTTGGTTTTCAAGAAAATATTTGATAAATGAATGAATGTTAGGCAGTGGAGAATGTCCACAGGTAAACTAGCTGCTAAAAAGAAGCCAGGTTAGTTTAAATCAACTGCTTAGCTAAATTTAGAAGTTTTGAATAATTACATGCCATGACACTCAAAAAAACCCTGCCAAGCATGAAAGAAAAATTATATATATACTAATATATATTTATATAAATATTTATATAAAATAAATACATAATGATTTATACTTCAAGTAAAATACATGCAGTATAATATTATCATGGTAGTGTCACATCAATGGAAATTCAAATTGGTTAAAATATAGTTAATTTGGTTAAGAAATTAATTTCTTTTAATAGAGAAGTCCCAAAATTAACAAAAGAGAAAGTACACATTTTTTTAACAAATAATCTTAAATCAAATGATATACCTTATAAAGCTGTAAGTCTGGTGATGTAAGAGAAGGTAAAGTCAATTATCTTTAGAAAAAGATTATCAATTATTTCTGTCTTTTTATAATGGGTTGACAGTTTGCTAGTAACACATTAAAAACAGATTAGTAATATATTCTCCTTTCTGGAATTAGGCTACCATATTTCATTCTTATTTACACTGCCTTCAATTAAGACTTAGAGGATTAAAAGGAATATCTGAAATGAATATTAAATTTACTAGTCAAAATCTATACTTTTATGTATTTTATTAATATTTATAAGTACTCCAGCCATCCTCAATTTCATTATTTTAATTTTGCTGTGATTTGGAATACTCTCCTTACTCACTGCAAACTCGCAGTTACTGAATGCCAGTCTTGCTTGTCTAAATGCTTGTCTAAAATATAGGCAACACAGATTTTAAATCTAATATATAGTAATACTGAACATATGAAAAAAGAGAGTTCAAGGTTTTCATTTCTGACGTTAAACCAGAAAAGCAAAGGCAGAAGAAATGAAGATGAAGACACTAGGATCTTTCTAGAAATTTTTGAATTTTCTTAGAAAGTAAGTCACACGCAATGAAATAAAGAAATATTTGAAGATACTATTGAAATCAGAACCGTAAGCAAGGAGAAGTCCAAAAAGAGGCCATTTATATATCAAATTTAAGATAAATGCAAATTCAGACAAAGTCAAGGAGAAGCAGAACTTGAAAACTGAGATTGATGGTAATATCAACTGTCCCTAAGAGTTTTGTCATCAAGCATAGATTTGAGTTCTTGGTTCTGTGGTGTGACCTTTGCAAATTAACCTTCCTAAGCCTCAGTCTTCTCCTGTGTCAAGTTTGAGATAAAAGCATTATTTAATTCACAGGATTACTGTGGGGATTAAATGAAATGTTTTACCGGATATGCCATGCTGTCAAATGCCAAGCATGGTGATACAGAGTACCCTTTATAAATTATTATATTACATTGGAGAGAAGAACCAAGATTAGACACAATTAGAGTTGCGGGCTGGGGGGAATGAAGCACAGAATTAGACTCTTGTTCTAAATAATTTCTTTTTTTTTAACATCTTTATTGGAGTATAATTGCTTTACAATGGTGTGTTAGTTCCTGCTTTATAACAAAGTGAATCAGTTATACATATACATTATGTTCCCATTAAACAATTTCTTTTAGGGTACTTTGACCATGCAATGAAGTATCGAGTACAACCCCAACTAAGGCACCCCAGAACTATGATGGCAACTTCAACGGTATAAATTCACTAGGTATTCCTCAATATAAAAAAAATTTTTTAATACTAGTAATAATAAGAAATTATGGGCAGATCAATCTATATAGAGTTACATGGACCCTAAAGACTTCAAATCACTAGTGCCCAAAGCTATTCAACACCTGGAAGTGATTAAGATTGCTGGGCCTCATCCCCAGAGTTTCTGATTTAATAATAGGCCTAGGGTAGACCTTGAGAATTTCATTTCTGATAAATTCCCAGAGGATGTTCCTGTTGCCAGTCGTGGAACCACACTTTGTGAGCTACTGAGAAAACTGACTTGATTATTGTGCATTCCACATCAGAAGAAATCCACGGGTATAGACAGCATCTCTTCAAACCAAGCTAAGCCTAACGTAAGTATTTGAGGATAGTGAAGGGAAAAGAGGAGAATGTGGAATAAAACAGGCATCAGGAGGCCAACGGACTTTCATCATGGTAATTAAACAAATAAGCTTTGAAGCCCTAGAAGGCTTCTTAGCAGATAGATAAAGAGATCACAAATCATACACCATAAGGGGAAACAAAGAGTTTCTCTTTCCTCCTGTTACTGAAAAGTAACAAAAGGTTTTTGTTTTACCAGCTGATAATTTAGAGAGCCTTCTGAGGATATTCCAAAAAAGTATACAGTTCTGTGATCTACTTGGGAGATTCTTTTGGTTGTCTAAATATTCATATAAACTTTTAAAATAAAAGAGTGGAAAGATAGAAAAAAACATTTGCCTGGATATTTTATATTTATGTCATCCCCGATTTAAAAAAAAAAAAAAGCCCTTTCTTTCCTGCAAAGAATTTTCAAATTGTTTTTTGATATGTATATTTTAACAGCATAGAAGACAATGTTTTTTTTTTTTTTTTTTTTTTTTTTTTTGCTGTACGCGGGCCTCTCAGTGTTGTGGCCTCTCCCGTTGTGGAGCACAGGCTCCGGACGCGCAGGCCCAGCAGCCACGGCTCACGGGCCCAGCCGCTCCACGGCACGTGGGATCTTCCCAGACCAGGGCACGAACCCGTGTCCCCTGCATCAGCAGACGGACTCTCAACCACTGCGCCACCAGGGAAGCCCAGAAGACAATGTTTTAATAAGGTTTTGATTCAACAATATTTCTTGGGACAAATTAAATATGCCTAGGCTAAAAAAATTAAAAGTAAAAATTAGTACCTAAAAAGTAAAATACTTAAAAATAAAATACTTAAAAGTTATCAACCAGTCTAAGACTGATATCAAACAACATGAAAGACTTCTAACACAAAAAGGCCAAAAAAGATGTGCTTGATTCAGGAGATGAGGACAGGCATTTGCTCTATGGAGCTAATGGAAAATTACAGTCTCACTGTCCGAATTACAAGATGAATGAGGAACTGGTTAAGCACTAATGCTGTAACACTGTGGGACAGGCTGTGTCAGTTACTATGATGCAAAGTTCGTAGTATCCAGGAAGACATAAGCAAAATGGATGAATATTCATTAAAAAAAAAAATCCCTGGGCAACACTCTTGAATCTTCAGGGATAGAAAACACCCCCCTCCCCCTTTTAAAGCAGTAAATGTTAAATTCTGACATAAAGTCAAAGTTGGGGGGAAAAAAAAAAAGGATTAACATCACAGACCATGCCTGTAGAGTTCTTGGTAAATGTTAGTGGGATCTTTTTTATAAAACCCGAGCAACTTCATTCTGCTTTGGTTTGCCACTTCCTCTGGACATTGATCTCTTGAGCAGTAAGTGTCACATATGAAATCCTCGCAGCTGAAGTGAAAACAGAATGGAGAAACTTACTGAGATTTATAGACGAGAGATACTTTTCTTTGCCAAAGGCTAGGTGCTTCAAATACTGCCCAGAATGAGACTACTGCACTCCAAGTAGACCACCACAGATAGTCTACTAAGAGCAGTAAAGCAGGAAAACAAAAAACATAACTTTTCTTCCCCTTTATTGTTTCAATGTGTTGGTCATGGTTAATATGTATTTAACCAAGTAAATAATCTGCTTTTATTTATTGTATGTGTTTATGTGACATTTAAAGTTGACTCTTGAGTTATGTGACCTTTTCTCTATATACTACCACCAGACCAAATGGTTCAGAATACAAACATGGCAGTGACTATTCTTTTAAAAAACTAAGTTGGAAGAATTAAAAACTCTTAACCAGACAACTAAAAATAAACAATGGCATTTTAACCATGCATAGATATGCACACACAGAACTATCCAAGCCAGTATATTTATTCACTTATACAATAGCCAAGTAAAGCAAACCATTCGCTGAATATGCACACATACACTTATAAATAGCAGATATAATTTGTTTTACATTAATGATCTTTCCCTTAGATGTTCAAAATGTCCAGATCTAAGGAACTAAACTGAAAGGCATCCTGGCTATGCTACTCAAATATTTTATCTTCATCGGGAAGCTGTCAATAGAGAAATGGCCAAAACTACAGAGAAAACTAACAGGCATCTTTAAAAAATTTTTCTGAATTCTAATTATTCTTCTCACCTCTCTAATTATAACATGCTTAGGGACTATGTAGTAGAATGGTAAAGAGACAAACTGTAGAGCAGTTAGGTTATAGTCAATTCATCGATAATGGAATTCCACTATTATAAATCCCAGTGCACCTAGCAAGGTAATACCTTTAATGTGGTATGTCCAATGGGAGAATTCTTCCTCATAAAACAAGAGTACAAACTCACGAATTATTACACTTTTCATTTTTAAAAGGCACATAAAAATCAGCAAACATTAATGAAATTTTGGACACAAGGGTAACATTAAACTCTAATTAGAAAACATACACAAAGAACCAACCAAGTATTTGTTTTACTCTATATCAGTTTCCCAAATATCATCATAATCACCTGTGAAAATGCTTTTAGAATATGATTTCTGGGTCTCAGTCATCAATCTGTAATCTACACAATGTTCCCTGATTGACTCTTCTATACCACCAGGTCTAGGAACCCGTGTCCTACACTATGGGCTCAAGTAAGTGAGTGGCATTGTAGCTCTGACTTTTGTACTGTCTTAGGTCATGATACTCAGTTCTGACACACACATAAAGATGCACATCTATATATGGTTGAGAAGATTCTTGCTATACCAATTCCAGAGCACTTCTATATTATAAACCAGAAAGGTACTGACCATTTAGAATTTATTCCTGCACTGACAAAGGACAAAAATGACAGTAATTATTAAAATATGCCACCTGAAGCCGCCTGCTCAGAACAGTCTATCTACATTCCCCATGACAGTAAGATCCCTACAACTTACACCCTTACCACTGAAAGGATGATAAAGGTGATATATTGAGATATATTCATTGACCACTACTTACCATAACTATATGTGGAATTTCAGACTTTCAAAAACATGTTAACCAAAGTAGGATGGTTAAACAAATAAATTCAAGACTCAATCATGTGTATATTCAGCTCCCACTTATCAACTGAGGTGGTGTATTTATCATGATAATTGCCCATTCCTATGCTTTCCAAAACCTACATGTTGATAAATCCCTGAGACTTATGAAGCATGTCCTTTTTTACTCCTGGGATTTCATGAGCAGTTATAGATCTTTTTTTTCTAATGGTGACTTCCTCAGTTCTAAGCCTGTACTCTATTTCTACTTCATTGTTTCTACATCATATATTTTAGATTAACTCTATTCAGCCAACAATAAAAATAATTAGGGAAATCACTTAACTTCTAAAAACATAACTAGAAAATAAATAAATGTCACTAATAACTTATTTCCAAATATAGTTCACTATCCAGTCAGATGTCAAAGTGTTTCGCCACTCTACAGATGTTAAACAAAAATCTACTTGGTATGCACAGTTAACTTGACCTCTTCATCTTAGGCTAGTTCAAATCATTGTCTTTCAGACTAACAGTACTAAACGAACGAGGGAAAACCTATGTGGATAGACTCCTGGCACACTCCTTCAAATCAGATTTTTTCCTAATGTTTAGTCAACTGACCAAATACCTCTCAGCTTGCTGACTCACAACACAACATTTATATTATGAAAAAAGTCAACCTAATTTTGAATATTACTGTCTTAACTTAGAATTATCAAATATTACAAGGGCACAGATCATGAGACTTGCTTTGGAATACCACCAGCTATATCTAAGAATAAGCTGTTCAACAAATCACTGAATTAATACGATAATGTTTTTTTTTTGTTTGTTTGTTTGTTTGTTTTCTTTTTGCGGTATGCGGGCCTCTCACTGTTGTGGCCTCTCCCGTTGCGGAGCACAGGCTCCGGATGCGCAGGCCCAGCGGCCATGGCTCACGGGCCCAGCCGCTCCGCGGCATATGGGATCCTCCCAGACCGGGGCACGAACCCGTATCCCCTGCATCGGCAGGCGGACTCTCAACCACTGCGCCACCAGGGAGGCCCAATACGATAATGTTTTGAAGTCAAAAGCAAATTATTGCTTCACCAAAATAATACTGTTAAGTCACAAGTCCTTTCATGCCACAGATTTTAGGCACTCAACTTGTTGCCAGTTATGTAAACTAGATATAAAATTTTTGGTGATATTGTTATGTGGTGATAACATTTAACGACTAAGTCCCTTTGGCCCAAGAAGTTAATAACATGAAGTAACAGGGCCACACAACATACCTTTGGCATATTGATTGTCGTGTGTGTATGTTTATGTATACATGTATAGGTGACATATATATGTGAGCTTATGGCTTCAGTTTCAGATACTGCTTAAAGAAACATTTTTGCTACATTGAAACACAACTTGTTGCTGAGAATGACATTTCAAATGACATAGAAAATAAATGCATTTTGAAAAGAAATTAAATAAATACTTCTTCTATATAAACACCTCCTTATATTATATTAAACGAGACAACCAATGGGCTCCAAGTTGATTTCAGAGTTTCTAAATCAACTCAATCTAACAAGTATTTAGTGAATGTTTACTTATTACAAGGCCATGTGGCAAGCATTAAAGGAAAGATGAAATGTAAAAGTTGGTCTCTAGCCTCAAGAAGCTTAAAATCTCATTGGAATAAAACATATGAATATAAAAAACAGAAAAGGCAACACAAGTATAAAACAAGGGATAAATTCATGGACTTAGTGGTGAAAGAAACCATAAAGAACATATAGTCTACCTTTTATATGAGTGGAAATTGAACAGAGAGGTTTTAAATGACTTGCCCAAGATCACATAACTTATAAGCAGCAGCTGTTAGATCTAGTGACACCAACACAATGGTCATTTAGTCTCAAGAGGAAGGGAGGAAAAAAAACCCCTGTAAACATCAGAAAAGCCATCAAAATCATTACTGGACTTTTCTTTAGGGGAATAAAAACAGTGGAAGGATGCATTCTGAAAGAAAATTGCTAGTATTCCAGAAGTTCAAGGATGATAATCCATTTCTTCAAATGTGTATCTGTACATTTATGTTTTTATAGGCATATTTTTAAGACCATAAACTTATTTTTTTTTTACTCATTAGAAAGTAATATGTTTATCATAGAAACTTTGGAAAGCCTATAAGGAATGACGTAGATAAGAACTGTGGTGCAAAATGGAATAAGAGACTCTCTGCAATATCTTTTTTTTCAAATTGAAGTATAGTTGATTTACAACATTGTTTTAGTTTCTGGTGTATAGCAAAGTAATTCAGATATACATATATACACATATTCTTTTTCATATTCTTTTCCATTTATTACTGGATACTGAATACAGTTCCCTGTGTGATACAGTAGGACCTCATTGTTTATCTATTTTATATATAGTAGTTTCTATCTGCTAATCCCAAACTCCTAATTTATCCCTCCCCCACTCCCTTTCCCCTTTGGAAACCATAAGTTTTTCTATGTCTGTGAATCTGTTTCTGTTTTGTAAATAAGTTCACTTGTGTCATATTTTAGAGTCTACTTATAAGTGATATCATATGGTATTTGTCTTTCTGACTTACTTTACTTAGTATGATAATCTCTAGATCTACCCATGTTGCTGCAAATGGCACTATTTCATTCTTTTTTTATGGCTGATAGTATTCCATTGTGTATATATATACCACATCTTCTTTATCCATTCACCTATCGATGGATATTTAGGTTGCTTCCGTATCTTGGCTATTGTGAATAGCGAAGCTGTGAACACTGGGGTGCATGTACCTTTTCGAATTAGTTTTCTCCGGATATATGACCAGGAGTGGTATTGCTGGATCACATGGCAACTCTATTTTAGTTTTTTAAGGAACCTCCATACTGTTCTCCACAGTGACTGTACCAATTTACATTGCCACCAACAAACAGTGTAGGAGGATTCTCTGTTCTCCACACCCTCTCCAGCATTTATTATTTATAGACTTTTTGATGATGGCCATTCTGACTGTTGTGAGGTGGTACCTCATTATAGTTTTGATTTGCATTTCTCTAATAATCAGTGATGTTGACCATATTTTCGTGTGCTTTTTGGCCATCTGTATGTCTTCTTTGGAGAAATGTCTATTTAGATCTTCCCCCCATTTTTTGATTGGGTATTTTCGTTTTTGTTTTGTTTTGTCATTGAGCTGCATGAGCTGTTTGTATATTTTGGAGTCTAATCCCTTGTCGGTCACTTCGTTTGCAAATGTTTTCTCCCAGTCCGTAGGCTGTCTTTTCATTTTGTTGATGGTTTCCTTTGTTGTGTGAAAGCTTATATGTTTGATTAGGTGTCATTTGCTTATTTTTGCTTTTATTTCTACTGCCCTGGGAGAATAAGCTAAGAAAACACTTTTATGAAAAAAAAAAAAACACTTTTATGATTTATGTCAAAGAATGTTTTGCCTATGCTCTCTTCTAGGAGTCTTATGGTGTCAGGTCTTATATTTAAATCTTTAAGCCATTTTGAGTTTATTTTTGTGTAGGGTATGAGGGTGTGTTCAAACTTCACTGATTTACATGCAGCTGTCCAGCTTTCCCAACACCACTGGCTGAAGAGACTGTCTTTTCTCCATTGTATATTCTTGTCTCCTTTGCCAAAGATTAATTAACTGTAGGTTTATTCCTGGGCTCTCTATTCTGTTCCATTGATCCATGTCTGTTTTTGTGCCAATACCACACTGTTTTTATTACTATAGCTTTGTAGTATTGTCTGAAGTCTGGGAGGTTTATGCCTCCAGATTTGTTCTTCTTCCTCAGGATTGCTTTGGCAATTCTGGGTCTTTTATGGTTCCCTATAAATTTTAGGATTATTTGTTTTAGTTCTATGAAAAATGTCATAGGTAATCTGATAGGGATCACATTAAATCTGGTACATTGCTTTAGGATGTATGGCCACTTTAACAATGTTAATTCTGCTCCAAGAGCATGGGGTATCTTTCCATTTCTTTGAATCATCTTCAATTTCTTTTATCATGTTTTATAGTTCTCAGCATGTAAGTCTTTCACCTCCTTGGTCAGGTTTATCCCTATTTTATTTTTTTGCTGCAATTTTAAAAGGGACTGTTTTTTTACTTTCTTATATTTCACTGTTAGTGTAAAGAAATGCAACAGATTTCTTTATGTTAACCTTGTATCCTGCTACCTTGCTGAATTCATTTATCAGTTCTAGTAGTTTTTTTGTGGAGTCTTTCTTTGTACTTGTAATAACTAATAAAACAAAACAAATTGTTAAAAAGAAATGTCCTAGATAGATTATGAGAAGATGATGGAGTAGAAAGCAACAGGAATCTGTCTCTACACCAAGAAAGCAATTGCACTTGCACAATCTGTCTGATGAAACTATTTTGGAACTCTAGAATATAGTATATTAAAGGTTTGCAATTTCCAAGGGAAGGCTAGGAAAGCAAGTTGCCATTAACTTTGGTCAATTTCAGCTCTTAGCACAGTAGTAGCTACCCATTCCCCATTACCCAGTTCAATGGGTGGCAGTTATATGCACATGTTCCTGGAGCAGCTTACACATAGCTTGTGGTGACAGGGTGGGTAAAAAGGACCCTGCTGTCCAAATGTCAAGGATCTGTGATCTGATCACCGCTTCTCATCTCAGAGGAACAGAGACAGGTAGCCACTGCTGTTCCATCTCCCCTGACTGTTGCAAGTCCCTCTTGTTCCTGCTGAAGTATGCTAGGGGGCCAGCGCCCTTTCACCCTCCCTTCATTTCACTCTTATTCTCTTTTGGAAAGACAGACATCAAATACTAGGACATTTAAAAGAAACTGCACATATGAGGGAAATTGGAAAGTCACCATGCATGCCCAGGGAAAAGACCAGGCTCAAAAGAACCTAAGAAGACCTTAAGTATATACCTCAGTTGAGCTTTGGCAAAGAAGCAGAACACACAATTTTAAAAAAGCAAAACAATAAATAAAAATAACAACAAAAACCCAGCAAACCCTGCAGAATGGGGAAATGTGATTTCCAGAGTTACCAAATGATTAAATTCAAATGTCCAGTTTTCAAATTAAAATTATCAAGAAATATAAAGAGGAAAGTATAGCCCATAAAAAGAAAAAGTATAAATAAACAGAAGATGTTCTTTAAAAAGACCTGATGGCAGATCTACTAGACTCTAAAGCAACTGTCTTAAAGATTCTCAAAGAACTAAAGTAAAATTTACAAAAAGTCAAGAAAATTAAATATGAACAAAATGGAAATAATATCAATAAAGAACACTAAAAAGGAAATTCTGGAGCTGAAAGTATAATAACTGAGGTGAAAACTTTACTACAAGAATTATAAGGCATATTTGATCAGGCAGAAGAAAGAATGAGTGAACATGAAGATAGGACAATGAAAATTACCAAGTCAGAGAAACAAATAGAAAAAAGATTGAAGAAAGGTGAACAGAGCCTAAGGGACCTGTGGGACACCATCAAATGGGCTGACAAATGTATTGTGGGAGTCCCAGAAGGAGAAAGAAAAAAGGGATGAGAAAATATATAAACAAATAATAGCTGAAACTCCAAATTTAATGAAAGAAGCTCAATGAACTAGAAGTTTGATGAACTCAGAGATCTACACAGACACATTATAATCAAATTTTCAAAAGACAGAGAAAGTCTTGAAAGGTGAAGGAAAGAAGCAACACTTCACATACAAGAGATCCTTGATAAGATTATCATCAGAGTCCTCATCAAAAAACTTTAGAGGCAAGAAGGGAGTGGGCCAATATTGTCAAAGTGCAAAAAGATAAAAAAATAAAAACCTGTCACCCAAAAAGCATAAATCTCGAAAAACTATCCTTTACGAGCAAGGGAGAACTTAAGTCATTCCTAGGTAAATAAAAGAAGGAATCTGTTACTACTAGACCTGCACTACAAGAAATGCATAGGGAAGTCCTGCAAGGTGTAATAAAAGGACACAAGACAGAAACACAAAACCACATAAGGAGATAAATGTCTCAATAAAAGTACATGAGTGATTTTAAAAGCTAGTATTATTCTAATTTGTTCTTTAATTCCACATTTTGTTTTCTACATAATTTAAATGACTAATTCATTTCAAATAACTTAGTTTATGTCTTTGGGTACACAATGTATAAAGATGTAACTGTGACATGAACAACTTAAAAGGGCGGGGATGGAGTAGCAAAGGAGCAGAGATTTTGGTATATTATTTAAATAACATAAGCAAACTAGTGTTACAATTTCAGAATTTTAAAAGTAATCCCTATGGTAACTGCCAAGAAAATATTTATGAATATACACAAAAAGAAATAAGAAAGGAATTTAAATGTTTCCTTACCACCCCCCTAATCAACTAAGCACAAAAGTAGACAGTAATACAGGAAATGAGGTACAAAAAAGCTATTAGACATATAGAAAATAGCAAAAAGAAAGAAAAAATTCCTTATCCGTAAGTAGTTTTTAACATAAATGAGTTAAACTCTACAATCAAAAGAGACTGGCAGAATAGATAACAAATATGATGCAACTATACGATAGCTACAAGAGATTCACTTTAAATCCAAAGGCACATATAGTTTGAATGTGAAAGAATGGGAAATGATATTCCATACAAATAACCAAAAGACAGCAGAGGTGTCTATAGTAATATCAGACAAAATAGACTTTAAATCAAAAAAGGATGCAAGAAACAAATAAGTACATTAATAAAAGGTTCAACACAACAAGAAGATATAACAATTATAAACATTTACACACAAAATAACAAACCTTCAAAGTATATGAAGAAAAAAATGAACTGAACTGAAGAGAGAAATACAGTTCTACAATAACAGCTGGAGATTTCAATACACCACTCTCACTGGATAGAACCACCATATGGAAAATAAGTAAAGAGAGAACATTAAGAACATAATATACCAACCAGATATAACAGACGTATTCAAAATACACTACACGATAGAATATACATTCTTCTCAAGTGCACATGGGTCATTTTCCAGGATATATCATATATTAGGAGACAAATTAAGTCTCAACAGATTTTAAAAGATAGATATCATACTGAGTATCTTCTCCAACCAAATTGGGATGAAGTCAGAAATATTGGAAGAAAAAGAAGACAATTCACAAATGTGTGGAAATTAAACAACACATTCTTAAACAATCAATGGATCAAAGAAGAAATCACATGGGATATTAGAAAATACCCAAAGATAAATGAAAATGAAAACACAATTTACAAAACTCCTGGCACACAGGGGTAAAGCAGTGTTAAAGGAGAAATTCAGAGCTATCAACTCTTTAATTGAAAAAGAAGAAAAATCTCAAATCAATAACATACTCTACAACCTTAAGAAACTAAACAAAGTGTAAATAGATTAAGCCTAAAGACAGCAGACAGAATGAAATAATAAAGATTAGAGCAGAGATTTTTCTTAAAAATAGGGAATAGAAAAACAACAGAGAAACCAAAAGTTGTATCTTTGAAAATATCAACAAAATTGACAAATCTTTAGCTAGATGGACTATGAAAAAAAGAGAAGAGATTCAAATTAATAAAATCAGAAGTCAATGTGGGGACAGTACTACCAATTCTACAGAAATAAAGAAAAATTAGAAGAGAGTACTATAAATTGCATGCCCACAAATTGAAAAACCTAGATAAAATGGACAAATTCATAGAAACACAAAATCTACCAAGACTAAATCACAAGGAAATAGAGTATCTGACTAGACATATAACTAGTAAAGAGATTGAACCAAAGTCAAAAATCTCTTGACAAAGAGCCCTGGAATTCTACCAAACATTTAAAGAAGAACTAGCATCAATTCTTCCCAAACTTATCCAAAAAATTGAAGAAGGAACACGTTCTAATTCATTCTTTGAGGCCAACACTACACTGGTACCAAAGACACTATAAGAACACTACAGACCTAAATTCTTATCAACACTGTTGTAAAAATCCTCAACAAAATATTAGCAAACTGAATTCAGCAGCATATTAAAGATTATACATCATGACCAAGTGGGATTTATTCTTGAAATGCAAGGATGGTTCAACATATAAAAATTGATGTATGTAACACTTCACATTAACGTAAATAAGGGAAAAAACACATAATTATCTCAAGTGATGCAGAAGCAGCATTAAAAGTTCAACTAGGGGTTTCCCTGGTGGCGCAGTGGTTGAGAGTCTGCCTGCCAATGCAGGGGACACGGGTTCGTGCCCCGGTCCGGGAAGATCCCACATGCCGCGGAGCGGCTAGGCCTGTGAGCCATGGCCGCTGAGCCTGCGCATCCAGAGCCTGTGCTCCGCAACGGGAGAGGCCACAACAGTGAGAGGCCCGGATACCTCAAAAAAAAAAAAAAAAAAAAGTTCAACTAAACAAACTAGGGACAGAAGAAAACTATGTCAGCATAATAAAAGCCATATATTAAAAACCCACAGTGAACATCATGGTGAAAGATTGAAAACTTTTCCTCTATAATCAGGAACAAGGCAAGGATGACTGCTTTCACCTCTTCTATGTTCTATTCAACATAGTACTGGAAGTTCTAGTCTGAGCAATTAGACAAGAAAAAGAATTAAAGGTATCCAAATTGGAACAGAAGAAGTAAAATTGTCTCTGTTCACAGATGACATAATCTTGTATGTAGAAAACCATAAAGATTCCATGAAGAAACTGTTAGAATAAATGAATTCAGCAAAATAGTAGGATACAAAGTCAATGTAAAAAATTCAGCTGCATTTCTAAAACAATCTGAAAAGGAAATCAATAAAACAATTCCAATACACTACTATATATAAAATAAACAACAAGGACCTACTGTATAGCACAAGGAACTATATTCAATATCTTAAAATAACCTATAATGGAAAGGAAGCTAAAATGTATATATTGTTTTACATATATATATAAACTGAGTTATATATATAAACTGACTTTGCTGCACACCTGAAACTAACACATTTTAAATCAACTATACTTCAATTTAAAATAAAAGTCTAGTGTCTTCCCTGGTGGCACAGTGGTTGAGAATCTGCCTGCCATTGCAGGGGACACGGGTTCAAGCACTGGTCTGGGAAGATCCCACATGCTGCGGAGCAACTAAGCCCGTGCGGCACAACTACTGAGCCTGCACTCTGGAGCCCGAGAGCCACAACTACTGAAGCCCATGCACCTAGAGCCTGTGGTCCGCAACAAGAGAAGCCACCTCAATGAGAAGCTCATGCACCGCAATGAAGAGTAGCCCCTGCTTGCCACAAACTAGAGAAAGCCCACATGCAGCAATGAAGACCCAACACAACCAAAAATAAATAAATAAATTTATAAAAATAAAAGCCTAACTACCCGCCCCCACCCCCCCCCAAAAAAAGTAAAAGCAAAAAAGAAAACAATTCCATTTATGGTAGCATCAAATAGAATAAAATATGTATGAATTAACTTAGCCAAGGAGGTGAAAGACTTGTACAATGAAATCTACAAAGCACTACTGAAAGAAACTTATAAATGGAAATACATCCCATGTTCATAGATTAGAGATGTCAACACTACCCGGCTTGATCTACAGATTCAATGTAATCTCTATCAAAATCCCAACTATGTATTTGGAGAAAAAGAAAAACCCATGCTGAAGTTCATATGGAATCTTAAAGGACACTAAATAGCCAAAACAAGGCTGATAAAGGAACAACAAAGCGGGAGGACTAACACTTTCTGATTTCAAAACTTACTACAATGCTGCAGTAATCAAAACAACATAGTACTGGCATAAAGACAGCCATATAGACCAATGAAACAGAATAGACAACCTAGAAATAAAAAAATAAATACCCCCCCCCCACACACACACGGTCAAATGATTTTTGACAATGGTGCCAAGGCTATTCAATGGGGCAAAGACAGTCTTTTAACAAATGATTCTGGGAAAACTGAATATCCACATGCAAAAGAATGAAGTTGGATCCTTATGAATACTATATAAAAAAATAAACTCATCAAAGAGCTAAAAAAATGACCTAAAACTATAAATCTCTTAGAAGAAATTTAAGATAAATATAGGGTAAAAGCTTCATGATATTTAATTTTCCAATAGTTTCCTGGATATGACACCAAAAACACAGGCAAAAGAAAAAAAAGAAACAAATTGGACTTCATGAAAAATTTAAAATTTGTGCACTAAAAGACACTATTAACAGAGTAAAATGACAACCCACAGAATGTGAGAAAATATTTGCAAATCATTTATCCAATCGAGGATTAAAAATACATATATGACAATATATACAGAAATCTTAAAACTCAGCAACACAAAAACAAATAACCTAATTCAAAAATGAGTAAAGGATTTGAATAGACATTTCTTCAGGAAAGATATACAAACAAGTACATGCAAAGATGCTCAACATCACTAATCATTAGGAAAATTCAAATCAAGACTACAATGAGATACCACCTCACACCCATTCGGAGGGTTACTATATTAAAACAAAAAACGTTAAATAACAAGTGTTGAAGACAATGTGGAGATATGAGAACCCTTAGCACTGTTAGCTGGGAATGTAAAATGGTAGAGAAGCCTGTGGAAAACAATCTGGCAGTTCCTTAAAAAATTAAAAACAGAGTTGTCATATGGTGCAGTCATTCCACTTCTGGGTATAAATACTGAAAAGAACTGAAATCAGGGTCTCAGATATTTGTGCACTCATGTTCACAGTAGCACAACTGACAAAATATG
This sequence comes from Mesoplodon densirostris, assembly GCF_025265405.1. Classification (NCBI taxonomy): domain Eukaryota; kingdom Metazoa; phylum Chordata; class Mammalia; order Artiodactyla; family Ziphiidae; genus Mesoplodon; species Mesoplodon densirostris. The sequence goes on from NC_082668.1 coordinate 68,816,172, forward strand.
GAAGTGTCCAATGACAGATAAATGGATAATCAAAATACGGTATATACCCATAATGGGATATTAAATCCTAAAAAGGAAGGAAATTCTGACACATGCCACAACATAGATGAAACTTAAGGACATTATGCTAAGTGAATTAAGGCAGTCACTAAAAGACAAATAATGTATGATTCCACTTATATTAAACACTCAGAAGAGTCAAAATCATAGAGACAAAATGTAGCGTGGTGGTAGCCAGGGGCTGGGGGCAAGGGGAGAACGAGGAGTTAGTTTTTAATGGGTATAGAGTTTCACTTTACAAGATGAAAAGAGTTCTGGAGATGGTAGTATACTGGTATGAATGTATTTAATGCCACCAAACAGTACATCCAAAAATGGTTAAGATGGTAAATTTTATGTTATATGTACTTTACCACAAAAAAACACTCTGAGAAAAAGAGAAAAGAATGTCCAAGCAGTAACTAAAGAATGAAAGAAGCAGAAGTTAATACTATAAAGAAACAAAAGCCTAGGAAATTCTAGAAGCATTGTGCATAGTTCCCAACTTAAACCCCACTCTCCAAAGCTCCCAAACGCTCACAAGTGTATCAAATAAGGAGAGGAGCAAACTGTAAAAATCATGATTCATTTATTAAACTTTAAAATTAAAGAAAAAATTCATCAGGCATACAGGCTGAAAACATCTTCAAGGTAGAAAAATAAATGCTGAAAGACAATGGATTAATATTTACAAAGTTCTGAGAGAAAGAGTGTAAAGACTCACAATCAGTAAAGATTTCATTCACATATAAAGGTATAACAGGTATAACCTTATCAAACTAGAATGGACTCAATAAACAGTGCAAATAAAGCTTTGTGGGGGAGTGGAGTGTGGGGAGCTCAACCATGAAATCCAGCCAATTAAAGCATGATTCACCATGCCCCCACGCACACACATGATGGTGAGCTGTGAATCCACTAAAATGAAGAATTAAAACTAAACAACTAGGGGCTTCCCTGGTGGCGCAGTGGTTAAGAATCCACCTGCCAATGCAGGGGACACGGGTTTGATCCCTGGCTGCCGAGGAGCAACTAAGCCCATGCACCACAACTACTGAGCCACAGCCCCCTAGAGCCCATGCGTTGCAAATACGGAGCCCACGTGCTGCAACTACTGAAGCCCGTGCACCCTAAGGCCCATCCTCCTCAACAGAAGCCACCACAATGAGAAGCCCATGCACCGCAATAAAGAGTAGCCCCCAGTCGCCGCAACTAGAGAAAGCCCGCGTGCAGTAACGAAGACCCAACGCAGCCAAAAAAACCAAAAAAACAACTGAACAACTATAAGCACTATAGTTGCAAAATAGGTAATAAACATATAAATCTTGATAATGTGAAAATAATTATACCAAAAAAGAAGTGAATGCATAAGAACGTAAATTTCTTCATTTTTCACAGTAGGAAGACAATAGGGTCTAAAGTTGAAACATGGATTATAAAAAAAAGGAACTTTTTTTAAACCTTAGATTGGAATCTTTTATAAAATCATCTCTTGGGTTTAGTAAATATTCAAAGTTCAGCAATTCCAACAATTTTTACTTGGTTAAATTCAGGAAAACTGAATGCAAACAATACCACTACTGTGGTACACACACACACACACACACACACACACACACACACACACACACACTTTTTACCAAAACGGAGCCTCTAGATACTGCTTCATAATATTTGTCATTTAAAAGAACATGAACAACTTGCCACATTTATAGGTATATATACATATATTTGTACACACTATATTTTTGACATTTTATTAAAATCTTTTGTAGCACCATAAAATGCTCTGTGTTTTGAATGAAACACTGCAAAAAGAGGGGCAAGTTTTGTTTGATATGTCTTTGGTTAATGCAAACTGGATTCAGTGAAGCACCTCAGGCAAGCCCTACAGGAGTATCCTTATATTTCAAGTGAGTGGAGTCAGTGAAATGACAAGGTAAAGAGAAAGGAAAATTAGATGAAAGCCATAGTAGTAATGTGAGTAAGACCTATAAAACTGTATACCAAAGAGAGCATTTACAAGAGAAAAGCGGTGAGAACATGTCCTATTAGTTTCAAAGTTTTCCAAGTAGGTCAAAGAGACAATAAATAGTTTTTCCTAACCTGCAGATCAATACCTTCCAAGATGGGTGGTGCAAAACAACCCTCTCAGGTAAAGTATTTTAAAACTTTTACTTATAAATATTTACCCAAAAAAAAGAATTAAGCTTATATAATATTTAATATATAAAATGACATTAATATCTTCACTTCATCTGTGTTAGCAGGTCATATCATGTCACTACCAGCAACCCAAGAGTCCTAAGGAAAGAGTGGGAGATCAGTAACAGATAGGGGTTACAAGGGGCACCATCATGTTTATTCACTTTCAGCTTATTATAACATAATACGGGGCCCACTTGGATGGGAGAATATTATTTAGAGGAAATGCTCACTGAAATATTTGGGGGTGAAGGGCTTTATGCAAGTAACTTACTCTTGAATCATTCAGAAAAATGTTATGTATATATTTTATTTGTGGATGTGTGAATACATGTCGATCTAGATGTATATGGAAGAGAAACAGCAAACAATAAAGCAAATAGAGAAAAAAAAGAAGAAAAAGAAAATAAAAATCCAGTTGCCTTGCTGTACTAAAGTATTGTTAATGATGTTTTAAATAAAAGAAAAATGATTCAGGTGTTCCAATAAATTGCTGATCTTTCCTGGAATGAAAAGTGGCTGCCTGTCATAATCATGTTATTTAGCAAAAAACAAACAAACTCCAAACAAAAATACTTGGTGTAGAACTTTCAGATGAAAGTAGAAAAGAAACTGCTTTTTGAAAGAAACTTATGCTATGGAAAGAGCACTTTGAAAATGTTTTCACTTCTGATTTTGTGGCTGAAAATGGTGTATTATGTATAAAAATTCTCATACATATGCACTTAAAAACACTTATGAAGAGGACTTTCTAGTCTATTAACAGATATTCCTACAAAGAGTATGAGTGAGTTTTATAAGCATTTGTTAAAAATATAAAAACACAACACTTCCCAATCAGTTTGCAAAAACAAATAATTTACATGAGAGAAAATGAAATGTACTAATAAAATTTCTACAAAAACCTTTGTAAAATTGGAGGACGGGACTGAAAATTAAAAACATACAAATGATCATTATTTTCTTTAATAACTTTTTTTGGTTAAAACCCTAAAGTTCCAGCAGAGGGGCATATTACTTTGTGACAAGAACTCTTGGTAAATTAAAAAAAAAGTAAAACTACTCTCTTTCTGATGATGACTGAAGAAAACACTGAAAATAATATCATTATCAACTTCCATCTAATTTAGGTGAAAGTTGAAAAATACAAATTCTACTGTTTATCTAGTGTCTAACTCTGCATGGTTGACATTTTTCAAAGAAGAGTAAGAATGGACAGAAGATTAGAACTTTGCCCCTCTCTTCAGTTAGAAAAATGTTGTGATAAACAGTCAAATATATAGATAAGAAGGCATTTTAGAGGAAATCTGTGGGTGGTTTCCACGTTTTGTTAATGTTCTTTGAGATAAAACTTAGGTAAGAACATATTTAAGCTGTTCATCAGTCAGTTAGAATTAGTTTTCACATATCTCTTTCCACATAGAGCATTTGCAGCAAGGTGAAGATTAAAATAGAGTTAAGAGAAATTTTGAAGGTGGGGGAAATAAGCAATAAAATAGGTATAAATTCCAAGTTAACAGACAAGCAAACATATTTTTACTACTCCTAAAGGGATCAGGTTGAAAATGCTGTCTATGAAATTATGCACATTTAGTAAGACAAGTTGGGGAACATTTTCTGGTAAGATGCTTCCTTGAGTTCTCCAGAGCTGAAGCATAATTCCAAATAAAATAACAGTTTTTTGTGATTTCTAGATAAACTTGTCCACAGTGAACTGTGGTAACTGCTGACAATTTTATAAAATCTTTTTTTCTCCTCATTTGTTCCCAGTGAATATACAGGGGTGCAATTTACTTAGGAACTCACTCAGATCAAATGAATCCAAGGTTTAATAATCTGTAGTCTAATCATATGATGACATGCTATTTTCTTAATTGATATTAAAATGAAGAAAAATATTTTATAATGTCTAATACTCAAAAATGACCAAATGGAAATGTTTGCAATTCTCCAGAAAAGCCATTCTGTCTCTCACCTCTGAGTTTTCAATACTGCCTGGAATCACATATACACATGGAGACACACCCTCACACATATATGTGTATATTTATGCATACATATATGTGCATAGGTACTCTACATATATATTTTTAGTAAATGTATTTATTTATAAAGTACCGATTAGAATCCTGACATCAAATATGCCCATCGAGTTGTTTTTGAGAATATGTGCAACCATCACAAACTAAGTAAACAGCTTCAGTGGGAGAATCATAGGTTTAACAACATGAAATCTTCAGGAAAAAAAGGCATTTGTAAGTTACTACAGTACTTTATGATTATTAACCATGGAACACCCCTTGCAAATGATGAGAAGTATAAACTTTGCATTAGTGTAAAAGAATACATAAAAAAGAAATAATATTGGGAGGACTTCTTTACTCTCTAAGTTTTTATAAATTTTATTTATTTATTTATTTTTGGCTGTGCTGGGTCTTCATTGCTGCGCGCGGTTTTTCTCTAGTTGCGGTGAGTGGGGGCTACTCTTCATTGCGGTGCGCGGGCTTCTCATTGCGGTGGTTTCTCTTGTTGCGGAGCATGGCTCTAAGCGCCCGGGCTTCAGTAGTTGTGGCTCGCGGGCTCTAGAGCACAGGCTCAGTAGTTGTGGCGCACGGGCTTAGTTGCTCTGTGGCATGTGGGATCTTCCCGGACCAGGGCTCAAATCCATGTCCCCTGCACTGGGAGGCAGATTCTTAGCCACTGCGCTACCAGGGGAGTCCCGGGAGGACTTCTTTAAGACACATATCTAAAAATAAAATATATTCACTTCTGAACTATGAAAGAAGCTAGTGAAAGAAGCTACACAAACTTGCAAAGAATCTAGAAACCCTTCCAGCTTTTGGAATGCATTATAACACTTTATTGGTACTGATTTATGTTATAACTACATCTTAAATATTACACTGGCTAACAGTAGTCTACATTCTCTGAGCACATAGAATCTGACTAGAAATGTGCTGAATAGAAGGAAGAATTAAGCTTGTGAATCAAAGCTAATGTGTTTATTTGGATGGATAAACAGTATAAAGGAAACAAAGATTTGAATTCAATGAAAACATTATTTTTTTTTTGGAAAGAGGAAAGTGTCATACATGGGACTCAAGATTTAAGACCTGGCACTAAAGTCAGTGAGTAAGGAGAGAGCACATATGGTCAAATTTTCTCTGAAAAGCTCTGAACTGCTTATAAAGTAGTACTGTACTTTTTCGCAAGAGCCATTACTCCAGGGCATATGCTCATTTGAGAAAAATGATGAATAGAATCCTCCCTACTATTAAAATAATTTTTTCCTTTGACATGCTCACAGTTGAATTTATGTAAATATTATATGCTACAACCCCAATGAATTAATCAGCAAATGTTAATTAAACTATTTTAGTAGAGAGAAAATTGAAAACATTGCCTTAGAGAGAAACAATCTGAGAATTTCTAGAAATTACCCATGTGAATACAAACTAAGAATTTTTGCTAAAAACTTTAAGAACAGTATGTTTCTAATGAGACTTTCAGCTTATGCAGGAAACATAAGGAGACCAAATTCCTACAATTTGAGCACTAGGGCCAAAGAAATTATGTTCTCCAATTGTGTTTACTACTGAATACACAGCGCCCCCCCCCCCCCAATCAGCATGTTTAGGTAACTTTGCCATGACAGATGAAAACTTGAGTTTAAGCATTTTTACTGTAATAAGATCTTAAAACAGTTGGCTTTTCTTTTTTACGGGAGAGAGTGCTAAGAAAAAGTTTTTTTTTTTTTTTTTTTTTGCTTTAAAAAGGCAGCTTAGAATTTCTTATACAACATCATACAATACAGAAGAAAACATGATCCTTTTCAGACTCCAAACCAGGAGAATGCTCAAAAAACTTAAGTTATTCCTTGCATTGCAAAATAACCATTCATTGTAATTACTTAAATGCAACAGACTATCCAAACTGTCTTAATAAAAGTTATAGACTCACTTACTTTTAAAAGATCACTAAATATAACTCCCTCATTTTCACATAGGAAAACCTGAGACGCAAATTTACTCACAGATCCAGTTGCAGGCAGATCTAGGTTAAGAACTCGGGTGCAATACATCCATCCTTTTTCTGTAAATCTTTCTTTCCCCCAAGGTTAAAGGGCTGTCAGTGAGACAACTAACGGATGATTGATTTTGAGCAGATAGGTTCAAATATACTGTTTCCTATATTGATGTCATCCTATATACAGCTTTTCTCATGTACACGCCATTCTCTGTCCTGCGAAAATGCTATTCTTTAACCACTGATGTAAGGAAAACAAGAAAAATCACCCTCATTGAAACAAAAAACGCCCAACAACCATAAACAAAAGGACCATTAACTGGCTACAGGGAGAACTCAAATTATAGTTGAAAAAAACTCAAATACACCCTGAGCTATCAATTTCCTAATTCTTAAATAAAACAGAACTAGCTCATGATATCCAGATTACTCCCTTGAAAAGGCAGCAGCAGGTAAACAAACATGGAATCTCTGACACTGGATTTGTGGTGCAATCTACTTGCTAATAAAAAAAAAATGGTCTTTTCTAAGTAAACACGAGAAAGCACCCAGGGAAATAGTCTTTTCTCCCTTTGGAGGTAGACCAGACTGCATAACAATGAGTCAACCCTAACAAAGGGTAGGCTCAGGAGCAGAGGCTTCCCCTTTAAGAAGGCTGACTATTTCAGTTTACCTTGACTTCCTTCAGAAATGTCACAGAAGAAACAACAATAAAAAGGATAAATCTATGCAATCAGGAAAGCTAAAAAGCTGAGATGACCAGAATGCTGAAGAACATCTGGAAGACATAAAGCACATGGGCTAAAAATCCACTAGTATAGAGGGAGTTACAACCCAATATTAATAAAAGAAGACTTAAAAAAAATAAGTTTCCTCAGGGGAACTCCAGAATAAATGTAAGATCTAAAGTAGCAGCAGAACAGGGAACTCCCTGGAGGTCCAGTGATTAGGACTCTGAGCTCTCACTGCCGAGGGGCCGGGTTTGATTCTTGGTCAGGGAACTAAAATCCCACAAACAAGCCCCAGGGCACAGCCAAAAGAAAAAAGTAGCAGCAGGACAATGAACATAGAGAAGACAAGGAAAATGAATGGTAGAAAAGCATACTAATCTCCAACGCTGAATATTCAGTTGCTCCATTTATCCCAACTGAAGGCAACAATTATAGGTCTCTATGTATAAAATGAGAATTTCTTATACAAGAAATTCAGAAGATACTTGGAGTAGGTACTGAGGTCTGAGACGGGGAGGTGGTGCCCCAGATAACTTTCTGGCCCTCTTAAGAGAGATCTTATTCTCAAAGTGCAAGGTTTTATTTATTCCACTTTAACTAACCTCCAAAATGGTCCCCAATGGTTCTCATCTTCTAGTATTCATTTCTTTGAGTAATCCCCTATCACACTATTGAGCTGGCTAGTATAACCAACAGGTTATTGTGGTAATAATGGAGTGTGAGTTCTGAGGATAGAAAATTTGACTTCCCCTGGACCACCTGCTCTGGGTGAAGCCACCTGCCATGTAGGGAAGACAGTAAGGCAACCCTATGAAGAGGTCCACATCATAAGGAACTGAGGACTCTTGCCAGGAGTAAGTAGTAACTTGCCAACCATATGAGTGAACCAGTTTAGATACAGATTCTCCAGCTCCTGTCAAGCCTTCAGATGACTGCAACTCCAGCTAATATCTTGACTATAACCCATGAGAGACCAAGAGCCACAACCATCTATCTAAGCTGCTCCTGAATTCCTGACCCACAGAAACTCTGTGAGAAAATAAATGTTGTTTTAAGCAACTACTGGTTGCAACTGTTTTGGAGTAGTTTGCTGCATAGCAACAAATAACTAATATACACTCCTTCAGAATTTATTAAAAAAATAAAAGTACTGATAATCCAATTATTGATATTGAGAATCAGTCATGAATACTGTAAACTTACTGTTCAAAGAAAAAAAACAAGAAAAACAAAACCGCAAAAATATCACAAAATCTAGAGAATATGACCAAGGTAAAATTTAGAGAAAAATGTATGGTATTTGTGAGGTAATAAAGAATATATATTGGTCTCTGCCCCTGGTTTCTGGCACAGAGCTTCAGAAACCCTTGTAATTTCCTAAGTAATAAGAGCACCAGGAGCATTTTTTGTTCTAATATTTGGTTATTAAACTCAGTTCCTGACACAGGGATCCTAAAACCCTTGTGATTTCCTGGGTGGTAAGAGTGCCTTTTGTTCTAATGAGGCGACTTTCAGTGGGCTCCTGGTTGGGTCCTGGATGAGGGATAGCCAGCAGAAAGAACAATACATGATTAGAAGCTTGGATATTTTTAGCCTTGCCCCCCATTCTCTTGAGTAGGGAGAAAGGCTAAAAACGGAGTTAATGATTCATCATGCCTATGTAATGAAGCCTCCTCCATAAAAATCCCCGAAGTATTGTTTTTGAAGAACTTCTGGGTTGGTGAACATGTGGAGATTTGGGGAGAGTAGCAGCCACTCTGAGACGAACGGTCTCAGAGCTCCACTTACCCTCCCCATATCCTGCCGTACACATCTCTTCCAAATGACTATTCCTGAGTTACATCCTTTCATAATAAACTGCTCATCTAGTAAGTAAAATGTTTCTCTGAATTCTATGAGCCACTCAGGCAAATTAATCAAGCCCAAGGGTGGGGTGGGGGGTTGTCACTGGAACCTCTGAACTATAGTGGGTTGATCAGAAGTACAGGTGACAACCTTGACTTGCAACTGGCATCTGAAGGGGCTGGGGGTGTCTTGTAAGACTGACTCATTAACCTGTGGAATCTGATGCCACCTCTGGGTAAAAAGTGTCAGAATTAAGTTGAATTGTAGGACATTCACCTGGTGTCTGAGAAGTGCTTGGTGGTATGGGAAAACCTGCCCCTCCCACAACCCTAGGCTGAAACTGGGTGCAGAACTGTACAGTATTAAACAAACTTATTATTAAAGACGAAAATAAATATAATTTGCAACAAGTAACTTACGCAGAAAATTAAGTAAATCGAAAGACTGCATAACGGAAAATAAGGGTCAAAGCACAAAATTGAAGAAATAATTACTAATAAATAATAAATAGTAAGGAAAGTAGAGGCAGAAAACCTGAATTAGTTATCACAAAAGAAATGGAAAGGGTACTCAAAACTAAGCCCCCAAATGGCTATAGACCAAGGTAGTCTGGAAATATAATTTTTAACCTAAACACTCAAAACAGAAGTTCAAAAGGATTTAAACAGTTCCAATATCTAGGAAAAAAGATATAGGCCTTTTAACTTTATTCTACACACCTGATATAACCTCTGTAAATAAAACTGGACAAAAGGTAAAAAATTTTTACAGATAAAGCTCACACAGAATTCATAAAGAGAAACAGAGACTCTGCCTCAAATATTAGCAAATATAATATATAAATAAGAAAATGCATCTTTTAGATTGCTAAAAACCTGGTTCTTTGAAATAGGATAGGTATCAAAAATCCATTGTAAACAGTGTTGCAAATAAAATCATGAATAATATGTTCACTACTACTAATACTTAATAGCATTCTAGAGAAAACAAGCAACAACAAAAACTCACTAACCCAATTTTAAGTGGTTCCCATATATAACATGAGTTTAAACACTACCGCTCTTCCCAATAAAAGTTGGGCTGTAAGATTCCTTCAAACTGAAAAATGCTCAATTTAAGTTACCGAACTATCAATTTAACCATTGAAACAACATGTTTATATTTACTTTGTTAAATTATGTATGCTTATTGATGAAAATATACAAATTTATTAATCAGTTTATTGTATTACATAATTAAGCATCTGTAAGCAGCTCCTGTTTCAGTGACTAATGAATGCAGTATAACAATATTGAGGTAGTAAACTGGAAAGTTGCACTGTTTAACATTCCACTGCCTTATTAGCTATCATTGATGAGTGGCAAAATCATTAAGCGATATTCTGATGTTAATACAAAATTACTTAGGAAAATAAAAAATAAATCTCATCTTTAAAATGCAGTTCTTTATTAAAACTAAATGAAAAAAAGATTAAATGAGATACCACTTTTGGCATACGAAAGTAAAGTGTTTTGTTTCAGTTGGGACAATACTTAGGGTTGGTGAAGTTGTGGTTACTGAAACTAACACACAATAATGGTACAAACACACAGTACTAGAAGCCACAATTTTACTGCCTTCCATTCAGCAATTCCACTTTCAGAATTTTACTCAAAAGAAATAATCACAGATATGTACAAATACTTAGCTGAAAGGATGTTTAATATAGCTCTAGTTATAAAAAGAAAAAATTAAATATCCAGTACAAGGAAATTAGTTAACCAAGTCACGATACAAACACAATGAAAGACAATTACTCTTCAACTAAAGTCCTGGTGAATTTGGTTTAAAAAAAAATGTCATTTTTTGTTCAAAAAGGATCAAGGCTTTCTGTCTGCCATGTAAAGAGCTTAGAGGTTGATACTCTTGTCCTCACAAGAAAAAAACTGAACTAAAGAACAACAACTCGCCCTTAATCCCTAAGAGGAATGAGGTCATAGGGCAAACTGTTTCCTCTAAAATTAGAGACACACAGGCAGATATAGAGAATCACAGTTTATTGGAGCAGAAGCCTGGAAACAGAAATTACACTGAAGCTAGTTCCAAGGTATGAAAACTTAAAATGTAACTGACAAACTGCTAGAGACTCAATGTAGACAAGTTTAAGTTAAAAACTCCAAGAGGGCCCAGGCTTGGGGAAGCCTCCCAACTTTCCTGAATTTTACCTCCAGGAACCTCACTAGGTTCTCAGAGAAGGCCAGAGAAAAGTCTCCTCCTGCTTCAACAGGGGTAAGGGAAAAGTACCCAAAGTGAAGTACATCCAAGAGCATTCTGTCCTCCTTAACAGGGCTTGCCCTGAAAGGAAACTCTTTTACCAGAGCGTAACTGGCCTGAGGAAAAGAAATATACAACTCTAGCTCGTTCTAGCCTTCCTGACTCACCTAAAAAGGGTAATGTGTGTGTTGGAGAATGGGGGGAGGAAACTGACAAGCACCTGTGAAAGTCACATCCCAGTCACACAGGCTCTCTCACAAACATAAAACAAAACCAAGACCAAATCAAACAAACATGGAATGTTTCCCCTCCCCTCACACCTTACCATATCGATAGGGCTTGGGTATTTTAACAGGGGATTACAACTAAAAGAACAGCTTTCAGACCTTATTTAAGGAATTGCTAAAGAAATTCAAAGAAAAGAGCGGAGACAAAAGTAAGGACACAAAAAGAAATTTTAGCTTCTGACACATACAGGTACAGTAAACAATAAACACAGTCTACCTCTGAGATAAAGGAACATAAAATATCACACTAAAGACTTACTTACCTCAGTTCCTTATATCTAGTTCATCATGTCTGGCTTTCAACAAAAAAATTACAAGGCATAATAAAAGGAGAAAAACACAGTTTGAAGAGAAGAGACAGAATGAGATTCAGATATGGCAGAGAATTTGGAATTAACAGACTGGGAATTTAAAACAACTATGACTAATATGCTAAGGGATCTAATGGAAAAAGCAGACAACCTGCAATTACAGATGGGCAGTGTAACAAGCAAAGAATGAATCAAAAGGAAATGCCAGAAATAGAAAACAGTGGCACAGAAATAAAGAATACCCTTGATATGCTTAACAATGTAGAAGTGATGAGAGGAAATGTTACAAGGGATAGGAGTGAGGAACTGGAAATACTGTTATATGATACTTGTACTACCTGATAAATGGTACAGTGTTATTTGAAAGTGGACTTGTATTGCTTATAAGTGTATACTGCAAGTACTACAGCAACCACTAAAAGAAGTTTTTAAAAAGTATAATTTATAGGCTGAAAGAGGAAAAGAACCCAAATATAAAATGCCTGGTTAAAACCAGAGAAGGCAGAAAAAAAAAAAAAAAAAAAAAGAGTAGAGGACAAAAAAGAAACAAAGAACAACAGAAACAAAAGAAAACAGTAATAAATGTGGTAGATACAAATCTATTATGTCAGTAACGACTTTAAATGTCAATGGTCTAAACAAATAGACCAATTAAAAACAGAGTAATTAAAAAAGCAAACCACAACTTTATGTTCTCTATAAGAAACTGACTTTAAAAATGACACACGTTAAAGTACAGAAATGGAAGAAGACATACACTAATCCAAAGAAAGTTTAAGTAGCTATGTTAATTTCACATAGAGCAAATTTCAGAGCAAGAAGAAGTATTGGGAATAAAGAGGGCATTACATATTGATAAAGGAATTAACTCTCCAATAAGATAATACACATTCTTCTCAAGTTCACATGTCACATTCACCAAGACAGACCACATTCTGGGCCATAAAACACACCTAAAATCTGGAAGACTAGAAATCATATTAAAGTATGCTCTAATACCATAATGGAATTAAACTAGGAATAAATAATAAAAAGATAACTAGAAAATCCCACAATACAGAGATTAAAAGTCAAATAAGAAAAATCAAAAAGCAAAAATTATGAATGACAGTGCTGCTTTTTTTTTTTTTTTTTTGTGGGTTTCGGAGCCATTCCAGATGCTTTAGGCTGCTGGATGTCTGATCACTGGATAACGAAGGCATTTCTATACATGGAATATCTGTGTTTTAGAGCACTCTGCTGCAGGGGACTACCGCCTGCATACCCAGAGGATGACCTGTTCTGCATAGGCCTCATGAGCTCTGGCAAGACCAGTCTGCTGTCCAAGCTCTGCAGTGAAAGCCCTGACAGCATAGTGTCCACTATAGGTTTTAAAAGCAGTGCCATTCCAGAATGCCATCTTGAATGTGAAAGAACTTGGAGAAGAGAGCAGCCAAGATGGCAGAGTAGAAAGACCATGAGCTCACCTCCTCTCATGAGAACACCAAAATCACACTATCTGCAGAACAACCATGGATGAAAAAGACTGGAACCTGCCAAAAAGTATCTTCTACAGCTAAAACCATAAAGAAGGAACCACAGTAAGATGGGTAGGAAGGGCAGACTTGTGATATAATCAAATCCCATTCCCCCCAGGTCAGTGACCCACAAAATAGAGAATAATTATATTGCACAGGTTCTCCCACAAGCATGAGAGCTCTGGGCCCCATGTCAGGCTCCCCAGCCCAGGGGCTCCAGCACCAGGAAGATGAGCCCAAAGAGCATTTGGCTTTGAAGGCAAGCAGGCTTAACTGCAGGAGCCCTACAGGGCTGGGAAAAATAGAGATTTCACTCTTGAAAGGGGCACACAAAATACCATGTGCACTGGGATTCAGCACAAAAGCAGTAATTTGATAGGAGCCAGGGCCAGACCTACTTTCTGGTCTTGAGTCTCCCAGAGAGGCGGCTGCAGCCTGTGCACCCAGGGGCACAAACACTGGTGGCTGACATATTTGGGAACATTTAACCATATGAACAAGCTGCCAACAGCTACCAAGTTCACTCATTAGCACCAACACCTGGCCTCACCCAACAGCCTGTAGTGATGGACCGCCTCAGGCCAAACAACTAACTGGGCGGGGATGCAACACCACCCATCAGCAGACAGGATGCCTAAAGACTTCCTGAGCCCACAGCTGCCTCTAGACAACTCTCTAGACACAGCCCTGCCCACCCAAGGGCCAAGACACAGCTCCACCCACTAATGGGCAGGCATGGCCTTTCCCACCAGGAAGCCTGCCCTAGCCTCTGGACCAGATTTACCCACCAGGGAGCAGACACCAGAAAACTACAATCCTGAAGCCTGTGGACACAGGCCACCCACAGCAGGCCAGACCCTACCCTGGGACCAGCTGGGCCCTGGTCCTGTCCACTAGCAGGTGAATGGAAGCTTTGGGCCACCCCAGACTCCATACTCAACTGTGTGAGGAACCAACACCCCCCCACCCAAACAACGATCTGAAATGAGCTCTGGACCTCAGGGCCTGCAGCCAGATTCCAGGAACCAGCTCTGCCTGCCAGTAGTCTAACCTCAGATCTGGCTCCACCTCCCAGGGGGTGGGCAACAGTCCCAGAGTCTTGGGGACCCTGATTCTACCCAGCAGAGCCAGTACTAGCCCTGGGGTTCCCTAGGGTTCTGCAACCAGCCACCTTGTGACCAGGCCCCACTAAATAGCAGCCAGCAGCATCCAAACAAGGTAGAGTGTGGCAACCAACCGGACTAGGAGGCAACCAAGCTTACCAGACCACCTACATAGTCAACCTGCCACAACAGAAGGACCCATGCAGCCCTCTTAGGGGAAAACCCTAGAACATATAGCTTGGGTGATGAAAGGGGAGTGCACTGCTGGGAGACATAGGATGTCTCCTACAGAAGGTCACTTCTCCAAGGTTAAAAACATAACAACCTGGGGCTTCCCTAGTGGTGCAGCGGTTGGGAGTCCGCCTGACGATGCAGGGGACATGGATTCGTGCCCCGGTCTGGGAAGATCCCACATGCCGCGGAGCGGCTGGGCCCGTGAGCCATGGCCACTGAGCCTGCGTGTCCGGAGCCTGTGCTCCGCAACAGGAGAGGCCACAACAGTGAGAGGCCCGCGTACTGCAAAAAAAAAAAAAAATAATAACAACCTGACACACACATAAAAATACAAAAAGCAACTCAGAGAAATGCAGCAGCAGAAAAATATGTTCCAGATGCAGGGAACAAGATAAAACCCCAGAAAAATAACTAAGTGAAGTGGAGACAGGCAATATAACTGAGAAAGAGTTCAGAGTAATGATCGTAAAGATGAAAAAACTCAGGAGAAGAACAGAGGCACAGAGTGAGAAGTTAGAAGTTTTTAACAAAAAGTTAGAAAATATAAAGAACAACCAGAGATGAAAAATACAATAACTGAAATGAAAAATACATTAGAAGAAATCAACAGTAGACTAAATGATACACAGGAACGGATCAGTGAGCTGGAAGACAGTAGTGGAAATCACTGCTGCTTAACAAAAAAAAAAGAAAAGAAACGAGGACAGTTTAAGATACCTCTGCGACAACATCAAGTGCACTAGTATTCGCAGTATAAGTGTCCCAGAACGAGAAGAAAGAGAGAAAGGGCCTGAGAAAATATTTTAAGAGATAATAGCTGAAAATTTTCCTAACCTGGGAAAGGAAACAGTCACCCAAGTCCAAGTAGCACAGAGTCCCATACAGGATTAACTCTAAGAAGAACATACCAAGATACATTGTAAACAAAATGACAAAAATTAAAGATAAAGAGAGAATAGGAAAAAAAAAAGAAAGAGAGAGAGAATAGGGACTTCCTTGGTGGTCCAGTGGCTAAGACTCCATGCTCCCAATGCAGGGGGCCCAGGTTCGATCCCTGGTCAGGGAAATAGATCCCACATGCCACAACTAAGAGTTCTCATGCTGCAACTAAAGATCCTGCATGCCACAACTAAAGATTCCACACATGGCAACGAAGATCCCACATGCTGCAACTAAGACGTGATGCAGCCAAACACATAAATAAATACATACTAAATATATATATATATAAAGAGAAAATATTAAAAGCAACAAATAATATACAAAGAAACTCCCATATGGCTATCAGCTGACTTTTCAGCAGACACTCGGCAGGCCAGAAGGCATGATAAATTCAAAGTGATAAAAAGAAAAACCTACAACTAAGAATACTCTACCCAGCAAGGCTCTCACTCGATTTGATGGAGAAATTAAAAGCTTTACAGAAAAGCAAAAGCTAAAAGAATTCAGCACCACCAAACCAGTTTTACAACAAATGTTAAAGGAACTTCTCTAGGCAAAAAGAAAAGGCCACAACTAGAAACAAGAAAACTACGAAATGAAAAAGCTCACTGGGAAAGGCATACATACAGTAAAGACAGAAAATCATCCACACACAAAGCTAGTAGGGAGTTCAAAAGACAAAAGTAGTAGAAACATCCATATTCACAATAAACAGTTAAGGGATATATATACAGAACAATTAGATGTAAAATACAGTATTATAAAAACAGTATACATGAAAGAAAGAGAGTACCAACACAGGGTTTTAATATGGACTTGAGGAGGTCAACAACTTAAAACAATCATATATACATACAAACACATATATATATACACACTGTTATACAAAAACCTCATGGTATCTCAAACCAAAAATCTACAATATACACACAAAAAAAGAAAAAGGAATCCACACATAACACTAAAGATAGTCATCAAGTCACAAGAGAACAAAAGAAGGGGGAACAAAAGACCTATAATAACAAATCCTACGAAATGCTGCCTACAAAAGACTCATTTCACATCTAGAGACACATAAAGAATGAAAGTGAGGGGATGAAAAAAGTATTCCATGCAAACGGAAATCAAAAGAAAGTCGAAGTAGCAATACTTATATCAGACAAAATAGACGTTAAAACTAAAATAAAGAACAAGAGACAAAGAAGAACACTACATAATGATCAAGGGATCAATCCAAGATATAACAATTGTAAATATATACACACCCAACATAGGAGAACCTCAATAAATAAGGTAAATATTAACATAAAAGGAGAAATGAACAGTAACATAGTAATAGTAGAGGACTTTAACACCTCGCTTACATCAATGGACAGATCATCCAGACAGAAAATCAATAAAGAAACACAGGCCTTGAATAACACATTCAACCAAAAAATGGACTGAATTAATATATAGAGAGCATCCCATCCAAAAGCAGAATACATGCTTTTCAAGTGCACATAGAACATTGCCCTAGACAGATCACATGCTATGCCACAGAACAAGCCTTGGTAAATTTAAGAAAACTAAAATCATATCAAGCATCTTTTCTGATCACAATGCTATGAGACTAGAAATCAACTACAAGAAAAAAAACTGCAAAAGATAAACACATGGAAGCTAAACAATATGCTACTAAACAACCAATGGATCACTGAAGAAGACAAAGAGGAAATCAAGAAATACCTAGATACAAATAAAAATGAATACACCAAGATCCAAACTTATGCAATGCAGCAAAAGCAGTTCTAAGAGGGAAGTTTATAGCGATACAAGCTTACCTTGGTAAACAAGAAAAATGTCAAATAAACAACAAAACTTTACACCTAAAGAAACTAGATAAAGTAGAACAAACAAATTCCAAAGTTAGTATACGGAAATCATAAAGATCAGAGGAGAAATCAATGAAATAGAGACTAAAAAAATAGAAAAGATCAATGAAATCAAAAGCTGGTTCTTTGAGAAGATAAACAAAATTGATAAACATTTACCCAGCCTCATCAAGAAAAAGGGGGCCCAAATCAATAAATTCAGAAATAAAAAAAGTTACCACTGGCACCACAGAAATAGAAAAGACCCTAAGAGACTACTACAAGCAACTTTACGTCAATAAAATGAAAACAATCCCATTTACCATCACATCAAAAAGAATAAAATACCTAGGAATAAACCTACCTAAGGAGGCAAAAGACTTGTAATACCACAACTATAAAGACTCTGATGAAAGAAACTGAAGACGATACAAACAGATGGAAAGATACCGTGTTCTTGTATTGGAAGAATCAATATTGTTAAAATGACCATACTACCCAAGGCAAGGTACAGATTAAGTGCAATCCCTATTGAATTATCAATGGTATTTTTCACAGAAGTAGAACAAATAATTTTAAACTTTGTATGGAGATATAAAAGCCCCCAAATAGCCAAAACAATCTTGAGAAAAAAGAATGGAGTTAGAAGACTCATGCTCCCTGGCTTCAGACTATACTACAAAGCTACAGTAATCAAAACAGTAGAGTCCTGGCACAGAAAGAGACAGATAAATGGAACAGGACAGAAAGCCCAGAAATAAACCCATGCACCTATGGTCAATTAATCTATGACAAAGGAGGCATGAATACACAATGGAGAAAAGACAGTGTATGTATGTACACACACACACACACACACACACAGAGAGAGAGAGAGAGAGAGAAAGGAATACTATTCAGCCATAAAAAAGAATGAAATAATGCCATTTTCAGCAACATGGATGGACCTAGAGATTACCATACTAGGTGAAGTAAATCAGACAAGACAGACAAATATCATATGATATCATTTATATGTGGATTCTAAAAAATGATACAAATGAACTTATTTACAAAACAGAAATAGACTCACAGACATAGAAAACAAACGTATGGTTACCAAAGGGAAAGGAGAGGGGGGGAGGGATAAATTAGGAGTTTGGGATTAGCAGATATAAACTGATAAACAATATAAACAATGATAAAGATAAATAGATAAACAATGAGGTCCTACTGTATCACACAGGGAACTGTATTCAATATCCTGTAATAAATGGAAAAGAATATGTATATATATGTATATCTGAATCACTTTGTGGTACACCAGAAACTAACACAATGTTGTAAACCAACTATACTTCAATTTGAAAATAAAAGATATTGCAAGGACAGAGAGTCTCTTATTCCATTCTGCACCACAATTCTTATCTGTGTGATTCCTTATTGGCTTTCCAAAGTTTCTATGATAAACACACAGAAATAAAAACACATAAAAATAATTATACACAAAGAGTAAGTGGGATTTATTCCAGGTATGCAAAGTTAATTCAACATTCCTAAAGCAATTAATGTAATTTACAACATCAACAGGATAAAGAAGAAATATCTTCTTTGCAGAAAAAGCATTTGACAAGATCCAACATCCACTCATGATAAAGAATTTCAGCAAACTAGGACTATAAGGGACCTTTTTAACTTGGTTAAAAAAAAAAAAACTAAAAAAATCTATAGCTAACATCATTTTTAATACTAAGAAACTAGATGCTTTCCTACTAAGATCAAGAACAATGCAAGAATCACCACTGCTAGTCAACATCATACAGTAAGACAAGAAAAGAAAAGGTACACAGGAAGGAAAGAGTAAAAATGTCTCTGTTTGCAGATGGCATGACCGTGTATGTAGAAAATCCCAAAGAATCTACACTCACAATAGGTACTATTGGAATCAATAAGGTATTGAAGCAAGGGTGCAGGTTTTTTATATATATATATATATATATAGAGAGAGAGAGAGAGAGAGAGAGAGAGAGAGAGAGAGAAAGAGGGAGAGAGGGAGAGAGGGAGAGAGGGAAAGAGGGAGAGAGGGAGAGAGGGAGGGGGAGGGGGGGAGAGAGAGAGGTTAGTATTACCAATGTCAATTGCTTTCCTATGCCAGTAACGGAACAACTGGAATTCGGAATTAAAAATATAATACCATTTACATTAGCATCAAAAAAAAAGCCCCACAAAAAATGTATGTATAAATCTAATAAAATATGTATAAGATCTATATGAGGTAACTATAAAACTACGGTGAAAGAAATCAAAGAGAATCTCAATAAATGGAGAGATATTCCATGTATATGGATAGAAGACTCAATAGTGTTAAGATGTCAGTTCTTCCAATCGTGACTTACAGATTCAATGCAATCCCAATCAAAATTATAGTAAGTTATTTTAAGGATATAATAAGCTGATTTTAAAGTTTACATGAAAAGGCAGAAGACACAGAACAGCCAATACAACACTGAACAGGAACAAAGCTGGAAGTCAGAAACTACCCCACTTCAAGACTTACTACTAAGATAACAGATAATAATAATAATACAGTGTGGTAATGGGGAAAGAACAGAAAAACAAATCAATGGAACAGAGTAGAGAGCTCAGATATAGACCCACATAAATATAGTGAACTAATTTGTGACAAAGAAGCAAAAGCAATTCAAAAGAGAAAGAAGTCTTTCTCTGCTTCTCAACAAATGGTGTGGAACAACTAGACATCTGCAGGCAAAAAAAATGAGTTGACATACACCTTATACTTTTCACGCAAAATGGATCAGAGACCTATACGTAAAACACAAAACTATAAGACTTCTAAAAAGGGACATAGGAAAAATGTAGGTGCCCTTGTGTTTGGCAATGAATTTTTGGATACAACACCAAAAGTATGAACCATGAAAGAAAATGTGATAAAATGGACTTTATTTAAAGTAAAATTTTCTGTTCTGCAAAAGACACCATTAAGAGAATGAAGACAAGCCACAAACTGAGAAAAAATATTTGCAAAACACATATCTGATAAAAGATTGGTATCCAAAATATACAAAGAACTCTTAAAATTCAACTATAAGAAAATAAGCAATCCAGCTTAAAAATGTACAAAAGATATGGACACACAACTCAACAAATAAAACATACAGATTGCAAATGAGCATAAGAAAAGATGTTCAGGGGCTTCCCCGGTGGCGCAGTGGTTGAGAGTCCGCCTGCTGATGCAGGGGACACGGGTTTGTGCCCTGGTCCGGGAAGATCCCACATGCCGCAGAGCGGCTGGGCCCGTGAACCATGGCTGCTGAGCCTGCGCGTCCGGAGCCTGTGCTCCGCAACGGGAAAGGCCACAACAGTGAGAAGTCCGCGTACCGCAAAAAAAAAAAAAAAAAAAAAAAAAAAAGATGTTCAATATCATGTATCACTAGGGAATTGCACATTAAAACAACAATCTATAACCGTTAGAATGGCTAAATCCAAAACAATGACAAGACCAGTGCTGACGAGGACATGGAGTAATTAGAACTCTGATTTATTGCAGACTGGAGTGCAAAACGTTAGGTATACCCACTTTGGTAGACAGGTGGGCAGTTTCTTACAAAACTAAATGTACTCTTACACATAATCCAGGAATCATGCACCCTGGTATTTACCCAAGCGAACTGAAGACTTATGTCCACACAAAGACCTGCACCTGAATGTTTATCACAACTTCATTCATAATTGCCAAAACTTCGAAGCAACCAAGGTGCCCTTCAGTAGGTATATGGATAAACAAACTGTGACACGTCCATAAGATGAAATATTCAGCACTAGAAAGGAATGAGGTATCAAGCCATGAATAGAAATGGAGGAAACTTACAGGCATATTGCTAAGGGAAAAACCAAATCTGAAAAGGGCACACACTGTATGATTCTAACCATATGACAATTTGGAAAAAGCAAAACTATGGAGATAATGAAAAATCAGTGGTTGCCAAGAGTTCAAGGCATGCATGGGAGCATAGAGCACAGGGGACTTTGGAGCAGTTAAACTATTCTGTATGATGCTGTCATTGTGGATATATGTCATTATACATTTGTCAAAACCCATAATGTCCAATTCAAAGAGTGAACCTTAATGTAAACTATACACTTTAAAATAATGCATCAATACTGGTTCATCAATTGCAACAAATGTACCACACTAAGGCAAAATGTTAATAATAAGGGAAACTAGGTTAATAGTAAGAGGAACTGGGTGAATGTGGATATATAGCAATTCGTTGTACTATACACTCAATTTTTCTGGAAAACAAACAAACGAAAAAGAACCCACATCCATTAAAAAATTTCAAAGAAAAAAAAAAGGCACAATCAAAGGCACAATCTGTGAAAACACCAGGTAGGAATACAAGCTTATAGAAGATTTGTGAAAATGAAATGTAAGCACAAAAGATAATCAGTTCAAGTCAGTAAGACAGACAATCTATAAAACGAAGTATAAAAAATAAAATGTATGGGCAAAATCTGCTTTAGCAGATTGTGATCCTACAGGAATATTTGTAAAACAATGGACGGTAATTCAAGGGGAATGTTAGCTACTTTAAAACTACTTTAAAATTAATTCATCTGTTTGTTGTTGTTTTTAAAGAAATCAGATGCTTAAAGAACATTTATATAGGGAATGAGAAAATTTTTTGTATTTTATTTTCTCTTGTCAACACTGATCATGGCATTATTCAGGAACATAGCTCCCAGAGGCTGGCAGATATCTGCAATATAAAGCAAATAAGCATCATATTATTTTATACAAGTACTTAATACATTGGAAAGGTGCTAGCTACATGTTATTTCTTTTAAAAGAATACAACAAAATTTTATGATCCAGCTTTGTTAATAAATGTATAGAAACATAGGTAAAAAACACTAAAATTACATATATCAACATCTTAACAGATTTATAGGTGTAGGGATTATAGGTAATTTTCATTTTTTCTGATCATTTTTACACTGGATGTATATTACTTTTTGGTAACTTACAAAATAATTATCTTGTGTATTTAAATTAAATAATGTATCTTATAATTTGAGTATACAGAATAATCAGTGCTAACTGTGACAGTAAAAAACTTTTAAAATGTATGTCACATATATAAAACTTATTTCAACATAAAATTTTAAATACATTAGGCCCATGAGACATTGCATCAGAGTGGCACTATAACACAACCGGACATGATATAAACCACCCAACTGTTAGAGAAAATATTTTTGGTATTTACTCATTATAAAGTAAGCTGACCCAGACGTATACCGAACTAGAAATGACTTGAGAACAATATAAGTTGACACTTCTGGGTCATCTACATAAAAATATGTATATTTTTTTTAAATTGCAGAAAGATGAAAGCCCTAAAGAAACGTGAAAATGTGCATATGTGTGCCAAAAGAAAAGCTAACACACTTAGAATTTTAATCTTGCCAAGTCTAACTTCAACCTTTCAGTCAAAATGTCATACTAAATTTCAATTCCAATATTAATCAAGGAAGCAGTATAAAATATAAAAGACTAAGATTTTGTTGTGTTTTTATAGAGGTTAGGAGGGAGACAGAGAAGAATGTGAGATTAAGGAGAAAAAAATTAGGAAAAACTAACAACCCCAACAAATGTTTTCTTGAAGATAAGCATTTAAGGCAGACTGGGGCTGAAAAGGGGGAAACAAATTGAAATAAAAGGATGGGGAACAACTGTCTGTTCCATACTTCATCTACCTCCTAGTTTATAATGGTCAACTCACATTTTATTTTCCCATTAAAGCATTAGTAAAATATACAAAGCTATCCAGACTCATCAGCCAATCCTGTCCAAATAAGATGAACACATAACATCAAGGTCACTTAATAACCAGTATTTTAATTTTGGCTAGAATTCATTGACAAAGCCATCTCCAAAAGACCTGCAGTGCTAAAATGGTTAAAATTAAACAGAACCTCTATTCCACTCCGTCAGAACACAAAGTGGGTCTATATATATATAATGAATCCCCAATTCCCTCTGTTATATATTTGCATGCCATGGCTACAAACGAATACGGATACAGGTGTGCCCTACCAGCAGCTCAGATACCATAAGGGCATTGCCAAAATGATGAACAGCTCTTGGTAAAGTTCCCAACAAAACAAAGTACTATTTTCCCTCAAATTATTCACTAATTGCATTTGTGGAAAATTTCAGTGTACGTTAAAACCCTGCAAAAATACTATGTGTTTATTTTAAAAATGGAGTACTAGGCTCAAATCATAATGTTCTTTTTTTTTTTTTTAACCCATGTAAACATCCTGGGAGACGTGGGAAAGGCACGTGGGGGCACAGAGCCGTTCTTCCTCATGCTGGACCACCCCGAGCACCGCAGGCAGTCTATCCTGGCCCCTGCCCTCTCTGGGACTGGCTGCCGTCCTTGGGACCAGAAATGCCCCACAAACACCCCGTAGGAGGCAGTCCCATCTCCACTAGAAACTACAGACCTAAAGTGAATAAAGGATTGTTTGAGGAACATTTTAGATTTTAACAGCAGAAACACATTCCCCAAAACAGAATTAGTAGACTATTATGTGTTCATTCCTAAACCATTCAACGCAAAAATATTTTCAATTTCTTTAAACAATTCGTGGCCAATTTGTGGTTAAAAATAACACAACCCCACAAAGATATATTCAGATACACGGTCCTCTGCTGATGTTTTGTGACTACAGTTTCACTACAAAGAAAGCATTTCAAATAATAGCTAAAGACTTGTCATATGGAAACAATATTTGCTTATTCCTGCCTAGGGCAGGAATATCTATCTATCTATCTATCTATCTATATAAATATAAATAAATAAATAAATAAATAGAGAGAGAGAGAGAGACAGAGAGAGACAGAGAGAGAGAGACAGAGAGAGAGGGAGGGAGGGAATGTTGAGATTCCTGAGCTCTGCTTTCACCTGGTTCTCAGAGCACTGGAAATCAGGCTTATACCCTGGAGCAGGATTTCTCATGATAGGCAGTACTGACATTTTGAACTGGATAACTGTCTGTTGTGGGTGGCTGCCCTGTGCATCGTAGGATTTTCAAAGGCACCTGCAGCATCTACCCACCTGTTTTCAGTAGGAACCCATTCTTAATAATCAAATGTGTCTCTTAGGCATTGCCAAATGTCCCCTGGGGAGATCTTATTGCCACAGCTGAGAACCACTGACTTATAGGCAGAAGACTGGAAAATTTTTCTTGTTGGACTCTTACTGGCCCCAGAGAAAAAGCTTCCAAATACCTAAAGAAATTGATATCAGGGTTTTCCCCCCAAAATATGTCCCAGCCAAATCTTTCCACAGTGAGAACCATCAATAGCTAGCAAACCCTAGCTAAGTTAAGAGAGACATGAAATAGGTTTCCAATGCCCCTAAATTTGAACACAGAATCAAGGATCACAACACAGCTGAGGAAAGCCTCTAAAATGAGACTAAAATATACCAACAGAAAGAATAACTTAGAAAACACAGAGCACGCAGGGAGAAATAAACCTCAAAACAAAACTTTAAATCCATAAAGAGAAAAAAAATACCAGAATGCTTTGGGAAAAAATAGAAAGATAAAAAAAAAAGGTATTCAAAATTAAAAATATGACAACACAAGTTTCAAGGCTTGAAAAAATCAAGTAAATTTCCCAGCAAGTGAAAAGCAAAAGACTGGAAAAAGATGAAAAATGGGAGAAAAGAAATAGGTCCACGAGTACAATATCTAATTGCAGTTACAAAAACCACAGAGGCAAGGAAATTACAGAAAATGTATCAGAAACTTTCTCAGAGCTGAGGCATACAGGTTGCCAGACTGAAAGAATACATGAAATGCACAGCAAAGTAGATTTCTATAGACTCATAAGTCACCTCACATTACTGTGACATTTCAGAACACTGAGTAAAACAAAGAGAAGATTCTAAAAGTTTCAGACAAAAAAGGTTGTAGAAGCTTCCATAGGGGAGAAGAAAGTAAAGTGCAGTGTTAAAAATAAGAATGGCTTCAAACTTTATATCAAACACTAAGAGTTCCTTCTCAAATCTGAAGAGAAACATTACTAATTTAGAATCCTACATCCAGTCAAACTAATAGGGTACAGTAAAGACACTTACAGGAACATAATGCCTCACAACATTTGCCTCTAAAGTACACAATAAACTTTTTTAAAAAAATGCTCAACCCCATTAATAACCAGGATCTGCAAATTAAAACAATAACCTAAAGCTACCTTCATCAGGTCGGCAAAAACAAAAAATATCAATTGTTATGAAAACTGTAGAAAAAAGGATTTATCATACATTGTTGGTGGGAGTCTAAATTTATATATTCGCTTTGGAAAGTTTGGCATAATCTACAGTCTACAGAAATGCATGCTATGTACATAAAATGCATGTGTAAGAACATTCACAGAAGCATTATTTCTAAGCACCAAAAACTGGACACAATCCAAATGTCCATAATACTAGACTAGTTAAATTAATTACGGTTTATTCATTAAAAAACTTACTACACTTACTATACTATAAACATTACTATACAACAATGAAAATATGTGAACTAAAGCTGTTAACAGGATTAAAATTTTCAACGTGGGAGAAAAACTATACATAACATAATTCAATTACATATAGGTAAAAAACAGGCAAAATTAATGTATATTGTTTAGGAATGCTGACAAAAGTGGGTAAAAAATACTTGAAATAAAAGTAGGAAATCATTACCATAAAAATGCAGACAATCCCAATTAACCTTTGGGTGTGGTGAGGAGAGAGGAACGAATAAGAATGAATGGGGGGGGCGGAGAGGGTGCCAGCAATGTTCTAATTCTTCACTTTGGTGGTGATTACAGTGTTCACTTTATAATTATTCATTATATTGTATATCTACGATTTTTGCACATTTTGTTCACTTTATATCTATTCATTATACTGCATATCTATGATCTGTACACTTTTGCACATTTAGTATTTTGCCATAAAAAACATTTAAAAATTGTTATCTAAGGCACTTTTATGGCTCTGCTATAATTTTTTTCTGTTCTAAAGTGGCAAACATTTGGTTCCAATATAGACAAAACATTAAGGCACAGGAGTCTAGTTTTTATTCCATTTGACAACATTACTGCACACACAGAAAGCGGTAAAAGCACTAGTCAATGATGCATAAATAGAATCCACTGTCAAAACATACAAGAAAAATAAGTAGGAACTTTAACTGAGTACTCTAAAGGAACCACTACACAATTAAATAACACCAACACAATAAACATGAAGAATTTCAGATTCTCGGCCTTAAAAGAAACTATACATGGGTCATAATCTTTCAAAGCACCTTTACAAAGGAAGATAACTGAAAGACTGGAATGGCTTTAGTTATGATTATATGGACTGAATGTGAAAAAGAAACAGTGCTACTTTACTAAAAAAAAACTCTAGTAATGAAAATTCATGAATCCTTTCTTAAATATTCTTAATTAACATGAGGGAAACTATTTCCAGCAAAAATAGTAGCACCTAGTTGAGAAACCAAAGACTCTAAATCCGAGGCTAATAACCAAAGACACTTAAAATACCTTTTAAAAATATCTGTTATCTACACTACAGAAAGGGCAAACTTCGATGATGTCCCTTCTCTCTCAACCATAACACACGCTATCAAGGGTTACACAATCTCACATGCCCTTCTGAGAACAGCCACAGGCGTTGTGTTGCGGGAGCAAGGCAAGTCACGGAGGGAAGTTCCACTGAAGAACTCCCAGTTTGCTCCCTCCCCAAAGCCTCTCCAGAATTCCAGGGAGGTCAGCCAAGTAAGGGCTGATGGTCCTCAAACCCCATATAAACACTGCGTCTAATGCCAGAAGTTGTCAAAATTCACAGCTTCTCTCTCTCCCTGGACAGGTGCCCCGCTCTGAGCTGAAGAAGCACTCACCAGAGTCATCTAATGAGGCTCCTGAGATCCCATTCCTCTCTTACACCTGGACCAACACATTCCTCACCATCACCGGGGTGTAGTCACCACCTGCCACAGATCTACTCTCATCAGGACGCCAGACGCTCGTCAAGCATTCGTCGCCGGCTGGCTCACAGGGAAGCCACGAGACGGAAGGAGCCCGCCTAGTTTCTGGCCTGCCAGGCCTAGACAAGCCTGCCCCCCTTCCCGCATTCCCAGTCTCCACACCCTTCCGTCCTCCCCTTTTCGATTCGCCTTTCGCCACTGGCGCCCACGGCTTTCTTTCTGAGGCCTGCCTACGCCATGTTACCTCTCACGGAAAAGCCTGCCCTTATCAGGGCAGAGCAGGATTCTGGAGACCGCGGGAATCCCCTCACAGGCTGCTCTCGCCGCGTTCTCTATTCCGCTTCACCTGCTGCTGCCAACGTTACACCAAGACTCCCGGCATGCCCTGCGCAGGCACCGCCTCTCCCATCCTGCCCCCTTCCCGCACGAACACGTGACCTCCTTTCGCCTCCGTCCACGCCCACTTCCGTTTCTCCACTCTCCCTTAGGGGGGAGGAGGGGACTGGGGGGGTGTTAAAGAGTAGCGACTTCCTCCCACTCCCCGCCCCCGCCTCTCTACTCCGCCCCCCCGCTACAATGTCTTCCGGGTCGCGATCGCCTCGGAGCCTTCTGGGAAACCATCTCATTTCCTCCCCTCCCCCTCCTCCTCCCTTCAACCAACCAGCCTCCCGTCAGAGAGAGACATGCGCAGTGAGTGCCTCCCGTCTCTTCTACCCGAACCCCCCCTCCCCCCCCAAGCAGAGAGACCCCAGCAGCAGCAGCAGCTGATGATGAAGAGAGAGGCAGTGGCAGAGGGGGGGCACCTTTTATTTCTATTTTTAAAGGGACAGGACACTAATTTTACCCCACTTCAACCTTGAATTGAGGGGGGTGGGGGGAAGGCGGCTGAGTTCCTTCCCCCACCCTCCAGCCCTGAGACCTGAGAGGGGGATTGAGCCTGAGAGAGAAGGAGAAGGAGTTTCTTCTTCTTCGAAAATCCCCCATCCACGACTCCTACCCCCTCACCCCTCCACTAGCCTCCCTCCCGAGCCCCCTCCATCCTCCTCCTCTTTGGCCGTGAAAGGAGAGAAAGAGACCAAAAGCCTCTTAGCAACACAGACCCTTCTCTGCTGCTGCTGCTGCTGCTGCTGCTGTTGCTGCTGCTGCTGCTGCTGCTGCTGCTACTGCTGCTGCTGCTTGGCCCTGGCTGGAGACATCTCACTACACCCGGGAGCAGCCACTTCCCCAGCTCTCCTCCTCCTTCGCCTCCTCCTCCTCCTCCACTCCCCCCCCCCCCGCTTTATTACCCTTTGTGTCATCCTCCACAGCTCCAGGGAAGGCACTCAAAAGTGGGGGGCAGGAAAGGTAAGTGTGTCTGTGGGGGCTTCATTGCCTTCCTCTGGCTCTGACTTTAACTCCGGGGCAACAGTAGCACCAAACCACATACGCAGTGGAGCTCCGGGGTGAGGAGGGGGTGGTGCTGGGGGGGCAGTGAAGGAGGGGCTGGAGTGGGGAGGGGTGTGTGAGGTGGGTGCCCATCCTGTCAGAGTAGAAAGGGCACTTTTTATTTTTATTTGCTGTTGTCAAAAGTGGTTTCTCTCCTCCAGCTAACATCTGATTGTGTCTTGCTCCAGTGGGGGAGAATACAAAAACAACCCCCTCCTTCCTCCAATGAGGCGCCAGGGAAAGAGACAGAAAGAGGCACACTTTCTAGATGTCACTTTAAAAAAAGCATTTGGAGAGCTTTTTTCCTTTTTCCCTAGGAAAAGCTCCACTGCATTTGTTTCTGAGTGGGAAAATGTCGGGATCTGGATTGTATCGGAACTGCTTATCCATTTGTAGACCTGAGTGTTTTACCCGTTTTGGTTCTGTGTGTGATTTGGATATTGACTTCAGTGTTGGAACAGACTTGATTGGTTTTTTTGCTTTCTGGGTTTAATTTTCCTTTTTTTCGTTTTGTCTGACTTGCATAGAAAATTTCAATTTTTTGGTTGATAGAGGCCTTTGGTTAGGTTTTGACTTGTATTATTGCTTTTTTTGTTAAATGTTTGTTTCATATTATCAGCATATAAAGTTCAAAGCTTAAAATGCTTAAAGTTTTAATACCACTGGTATTGTTTCTCCCTATATACGTTTCTGGTATTTATTTTACATAAGATGAAAATATTATCTGTTTCATAATTAATCTGGGTATTTTTCTAATCTTTGTAACTTGTCTGAACAAGTAATCCCCATTGAAAACTTTTATGTTGTTCTGGCTTCATGGAAGGCCAAACCTCTCCATCAATAGTTTGCTGGATTGGTACCACTTTCAGTTTTAACTGAATTATTTATTTACTGTTGTAAATTGAGATGAGTTTTTCATCTCTTGGGGGTACTGAACCAAACTGCTCACTATATGTGAAAGGAGACAAATTTCTAAAATATGTTTTCATGAGTCAAAGAAATCATGATGTTGTAGTTAGAATATGCATTGTAGTGAGATATTAATTGAAAGATAAATCTAAATTTAGGTTTATAGAGTAACAGTCTTGATAAAAGTATTCTTCATTTTTACTTGGTATGTTCTTAGTGAATGGTTTTCAAATTCAGTACTGTATTTGATTTGAGAAATGCTAGAAAGTATATTTCTGATGTAGGCCTTTTACTAGGGCTTACATTGGAAAGTGGTATTTTGTTTCATATGTACATTTCTTTATCCTTTCCTTAAAGATGGATGCACACATTCACACACACACATTCCCTCTCTCCCTCCCCCACTCTCTCTCTCACACACACACACACACACACACACACACACACACACACCCTTTTTTGAAACTGCATTGGTATCTCTGATCCCATAATTTATGTCAGCAAAAAATATTCTGCTGTAAAGTAGCAATTTTGTGATCAGACTGGCAATGTGAAAACAGCAATTTGATCAACTAGAAAGGATTGAAGAAAAATAAATCTAGAAGGATATTTGACATAAATATTAGAAAGACATGATAATACTTTTAATTTTTTGTTTTCTTGATGGTAAAGCCAAAACACAATATACTTACATTTTACTGACAGAAAAGCATTGCGTATGTAGAAACTTGTTCTGTAAAATTTTAATTACCAACTGTGTGCAAAAGTAGACATTTACACACGGAGGGAAAAAAAGCTGTGTAGCAGTAAACAACATGGTCCTATTTCTCTCCTTTCTGTTATAAATTTGAACAATTTCTTACCTTTCTCTGAGGTGTAATTGGTGCACTTAAGCAGAAATCTGTGCCAAGTTCAGGTTTGTCTCCCAATAATACTATTCCAAGTCCAGCTAGGATTTCTTGTCCTCACCTTAATACCTCAGGAACCTTAACATAAAAGATGGAAAGTAGAACTTAGTGAAGAAATCACTTAAGTAAAGCAAATTGTGTAGGTAACTGGGGTGGTAATTTCCTAGTAGGCAGCTGAGTGAAAATTTACAGCTTGATTATAATACCTTTACTTACTTTCTGTTTTCCTTTGAAAACATTTCTTACCCACACCAGGGTAACCCTATATGGTTTGAAGATTCCAGACCTCCTCTAAGTTGGATAATGACTTACCTTTAGGAACCTGTTTATTTTTATTATGGCTTATTTTTTAAGTATTAAGATATATTTTAGGATTGTAATTTTCAACTTGGTGATATCTTGGAGGTCACTTTATCCAACTCTTCATTTTCCATATTGCTGAAGTTCAGATGGTTTGAGGAACTTGTGCATAGTTCCAAGGCCTGTAAGTGGATGCACATGGACCAGAGAACTCTGGTCTCTTGACACTCACTGTGCTACACTACCTCATATTCTTTTGTCAGGAATGAAACTTGTGCACAATTCTGTGTATGGCACTTAAGGGTTTTATATGGGGGTCTATACTAAGAATATTAAGGCAAATAGCTCTAAAGACATAATTTTGTCTATTTATAATTCAGTAATTTGTTGTTGATTTTTTTAGGAGATAATGATTTCTCTCATCTTGGATTATTACTATTTTGAGAATTATTTCAGCTTCCCTTAATGCTTGTTTTTCCCCCACACTTCCAATTAATCAGTGAATACCCTTCTTACTCTTGTATTAAGGATATATATATAAATATATATATATATGAAGAATGCGTAGTGTATTATAAATGTTTACTTGTGATTCATGCTTTATGAACTGCTTAAGTAAGACTAAAGATTTTTTTCTTGTTAACATTTATATACCTTACAGCACAGTGTCCAGTACACATTAGGCCCTACTGCTTGTTTGTCATAATTGTTATTAGAGTTAGGCATGTTTGAATTTCTTGACTCTCAGATGTAGAATTTCTTCCTTTTCTTCCATTTTCCTTTCCTTCCTGCTACAATTTATTCACTACCACGAATATTTTTTTTCTTTATCTTAACTGTGGTTCTCACTTTTTCTAATAGCCAATTTAAATCCTGTTAACAAATAGTACTCATAATAAGTGAAAACATATTCTGTACAGGATGCAATTTGACAAAAGTGATTTATTTTAAATAAGGGATGATAAAAAAGACTCCAATTAAGAATGTACTAGCAAATGTTCAGGATACATTTAAATTTTATTTCATTGAGTAGCTGGTACAATAGGTTACTGGAATGATTAGGCTGCTTTTACTATCTCTATAAAGCAACTGATACTTAGGTGACATGTTTCCCTGACTTTGCTTTTTTGGTCCTTACCCAGACAATTATCAACTTTCCAGTTTTCTATGGATATGAACATTTATTCCTAGTCATCAGTGGGACCCCAGTAGGTCAGCCAGAAGGCCTATGTCCAGCTTATGTACTTTTGCAAACTTGTCTGTATTTTGAATGTATGTGCAAAACAGATTGTACTTAATTATTCATTAAACATTTATTGAGCATCTACTGTATGTCAGGCACTCTGCTAGACATCTGAGAAACAAGGGTGGGTCCCTACAATTTAATGTGAAGACATACCTTAATTGTATTCCACAGGCGAATTGGTCATATCTTTATTTGATGTCTCTGCCTAAATAAATTTTATTAACTAAATGGATACTGTTAGGTGGAAAATGCATGTTTAAAAAGTTTTCGTCAGTAAATTTAAAAGTATACTAGAGAGAAAGAGATTTCCTGAATTTCCTTTGCTCTTATATACCTCTTAGAATAATATTGATTCACAATTTTTAAAAAGGAGGGGATCCCCTGCTGGTACATTATCTTGTGAAGGTAAATAGACTTCTGAGGGTCAGTCAATTCTGATCTCTGTTACATTCATTCTTAACTTTCTATATTAGTAATAATTATACTTACCGATTATTATGAGTGCCTAGCACTGTGATAAATGTTATCAATCTCAGTCAGCCCTTACAGTGGTCCTGTTAACTTTGTAACATTGTCCCCATGTTATAAATGAAGAAACCTGTTACTGACAAAAAAAGATTTTTTCATGTTCCATCATAGTAAATTCATGACACTTTCTAATTAAAAACAGTCACAATAAAGAGTTTTTATCAGTCAGGAAGTATGCTGGTAAACATTAGTAAAATTATGGCCCCAATAGCTTATTGACAGAGCAATGGAAAATTTCTAAAAATTTACAAGGACAGAAAAACAAACCCAAAAATCCAGTCTTTTATCAGGAACATAGATACAGACCAGTGTGCAACTTGAAATAAAATATACATAAAGTCAGTCTTCTCTTTGTATGGCAAAAATGACATTTAGGCCTTCTACATATTGAATTTCCTTTGTCTTGCATGGAGTTAAATTTAGTATCTTGTTTCATGAAGTTTGGAGGTTCCAACAATTTGTGACCCAGTGAATATTTACTATAAAAATTTTTATATAACTGTTGATAATGGAAAACCTATAAATAAAGGGGAGTTTATATTGCCTAATGTTTTGGTGTGTATATATACATACTTTCTGGACCTTCTATCTTGCAATATTTTCATAATTATTACATCATGTATATATGATTAAGTTTAATGTACTCTTTTTAGTATTGCTTAAAGTCCATTTTTTTTAATACAACAATGGACAACTTGTTGGATTCTCTAGATGCCTAAATTATTATATAGTTGTTCTTTAAAGTAGCTACTGAATTAAGATACTTTTTGACCCAGCTAATCAGAGTTGATTTTTTAACATCCTTTGCTTTTAGGAGAAAAGGGTAATTTTTTTTAATTCTATTTTATTAATCAAGTAACTTCCATATCCATCCTAAGTAATGCAATTCATCCTGTATGCTTACATTGACTCTATTATCCTATAAATGTTACGCCAAAGCATTATGACCTGTAGAGTTTGGAAATATTTTTAAATGCTAAGGAACTGTTCTATGTCATCTATTATTCTTCAGAAAGGAATGTTTATAACATGTGATTTCTTGTTTTTAAACCAATCTGAATAATTGGTGGGATTGAATAAGTCTGTGATCCTAAATAATCTCCTTAGATAACCTAAAGGTAATTCAGTTAAAAGTAGAGATTCTAACTCTTAAGCATCTCTGTTTGAGATATTTCTATATCATGTAAGATTTTAGAAGTTGGAATGACTCAGTATAACTCTTCAGAGAGACAAGGTGCAAGCCAGGCTTAACATATATTAAGGTATATCTTCTAATGTAGCTAGACATAACAGAAAAGAAAATCACTAATGATATCATACCTGGTGAAAAGCATATACTTCATTCAAAGTTGGTTGTGAGTAATTCTGGTTTGAGTCCTTATTTCACTTGACCTATGTAACCTTTTCTTAGAGAAGTTGTAATTAAATTCTGTGATTTTTCCATGTATTCAAAGCTATTGTTTTCTATACACCCAGTTCAGAAGTGTCTACTAATCTGTTTACCACAAATTAACTTAATCCATACATTCTTAATATTACTAGTATCTAAAAATAATAATCTAGGCTCACTGGTGTTGGGGGAGGGAAGTATTCCACTTTCAACAAAAGGAAGTATTGATTTTCAAATAGCTTCTTTACTTGTGATATACTGATCTAAAAAATAGCTGCTATGTAAAGTAAAAAGGATTTTTATTTATTTGGAAAGTAAATATAAAGTTTACCATTACTGAATGTTAAGCGAGATCAAAATATTTAGGAAATCAATTACATGTTCCAGTAATGACAGAAATTTAGAGGCTGTTTTTTTAGCATTATTCTAAAATCATTTTCCTTCTTCCACATTTGTCACACAGGAGTTTGTGCTGAAGGATTTCTTGGCCATTTTAGAGACTGTAATCTAGTTAAAAGGTTTGTTTATGCTTCCCATCTCTGTTCTGCTGATGGTATTAGAATGCAGGCCAGTGCCAGACATCTAACTGTTTATAACATTCAAACTTCAATTAAAGCTACAGTGTTCTGTTCACTATATATCAGAAACCTCTTACCAGATGCAAATACCGCCAGTAATAATGGCAATGATTTTGTGTAGCCATAGGCTTTCCTAAATCATGCCACTCCTTATGAATTCCTTTTTCTTATTTAGGAAATATTAACATTTAATTATTTCATAGAAGTCTAAAAATGAAGCTTTTTTATTCTAGAATTAGTATAGCATTTCCTTCAACAATTGTTTTTGATAATAAAACCTAGCAGCTTATATTATTGCATATCTTATTAAAATGATCCAGTTTAGCTTTTTTAACATTAGTAAATTCTTAGTTAAGTGTTAGTTTGCTATCCAATTGATTTGACTCCTGTTTCTAGTTTGAAGAATATAGCAACATTTTGTCTATTAGAAAACAAAAGCAGCAGTCACATCACTACAGTATTTTTATATGTATGAGAGAGGACTAGATCCACATAATACATACTTTAATTTAATCTTATGTTGCCTTTCTGGTCTGCTGCTCATACTGTTTGTGGTTTCTATGTTTAAGTACATTGATAAACTGTTTTTAAAATTTTTTAAGCTGTTAAGAATTCTCTGAAAACATTTTTTCAGCAGCTTCTCTGCTTTTTGTACAGTTTACCTCAGTGAGTCAGAAAATGAATCGTGTATGTGTCTAATTTTTCTAATTAGTAGGCAAATTTCCTATATTATATTGCTTTTGCTTTTTATAAAACTAAATTTTAGTTTTTATTAATTTTAGACCTTGATTTATTAAATGTATATATTCTTTATGTATATACATATATTTATTAAAATATAAATCTAAAGGAGATTTAAACATTTCAGGAACGATGAAAAATTATATTAAATTGAATGAAAACCTGCTAAAATGCTTTTAATTAAGAAACATTACAGTGGAAAAAGCTGTATTTCTCATTTTCCTTGGCACTGAAAGTAATGATCTTTTTATTTTGGGATTATTATAGGGTAGAAAGTTAGGAAAGACTACCTGTGGTATCTAAAGATAAGCGCTAACAACAATCATGCAAAATTTGACTTGTAGGCTAAAAACCTGGAAGGATCTGTAAGATAAGCTAAGTTGAAACCAAGTCACAAAATAATGTGCACAGTATGATCCCATTTGTATGAAAAAAAATACATACAGGTTAATATACGTACAACATATAAGAATATATATATTTACATACATATAATTTTGTGTATCTGCATATATATTTATAAAATTAAAAATTGTGTAAAATATATGCCTTATATTTTTGTAAATACATTAAGAAATGGTCTGGAAAATACGTACCAAATTGTATCCTTAGTTTATAGAAAGTACTTACATGGGATGCTGGAAGGTAGAAGAACTCTTACTGTTTTGCATACTTTAGTATTACTGGGATTTTTTTTTTTTAAGAATAAGCTCATATCCATGTAGTAATTTTATAATGGAAAAATATACTTACGTATTAAAGGATTCAGAAAAAGAATGACCCAGGAAAATTGCAGTCCTAGCCCCTAATTGTCACATTAATATATCTCTTGACTACCTTGAAGAGAATTGAGTATTGGCCAACAATCATCATAGCTTGATACAGAATAAAGTCTGTTAGACTGATCTAATCTTATCTAACAGGGTGAAAAGCCTAGTCAGTTGAGGCAGGAACATCTATCCTGATTTTTAAATATTTTGCTTCTTATTGCAAAATGCATTTCTCACTATCTTGGGAAAATATAGACTGGAGAACCAGTGGTGAAGACTGTCAGTCTTAAAGTGGTAGACAGTAAATCAGTTTCAGTCTGAGATAAGATACAATGTATGGGCCTAAGATAGACTTTTGTTATTTTAATCAGTGATCCAAATTATTGTATGCTCATTCAGAATACAGATGGCATAGTCGCTTAACATTTTTATGATGTTTTCCATATTTAGATACTGGTTTGAATAAAGACAAAAATAAAACAGGAGGTTTTAAGATTAAGTCCTTTTTTTTTTAAGTGACTGAAAGGTGTACTTGAATAACACTTCAGGAGCCTTTGTAAAATAACATCAAACTCAGTATGTAAACATGCAGAGTAAAGAAGCAATTAGAATTCTGTAGAGTTAATCACAGTGGCCTTCCTGGGAGGACATGAGTTAATCAGAGTTTAGGTAGAGGAGAGATGCTAGGTTGGCACAGAAGAGAGTAATTTAAGTAAAGACAAAACTTCCAATGGGATAAGGGGATGGGGACGCTTATTTTTACTAGTTTGAAAGCTAGGATTAAAATTCAGAATAACCCGATAAATAAGGAAAGTGATTAGAAATAATATACTTTGCATTTATGTTTTTAAAATTTTATTTCCCAGAATGCAGGTCAGAAAAGGAATAGGGGACAAAATAACTTGCGTAAAAAATAAGACAATGAATAGTTCTTTGCAATTATGACTGGAAAATCCGTCAGAGTCTGAAACAAGTGTACTGTGAATATGTGTTGGAAATGAAACACTATAGTTAAAATAGGAAAATTTTATCCAAGGATACTGAGGTTCTTTTTCCCTTCATAATTAAACTTCATACTCAGGTTGGTCCGTAGGATCAGTAGTAAATAGTACACAATTGAAACTATAAATCTTATATATAAATAAATTCTAAAAATAGCAAAAAGATACAGCTTACTTTTTCTCCATTTACTTTATAAGGTTTATTTGCATTTAATTTGTTTCCAGCTGGCCCCATCATGTAACTTACCATCCCACCTACCCCCTACCACTATGTACTGAACTTTTTTTTTCTGAAAAATGGGAAGTTTAACAAGTTCTATAAAATATGACTCTGTATTTTGTTTCATCCAAAAAGTCATGAAATATTCTCTTTTAAATCTATGTAGGGGTCATTGACTTGGTGTTTTATCTTTTTTTTTTTTTTAAATCAGTAGTTAGTCGATGTCTTCCTTCAACAAATGTAGGTTGACACCTGTTATGTGCTCACTGGAATCGTGAGGAAAAATAGACATGGATCTTGCTCTTCTAAACTGAAGTCCTAGAAATAGGGAAGGATAGTAATCAAATAATCACATAAATAAATGCAAGTTGAAACTGTTTCATTTGCTGTAGAGAGGTACATGGTATTTAATATGAGGCCTTTTAGAAGGATAATTAATCAGTTAGTGGGACCAAGGGAAGCTTTTGTTTTGTTTTGAGAAAGTGTTTAGTTAGCTGAAATTTTGATGAATTTGAGTTAACTTGATCAAGAGAGAGAAAAAAGTTTTGTGGAAGGAAGGAACAGTATCTACAAAGGTCCTGATGGGGGGATGGGGAGCATAGTACCTAATATTAAATGAAGGTCAGAGTGACAGAAGCTAAGAACTAGAGAGTGCATGGTAAGAAGTGATGCTAAGGAGTTATGTAGGAGCCAAATTGCAGTATGTTGTAGGCCAAGATTTTCTTAGCCTTAGGGTTACTATTTAAATTTAGACTAATATTCTTTATACTCAACACAAAAGCTTACTACCACAGTTGACCCTTGAACAGCTTGGAGTTAGGGATGCCAACCCTTCAAGCAGTCAAAAACCTGAGTATAATTTATAGTTGGTCTTATTATCCGCGGTTCCTCCATATGGGAGGATTCAACCAATCGCAGATCGTGTAGTACTGTAGTATTTACTGTTGAAGAAAATCTGTGTATAAGTGGACCCATGTGGTTCAAACCCCTGTTTTCAAGAGTCAGCTGTACTTATAAAAGGGTTGTTAAGGAGTCCATTTTTATTTCAGTTTAAAACTCATAACGCTTTTTCCCGTAGAATCATTGTTGTAGTGGTCAGGTCTCCTAAAACCCCTTTAACACAGATAACAATGGAAAGTAGTGAATATAACGTTGTGCCCTAAACATACCTAGGTGGAAGTTAGAAAAGAAAAGCAAAAAAGGGGATTAAATTGATGTCTGTATGTGCTCAAGAGAATGTCCTGGGTGTGATTGACTACGTTTGAATAATGAAGAAAAAGAATATGTCTGCAAGTATACCAGGCTGCTGTAAGAAATCATAGAAAATGATTGTCACCTTCAGTTGGACAGCTTGAGAGGACCCTCAACTGGCACCTGGATATGAAACAGTGTCATGTCCGGAGCGTACCAAGACAGAGAAAGTAGAAGACATCACATTCACAAATTGTTCCAATCTTGACATATTTGTGTCAACATATTGGAACACAAAATTTTTTTAACTTCTTTTAAGAAAAGTAGAATTGCAAAATGGTAACAATACAATGCCAACTTTATTTTGGGTTTTTTTAGAGTAATTCATACACTCAGAAGCAATTATAAATTACTAAGTTACGTTAACTATTTCAGGCCTCTATGTTAGCCTTGAAAATATTGATGTACCTCCCTTGGAGTAGTACTTTTAAAGACAAAGTTAAAGAAATTTAACTTTTGATTCTTATTTTCCATTTAACTTAGAACATTGTCAATAGGATATTTTCATTTCTTGTACATTTTAAGCCTCTTTGCACATGTTTGTCTGTATTAATAAACAATCTAATTAATAATTAAAACTTCAAGAAATGCCCCAAGTATTAAGAACATTATAAAATGATGGATAAATTACTTGAATTTTATTAAGACCAAAATATCACAAAATGTGTTAAATTATAAGAAAAAGGCAAAATATATGCAAGCATTTGCTGAATAGACAGGGTGCATCACATTACTCTTGGTTGATGAATTCTGCCAATGC
Source organism: Mesoplodon densirostris (assembly GCF_025265405.1). Classification (NCBI taxonomy): domain Eukaryota; kingdom Metazoa; phylum Chordata; class Mammalia; order Artiodactyla; family Ziphiidae; genus Mesoplodon; species Mesoplodon densirostris. The sequence goes on from NC_082668.1 coordinate 68,855,604, forward strand.
ATCATCCTTCATCAGGTGATCTTGAACTTTGTGGCATTCTCAGGTATGACTTTTAAAAGATTAACACCTAAAATTAAGAACTACAGAATTGATTTTAGTGTTTATTTATTTACTTATGTATTTGCTTTTTTACTTATTTATAAAACATTCTAAATGAGACAGTATCACTAGCATTGCTTTATTTTACTACAGTGTCTAGTAAACTACTGATGATTCATAGACCATAAGTATTTGGGAAGCTCATTAGTGTTTGAAAAGACAGTTCACTAAATGTAACTAATAACTCTAAGAGGTCATCATACCTTCTAAACAGAATTGAAGAATCACTTGGGAATTATTCCGTGATTGATGTGTTCCCTCTGTTTTACAGCTTTCTACTTGTCTGTCTGTCAAAGTATATTCCAGAGATCCCTAGTTCTGTGATAAGTTAGTAGGCATGATCCCTCTACCTCCAGGAAGGTTTCTTCTTCAAAGTTTAGAAAACATGATTGAAGAATGCTGAATAGGATTGTTTTACTGCAGTAGTAATCACTCACATTTATTGAGTGCTTACTTTGTGCCACTCACCGTGCTAAGCATTTTACATACATTATCTTATTTAATCTTAACAACCAGAAAAAAACATTCTGAGGAACACACTTAAGGAAGTATTTCCTCACAGCTTGTATGCACCTGTGCAAGAACTTCTGTTAAGAATGTAAAAGTGAGACAATACCATTTTCTGTTGTTAAAATACTACGACTTTGGGAAAGAAAGGTTATGAAATTTATCCTTAAAATTAAATGTTGAACTTAATAGTATGTTTCTATACTCTTCTAACCACTACATTCACAGATGATCAGTGGTAACCATTATACTCTTTTTATAAATAGGGAACAACCTTTATAGTTTCAGAGACATGCCTAGGTTTAAACACGGGCTGCATATACTGACTACTGTAGTATTCAACCTTTGGTGAGCTGTTATGGTTCTGAACTTTAGTTTATCTGTAAAATTAGTATAGTGATGCATTTCTCACAGAGTTGTGACTATTAAATGATAGAGTACTGAGTGCATATGAATTCCTAGCATGTTGTGGACATTTACTAAAACTTGGCCTCCTTTTCCTTCTCTGCTTCTTCTATTAGTAATCATGTTTTAGAATCTTTGTGCAATTATATATACATTAAATTTTTAAATTGTTTACCTTTTTAAAAAAATAAAATAATCTGTTACTCCTAAAACTACTATTAAGACTTTCCTGGGGCCTCCCTGGTGGCGCAAGTGGTTGAGAGTCCGCCTGCCGATGCAGGGGATACGGGTTCGTGCCCCGGTCTGGGAGGATCCCATATGCCGCGGAGCGGCTGGGCCCGTGAGCCATGGCCGCTGAGCCTGCGCGTCCGGAGCCTGTGCTCCGCGACGGGGGAGGCCACAGCAGTGAGAGGCCCGCATACCGCAAAAAAAAAAAAAAAAAAAAAAGACTTTCCTGAAATTCTACAGATGAGGGCTTGATTTACTCCATCTTTTTGCTATTCTGTACTTTGCTAATAAAATGGGCACCTATAAATGTTGTTGAACTCAGATATTAGAGAAATTTGAATAAATGGTCACACTTCATTAATGTAGGTATTCTACTGATAGTTTAAGCTGTGCTTTTGGTAATTCTTAGTAAGTGAAGTAGTATTAAATTATTTCCTTTTTTTTGGTCTTAATTACCCCATATTAAACAGGCAATATTGCAAAAAGGTTAAGAGCCTGGACTCTAGACCACTCTGAGGTGGGCACAATTATTACACATGTTTTACTGATGAGGAAATTGAGGCACAGAATGGCACATAGTTAAGTGGTAGAGATTTGAATATATATATATATATATATATATATATATATATATATATATATATATATATATATATATATATAATCTCACTTTTAAAAATGCCTCGAGGGCCTCCCTGGTGGCGCAGTGGTTGAGAGTCCGCTTGCCGATGCAGGGGATATGGGTTCGTGCCCCGGTCTGGGAGGATCCCATATGCCGCGGAGCAGCTGGGCCCGTGAGCCATGGCCGCTGGGCCTGCGCATCCGGAGCCTGTGCTCCGCAACGGGAGAGGCCACAACAGTGAGAGGCCCGCATACCGCAAAAAGAAAAAAAAAAAAAAAAAATGCCTCGAATTTACTGAGTGCCATAAAAGTGTTAACTGTTAATAGTGATTATATGTATTATTTGTATATTGTAATATAGAAAAAATTGTGACTAATATTTTTTAAACGTTTTATTTTATATTGGAGTATAGTTGATTAACAATGTTGTGTTAGTTTCAGGTGTACAACAAAGTTATTCAGTTATACATATATCTATTCTTTTTCAAATTCTTTTTTTTTTTTTTTTTTTTTTTGCGGTATGTGGGCCTCTCACTGTTGTGGCCTCTCCCGTTGTGGAGCACAGGCTCTGGACGTGCAGGCTCAGTGGCCATGGCTCACGGGCCCAGCCGCTCCTTGGCATGTGGGATCTTCCCCGACTGGGGCACGAACCTGTGTCCCTGCATCGGCAGGCGGACTCTCAACCACTGTGCCACCAGGGAAGCCCTCAAATTCTTTTCCCAATTAGGTTGTTACTTAATATTGAGCAAAGTTCCTTATGCTATTCTGTAGGTCCTTGTTGGTTATCCATTTTAAATATAGTAGTGTGTACGTGTCAATCCCAAACTCCCTATCCCTCCCCCATTCCCTTCCCCCCCACCCCCCCACCCCGTAACCTTAAGTTTGTTCAAGTCTGTGAGTCTGTTTCTGTTTTGTAAATAAGTTCATTTGTATCACATATAAGCACTATCATACAATATTTCTCTTTCTCTGTCTGACTGACTTAGTATGACATTCTCTAGGTCCATCCATGTTGCTGTAAATGGCATTATTTCATTCTTTTTTTTTTTTTTTTTTCTTTTTGCGGTATGTGGGCCTCTCACTGTTGTGGCCTCTCCCGTTGCGGAGCACAGGCTCCGGATGCGCAGGCCCAGCGGCCATGGCTCACGGGCCCAACCGCTCCGCGGCATATGGGATCCTCCCAGACCGGGGCACGAACCCGTATCCCCTGCATCGGCAGGCGGACTCTTAACCACTGCGCCACCAGGGAGGCCCTATTTCATTCTTTTTAATGGTGACTAATATGTTTTGGTAAGAGTCTAATTTGGTAATTTTTCATTTGGCAGAATAAAACAAATTCAGTTTAATTTACAGTTCCTTGAAAAGTGTATGAGACTTTTATGTAGCATTTTTATTTTACAAATTCTTTACATTATTTTTTACTTCTTAATCTTATCATTGAGAGATAGAGGGAAAAAAATCCCTACTGTTTCCCATAAAGAAACTGAGACATAAAGAAAGTTTAGGACCTTTTAAAGCATGGCAGTATTTAAAGTCAGTAGAAAGACTAAAATTAGAATTCAGAATATTCCATGTGCCAGTATGTTGAGCCACACATCTCTCTTCAAACAACAGGCTTATTAGTTGGCAAACTAAATGTTAAAGGTATATTATTTTGTTCATCAAAACTTTCATTGGCTTGTGTCTCCTTTGGATGTGTCCTCTTACTTAAGGTTGATTCAATGGAAAGATGGTATGAAAAAAAATTGTCTTACCTGGGATTAGACTAATTAAAGCTAAGTGGTGGCCTATGTATCCCTCAGGACATGTAACAGTTGAGTATCTTTTTTTAGTTATCAACTGGCTTCCCCTCCACCCCCATCCCCCCACCCTCCCCACCCCTGTTTGATGAGCTAGGTGGAAAACTTCTCTCCTATTTCTCATAGTATCAGGAAGTACTGTAGTACTATCGCTTCAGTGTGCTTTTCTGAGCCACCCAAAAAACTTAACCATCATTCTTATTTAGTTTCTGTGAAAAGTGATTCAAAGAATAAATTATTGTACAATGAACTTTTGAAAAGCATTAGGATTATAAGAACAGTTTCTGATTTTTAGAAAGACATTTTAAATAGATGTTTGTTTTTTCTCGTTTAGAATATTGCATAGTGTCTATAATTCATCAATTTAAGAAAGTGATGAACAGTTTGGTTGGGATCCAGAAAATAATAAATGGTGATGACCAGAAGACTCAAAACCATCTCTTTAAGAGAGAATTGTAAATGGTTGCTTAGACAAATAAGTAATAGAAGACTGTCTAATAGTTGCTTAGGAGGTATTTTATGTAAAATAATTTATTATGAATTTTCTCTTTAAAACTAAAAAACTTAAAATTTAGTGTTTTAGTCTAATAGTTTGCAAACCTTTATGGGGACTTCCACGTAAATGCAACTTTTATTATAGAAAACTGAATAAAGATAACTCTTTATGTGTTTAAAATAGCAAGGTATTGACTCAGAGGCACAGTGTCCGTACTATTTTCCGCATGGAGTAATGTTTAAATTTTAAACAAGTTTTGCAGAATGTTTGCTCTCTCCATCTCTCTCTCTCTCTCCCTCCCTCCCTCCCTCCCTCCCTCTCTCTCTCTTTCTCTCTCTCTCTCTCTGGTGTTTTCATATATTCATTCTGCCAATTATTAGGGGCGTAGACTCAGGGGGATCCTAATCACCTAATAACCCAGTTTGAAAATTTAAATTATTTTGTAAGTCCTGATGTGATTAAACCACTTTAAGTTTCTAGAAAAAAATATCGTTATGTTTTAAATAATCTTTTTTAAAGTTATGGCTTATGAAAAGGATTATTCTCTTTAAATGAGAATGTTGTGGACACTTTAGAATATTATTAAGACTACCATCAGCTGCTAAGGGACATCAAATCCTGACTCAAGAAAATAGTAATATTTTCATAAGCAGGAATTTTTTTCAAAGAGAGAAAAGATGTACATTATTGTCTATGTGTTCATATTATAGATGCAGTTAGGTAAAGAGAGTCCTAGGACACAAGAAGAATCTCAGGTTTTTCATAGTGGTATAGAGAAGCATAAATATTCATTCAGTTTGTTCTACACATGTTCAACTACTTGCTGTGAGCCAGATATTCAGCAATAAATAAGACAGGTAGGGATCATGGAGCTTAAGAGTGATCAGCTATACAAAGAACAGTTCTTTCAGGTAGCTAGAGAAAGGAGATATAAGTTGAGTTGTAAGACAGACCTTTCTAGGTAATAATAATAAATACTTGTAATTTTCAACCTCTTAATTTTATTGATGAGGAAATAGAGACCCAGAAAAGGTAAATGATTTATCCAAGGTCATATAGCAAGTGGTATATTTAAGACCAAGGTCCCCTGCCTCCTAGTATACTTATATTTGCCACTTGGGTTAAAGCAGGAAGTGGAAAGAGAAGAAAATAAGACAAAGTGCCTAGAAATTTGGACCAGCCACTTTGACTTGAATATAGTTAATATACTGTGAGGAATTGTACTTTTTAAACTTATTTCTCCATGTGTTTTAATTTTATTTGAATTTTTAAAAATTTCTTTTTGTTCTCCTTTAACATTTACTGAATGATCTTTCATTTTTGCTAAGTCCATATTTGTACAAAATTTTTAGAAGGGAGCTCTGTGCCCCTGGAAGACATCTATGTTGGTGCCATGGTTCCTGAAGCTCTTGCCTATTAGAACTTTTCAGGGGTGTATGTTTCTTTTTCTCAGTGAAGAAAGTTGTTTCCTTTAATTATCTCGAATTTACTTAGCTACAGCATACTTGTTGCTGGAAAAAAAAGAGAAAAGCAGGGGATGATGGAAGATTAAAGGCACAAGTTTTTCTGGGATGGTTTTGATCTAACACTGGTTTGAAATCCTGTTGCTATAGACTAATTCTGGTTATGTCTGATAAGAAAATACTTTGTAATAAATTATTAAAGGGTATTCCAATCACATATAATGTTTTGACTAAACTAATAGATATAAGGATTTGTAAGAAGTTATATGATTCCATCTTCGTTTCCATTATAATTTTTGTATTTCACTTTGTGTTACTGTTTAATTCCATTAAGTTAACAAATAGTTTGAATTTTGTTTTTTGTGTTTTTTTTAAAGGATATTAAATAGGAAAACTAGGTGCACATTCTAGTAACTTACTTTGACTTAGGGACAGCAAAGCACAATTACAGGATCACAGTTTGAGAAGTAAATAAACTGTTTGAAAGTTGAGCCTGCAAAGCTAGACATAGTAACAACAGGAAACATCCCATCTACAATGCATATGGCAAAGGAGAAAGATGGTGTGACAGATTACAGACAAAAATAATAACTGGGAGTTAAAAATGCATATTCTGCTTTACAACCTTAGATCTGTCATCTCAGAAATAATACTGTATCATTCTTCCAGATATAATATGGTGATATGGACATACTTTATAAGAAATTTTTTTTTTCTTTGAGTATCTCACTACATATTTATACATTATTTATAGTTAGGGTATAATGTCTTCTGTTTGTTTTAAGCTTTACTATTTTTCTGGTATATATCTGTGGTTTTGTCTCTTAGGGGTACATACTATTTTCACTTTATTGTTGTGCCAGATTTTAAGAAATTTGTTACATGAAAAATTGAACATACAAAGGCTGTAAAGTAAACGGTGAAAAGGTTTCACTGAAGAATTCCTTTAAATAGAAAGCTCTTCTAATGTACTGAAGTGTTTAAAAAATCATTTCCTACCCTTGGCTAAGAGAAACACAAGGAAACTCAGTGCTGAAATGTCAGAAGCCACTGCTGCTTGAATAGTAATCAGAAATGAGGATAAAGCATTTCTGAAATTTTAATCAAAAACTAATGAAAAAGTGTTCTGCATATAGAAACTCCATTTGCATCTAACTTCTGAATATATTCATTTTATCAAGTAAGTTACTATTGTATATTGTGTAATTTTATTATCTTTGAAATTAGTTTGTAGAGTCTATATGAAAATAATATATGGAGTAAGGAGTTTTATATTGTAAAAAAGACATTATTATGTGAGTATCAATTGAGCTAGAGTACTGGCCTGTCGTTATGTTTCAAAATATTTGATACTTAGTTTAGGCACGTGCTGTTGCTACTCTTTTAGTACAAGGGAATTCAATGGTCTGTAATACTGGGCTATTGTCTAGTTTGATATTTAATCAGAGCACCCTACTGATAGGAAAGTTCATGTCCATCAAATCTGAGCATATAGTGTATGTACAGAGTTAAATATCTAGCTTAATGATTCTCTGTTTCTGCAAGTCTGTCATCTAATTAAATAAAACTAACACAGTTAATTTTATGTTTTTTTGTTTTTGTTTTTGTTTTGTTTTGTTTGTGGTACACGGTCCTCTCACTGTGTGGCCTCTCCCGTTGTGGAGCACAGGCTCCGGACGCGCAGGCCCAGCGGCCATGGCTCACGGGCCCAGCCGCTCCTTGGCATGTGGGATCTTCACGGACCGGGGCACGAACCCGTGTCCCCTGCATCGGCAGGCGGACTCTCAACCACTGCGCCACCAGGGAAGCCCTGATATGTATTTAATGGTATCCATAATCATTGTTGAAATTCATTATAATTAGGAAAATACGATAGATTATTGCTGTAAACAACAATAATAATAATAATAGGTTTTTTTAAAAATACAGTTTTTTCTATTTTATTTGTACAAACTCTAATGTCAGTTTTGGTAACACATACAATGTAATCTTTGTCATATATACATACATTAGTTTATTAATTGTTTACCCCATCCTTAACAAGTTGGCATATTAAAGCAATACTTTCATATACTCTTTCTTCTTGGTCTAAGATAGTTCTAGTGAATGCACATTGAAATCATCCAAGGCCAACCTCTAACATGTAAATAAGAACCTCTGAAAGTGGGGACCCTAGTATTGTTATTTTTAAAAGTTCCTCAGATGATACTAAAGTGCAGCCAGTATTAAGAATTATTGTTCTAGAGCTAAGATCTGCTGTCTTCAAATTCTCATGTCTTGCTCTTGAGAGATCCTTAAATGTCAGGTTCACAGGGTGCTGGAGCACTGATGGCACTGCAGAATCTGGACTCAGTAACTTGTTTTGGGTGTGACACTAGAGTGATGAGTTCCTGTGAGGATGGCTTCTGGATCCTCAACTCTAGTTGAGACTAGAGCTCTCTGAGACTAGAGCGAGATAACTGAGAACACTCATCCTGGCTCAACCCAGGGAAGAATTTGGATAGGGACCTTCTGACTAGTCAGGTGAAATTGAAGGGAGTTTTGAAGTTTCAGGAAAGTAATGTTTAAAAATAATCGATTATATAGCCATTCATGTCTTGAAGTACCTTGAAATAGACCTCCAGAAGAGCCACCACCTTGCCATCATAAAGGTCTTTCTTAGGGAGAAGGATGAGAACCAGGTATTAACAGCGCTCCCCCTTGTCCCAGCACACACGTGCACACTCATGCACGTCATACATAATGCCACCCAGTTATTCTAAAGCAAGTAAGTTACACATGTTTTGTTGTAGAAATTGATTACTGTGGCAGAAGATTCTACCGTGTCTCCACTGTCTTTCTTCTGCTTTCTCTCTACCCTCCCTCTCTCCAAAAGCATAAACAAAAAACTTTTAATACCTAGTGGCTTGTAACTTGACATTTCTTAAGGGGAATGGACTTTCTCCTTAAACAGTTAGAGATGAAGAACTTAACATGGAAACATACATATTGAAATCTTCTCACAGCATAATGTAGTTTTTTAGCAAGTTAAATGTGTCTTGAGCCAGTATTTTACTCTGGGAGTGACAGGGATAGAAAAGCTCTGCAACCTAAGGGGGATTGCTGCCTTCCTGGTTTGCTGCTTACCTTTCATTGGGAACAGATAAATAAGATATGTACAAAAGTACTATTTAGCTACTAAGCCTCAGGTGAGCAGTTTAGTTGCCAATAAGTGATTAGCATATAGTATTCTTGCTTTAATAGAATTTCTGTTTTATAAGACTGTATGTGGATATAAATAGTAAATGCTATTATAATAAGAGCTATTAAGTGGATGATACTAGGGTTCAGAAAAAGCATGCTTTTTTCTTTCTTTTCTACATAATAGTCATTAGAATAATTAAGCATCCTCATGAAAAAAGTGCTGCTGCACTAAGAGTTCAGTGATTGTACATCTCTACCCTTCCTTTTCCTATCATTTATTTTTAGTGCCTATATAACAATTTAAAGTTGCATCTTCCTTTTTATGACTGATGAGAAGCATATGCCTCTATGAAGAAGAAAGAGGTTTATAACTTACAGCTAAAATGTTTCTCACAGCTGTAAGTAAGCTATAGAGACCTTCAAGTAAAAGGCCAAAGGCCCTTTTTATTTATTTTTTTTATTTTAAATAATGCCCTTGGATATCTAAAGATATTTAGATTAGCCTTAAAAAAAAGGACAATTTAAAAAATTTTACATTATCAAGATCTATTACATTTTTTTAAAGCTGTACAGTTCCTCTAAAATCAACATTAATAGTAAAATAAAATTTATTTCAACAAATTCAGGAAAAAAAAAAGGAGAGGAAAAAAAGCAGTAACAAGTAGAGTTGCAGATCTCATAATCTCTTGGAAAGAAAACAGTGATGTTGATAAAGTTTCCATACTAGCATTTGGTAATTTTATTTTAAAAAAAAAAAATTGCAAGGTGCCTGCCTCTACAGCTGAAAAAGGCAAAGGAGACCAGACTAGTAATGCTAAAAGAAGTCTTACAAGTTATGGGAATCCAGTTGCTGAAAAGGGATTTTTTTACTGGGACTTTAGGGCTTCTGAAGGCAACATGGCTTTTACCCTCTTTTGGGTCTTGGCTCCCTTTGAGAGTCTGATAAAAGCATTATTCTCTTGAGTGAGGGTGTCTATGAAAAATTCTATATTACTTTCTTTATGTATTGGGGTTTGTGACCTTCTGAAGACTAATAATTAACTCCCTTCAACCACTTGCATCAGAATCACCTGAGTTGCCTGTTTAAAACACAGACTACTGGGCTATACCCCAAAGCTACTGTAATAGAATTTCCAGTGACCTGGGTTCTGAAATTTGCATTTTAAAAAGCATTTCCACATGAGTCTTCTGTTCACTACTGAAGTTTCAGAGTCACTGCTCTAGAGCTTTATGTATTATTACCAGTTCTAGCCTTGGCCTCGAAACAAGATTTTAAGTGTTATTGATACTTGACTTACCATATGTTACCTACTAATTTCTTACCTAACTACAAAATATCAACTAGATGCCTTTAACGTTAATGAGTTAATGAGCACCAGGATTATATAGAAATGCAGTTATTTGTGCTGGGTTGATCATTTTAATTAAAAGAAATGTTATGAAAGAAACATTTTAGATCCTAGGTCTGTGGGTACATATGATGTACAAATTTAGATAAATTTAACTTATTTCTAGTCTTTGTAAAATATACTTCTTTGCTCTAAAAATGTATCTACAGTTACTCAAGAGGTTAATAGACATCATACTGGGATTTCCAATGGTAGCTACTTCAAAATACTGCTATCCCAGAATAATTGAGGTTGGACCCAGTGTGAATTTTGGAAAAATGAGACGTAGAGAATTATTTTAAAATACATAAATAAATGTACTTCAAATAAATGTATATAGTGTTATGAACTATCTCCAGGAGTCATCTCTATATCTGAATGAATCAGCCTTATTTGTAATGCACATATTAAGTGGTGGTGTATAAATTATGCTGCTAAAACAGTTTAAAGACTGCTTGAAAATAGTATGTAAAATTTGACCAAACATTTTTGTCCAGATGTTGTTAAGGTCTTAATTTATTTTTGCTGGTTTCCTTCATAGATAAATTCAGGGTTGAACTTTAGACTAATAGGGACATGCTGTTATTTTAAGTTATTGCATCTGGATTCATGAGCTAGTACGTCCATGTAGCTGAACTATTTAGTATTAATGCATAAACACTTTTGTACTATGACGCTGAGAGACAGGTTTTAAGTCCAGTATTCTTAGGACATTTCTTTAAACACAAGAAAAAATTCCCTAGTCAACAATTATACCATATATTTTAGTCAACTTTCTCATTAAACATGTTGCTGAGAGTCAGGGAAGATCAGGTAAAATGATGTGAATTACTCACTGAAGGCTTTTTTATTGCTACGAGGAAAAAAGTAATTATAAGGTGATCAGTGGGTAAGTGAGAAATACCATTTCTGTGTGGGAATAATACTTGTACTATTGTTATATTATTGGTAAAATAAAAAGTCCTATTAATGTTCATCTGTATATTGCTTTCTTAAAAGGAAATTAAAATTAGTTCAGTAAGTATTATGTAAAAATCTGTTATTCTAAGGTTTCTGGAAAATATATGAAAATACCCTATAGATTTTTTCATGTCTCCTGTGATCATCCAAACTTGCATAAAAACAACAATTTAGTTATTCCACAAAGATTTAAAATTTAGTTTGTGATCTTGTCACTGCATCTTTTTTTCTGACTAAAAATTTATCATACAAGAATGTACTTCTTGGGGCTTTCCTGGTGGCGCAGTGGTTGAGAGTCCGCCTGCCGATGCAGGGGACATGGGTTCGTGCCGCGGAGCAGCTGGGCCCGTGAGCCATGGCCGCTGAGCCTGCATGTCCGGAGGCTGTACTCCGCAACGGGAGAGGCCACGACAGTGAGAGGCCCGCGTACCACAAAAAAAAAAAAAAAAAAAAAAAAAAAAATGTACTTCTTTTTTTTTTTTTTTCTTTTCTTTTTTTTTTTTTTCTTTTTGCGGTATGTGGGCCTCTCACTGTTGTGGCCTCTCCCGTTGCGGAGCACAGGCTCCGGATGCGCAGGCCCAGCGGCCATGGCTCACGGGCCCAGCCGCTCCGCGGCATATGGGATCCTCCCAGACCGGGGCACGAACCCGTATCCCCTGCATCGGCAGGCGGACTCTTAACCACTGCGCCACCAGGGAGGCCCTGTACTTCTTTTTATGGTATATTTTTCAGTGTATTGAATTCAGTTTCTTGTTCCCTTTGACCTCCTCCTCATGTGTTCCTCAAGGGCACACACACGTATGTTCACACATGCAAATGGTATACAAAATATAATATACACAAATAGTATAGTTTATCTCTGCAGTAAGAATTACATTATATTTTCATATTTGACACATGTATTATAATGGTTGTAATAGCTAACTTTTTGATTAGCATGCTAACTGGTACATAAGAAGTATGTATTTTATTTGCATTATGTCATTTATTCCACACAGTCACCTTCAAAGTAAGTACAATTTTTATTCCCGTTTTATAGATGAGAAAACGTATTGAGGTGAACTAACTCAACCAAGGTCACATGACTAGTAAATTTTAAACTAGGTTTAATATCAGTACTTGATTTCTTAACCACTATGCTTTACTAACTTGGAAGATGACTTTAAAATATGGTTGACCCTCGAACAACGTGGTTGTTAGGGGCACTGACCCTCCCTGCAGTCAAAAGTCCGCCTGTAACTTATAATCAGCCCTCCATATCTGTGGTTCCTCTGTATCCCCGGTTCCGCATCTGCAGATTCAACCAACAGTGGATCATGTGGTACTGTAGTATTTACTATGGAAAAAATCCACATGTAAGTGGATCTGTGCAGTTCAAACCATGTTGTTCAAGGCTCAACTGTATATCCAAAGTCTTTATATTAAAAACAATATTTTTTAAAAAGCTAATGTAGATTCTTCTCACTCATGAAGATACTTGAAGGAAAGATACTAACTTACTTGCTTATTATGTGCCAGACACAGTATAGACATTTTTATATATAACATTTAATCCTTATTTGTAAGATAGACTTTGTTATCCTCTTTTAAAAATTTAAAGTAAGGGTCCACTTGTGTAACTTCCTAAGTTCATAGATTATTGGGCACAGGCAATATCTGATACCATAGTGCTTGGGAATGGTGAATAAAACACTGAACTTGAATTAGGTCACTTTCTCAAGTAGCCTGGAGACTAATTATTCCAAGATAAAAGGCAGATTAAGAGTTATAGGGGAAAATGTCCTCTAGCTACTAGCAAATGTAAAGAAAAGATGTCATTTCTCTTCTTTCTCTCTTGTCTTCATGCTATTAAGTATGTTAGGATTCTTTGTACATAGCAATTTAGAAATTATGAAGACTTTTACTCCTCAATCCTAGAATGGATAATAAAACTATGTCTTGATTTACGTATACAGTCATAGTCCATACAGATCAAATCAGTTCACCAAGGGTTTGTGGTTGTTTTAATGAAGGCTTTCTATATACCAGTGATGTTGTGAAAGAAGTAAGATACAAGACCTTTAAAGGTTTTATCGTTAGTTTAGAAGTCTGCCTAAACACATGATGTTAATTTGACAATATATGATTAAGTCCTGGGGTGAGTGGTTAACGGTATGTCCCAGAGGTCCTTCAAAATCCACATTTATATAATTAAACTTATAAATATCTCCCACAGACCTCTCTTCTGCTTATATTTACTCTCTTGGATGTTGTCATCCCTGTTCACCCCAGTTTCCCAAGTTAGAAATGTCACAGTCTTCTGCCACCTTTTCCTTTTCCTCCATAGTCAAGCAGTCTCCAGATCCTATAGAATCTGTCTCCTTTCTAATCCATAAGTCTTTTCAGTTCTATCTTTGTGTTAGGCCTACTGCTGCTTCCTTAGCTCATTCATTGGCTAGGCAACGATAGTATTATATAGTCTCTTTAGTTAATTAATTTGCCTCTAGCTTTCTCTACACTAGTCCATATTCTATCTTTTACTGAAGTTAGTTCCCAAACATAAATCTAGTTATGTCATGACCCTGATTAAAAACCGTAAGAGCTACCCTTTCATTTTGGCTTATGTAAAATCTTATTTTCAGTCTGGCTCATAAGCCCTTTATCTTCACTATTTACTTCACCTTAGACCTCCAGCCTCATCTCCCATTACTTCTCCTCTTATTTCTTTTCTTGCAGCTCACCCAATTGCTTCCACTCCAAGGTTATGTGGTGCTTCTTCAAGTCCCTTTGCCTTTACACAAGTGCTGTCTTCTGTACAATGCCTTTTGCCTTGCTGCTCCCCTCCCTCACAACCCAAAAGGACATAGTTTTACTACAAGTCCAAACTCAGATGTCACTTCCTATCATATCATCCTAACCCTTCTCAAGCAGAATTAATTTGCTCCCTCTAAGTTGATGGCATACACATTTATCTTTTATCATCTTGTAAGGTAATTATCCCTACTTTTAGTGTCTATCTACCCTCAAGATTATGAGGTGTTTGCTTTGTTTTTATTTGTACTTTCAAATCTAGCCCAAGTCATAACAGACGCATGTCCTGGGTATATTGTAGTCATTAAGAACATAGGCTTTGCAGAGAGTCAGACAGACCTGGATTGAAATAAGGGCCCTGCAACCAAAAGGAATAGAATACATTTTGTGTGGAGAAAGAGGAAGTTCTGAAAAGGAAGGAACATGGGCAATGGCAGGTCTGGATATTTTTCACATTCTGCTTGGCCAGGATTAGAGGCAGGTAATACCTCAAAACCTACAGGAGGCCCAACTGGGAAACAAATTCAATTAGCCAATATTTTTACTAAGCACCTTGATACATGCACGGCTTTTTGCTACACAAGCACTAGGAGTGTGAAGATGAGTAAGACACGGACTCTGCTTTTGAAAAAGTTCAGCATGAACAAGGAAGATAGACATGTAAGTAAATATAATATAGTCTACAAATATATATTAATAAAGTAATTGTGAGGAACAGAAACCCCTTAGGAGAATGTCTCCTTTGGCAGAAAAACCTCAAGTCCAAAGTGATGCCCTAGCAAAGTTTTAAAATATGAATTGGAATTCTACAGATGGGTAAGATGGTACGGGCTTGGTAGACTGAGAACAGCATGTACTAAGGCATGAGGTACAGAAGCAGCAAAAGTAGAGATACCATTGTTTGTAAGATTTCATGCATATGGTTATCTTAGCCTTACAAAGCAGCCTCTACTAAGATACCATAGATAACACCCAACTTAAATGTTTACATATGCTCTCTTGAAACAATCCTCATATCAATTTGTTATATCCTTTCCCTTTGAAATGTAAAGTGGGTAGGAGCATGAACTTTGGAGATCAGAATTTGAGTTCAAATCCTGAAATACTTAGTTTTGCTAAGCATCATTTTACCATTCGTAAAAAGGGGTTATTAACTCTACCTATCCCGCAGGGATTTTAGAAGATTCAGAGAGAATGCATACAAAGCTGTTGGCACAGTGCCTGGTCCATAAGAAGGTCTCATCAGGACTCCATAAATGTTAACTATGTTGTGGTTCCTGATAGGCCTTTTTAAAAAACTTACTTATTTAAGAAGTGATTTATTGAGTGCTCTCTGTTTATTAGGTGCTGGAATTACAAAGATGAGTAAGGCACAACCTCTGCCCTTGAAGAATTTATAATTTATGAATACATGCACTATATCCTACTACATTTTGAGAATCAATAATTAATAACCTGGAAAATGCTTTAGGGGTTGGTTATAATAAAAAAAAAAACTGAGAGAAGAAGCACCCAGATGTCTTTGGGGGCATTAGGAAAGTGTTTATCAAGGAAGACTGTGACTTGAAGAATGAACCAGTTTGCTGGTTTAGAGTTGGAGGATGGAGAGGAGTGAGGCTTTTCAGGGAAAAGGAAGAGCATATTCAAAAGGAAGGAAAAGGTAACATAACTCATTCAGAGAAAGACAAATGGTAGAAAAACCTCTAAGAGAGAAAAGGATGGGAGTAAAAAACATGCAGGGAACTGAATCTTCTCAGGTGAAACTCTGTGTTTGAAAAGTACCCCAGAGGGCCTAAAGTTACAACTTTGCTCCTCTAGAGAAGAGAAGTGATAAATTCTTTAGTTTGAGTATGAGAGAAATCTCTGGAAAATTGCCCTGTCTCAGCCTGGGGTGCTGGGATGGTCCACTCATCAGGCATGAAGTCTTGCCTAGTCTAAGCAAACACTGCCAGTCCTCCAAACAGTGAGCACTAAACACTGGGTCAAAGGGTGGGTGAGGTAGGAGGAGCAAAGGAATGGGAGTTCATTAGTGATGTTAGTATCTGAGAGATGGTGTCAGCAGCAAAAGTAAAATTGTCCATGTTGTAGGGAGACAGTAAGAAAGAAGAAATTTCCGGTGGTTGCTGAAAGTTTCTGGAAACACATGAGGTAGATTGACCAACTAGACTGTGGTTTGATGGACAGCACCCAAAAATTGGACAGCACCTTAGCTCTCTAGAAGCTAAAAATCATGTGGATTTTGTGGAATATCGCATGGAGTCAGCCATTCTTAACCTTTCCTTTGAGCCAAGGGAGGAATTTGGATAGCATTAGAAATTCCTAGAAATCTTTGGTTAAGCGTTAGCCATAGAATTTTCATCTATTGCAATGATCGTATTTTTTTCTTTGTTCTATTAATATGTTACTGTTTCACATTGATTAATTTTCAAATGTTGAACCAACCATGCACTCCTAGGATAAATCCCACTTGGGTATCATGTGTAATCCATTTAGATGCTGCTGGATTTGATTTTTAGTATTTGTTGATAATTGTATTTATATTCATAGGAGATATCGGTCTGTAGTTTTCTTGTGATTTCTCTATTTGGCCTTGGTATCAGGGAATAGTGGTCTCATAGAATGAGTTAGGAAGTATTCTTTCCTCTTGTTTTTTGGAAACATTTGAGAAGAATTGGTGTTAATTTTTCTATAAAGTTTGATAGAATTCACCAGTGATGCCATCTAGTCCTGGACTTTTATATTAGAAATTTTTTGATTATTGATTTAATCATTTTACTTGTTCTCGGTATATTCAGATTTTCTGTTTCTTCTTAGTCAGTTTTGGTTATTTGTGTGTTTCTAGGAATTTGTCATTTTGTTTTGGTTATCTAATTTGTTTGGCATACAACTGTTCATAGTATTCTCTTAAAATTCTTTTTATTTGTATAAAGTCAATAGAATGTCCCTGTTTTCATTCCTGATTTTAGTAATTTTAGTCTTCTCTCTTTTTTACTAGGTCAGTCTAGCTAAAAGTTTGTCAGTTTTGTTATCTTTTAAGAGAACCAACTTTTGATTTTATCAGTGTTTCTCTTTTATTTTTCCTATTCTTTATGCTTTATTTCTGCTTTAATCTTTATTACTTTCTTCTTGCTTTGGGTTTAGTTTACTCTTTTTCTAGTCTCTTAAGGTGAAGATTATGTTATTGATTTGAGATCTTTTTTTTTTATTTTTTTTATTTTTGGCTGTGTTGGGTCTTCGTTTCTGTGTGAGGGTTTTCTCTAGTTGTGGCAAGCGGGGGCCACTCCTCATCGCGGTGCGCAGGCCTCTCACTGTCGCGGCCCCTCTTGTTGCGGAGCACAGGCTCCAGACGTGCAGGCTCAGCAGCTGTGGCTCACGGGCCCAGCCGCTCCACAGCATGTGGGATCTTCCCAGACCAGGGCTCGAACCCGTGTCCCCTGCATTGGCAGGCAGATTCTCAACCACTGCACCACCAGGGAAGCCCCTTTTTTCTTTTTTGATGTGGGCATTTACAGGTATAAATTTTCCTCTTAACACTGCTTTCACTGCATACCATAAGTTTTCATATGTTGTGTTTTCATTTTCACTTATATTAAGGTATTTTCTAATTTTTCTTGTGACTTCTTTTTTGACCTATTGATTGTTTAGAAGTATGTTGTTTAATTTCCACATACTTATGAAATTTTCTTCTGCTGTTGATTATCTTATTACATTCCATTGTGATCAGAACACACTGTGATTTCAGTCTTTCAAGCTCAGATACACATTTCCATTATCACTGAAAATTCTCTTGGTTAACACTGCTCTAACATAATGCTCTTTAAAATGTTCCACGGACCAGTACCTATCTGCAGACTGTCACTAGTCTGTGACACAGCAAGTCCAGAAGTTGAGAATGTTTAGAAACTTTCACAGCTGCAACATCCAAGTACATGACCGGTTACCTCATAATGCATTTTTATTGTATTTTACATAGTATTGATCTGATCTGTGATAGATTGGAAATTTTAAAAAATACAACTGATTGTTCACAATGGATAATTTGAGAAGTACTACTCTAGGTAGGTTTACATAAGAATTGCAGGATCACAGTCTATGTATATATGTTCAACTTTTACAAGATAAACTCAGTCTGTTTTCTAAAATCATTGTATCAATTTATACTTCCATCACCAGGGAATGAGTTTCCATTGCTCTGCTGTTTCTCTGACCCTTAGTATTGTCCACCTCCCACTTTTTTTTTTCAAAGTTTTGCCATCTGGTAGGTGTGAAATGTCATCTCATAGTTTTAATTTGCATTTCTCAAATTACTGATGATAAGTATATTTTCATATGTATATAGTACATTTGTGATTCCATTTTGTCATCTTAGGAATTATTTATGTGTCTGGATACTAATCCTCTGTTGGTATGTTGCAAATATCTTCTCCTGTTTGCAATTTATTTTTATGGTGCTTTGATGAGCAGAAGTTCTTAGTTCTTTTTGTATCATGTTTAATAAATTCTTCTATAACTTCTTTTTATTTTAAAGTTTTGTCTTTTACATTTAGGTCTTTGTGCCCACTTGCACTTGAATTTGATTTCTGTGTAGAATTTGAGATAAGGATATAATTTTATTGTTTTTCTCTGTGGTTAAGAGTTCCAGGATTGTCTCTTGAATAGATTCTCCTTTACCATTGATTTTCAATATCAAATTGGCCTTAAGTTATGTTTTAATATATGAATAGGTCAACTTCTGGACTCACCATTGTGTTCCATTGATCAAGTAATCTAATCCTTGCCTTAATTGCTACACCTTTAAAATAAGTCTTGATAGCAGATAGTATAAATCTTGTCATGAAGTTCTTCTGTGGAAATTTCATGATCAGTTTGTCATTTGTCTTTTGTATGTTTGTTATTCATCCAGAAAGCTTACTAAACACTCTTTTTCATTCTAATAATTTATTTGTACACTCTTGGGGTATTTTTAAAATAATCATTCTCAGCAAATAATGAAACTTTTGTTTGTTCCTCTCCAAACCTTATACCTGTTATTTCTTCTCTTTGGCTTCATATATGAGGGCTAGAATCTATAGTGCTGATGGTAATGGACATGCTTGTAATGTTGCTGATCTTAAAAAGAATGCTTTCCACATCACCCTTAAGCATGACTTTTTTTCTTGTGGATGCCTTTTATTAGATTTTTGAAGTCCTCTTCTGTTCCTAGTATTAAAAGTTTTTATCATGCACAAATACTAAGTTACATTAAATGCATTTATTGAGATGATTATATGATTTTACTCCTTTAATCTGTTAATGCAAATGTTAAGTTAAATTACATTTAAGCGATTTCCCAAATTAAGCCAACTTGGCATTCCTGTTATAAAACCAACTTAGTCATGTTGTAATATCTTTTTTATTCAATACTGGATTAGATTTTAAAATGTTTACTTTGGGCATTCTGCATCTCTATTCATAAAGCAAGACTGTTCTATAATTGTCTTTTTGTAAAATTAGTTGATGAGTTTAACCTTTTTTTTTTTTATTCTCTGGAAGTGTTTGTATAAGATTACAATTTTGTTTCTTGAATGTGTAGTGAAATTTACCTGTAACCCATCAGAACTGTTGTTTTCTTGTGAGAAAAATTTTAACTTTTGATATAATTACTTTAGTGGCTGAAATATATTTAGGATTCTAGTTTGTTCTTTAGATAATTTATTGGATTTTTGGGGGTTCATCTGTGTCATTTATGTTTTCAAATTTATTGGCATAAAATTGTTCTTAATATTCTCTTATCTGTTTAACCATATGCATTATTTGTTATATTCCATTTTTCACATTTAACTTTTAAATTTATGCTTCTCATGTTATTCATGATTAACCCTGTAATGGCATTATCAATTTTGTTCATCTTTTGAAGAACTAGCTTTTGGGTACAGTGAGTCCCCTACATACGAAGGAGTTCCGTTCCAAGAGTGTGTTCATGAGTCCAATTTGTTTGTAAGTCCAACAAAGTTAGCCTAGGTACCCAACTAACACAATCGGCTATATAGTACTGTACTGTAATCGGATTATAATGCTTTTCACACAAATAATACATAAAAAACAAACAAAAATATAAAGAAAACATTTTTAATCTTACAGTATAGTGCCTTGAAAAGTACAGTAGTACAAGTACAACAGCTGGCATATAAGGGCTGGCATCGAGTGAACGGGCAAGAAGAGTTACTGACTGCAGGAGGGAGTGGAGGTGGGAGATGGTAGAGCTGAAGGATCCTCAGCAATAGGAGACAGAGGGCAAGCTGCAATTTCACTCACACCTGACATTGATGGAATGCATGTTCACATCTTTGAAAGTTCACAACTTGAAGGTTCGTATGTAGGGGACTTACTGTATATTGATACTTACTATTGGCTGCTTATTTCCTACCTAATTTCTTTCCATAACTGTCTGTATTATTTTCTTCCTTCTACTTTTTTATTTTGCTTTATTCATTATATATTATGCTGACTTTTAAAACTTTAATTTAGATGCTTTCTCATTAATTTTCAGCCATTTATCTTTCCTAATGTAAGCATTTAAGGCCATTAAATGTCCACTAAGTATTGCTTTAGCTGTATCCTACAAGTTTTGATATGTATGGTTTTTGTTAATGTTTTCTTATAAATATTTTCTGATTTCTGTTGTGATTTCTTCAGTGACTTCTGAAGTTTTTTAAAGTCCTTTTGTTTATTTTTGGTTTTGTTTTTGTTTTGCCTCAAGCCTGTAAGAATATCTTTCTTGTTACTGATTTCTGCATTTAAAGGCATTGTGGTCATGGGATGTGAGCAATATGAAGACCTTGTTACTTACTTAGTAAAAGGACTATAATTCTTAAAATCCTATACTATAATACTGGGATCAGTTTTTCCAATTTTAAATCCAACATGCTAATATATATATATGTGTATATATATATATATATATATATATATTCAGTGTACTTTAGGGTTTGTAATTTAGTCAAATGCATTTGCAGTACTGTCATTACTTAGGTTTTTCCCTTCAATCTTAGATCGTAGATATTAGCAGTAGCATGAAGAGAAGGCCCACAAAATTATTCCTATACTTAAAAAAAAAATTAGGTTCTAAAAACTCTTATTGAGTTGTTGTTTTATTTTCTAATTTGTTTGTTTTGTTTTCTGGGCCCTGAAATGAGTACTGTAAATCTGGTTCAGATTTATTGATTATAAAGAACAGACATTAAAATCTTCAGTGTGATTTATAGTTCATTTCCAAAGACTTTTTATCAACAGTGATGTTCTTTACCCTGTACTTTTAAACTCCACAAAGAATAGTGTTCTTAGAGCGCTGTTTAAAGGGAGGAAGGAGTAACTCTCCCCTCGCTACCTTTTATCTCAGAGTTTGGGTCAGCATTTTTCCCTTTGGTTTTTTTTTCCTGCTTCCACCTTACAGTATGTATTACATTTATGTAACATTGAACTTTTATGTATTATTTAACAGTGTCATGAACTGTTTTCTCTGACTGCTGTATGTTAGATACTCACAGATAAACTACAGATTAGGTAGTGTCTGTATTTTCCAGGTAATGAAACCAAGACTGAAATGCTAAATGCCAGTAAATGGGACAAGCCAGAGTTCAAACCCGTCTCACTCCAATGTTGCCAACATTTACATTTGTGTAAGTTTTGTTCTGTAGGTCTTTTGTAGTATGTGTGATCTCATTAAGAAGCAATTTTAGACCATGGATGGCTTAACATGTCCCAATATATGAATAGTTATTTTGATTTTTCATATTGCTTTAATTTTATTTCCATTGCAAATGCTTAAAAAAGGTTTTCAGAGGCTCTAACTTGTTTACTACTAAATATTCCCCACTGTCATTTGTATTTAGTTTCATCACTTTGTTAAAAGAATGAGCAAAGTGTGGCCATAAAGGTTGATCTGTCTCCCCACATACTTTTCCACTTATCTCTAGCTTCTGTATAAAATAGATACACAGTGCTTGAAGTTTTCCTCGAGTAGATTTCATTATTTCTGTCTGACCTTAAAAGATTTGTTCAAAGAATGTCTGTTAGGCAAAAAGTTTGCTTGAGTTATTAGTTTAAAAACTTCCTGCTAGACTGCATTTTTTTGTGTATTCAACATGGCATTCCAGAAGAACATAGTGGCCTTATATGAGCTTGGTCAAAACTTCTCCTGGCTATTTCAAAAATTAAGTCATTGGAACACAGTGAAAGTGTTTCATGAGGTATATTGGATGGATGGTTGCATACATGGGTGAATGAGTGAGTAAATAAATGAAAATTTTGCATATAAGTTTTTACAGTAGCTAGTCTCCTGTGTGTGTACCTTTGTAATGTTGCTAATGTTATAGATACAACAGCAGCAGAAAGACTTTCTGGATGAAGAACCCTGGCAAGAACTTATTAATCCTTCATTGTGGTATTAAAAAAAAAACAGGGCCTCCCTGGTGGCGCAGTGGTTGAGAGTCCGCCTGCCGATGCAGGGGATACGGGTTCGTGCCCCGATCTGGGAGGATCCCATATGCCGCGGAGCGGCTGGGCCCGTGAGCCATGGCCGCTGAGCCTGCGCGTCCGGAGCCTGTGCTCCGCAACGGGAGAGGCCACGACAGTGAGAGGCCCGCATACCGCAAAAAAAAAAGAAAAAAAAAAAAAAAAACTCATGTATCTGTTTCTGTAGTTTGCATATTTTCATTTTACCATGATTTATAAATACATATTGAACCCAAGAGTTGTCAGTGGGTTTTTTAATATGAAAATATTTACACATGTGTGAAACCTGGTTCTAACAATTGAAGAAAAGTGTAATTTACTATTTGCTTTCCATATATACAGTAAACTGCAACATTCACACATTTAGTAATGGAGTATCAACTTTTCAGCCCTATTGGCGTCACCAGACTCTTTTTTTTTTCCAGCTTGATTGAGGCATAATTGACAAAATCGTAAGATATTTAAAGGGTACTATGTGTATACATATGCAAGGTGAAAGGATTCCCTCTCTCAAGTTAATTAACGCATCCATCACTATGTTTACCTTTCTTTCCTTCCTTCCTCCTCTCCCCTCCCCTCTCCTTTCCTCCCCTCCCCTTCTCTCCCCTCCCCTCCCCTCCCCCTCCCTCCCTTCCCCTCCCTCTTTTTTCTTCCTTCCTTCCTTTCTTTCTTTCTTAGTTTCTTCCTTCCTTTCTTTCTTTCTTTCTTTCTTTCGTGAGAACATTTAAGTTCTATTCTCTTAACAAATTTTGGTTATACAATGCAGTGCTATCAACTGCAGTCACTGTGTTTACATTAGAATTATCATACTCTTAAGTTTGGATATAGTACAGCAGTTTTACCTTAATACATTAGACTAGTAGAAATGTAATTAATATTAAGTGAGCTGTGCCAATATACTAGTATAATTAAAATATTGTTTAATAGTCTGGATTTAAACATTTAAAATTATTTTCCAATTAAGAAATAACCAACGGAAATTCTTCCAGTTTGTTATAGTGAGGGTTAATTGTACTAGTCTGCTTTTACGTTGCATACACTTGTAAAATGATTATTTTAGGGCCTAACTGAGGTATGGACTGCCATTCCAAAATTCATTGAAAACGTCAAAGTAAAATATATTTATTTTGTTAGTATCCTTCTTAATAATGCCCAGAATTTCGAATGTTAAACAGAAGACTTCACAAAAGACATTGAAAAAAATATTACTTCCAAGTTTCTTTTTCTTATAATGACTGATTATTTGTTTTATAAATATATTTTTGTCATTTCTCCCTAAATGACCTTACCTCAGTCAAATCATGTACCATTTTACCTGGCCTTTATAGGTGGGGATATGGTTCTGCTGTTTATCCTGTCACCTTGCCATTTTATTATCTGTTCATTTTCTAACTAAATAGGCTTTATACATGTTTCCACCAAGATTATGAAAAGGTTAGATAGGACTTATTTCTGATGATGATACCCTTTATCCCTCCTTAGATTCTTTGTTTGTTATGCGTTTTCTTCTCCACTGCAAAAAAATTTCCCAATCTCTGGGTGTTGCAGTTTTTTGGGGTTTTTTTGTTTGTTTGTTTTCCTTGCTGTATGCGGGCCTCTCACTGTTGTGGCCTCTCCCGTTGCGGAGCACAGGCTCCAGACGCACAGGCTCAGCGGCCATGGCTCACGGGCCCAGCCGCTCTGCAGCACGTGGGATCCCCCCGGACCAGGGCACGAACCCGTGTCCCCTGCATCGGCAGGCGGACTCTCAACCACTGCGCCACCAGGGAAGCCCCTGGGTGTTGCAGTTTTTGAAATAGTTCCTGAGGTTTAATTTTGTCAAGGTGTTTAAAAATAATATAAATAATTTTTTACTAATTTGTCATTTTTTGAACATATTCGCAATCCCATAGAATTTTTATTTAGAATGTAACTCCTTTACAAAATGTTCTTTCCTTTATCATAAATAACCCTGCTTGCCTATTAGAGATACAAGTCAGACTGATCTGTAATTTTAAGAATATTGTAATTATAAGTAGCTGGTAATAAGTGATCAATGGCACAGTAGTGAGGTTTTTTTTCTTTTTATGTTTCTCTTTTCTGTTTTTAAGTTTACTTCCTAGTCACTTTGGTAAATCTAGGAAGTACATAAAATTAGAAGGAGCCACTGTTAAGACTTCAGCATGTTTCTTTGTTTTTTTCTCTACCCTTTCCTCCCTTTATGTTTTTTCTCTATACCTGTGCATTGTGTATCTAGTTTTTCTTAATCAAAGAAAAGGGGAAATTTATGCTATTATAAATATATTTCCATGTTATTCAAAACTTTTAAATGTAATATTTCTTTGTGTATATACACCCTAACTTAGCCATTCCCTTACTGTTAGACCTTAGATTGTTTCTAATATTTATTATTCCACGGCAATAAGTATTTTTTTTACATAAGACTACATCAGCATCTCAATTTCCAAAGGCTAGAATTCATGAAAATGAAATTCCTGAATCAAAGTTTATGAAGTTATTTTTTTTTTAATGTTTTGACCATGCCTTGTGGCATGTGGGATCTCAGTTCCCTGACCAGAGTTCGAACCCACGCCTCCTACATTGGAAGCATGGAGTCTTAACCACTGGACCACCAGGGAAGTCCCTATGAAGATTTTTGAAGCTATCTTTCATATTGTCAATTTACACATCTACTCTGGCACTATATTAGATTGTCTTATTTACCATTGAATGCTTTGGATTCTCTCTTCTTTAAAATCTTTAATTTTTATTTCTTTGTATCCTCAGGATATTAAATGTTACTCATGTACTTTTTTACCATTGGTACTTCCTTTTGTTTTAATAGGATATCCATTGATATTTACTTTGTTCTTTTCATCTATTGAGGGCCTAATTTTTTATTTATGAATACATAAGAGTCTATTGTATAGTATGGATATTAACATTTTGTCATGTTGGCTGAAAATATCTTCCCAGTTTGTTTGCGTGTTAGATTGAAATCAGAATTATCATAAAATAGTTTTACAAATTCTCTTCCTGTTGGCAGCCTTAACCTTGAGATGAATAGATATAATAATAGTATATACACATGTATGATATCATTTTTGTTTTGTTTTGTTTTGTTTTTGGTGAGAGGAAAGTTGCAAGATGCGAAAATTTGACATTACTTCCTAGAATCTTAATTTGTAAAAAGTAAAAAACAACATGGTTCCTGCTCTTAAAACACTTAGTTTTTATTCCGAATTTGCATATTTTCTAAACTACATTCTTTTGAGCTACCCTAATCATTGAAATTTGAGTCCCTTAACATGCTTTCAAAATGCATATAATTTTATATTTTGTATTTAGTAGCTTAAATATTTAACACTTTGTCTATATTCTGTAAGCTCAGAATAAATATATAAACTTTTGCTGAAGTCTTTTTGTTTTAACTTCATGTAAATGATATTTTGTTTTGCAGATGTGTGATTACTGTTACAGGCAAACGAATATCTAGTTTGAACTTTGGTTTAGGAATTTTTAATAATTAATGGTACTTGAATCATAAAATTGCTTCTGAGTTTTAACTGTTAGTATGATTTTTGAGGGTGTCATTTTTCTTTCCACCACCAGTATATTCTGATAAGGATTTCTGAAATTTAACTATTGTATATACTATGCTAAAAGGAAAATATATATATATTGCAGATTCTTTTCTAGAAAATTACAAATTGTCTTGGAGAACACAAGAATTTCTGAGAAGATGTTTACAGATAGCTTGGCATCTGTGACCCAGTTTGAGAAGCAATTTGCTTAGCCTCTCTCTCTCTCAGTATTCTAATAAAATTTTTGAGAATTATCTTCATCACTAACAGGGGAAAAAAAACACAAAATGTTTTTAAAGAAATATGAGGTACACATTACTTTTAGAATTTGTTTTAGGGATTGTGGATGGTTTGAGTACCGATGTTTCTTTGGTTGGTTTCTTTAGAATTTAAGTTATTCTTCAGATGTTTTGAACTTGTGTCTTTCCTGAAATTTTAGGAGCTTTATACATTTCTTGTCTCTGTTTTAGTTTAAACCTTGCCATTGAAAAACATCCAGATTTTAATTTACCTGGGAAATAGAAGTAAAATAAATGCTAGGAACAGAAGTTGGGGATCCTTAGGATTCTTTCTAAATTGTATTCCCCTAACAAAGGGGTCAACACACTTTTTCTGTAAAGGGCCACCCGGTAAGGCCCTAAATGTTTTATGAGCTAGACTCAACTTTGCTTTTGTAACACAAAACTAGCCACTGACAATACATAAATGAATGGCATGACTGTGTTCCAATAGAACTTTTTTTACAAAAACAGACAGTGGGCTTAGTTTGCTAATTCCTGTGCTAATGCATATTTTGGATGAGACTGCCTACGTGTGAACAAGGGCTCACTTATTAAAAAAAAAAAAAAAAAGTTGGTGATCTTGATGGGGCCTCTCTAATGGCCCCTTTTGCCATCACTGTACAATTTATACATCCTGTAAAACCTATGAATGTACCAATTATAATATTGCTGCTTTCTTATTTACCAGTATCTGAGACCTTTGACCTACAGACCCTGCCCAACCCAGTTCCTAGTCAGGGTATTAGTGATCTCATTCTTGGAAATTAACCTTTGTGCTTTTTAGCACATTGTCCAAATGCCTAGGTTGAGTCTGTAAGCGCTCTAATGCCAATAAGATATACCCTTCTCCACCATTGTCACCCTGTTTGATCAGACTAGAGTCTGATAACTTGTCCAGTATTGGTAAACTTCCATGTCCTGGGATCTCATGGGACTGCAGCCTCTTATACCAGGCAGAGAATCCTGATGCTTCTGCCTTATATAGGGTTGATCTCAGGAAGCTTACTGCTTCTACTACTTATCTTCATGTGTCATCACTTCACAAAGATCCCTTCCATATTGCTCCTTCTACCAGCTAAGATCATTTAGAAGTTAGTGCTACCCTAGATCAAACCTACATTTTTCCTCATAACACTTTGGACACTCTAATTTTTGCTGCTCCTCACCTTTCTCTGCAGCTAGCTAATGCCCGCAGCCCCAACCGTATCCATTCCCAGCCATTTTTCATAGGGCCCATCAAGCCTCACAGCTGAACTCACCCTCCTCTTACCTAATGACAAAGAAGCACTAACTTTGAGATAACTACCTGACAAATAATTGGAAGCTTTATGTTGGCCAATTTCCCCTCCCTTCCTTCCTTCTTCCCTCCCCTCCTTTCCTCCCTTTATTCCTTTAGTAATTGATGTATGAAAAACAATACTTAAAATACTGACAGCAATTTGTTCTTTTGTATAGTCCACTGCTTTTATATTGATGTATTTCTGTTAACATACTTGAGAGGTGAAATTGTATATTGTGGTCACTTCTTGATACCTAAAATTATGGTTCCTGCTTGTCTTACCTCCGTCAAGCCCTACAACCCAGTGATTAGGTGAGATTCTTTACTGCTTTAGAGTCTGATAGAGATGGAGTTGCACAGCCAGCATCTGAGAAAATAAATTTAGGCATCACCACTTTCCAAAAGGAAGATTTGGGACTAGGTAGCTCCCAACGTCATCCCCAGTTTTCACATGTATAAGCCCCAACTGCTCAGAGCAGAAACAGAGGGAGGGTGAAACATCTTTGCTTGATTCTGGAGCATGTACCAAGAAGGGCCTGGCAGGCCTCTTTCCAGCCTCATAGGCCCCCATATTGAGGCTTTCCTCTCTTCATATAGCCTGGTATTTCCCAGCGTCGTTAAGGCAGAAGTGGGAGGAAGGTAGAAGAGCAAACCTATGAGTTTGGGAGGTGTTTCTATGTTTTCCTAGCCTGTGAACATTCCCTATCCCGTAGTTGAAACCAGACTGTTTTTTTTGACAGCAACAGCTCAGAAGCTGTGTCATGAACATTTCAGATCATCATTCAAAAAAGATGTAGGGGGGGTTCCCTGGTGGCTCAGTGGTTGAGAGTCCGCCTGCTGATGCAGGGGACACGGGTTCATACCCTGGGCCGGGAAGATCCCACATGCCGCAGAGTGGCTTGGCCCGTGAGCCATGGCCGCTGAGCCTGCGCGTCTGGAGCCTGTGCTCCACAACGAGAGAGGCCACAACAGTGAGAGGCCCGCGTACCACAAAAAAAAAAAATGTAGGACAGCCATTTTTAGGAAAGGAAATTAATATAGGGATAGCACAGTATGAATTAAAATGTGAATTAAAATGTGAGTTTTTTCAAAGCTGAGTGTGTGTTAAATTAAATGACCGCCTGTTAGATAAATTAGAGATGACATGGAAAGTGTGGGATAGGAATGTTACAAAATAACATGCTAAGTTTGAATATTCTATAGATTATAGGGTTTTTTTTTTTTTAATAGAAAACACTGTAAACTCTGCCTTGTGGGATTTTTCTTAAAGGTAGGAAGATCGTCTGTTGATGCTCATTGGCTGGAATATATTCAAAGCAGAGCTGAAAAGATGAATTAAGCATTTAATTGATGTGTGGTTAATAAAACATATCTGTTATTTGTATGTTCCAAAATTAAGCAGATGGCATTGTTAAAGCTTTGGGGATAGGGAGGGCCAAGGGGCATTTACAACATTATTTTCACTGGGTAGATTTATAGGTATTTATTGATTTTAAATGCTGTGTGTTAATAGGTAAATATTTTACGTTCATCTCATAATGATGCCTCATCTCTCACAATCTACTCACCTTAGTATTTACTATTTCCTTCAGCAGTACTAAACTGTTTTTAAATCTACCACATATACTATGTGTTTTCTCACCTCCAGGGCTTTGCTCAAGCTCTGCTTTCAGGGAAGAATGCCCTTCATTTATCTGTGCTTGTTTCATTCTTATCATTTGAGATTTGGCTTGGACATACTGTCAGGCTTCTTTTGTTCTTCAGAGAATTTTTGGCACCATCCAGTTTTGTACTCTGTCATGTTAGAATTTTCTGGGAATGCCTAGAGAGCAAAGATGGCGTTCCCAGCGCCTAGCATAGATCATGGCACATCAAGGTGCTCAATAAGTATTTGTGGAACTGAATATAGATTTAAGACTAGTTGTATCTATTCTGGTTAATACTAAGAAACACAAGTTAATGTTGTTAGAAGTTTTGACTCTATTCACAGTAACTGTGCAAAATAGAATACACAGGGTGCATGCACTCTGAATATTCATTAATTCAGTACATTTATTGAGCATTGACTCTGAACCAGACACTCTGCTAGATGCTGAAATGTCTATGAGCTTTAAATGTATCTACATCAAAAGAAGTATTTTGAACCCCAATTAAGAGCCACTCAGTAATTGTTAGGCATTTTTGTTATATTTGATTTTCTTTACAAATTATCATTAGACATGGAGCAAGATAAAGTCTTCAAGAATTCAGTAAACACCTTATCTCATTTGCCAAGACATAAATAAATTTTTCTTAAGTTCTCATACCTCCAAGACTCAATAAATTAATCTGTATCCTATAGATTCATTCCAGATGACTCATTACATAAGTAAATATTGTTTAGGATCTCACTCTCAATGTTACTTAAAAAACAAAAGCATTGAATTTAATTCCATTTAATTCCAGAACATTAAATTAAACAATTAAAACAATTAAATTAAAACAAGTGGAAATAGGATGCTGTTCAGGGTTACAAAATAATTTCATTCAGTTCCTTTCCCCTGTCTTACACTACCCCCTACTTCCATGCCTCCCCCTATCCTTCAAAGCTGACTTTTAAAATCTCATGATAACTGAGTGGTCATTCTTACGCTCATCTCACACCGGTGCTATAGAAAGCATCTTGCCCTGTGTGGGTAAAGGTTTAAGAAAACCTTTTCCCCTTCAACATGAGAGTTTGACCTTCTGTTAACTGCTCGCTCTGTTTCCTTGGTAACCTGATAAGGGTAATATATCAGCTGTGTCACTAGGCAACATTGCTTATGGTAAAAATTGATAAACTTCATCTGTACTGATAGCACTACAAATACCTGGCAGGAAGCCATATCTTTGGGTTTCCCTGAATGTGGTGACTCTTATAAATGGATGTGTCCCTTGAAGGGATCCTGGAAGCTATGCCTATGGAGTTGTTACAAGAGATACTGACACCTGACGGGGCATGAGGCCTCTAAATCAGTGCAGCTTCCTCATCTGTCTGATGTGGGTCTCATCTTGTACTGAAGCCATGATCTAGGAGGCCATTACGTGGACTGCTACAAGGACTCCTGCAGAAGAGGAACAGCTGACACTGCCCTGCTGGCAAATATCAGTACTTGTCCTGTAACATTCTGGGTAGACTGTTGCCTGCTGTAGCTTGTGGTTATCCTGTGAATCTGCATATTCAGTTGGATCTAAGAAGATTTTTTAGTGTGCTTTGAGGATCTGGCAACGTACACTTTGTTTCTGAGATCATGCTAAGGAGAGAATGTATTGGAAGAACAGAAGCAGATCTTAGATTAGTTATTTCACAGTAATGCTCCCTTTGAGATCATATCTGAATCCAGGAGTTTTTTCCACACTGGGTTGTAGAATACTTCCAACAAGTAACTTCTGTTGGAGAAAGTCTGATTTGGTTGTACACTGTAGTATTTATTTGTTCATTTGTCAAGTATTCCCACTGATGGTGCATTGATAGTTTCCTTTTTTGTTGCTTTTACGAATTAGGGATCATCTTAAGAAATAAGGAGATGATGAGTGATAATTGTAACCAATTAGCACTTTGTGGGTACCTCATTTCACTTTCACTATGTCGTTGCTCTCTGTACCATGTTGATAGATTCTTCATCTAATTTTACTAACAGTTACTCAATTCTTCTATTTAAAATTTGCCCTTCTAGGTCATTTATAAGAAAGGATTTCATTCTCTGGTTATAATTTTAAGTGATGTGTTGTTACCAGTAGGTAAAGGAAAATATCACAAAGGTTCTTAAGAATTGAGAAAACACTTTAGACTAAAACCCAAATTTTTAGCTAATGCAGGATTCATTCATTTAATTTTTTTTAATATTACAGAAACAAGTAGTTCTCTTTTGAAAAATTGTAATGTATGGATAAATGAGAGTAAAGTTTCCAAATGTGTAATTTCATTGTTCAGAGATACCCACTGTTAGTATACATGTTTTTCATTACATACCTTTTGTTACTCTGTGTGAATATACAATGTAAAGGTAGAGGGAGGGAGGAAGTGAGAGACAGAGAAAAAGAGACATATCTATTCTATTATAATTTTTTTAATGGGATCAAAATGTGCATACTGTTACACAACCTTTTTTCATTTGATACATCGTAAATATATTTTCATGACCATACGTATTTATCAACATAATTTTAAAATTCAAGATAGAATTATACTAAATGGAAGAACCATAATTTATTTGATCAATTCACTATTGTTGGCATTTATGTTTTTTCCTTATTGACAGGAGTCTTTCTTAAGAGCTCACAGTAAATGGTTATACAGCCAGTGCTTTTTTCTGGATTTAACATTTATATAAATGTCACCTTATACTATGTTACTGTGTTTAGCAGCTATGTCACAATGCTGGATAATAAGGAGCTTGTGGGAAACTCTACAGTAGGTGGTTCCTATTTATATAAAGTATTGCTAAGTCATTTTATCCTTATTTTTTCAATATCTTCATTAATTAAATAACACAAATACTGAATAAGATCAAAGGACAAAAGCATGTTATGCTTCCGTAAAGACTTCTCTGTATATCAACATAGCACTCTATTTTAGGGGTAAGATTAAGTCACTGGTGCTTTTATGTGATGATATATGTAATATCCATTTCAGTAATTTGATATTTGTAGTATGTTTGCTACTAGTAGGACAGAGAAGTAATCCCAGCTGCTTTATTCAAAAGTATCACCACAATTGTTAAAACATAAATCATTAAGAGAACCTCTGGAAAAACAAACCAACAAAATAATCCTCAGACAGAATGACCATTCTGTTTTATTATGTGGGACCAAGGTTCTTTAATGGAGAAATGAGTAGAGTACCAGGTATAAAAGTTTGAGGGCATATCTCTAGTTCACATTTCACCATCTTGTCCAAAAGTGTATTTTGGAGATTTTTTTTCATTTTTGCATTGTTAAACTTTATGCCATTCCTCTGATACTACATAGCACATTCTAGATTGTTAGAATTATAGAAAAGTCTGGCAACTTCACTGCTGTGAAAATTGGAAATACAGAAATAACATTATAAAAGAACTTAATACTATTTTGTTTATATAAGTCTTTTAAAATGTAAGTGTGAAACTTTAATATTACTATAAATTGATGGTAACTCCAAGTAAAGTAATAATTTAAATTATGTTTAAACTATGTCTAAAAATGATAGACATAGTTTAAAATATTGAGAATTATTTTCATTTAAAGTTAAAATCACTAATATTAGTCTAGTAGATTATGATATTCTCTCCCTATTTCTGACACACTCCAACTGTCTAACATAAGTAAATATACATAGATATTTATGTATGATGTATTTTTCTTTATATGTGTGTATATATAAAAATGTGGGTTTATGTATATGTACATACAGATATGTGAACAGTTAGCAGAGGGCCACAGTTACTGAGGCAGACATTGTGCTAAGTCACTTTATATTCTCATTTAATCCTCTTAATAATCCAGTGAAATTAGGTACTCTTCTTAGCCCTTTTTTTTTTTTTTTTTTTTTTTTGCTGGTACGCGGGCCTCCCACTGTTGCGGCCCCTCACTGTTGCGGAGCACAGGCTCCGGACGCGCAGGCTCAATGGCCATGGCTCACGGGCCCAGCCACTCCGCGGCATGTGGGATCTTCCCAGACCGGGGCACGAACCCATGTCCCCTGCATTGGCAGGCGGACTCGCAACCACTGCGCCACCAGGGAAGCCCTATCTCCTTTTTCTGAGATGAGAAAATTGACATGTAGAGAGAAGTGACTTGTCCACAGTTACACAATCATTAAATAATAGACCTTGGGACTCAGACTGAGGTCTCTCAATGCTTTAATGGTATTATAGCTAATATATATGCCCAGTATGTTTCTACCTGTTGGACTGTCTATTCATTAAAGATGATCTTAGATGTTTTCTCTGTGCTAGTTCAGCATTACCCATTTCTGTCCTCGAGTCCTCCTAGGTTACCCTCTGTCTTTAAAATGCATTCTGTTTTAAAACACTTTTAAAGAACAAAACTGGTTGTTTTGTTCTTTAAACTGGTTGTTTGTCCTACAAATTTTTCTTAGAAGATGTTATGTTGGATAACTCTCTTTTTAGTTGAAAATGGAATAAATGGTTAACATTCTGTGAGTTTTGTAATCATTAAGTTTTGTTTTTAAATAATTTTCATGGTGTGATCAAATACTAAATAGGAAAGATTATATGAAGAAAAAATTTAAAGTTCTTTGGATAGTACATGTTAACAAAATGTCTTACATGATCAGATGTTATCTTCTGGAGGAAATTATAGCTAAGTGTACATATCTATTCACCTTCTTTTAATCATAATATGCATCTAGAGAATTCAGTATGCCTAATTTGAACATAGTTTCTGCCCTGATCATACTATCTAATATAATATTAGCATTTATTAAAATAGATATAACATCTTGAGATTGACTGAAAGTCAGATACGAAACACATTTAGGTAATGGGACTATGTATACATATATTGTAGTTACCTGAAGTCTGCATAGTGAAAATGTGTCATCATTTAGTTAAAAATAAGTTTACTAAATTATACCATCTCACACAGTGTCATCCCTTGGGATAATATATTTTTGGATGCAAAACAGATTCCCATTTTACTAGGGATCAAACATCTAAAAAATTTATGGGCCAAAATACAGACTTTTGTCTTTATAGGTAATATTTCTATTTTAGAAATTATCAACATGGTTTGCTCTGTTTCTAAAAAATGCTTTTAGAAGTATCTATGTTATACAGCATAAAGAAAAATACTGGCTCCTTTCATTGTGATTTAGTTCAGCTTATTGTTGTTTTTATTCTGGGGGTATAACCTATATACCAACCAAGGGTTTGATTGAGTAGTAAGTTGAATGCTTTTAGATTTAACACATCACATAGCATATCACTTTAGTTCTTCAGGGGGCATCTGAATTCGTTGTTGTATAAAAGCTGAATAAAATGGCACTTGATTACCCCCTGATAATAGAATATTACTTTCCATGACAGGCTCTTGTATTATGAATGTATCAGATTTCTTTATTAACTCAAAAATTTTATCATTCTAAGTTTTCATATCTCCTGAAAGCTAGATAAGTTGGGTCTGACTGGGGGTAGTATTTCCTTTACCAGGGGTAACTGTTTATATATGTTTTCTGTAAGTTTTCTAAGCTACAGTGATTTGACTGAGAAATATAAATTTCTGTTTTATTTTGTTAATGTTCTGGAGTACACATATGTAGCCCTAAAGTTTACCCTTTTAACAAAAATGGCATAGGAGATGAAGTGATAGATGCACTGAATACTCCATCTAGGTTTCTTTGCAAACCCAAGGCCTTAGACCCCTCCCATAGAACTGGCCAAGAATCCTCACAAAGAAATATTTTAGTCTTCCACTTAGTACCTGATTTAATCTAAATAGCCTGCTCTCCTTAAAAGTGTGAGATTCTCACTGTGATGATTTTTTGTTACTGTGTGACAAGAAGATAGATCAGGTCAAGACCCTACTGTAGTGATGAAGTCAGTTTAGAAGAGAAAAAGGTCACTGTTGCCTTAATTTTAGATTTACTGTGCTTTGTGTTTGTGTTGGGGGAGGTGGTAGTAGGTAAGTCAGACTGCGTATTAAACCCTTTCTCTTGATGTACAAATAAAACTCTTGGGCTTAAGGGGAGGACACATTGCTAAAATTGGTGGGTGTGAAGTTAATATTAAAATTCAGTATTGTAATTGTTTTTCATGAATCAGTTTAAAACTGTGTGAATGATTTTCTTATCCCTTTTTCTTCCTTGCTCTTTCATTTAAAAACATTGCCTCGGTGGAAACAAAAAATGTAGTGCGTATAAGTGGAAAGTAATAAACCGCAAAGGAATAGAATTTTTTATATGAGGAGTGGCAGTCATGATTTGGAAATGAGTGGCTGGAGGAATGCTGTCCTCCTACTTCCCCCAGCCTCTGGGGGAGGCTGTTAATCCCCAGTGTTAATACAAGGGTGCTGGGAGAGTAAAGGTTTCCTCCTCTAGAAAGGACTACCAGAGAAAGGTGTCCTCTGGGTTTCTATTAAGGCAAATAGGTCTCTAGACGGAGCATTTTGTGAAGACAGTGAGGCATAGGGGATTGTCAGTTGTTAATTAGTAATTACAGTAGCAGTAACAGAGGTGCAGTAGAAAAAGCATTGTCGGAAGGGATTATTGAAAAGATGGCTCAGGGAAGAAGACAAGAGTAGAATGAGGCAACCAAGGATGACTCAGGGAGTGGCTAATGATAATGGGGCTGTAGGGCATATTGGGATAAACTGGATTTAGTCAGGTTTGTTTCTTGGGTTTTTTTGGTAGTCACAGGCAAAAGTAAAAACTGATTTACTCTGAAATCAGAATAGGAGTCTAGAATCCTGCCTGTGTACCTTTTTTCCTTGTCTGATCTCTATCCCCATTACCTTTCTTTACTAAAGCTCTAGACTAGGGTAAGAGAACTGGAAATAATTGTCCTGAAAATGTTATAACATTAGCTATTAGAACTTTTTTCATCTATAAATATTTCTATATGTATACCTAAAAGCAGGAACTCATTCTTTAAAAAACCATACTATTACTATCACACGTTAAAAAGTTAGAAATAGCCCTTAATTATCATCATACATGTCAGTTTTCAGATTTTTTCCAGTTGTAAGTTTGGTTTTTTGAGGGGGTTTTTTGTTTGTTTTCTGATTTTTTAGAGTTTACTTGAATCAGGATCTAAAGAAGATCCATACATTGCAATTGGTTGATGTATCTCTTAAGTGTTTCTGAATCTATAGCTTTTCCCTCTCAGGATTAATATTATTGATTAGACATACTTTTATAGATACAATTTCTCTTACAGGGGTTTTAGCAAATAGCAATCTATACTGTAAGAAATATATGAGAAAGTACTTATCCAGTTTTTTATTGTTTCTACATCAATGTATTAATGATCAAAATAACTAGTTTTCAGAAAACAGGAAATTTAGTAATTAGCCAACTTATTCAATTGTAAATAACATCTGTGTAGTTGTTTTCTTAATTTGCCCTGCAAATGTGATCTTAGGAAGTAACTATCCTAAAACAACTATACCCCAATTTAAAAAGAAAAAAAAAAAAAAAGTAAGTATTCTGATTATCCTATCCTGGTTAGGAAAACAGGTCATAAAGTTGAAATGATTGGTGATTTGCCCTAGATCACCCTTAGAAACGATTTGAAAACTCAGAGCACTTGATTTTTTAGCAGAGTGATAAAGATGCTTTTGTCTTTCTGCTTTGTACTACAGCCAGGTGTGAATTTTAAAATAGGTTGTATGTAGTCTGAAGATGAGTATGATTGGTACTGTATCGATCAGGACAGACAATATTATGAAGTAATGAGAAACAACCACAAAACCTCAGTGGTTTAAAACAACAAAGGTTTGTTTCTTGTTCTCCTTGCATGACCATCATGATCAGAGGTATCTCTGTTCATAATAATCATTTAGGGACCTTATGGAGCAGCCACCATTTCAATCATTGCTGATCATCAAACTGGAAAGAAAGTGGGGAGAAAAGAGCCCTGGAAGGTCTCACGTCTGCCATTAAATGATCCAGACCAGAAGTAACACATCCAATCACAAGGAGGTTGTGAAGTTAGTCACCTACCTGCCTAAGAGTAAAGAACTAGCTATTGGTAGGCAGTACAAATAATATTGTAAGTAATAATTCTGTTACTGGACTGTTGACATATCTATTCATTCATTCATTCATTCACTTGTTTATTCATTCATTAATTGAATATTTATTGAATGGCTGCTATGTGCAAGTCACTGTACTGAACAGTGGAAATATTAAAGTGGTTGAATGCTTTTCATCCCTCCTCTCTAGGTTCTTAGAGTCTAGTAGAGACAAGAAGCAGGTTATTCTATATTAGGGATCAGCAAGGTGTCACCCACAGGCCAAATTTGGCCTGCAGCCTGTTTTTGTATGGCCCTTAAGCTAAAAATGTCTTAACATTTTTAAACAGTTGAAAAAGCAAATGAACAAAAAAGAATATTCAACAGAAACTGTAAGTGGCCCACACAGCCTAAAATATTTACTATATGACCCTTTACAGTAAAAAAGTTTGCTGACCTCTGTTCTGTAACATCTGTATTTAAATTTGAAGCTCCTCAAACTCATTGCTATCTAGCCCATTGTCAGATAAAAGGCACACAGTTATCTTGTAAGCTCAGGATATCTCAATGGTGTGCCTTTTGTTTGACCTGTTACTGTATTTCGATGGAAATATATTTTTCTGTGTTGTTGGAATGGTGACTTTATTGGCATCTTGAGTGGTCTTGTTACTGGGCATTGGAGACATGGGATCTGTATTAGATTTGATGCATAGTTGCATAGCCACAAGATGGTCAGACCCCTAAAGTGGGTATATGTAGATATTAAGTAATGATTTCTTTGGGAACAGGAAGTAAAGCAGCCATAAGGTTATCTGCTTCTTCAGAGAAGTAACATCTAAATTTTATGGACTTTAGAAATCAAAGGCAGTGGATGGAAGTACACATAAAAGTAGATATTTTATTTTCCATTCTATGGATTGGGCTTCTCAATTAAGGATTATAATTGTAGATATTTCTTAAACTGAACAAGAGGCTGTGGTTCAAAGTATATGAGGTTCAAAGACTATATATGAAGTCCCTACTATGAATGAGGCAGCACTTGATATAGAAGGACAAATGAGAATCACTCCTGGTACTTCAGGTTCACAATAAAGGAAGAGGGTATTCGGATTCAGGTTGAGAGAAATTATATGAAGCAAATATGGTTTATTCTACAGCAATGTTGGAGGAAAAGCCTCCAAAATATACAACTTTTATAGCATGAGGAGAGAAAAGATGCCTTGAGCTTACATTTTATACGGTCTTATATTGACCATCAGAGCTCAATTCAATTATATACCCAATTTTATTTTATTTTTTTTTGCACTTAAGATTTTAGAACTCTGACAGATTCCACACCAGTTTTAGAATCTACTTAAGGTATTCTAATATGTGGAATGTAGATTGTCCATGGCAAAAACACCTGTTTAACAACAGTTTGTAGAATTCTAGTCTTGGCCAAGGTTAGCTTCTATCCTGTTCAGTTTATAGGAGCCAGGTTTTTATAGATCTGCGGAAAATCCTCTTTCAGTTCTGGAGCTTCAGAGCTTGAGCTCTTAAACGTTCCTCTCCACTATTTTACAAGCACTAGAGTTTGTTTTCTTAACAATAGGAAGCATACCTTTCCAAGTGATTCCGAAGGATCTTTCTAGTTTTATGACTATGACTGGATGACAGACGAGGCTCAGGTCTATGATTCCAGTAACTCTAATCAGATTCTGAGCTTGTATACTAAATGGCCTGTGTACTTAGTGGGTGTTTGTTGGCATAGTATTTTACTAGCCTTCTATTTGTTTTGAGGACCAGCAGATTGCTCTAAATATGCCAAATGTGCCAGTATTTACTATGGATTATATGTGATCCACTTCCCATGGCTATTGACTGCTGCTATATGTAATTCTGAGATTATCATTTAAAATCACCTTTTCCTTATGTAGTCATTTTATTGTTAATTTGCATTAAGTGAACTACCCTACAATTTAGCCACTGCAAATGTACCATTACATAAGAAGGTCATGTGACTGACTGCCCTTTCTACGGTAGCTAAAATAGTCCACTGTAAGTGTATATTACCCATACCTTTTTTAAAAATAAATTTATTTATTATTTATTTTTGGCTGTGTTGGGTCTTTGTTGCTGCGTGCTGGCTTTCTCTAGTTGCCGCCAGTGGGGGCTACTCTTCATTGCGGTGCACGGGCTTCTCATTGCGGTGGCTTCTCTTGTTGCGGAGCACAGGCTCTAGGCGCGTGGGCTTCAGTAGTTGTGGCACGCGGGCTCAATAGTTGTGGCTCGCGGGCTCTATAGTTGTGGCTCACGGGCTCTAAAGCGCAGGCTCAGCAGTTGTGGCGCACGGGCTAAGTTGCTCCGTGGCACATGGGATCTTCCCGGACCAGGGCTCAAACCCACGTCCCCTGCATTGGCAGGCACATTCTTAACTACTGCGCCACAAGGGAAATCCCTACCCATACTTCTTTTAACACACATCCTTTGACCCTTTCAGATCTCTAATTTCTATTAGTATGTTTTCTGGTAATCATGAACTCCCTTTGGTTAATGCTAATTGCAAACATAATTTCACATAACGGGTTATCATAGCTATAATTTGGAATCAGCCAATAATCCTGTCATTATGTTGGAAAATTTAATATCACAAAAAAATGGTGTATAATTGTCAATATTTTATTAACTATCAAAATATTTTATCATCAAAATATTTTATTCATGGAGATAAATGCTATACAGACTGGAACTAATGACCCAATACCTAACCTTCTAAGACACGTTTAAAGAAAAATGTTTAATATTGTTGACCCATCTCTCTCATCTATTCTCCATGTATAGCTTTTCTGTCTTCATTTTGAGAAATCCACTGAAATATATTTCCAGGTCAACCTCACTAAAGTTTTTAAGACAAAATTGAAATGATCAAGTATCTGAAGTTATTCATTGCCACTCAGGCCAGTTCTAATTCATAAAATGCTGACCTGGAATTTCAGCAGAATTGTGAATAATTTGACTGTATTTACCAATGTCAAAACCATTGGCTTTGTGTTGTCAATATCCTGAGTACTGGGTTAGACTTAACATATATCGGCGTTATCCTCTCTTATATCAGTCTTATGTCAGTGACTTTCAAATGTTTTAGAGGGTGACAGTACGGTTGGCAGGAGTAACTGCCCCTGAGGATATTGTAGTTAGAGAAGCAAAGTCAGTTTTGATAATGCAAATGAGAGAAAGTGAAGCTTCATAGAATATTTTGTTAGTGGGTGAATACAGAAAATAAACCATTTTCTGTGTGCCTTTGATTCTCAAGTCGGAGAGGCAGTCCCTGTCCATCCATGGCATCCCTATCTCAATTATAGCTGTGACCACTCTCCTGCCTATTAAAACTTGCCTTTGCATATTTTCATTAGTGTCCAGATCACAGAAGTTAATTTAATTTTAATTTAATAAAGCATGTTTGCAGTTAATAAATACTACTTTATCTCTAGTGGATCTTTGGGGATTATTGAGACCAAAACAAAACAGACAAACAAAAACTTTAGTCTTATTGTGTAAAGGAAGTTTAGAATCAACGTGAAGGCGAAGTCTGAAGGTATGGATTTAGGGGCAAATGATTAATCTTTCCCTCAGTTAGAAGAGACATGTATTCATATACTAAATTTATGAGTGAGTAGTCATTCAGCTGAGGCATTTATATCTTGTGATGCAAGAGATGTCTTAATATCATAACCCTTCAATAAAATTAGTATATATGGAAATTCTGTGTATTCTGTATTTAGTTTTAGACATGTCTTCTACAGCTAGCAAGTTTCAGCTAACATCAGAAAATGATCCAGGAATGTAGAGTCATGAGAGAAGCAGTAGTTTAATTCGTATAAATATTCTTTTATTTGAAACGTGTGATTCTTTAGTTTTCTGAACTTTCGAGTTATATGTTTGGAACCTAGTATTTTACTAGTTGCTAAATAAATGTTTATTATTGAAAAAAATGATCTCATTGATTTTCCCATTTTATCCAACAGCATATCTAAAGTAGAAATGTGTGGTAATGTAAATACAACACTTACTATATATAATAATACTTTAAAAAATATACCTAACATCACATTTTGACCTAGCATTGTTTAGGCCTAAAACCTTTAGCATTGAGCCCCACTTTAAAGACTAGTTAGGCTTAAAATAGACTTTTTACATTCATTCTTAAAGTTTTTAGATGGTCTGGGAGAAAGATAAATACATATGTGGCTTTTCACTAATTTGTGGATCTACTAAATTTTTTTTAACTTTTTATTTTATATTGGAGTATAGCTGATTAACAATGTTGTGATAGTTTCAGGTGCACAGCAAAGCGACTCAACCATACATATACATGTATTCATTTTCCCCCAGACTCCCCTGCCATCCAGGCTGCCACATAACATTGAGCAGAGCTCCCTGTGCTATACAGTAGGTCCTTGTTTGTTATCCTTTTTAAATATAGCAGTGTGTACATGTCAATCCCAAACTCCCTGACTATCCCTTTCCTTCCCCCTTCCCCCCTGGTAACCATAAGTTCATTCTCTAAGTCTGTGAGTCCGTTTCTGTTTGTAAATATGTTCATTTGTATCATTTCTTTTTCGGATCTACTAAATTTTAAAGTAAACAAGAATTATGAAGTAAGGAGAAAATGCTTAAAAGAAAACAAAAATATTCAAAAGGATTGCATATTATAATTACAACTATGTAAATATACAACTATTTAAACATTAAAAATGTTAGAAGGAAATGTAGTGAAATCCTGAATGATTTGTATTAAGGTGTAAAATTAGGGCCCTTTTTTCCCTTTCTTCTAGATTCCAATATTTCTGTAACATGGTTGTTACTTTTATGATGAGAAGAATAAATATGTTTTCACAAAATGCAATAAAGGAAGCTAGAATTAAATATAGAAAAGCATTTGCTGCTTCTAGTTATGGCAAATGTTTCAAAGGCACTTATATTAAATGTAAGGATAATTCAAGTACCCAAAAGACCATACTTCCTTTAGAGTATGTATCAGTGTAAGAAGCAGCTCATGGCTCATAGAGTCAGAGTTCTAGGCAATGTAAAGGCGGTTAAATAAATGTTAACTTGTTTGTTGTCTCCAAACCTTTGCATTCCCCCAAACACCTGAATAAAAACTCTGCGAGGATGGGGTTCTTTTCTTTTTAAATTATTATATCCCTAGCATTTATAATCGTTCTGGGATATAGTAGTAGCAAAATAAGTATATGTTGAATGAGCAAATAAATAACACATGAGATATGCAGTTAACTCCTAATTAATTATGTTCCAGTGTAAATTACTTATGTTCTCTGTTCCCTTACTATCTCCCCTGGTTTAAGCTGTAAAACCAGAGGAATATGAAATTTGTCACAAGGATTAAAGATACCTTGAACTACAGAGAATGTATCAACATGGAGCCAAGCAAAATCAACCTTGATAAGCAGTTACATCCCCATTACTCGTAGCAAAACATCTGGCTCTGAGGAGGGATGAGAGTATAGTTGGCCCTCGGTATTGGCAAGTTCCACATTTGTGGAAGGGCTGACTATGGAACTTGAGCATCTGCAGATCCACATTGGGTCCTGGAACCACTCCAGTGCACATACCAAGGGACTGCTGTACAGTTAGCAGGGCAGAGAGGTGATAGGCACATCCCATAAATCCTAATCTGCTTTCCGTAAATGGACCCTGTATTGCAGCACAACCCGAGGCGGCACTCACTCAGAAGGCTTCCTAGGTGGTTCCATGCATGCTCAGATGACCTGATGCACCCCACTCTGGGTCCACCCCAGAATCATAGCTTTAATCCTTCTGTTTCTTCCACATAGTGCCGACTGCACTGTCACTCATGCTTTTGTGGGGGAATTTCAGGTATCTTAGCACACAAACCATACAAAATATCAGTAACTGCTCATTTTGAAGGTGATTACATTAATTTAGGAGGTAAATCATTTAATCTTCCTCATGGCCAGTATACTCATTTCCTTTTATTCATTAGTGTGATAGATACTATGTAAATAATTTTTAGACTCTTCTGAATCTTTCTGCTTTCTTTTGTTCTGTAGCCTCATTCTTTTTGGTTGCTGTGTCCTTCCATGCTTCTTTCCTCTTTAAGGAAATACTTTGCCCTTCTTGTGCAATATCAGAGGCATTTTTCATGGATCCTTTAGACTTTGTGAAAGTATAATTTCTTTTCTCTAGTCCTACACCTCTATAGTTTTAGGCTGAAACTGCTCTCTCCAGAACCACTGGAATGTTTATATGACAGGATCTCTCATTATGAAACCTGAATTTTCTGATTCTTGTCACTCATTCAGTGTTTTCTGTGGTATCTTCCCTTTCCTAGAGCACATATCCATCTCCCTGTCAAGCTTCCTTCAAGTCTCTTTATTCCTTTAGACTCTTACAGGTTCTCTAAACTCCTCAGGTCTTTGCCATTTTCCCAGGACCACCAGCATCTCATTGTTGATTGTTCTTCATCTCAGATGGTCATATTTCCCATTATTCATCTTTTGGTCTTTCTATATCTTCTCTGATTGACATTAGCTCATTCATTCACTTATTCATTCACCAGATATTTACGGAGTCACCACCATGCACCAGAGCTGTGCTAGGTATTAGGGTAAGTGGTAAACAAACATTGTCCGAAACCTTACAGAGTTTTCTGTCCAGTTGAAGGATTAAACATTAACCTCATACTTATACAATTGTTATACTTGCATTCCTTAATCTGCATGTGATTTCAGGGGAAGTAAGTTTTTATTACAGAACCGTCTTGTGCATTTGCAACCCAAAAAGGAGTAAGATAATCTTACCTTTTTACTGGTAGCCTCGGCATAATTTCAAGACCATTTGGCATGTTTCCAACAAAAAGAGTAGGTTATCCCTTATAAAAATCTTGTTAATAATTGTAACCAATGTTCTTCTTGGCCATTTAGGCATGACTTCCTATGATTCTCACAACAAATTTATGAAGAAATGGGCACAAAGAAGTCAGTGGCCATAGTTATTCAGGCACTCTGTGAGAGAGTGGAGGTTCAAATCCAAGTCTGTTCAGTCCCAGAATCTGAACTCTGTTATTGCTCATATTTGCTGATTTCCACCACAAGTGAAATTAAAAGTCAAATGTATAAAATTTGTGTTGCCCCTTTGCTCTTACTAACCATCTAGTATATCTGCTCTGTAATATGTTAAGGAATTTTGTTTCAAAAATCAAGATACAACCATATTCACAAAGCCACTTTTTGGTTGGTTCATTTTGATTATGAAAGAGATTATGACTTTTGAAACATTGGGAAATACTCTCAAGTGGAAAATATTTTTGTAAAAGGATTGATTGCATATTAGTATTATTTACGATTTTAAATCAACCTCTGCTTGATTGAGAGTCACTAAACATACTTTGTTAAAACTTTTTTAAGTGAGAAGATGAAAAGTTATCATACGTGCTTCCCCCAAGTATATTTTGTATATTTTTCACTTTATAATATTCACTTAACATATTTCACACAAAAATTATATATAGAGCATCCCAAGCAAGGCCCTGTATTCCACCATGCCCTTATTGAAATATTTCTCTTTTTATCCATTGCTTATATCATTTATAAAAAATATTTTTTAATCCTTCACATTTTCGCTATCAGGAAACTTTTTTCTGCTAGATAAAGACTGCACAA
Source organism: Mesoplodon densirostris (assembly GCF_025265405.1). Classification (NCBI taxonomy): domain Eukaryota; kingdom Metazoa; phylum Chordata; class Mammalia; order Artiodactyla; family Ziphiidae; genus Mesoplodon; species Mesoplodon densirostris. Next base: position 68,900,531 of record NC_082668.1, read on the forward strand.
AAAAATTGAAAACCTGGCTTAGAAATACTATATAAAGTCTTTTTTTTTTTTGCCTGTTTGCAATTTAATACTTAGTTTCATTTTATAGAATACAGATTTATGTAGTACTTAAAAGCATTGGACTTGAAGTCAAATAACAAGATCTCTGCCTCGTTTTGCCATTAATATTGGGCAAGTCACTTAACTACCTAACCTTTTCCATGCTTCTCTTCTCATATAAGATGCCACCAGTCCCCTGTGACATGCCTAACTGAAGCTTCATCTTTATTTTGGGATTATAAAATTCACCCAACTAGAATTTAAAATATTCCCAAAACAAGGACATATAAAACAAAAGATACTATATTATAATAGCCATTGAATAAATAAAACAATTTTGACAGATCTCAGTTAATATTTTCCCTTATTTTCTACCTCTTAAAATATAACTTTTTAAAATATTTAAATATTTCAGTATAATGTTTGTTGATTTCCAAGTCATTATTTCAGTATGTATAAATTTTTCATCATGTTACATTGATCTTTCAGTGGAAACTTGGGCCTGTTAAAGTCTTTGTCTCAGATTAAAAAACGTCTTTAATAGTCTGTGTTTTTTGTTTTGTTTTTTAGAACCAAGCGATTAACCTTCACTGTGCAAATATATACTTTTAAGAGTGATTCAGGCTTACCCTATATTGGCTCATCTTCTTTAAGAGAAAATTGTCTTCACTTTAAAAAAAATATATCACCTTGAATTCTTTGGAAGAAAGCCATTATGTAAATACAGGTTATCTTGTTACTATTTATAGAATATTTTTGCCATTTAATGGTGGCTGATATTTCCCCCCCTGAGGCCTTTTTCTCTCATTCTGAAACAATCCACTCCCCTATCCTCCATCTCCAACTAATAGCATTTTCTTGTTGCCATCATTTTTCCTTATTTATTTGGTTGAGAATTGACACTGTTAATGACAGTGGGTTTTTAAAGAGTTGTATTAAACATTTTTGATTGTCTTTAAATTTGTTCTTATTTTTCTAATACAACGTTTTTGTCTTTTTTTGAAATATTTGGCTAATGGCTTCCATTGTATTTGATTATGGAAGTTGATGGGGAGATCTGTGAAGAAGAGAAAACACAGAAGGAGTACATATTTTATAACTGTAAACCAATACTTTCAGAAGAGTAACAGCATTTCTTTTCCTGCCAATGGCACAGGATGTGGCAGGCCAAGAAAGGCCTGGGACCAAAGCTGATTTAGGCTGATAAGAGGTGACAGATAATGAGGGTCTCTGCAAACACAGAGCTTCAAGCAGAAAATTAGCTACCCTGGAGAGAATATAAATTCTCAAATAATAGAAGGTGGAGTCTAATTTTAAGTCAGAGAAGCCCCTGAAAGCAGAAGTGAGTAGGTTCCAGCTACTAAGAAGCTGGCAGAAAAGGGATCAGTAGGAAGGAGGCAGAAGGAAACACTAGGCAGATTGACCCAGGGATGGATCCTCTGTGTCACAAAAATGTATTTGGTCTGAGTAGCCAACAGAGCAGGTCCTGACCACTGAAACAAGGGCGGGGTTAAGAAACACTGTCCAGGTTCAGGGCATTTCTGCTTGAGTGTGAGGAAACAAGGAATGGCTGGTTTTCTTGGCAGTAAGTGTAAAGCAAGGTTTCCCACATCACTGTTATAATTATTATAGTAATGATTGTTGATTGTGGCAGAGAAGCTAATCTAAATCTCATATTTTTAATAATGGCATTTTCTAACATCCAGTCCAAGAGAAACTGTTGTTATTACCTCAGCCTTTGAAACCTTTGCAAGATTCCTTGGGCCCTAGAACAATTTCTGATATCCAGGGCTTTTAAAAGCTTTTTGGCTATTGTCACATAGTCTTTAGCTAGTTAGGAAGCCCCCCAACTTTTCTTTTTTAAAGGTGACCATGGATCACGTTGAGAGAGTAACATTTACAGATACTGATATGTGTCCATAGTCCCTTATCTATAATTCTGAACTTTAAAAAGTTCAGAGGGGGGAGGGAGGGAACTCACACTTTTTAAATAAAAAATTAACTAAAAGTGTATTTAGTTAAGGCAGCAAAATCTGACTTGAACTTAACTCAGTTGGTCGCAAATCCAGAACTGAGTTTATGTGAGGCTATTTGTAGGCTTTATGTTTCCCATATGTGAATACTGCTATATTTTACTGCAGAAATATTTATGTTTGATTCTCAGGTGCTGCCCCAGTCACCTCTGGGGATGTCACATCATATATACTAAATGCACTCTATTACCTTTCTAAAATTAAAAACAAAACACATATATATCAGTGCTGAAATTCTGCTAGCCCCAATGGTTTTGAGTGAGAAGTATTGTGTCTGTTAGTAGTTTTATTCATGTGACCCTGGGGTCACATACTTAGTCACCATTAACTATGATAGACCTCATCATCCTGAAGAGAGTAATACAGGCAGTCTGTAATTTGTATATCAGTTTTTTCACTCAGAATCGCTTTATCATAGAAATGCTGTTTTACCTGGTGGTTATGCTTGGTGGTATTATGTCCCTTTAATCAATCCATAATGTATTTAAGGCATAATATTAGCAGTGTTTCTATAGAAAATATTTTTAAATTGCACCTATCTCCTTTACTCCATCTTGGCTAGTCCTCAAACACACACCTACTGCAGCCTTCATGTGACTTCTGAGTCTCACTTATCCCATCATGCAATGAGAGTAGCAATTCCAACAGGCCCAGACCATTGCTAAAGGCTCCTTTAACCAACAGGATGCAGGGTGGAATGGAGTTCTTTTTGCTTCTTCTGGCTTCCCTATCATTCTTTTCATCTTTAGACTCTAGGAACTGCACTGCCTAATCCTTTTCCATTTATACCATCTGTAATTTTCATGTTTATTTGGAAGTAATGCGACTATTTTCCCTTCTTTCTTATGTACCACTTTACCTTTGTCTTTAATTTTTAACTATCCACTTAACTCTTCTCTGTCTTTCAATTTTCCTTTCATAAAAAAGTTTTTATTCAAAACTGCATGGTAGGTGAGCTATTAAGTAACTGACACCAGGAAGAAAGAAATATTAGAGCACTACTACCAAGAAGTTAGAAAAACTAGAAGCATGGCTTCTTGTCCATCATGACCTTTTATTTTCTTGCAGATTATTAGTTTATATGACAAGTCAGTTTGCTAAGGAATACACCCATTAGTACCTTTTCCTATAAATGATTTCCCAATTTCACTCTGTCCTGTATGTATACACATAATGTACATATTGATACACTGCTTTTGAACAAATATCCTAGAAACTATCCATGCAAACAAGTATCTTTTCTTAGAAAGTAATCATATGAGCGACTATGTACTTATTTCAGTGCTGTTGCTTTGCTTAAATACTTTTGGAACTCCTTAGGTTGTCTAAACAGTATGACATCATTTTGAATGTTATCTGTATTATCAGTCATTTTTTGAGGGCTAAGTTTGAATTAACAAGCAACTGTCTTTCTGAGTAATGTCTGATAAGCAAAGTTTTGTTTTTGTGCTTTGTTTCTTGGTCAAAAAGAAGTGAAAGTTTAAAATTAGTAGAATTCTGTTGGGCTTTTAAATAGATTCTTACAGTAGTTCTAGAAGAGAAGGTTCAAAGCTATTCAGAACAATGTAGCCCTGTAATCCTATACTTTGTTTTTTGTTTTTTGGGGTTTTTTGGCCACACCCTGTGGCATGTGGATCTTAGTTCCCCAACTAGGGATCTAGGGATCAAACCCATGCCCCCTGCAGTGGGAGCATGGAGTTTTAACCACTGGACCGTGAGGGAAGTCCCTGTAATCCTGTACTTTGAATAGAGCAACATTTATTTGGTGTATAGGTTTTTGTACGTTAATTTAAAATACATGCTATTCTTAGGTTTATTATTTTGTAACATTTAAACATTCAGATACAGACACTAAATGATATGGATTATTAGGAAGTTGAAGCTATGGAAATTCAGATACAAAAGAAAGAGTTTTCTTGAAAACTTAGCATGTTTCAATTCTTCTTTCATTGCTTTGAGCTGATGAATTTATCTGGAAGAGCAGAAGAGACTGATCTGGAATAACATTTTATTAAGTACCCACAAAATATTGGGTAATTACTGGGTATTATATATTCATTATCTTGTTTAATCTTCATAACAGTTTTGGAGATACTTACTCTATTCCCTTTTATAGATGAGGAAATTGAGATCCAGAGAACTGAAGAGTTTACCATGTCCTTGATCACATGGCTTCTGAGCCTCTGACTTTTGTATTTAGCCCTAAATTTTTTACACCATGCCTACTATCCTTTGACCAATTAGTGGTATAATCTATTATTATATAGTGAGACAGTGAGACCTTTTCTTACAGATACAATGCCATCAGATTAATTACAGTATTCATTATTTGTACTCCAATGGCAGAATTTTTCAGTATGGTGTATTGGAGGTCTTCACTTACAGAAAACTCTCCAAACTATTTACCCCATCCCAGATGATACTATGTGATTGACTTGGCCCCTGAGTATCTATCTACCCTCATTTGCAATCCAAATTAACCTATTTCTTGACACACCAAACTTGTTTCTCCTTTAGGACATTTATACAAGTTGTTCCCTCTACCTAGAATGTTCTTCTCTCAGTCTTTCCATAGGTGGCTCTTGTTAGTCAGATCTCAGCTTAAATGTTAACTCCTTAGAAAAGTCGTCTCCAACCACCACCAAATCTAAAGAAATCACTCAAGTCACATTACCTTGTTTTAATTCTGTTTATGGCACTTACTACTATCCTGTATTTTTCTGTTTATTTATGTATTTATTGTCCCCCTAACTAATAGAATGTAAGCTCCATGAGAGCAGGAACCTTGTCTATCTTGTTCACCACTTAATCACCAGAACCTTAAACAGCCTAGCCAAGAAATAGCTGTAGGAATAAATGAATGAATTGTGTCTAGAAAATATAACAGATTATTCAGATTACAGAAAACTAGGAATAATGTGGATTTAGAGATATTTGGACCAGTGATTCTCATAGCCTGCTAAAATAACCTGGCTAGCAGCATCAGCATCACCTGGGACTTTGATAGAAAAGCAAATTCCAAGGACCTAGCCAAGAGCTATTGAATCAGAAACTCTGGAGGTGGGACCTCTCAGTCTGTTTTTTATTAAAACAGAGACCAGCTGCTCCAAAGAGTAATTAAATTTTTAATAAGTTGCAGACAAAGCTTGATCAAAGAAATGCATTGGCATTCTAAGGATTAGTATAATCTAGTATCTCCTATAGATCTTAGAAGGAAAATTAAGTACAGAGCCCTGTATTTGAAGCCCATTGCTCTAAACTGAAGGTTTACTCAGGGACATTAAAATATTTTCACAATCCCACTTAAATTTTATCTGTCTTGAAATATTGATTTCTACTGTCATTTTCATATGTACCCATTAAGTAGTGTTCAGCTAAGTTTAGTGGTATGAGTACATATAAAGTAATTCAAAAAAAAGAATGAATCCAGAATGGCATCTGCGTTGATATTTTGAGATATTGATGTTTTTTCTATCAGGCACAGTACCAAAGCCTTATCTTTTTTGATCTAGAAGATAATATTGTAAAAAATAATATGCTTAATTTTCTAAAAGTCTAACCATTTTTGAAGAGGAAGAAATGTATTGTAACTTATGGAATGGCAGCCACAAGCCAGGTACATACAAGTATCAGAGCTAATAGGTATAGAATCTGCTATTCAGAGAGTAAGCTAAGTGACTTGACCAAAATTCCATGGGTTCTGTGCCAGAGACAGGCTTCAAACCTAAGTGAGTCTATTTCCAAAGCCAGTGCTTTTTCTACCATTGGATGCTGCCTCATAACACCAGTGTAAAAGACCAGGTGAATCGTCTTAAAACATTACTGGAAGCTAGCAGGGTATAAATAATAAATGAAAAATAAAATTACCACAAGTTATACTCTTTCTTCACTAAATATAGTTAAAAGGTTAACATTACTCTGAGCATATGCCTAATCACTTGAAAATGTTGGATCACAATTAAGAAATCCAGATTCAACAACTCTTTTTAACAGGTGGGAAAATGTTGTTTGTCATAGAAATGTTCATTTTCAAATTCTTGAAAGAACACAGTGAATATTAAGATAACATTATTTAAAGAAGTATTTGAGAGTGAACAAATTTCCCCATATTCTATTGCTTTAGAAATTAAAACTACTTCCTTATGTTATTTTTACATTAGATCTTGAAGGGAATACAAAATTAAATGTAATTGCTGGGAAATTATTTATAGCTGACAGCCTGTCATATTTTATATTATTGGTTGCATTATTTAATCCCTTTAATACATATACAATCTATATTTAAGTAAAAAGTACACTTGATTTATTTAGTATTAAAGTGCTTTAGTAATATAGGGTGTATTTTAAGGAAATACCTTTATTTGAAGACTTTATTTTCAGGTGCTTAAAATTTATTCCTTTCTTATGAAAGGTGGGAACATTTAATAATTAGATTTAACATTTATAAAGTGTTTTGAGAGTGTGTAGAATAGTATAAATACAAATTACTTATTATGAGCAATATATGTCTCCATGCATAATACTCATTTTTAAATTAATTCCATTAATTTGAGTTAGATTATTTTTGAAGTATTCTTGCTACCTTCAACAGAGTTGGAAAAAAAAAAAATTCAGAGTGAAGAAGCAGTTTCAGGTGTTTTTCAGTGTTTGCAAGTGTTAAATGTTAATTGGGATCCCTGAGCTATAAAGCCACCATGTGTGTGAGAAGGGAAATTGAAGTACCCTTTTCTTCTTAAAAGACAATATAGGGGCTTCCCTGGTGGCACAGTGGTTGAGAGTCCGCCTGCAGATGCAGGGGACATGGGTTCGTGCCCCAGTCCGGGAGGATCCCGCGTGCCACGGAGCGGCTGGGCCCATGAGCCATGCCTGCTGAGCCTGCGCGTCCAGAGCCTGTGGTTCGCGATGGGAGAGGCCACAACAGTGAGAGGCCCGCGTAGAGAATTGGACATTTTTAAGGACAATCCTGTAAGTTGTTTACTTTTTCCTCTCATCTTAACTGGCCAGAAGTCAACCTCATTCCCCCAACCTTACTGGAAGGCATGCTAGAAAATGCAGAGGAGGTACATTTGACTATTTGTTGAGCACCAGCTCTGCCACTGGCCTATACCACAGACTGGACATAGGAAAGGCCTCCCTGGAAGCTGTGGCATTTAAATTGAGACCTGAAAAATAAGTAGTTACCTAGACCAGTAAAGACATGGAAAAATTATTTCAGGTAGGAATAATCTTGTACCAATGCCTAGAGGAGAGAGAAGGATGACCCTTCAAAGAAGTGGAAATTCAGTATTTGAGCTTTGAATGTAGGGGGAGGGCAGGCAGGGGCACATTCATGAAGGACTTTATAAGTTGTGTTAAGGTATTTAAAAATTATTCTGAAGGCGAGGAGAAGCCACTGGAAGGTTTAAAGCATGATAAAGTTTGAGCAATGTGAGTAGAGTAATGTAATAAAGTTTGCATTTTAGAAAAGTCATTCTGGTTGCAGTGAAGAGTATGGATTGAAGGAGAGCAAGATTGTACGTGCAAGGCCAGTTAAGAATCTCCAGTATCAGTCCAGTTAAACAATGATGGTGACTTGTAGGAAGAATAGGGATAGAAAGTAATAGATTGGAGAGATATTTAAGAGTTATAGTTGTTGGAATTTAGTAGTTCATTGGAAGAACAGTAATAAGTGGGTTATTTGGGGGATGGGGAGTGATTAATTCAGTTTGAGATATTTTGAGTTCAAGACATAAACATATAAACCATCAGAGTGTTTCTGTCTGAATGAAAGATTTGAATACATAGATAGGTCTAGAAATCAGAAGAGAGATCTGAGCTGGAGATACAGATTTGGGATTTATCAGCATATAGATCATAACTTAAGCCACAAGAGTAGATGAGTTTGTACATGCATACTGTAAAAAGCAAAGAGGGCCTGTGGCAGAGCCCTGTGGACAACATTTAAGGCAGAGGTTCTTAATTTTCACACTGTGTCTGAATCACCTAATGAGGTTTCTAAAAATATGGTACCTAGGCTCCACACTCCAGGGATTGTGATCCAGTTAGTCTTGATGTGTCCTGAGATATCCTATGTTTCAAAAGCTTCCCCAGTGATTCAGCCAAAGTTGAGAACCATTGATGATGAAGAGAACATAAAGGAGACAAATAATAGTCAGTGAGATAGGTGGAAAACTACTTGGTGTCTCCAAGGCAAAGAAAGAGGTGAGTCAAAAGCTCCTGAGAAGCAATGAAAAATAACGATCAGAAAGTGTCATTGAATTTGCCAATATAAATATTAATCAATGACCTAAATTAATGGTAATGGAAGCCTAGTTGCTGTAATTGAGTAGTAAGTGAGAGGTGGAATAAAGGAGACAGTTGATGTCTCCACTCTTATATGGAGTTTGATTGTAAAAAAGAAGGAGAAAAAAAGGGTACTAGCTGGAAAGAACCTGAGACTGGAGGAGAGCTCTTTTAATAATTGGAGAGACTTAAGCATGTTTAACTGCTAAGGGTAATAGAGGGACTGAACAAATTAGCAACAGAAGTGATAAACAGGTAAGAGGAGTGAGACTAAAAAACCAGAGCACAAAAAGAAATACCTTTGCATACTAAGAGGAGGGAAGAAGAAATGTTGGAAATCTATGAATAGTAGTTTGTAGCATTGGTGGTAGAAAATCAAGGGAGCTGAGTTCTCATCTCATTTAAGGGCAGTGATTTTTTTTTTTTTTTCCTATTAACCAGCACTTTATATGCTCTGCTGGGAGTGAGGGAAGAGCTGGTAAGGACAGAGTTTTTAGAGAAGTGATGAATGTTTGAAACAATCACTAGGGAGGTTGAGAGAGCTAAAGAGGAAAAGCTAATAGGATTGATTACCAGGCATCATTGAGGCCCAAATTGAGGGTGCTTACCAAGGATTTATCGTGGCCACTATCTGTAGAGTTTTATATTTTGTAATTTTTCTGTTGAAGCACTCAGGAACCCCAGATACAATGGAAGGACAGTGGGGCAGGGGAATTGAATATATTGACAAGGGAGTGGCATAAGTGATGTACAACGCAATAAAAACAGAGTAGGGAAGGCAGTAAAGAGAAAGAACAAAATGTAGAAAGTAACCAATGAAATGGTCTTCAATTTTTTAACACATACCACCGATGTATATATGTATTTATAAATTATATGTATTTCCCTGTATACTCATATACTTTATATAAAGCTTATTAAAAATATATTAAATTACATAAGTATAATAAAATCTACTTGGTATAACCTGCAACCTACTTTATATGTTCTGCAAAAATATAAACTATAAAAATATAAAATATAAATAATGAAAGATTAAAAAGTTCTAAGACTTTCTTCCTGCACTCTACAGGATTGTCTTACACTTGTCTCACAAGTGTATTGTAAGACACTTGTCTTACAGTTGTCTTACACTTCCTACTTTGGAGATGACTTGCCTTGAGAATGTATATATATTGGACTGTAATTAGAAGAGAATGCTGGGATGTTGGGAGGTCATGGTCAGAGAGTAGAATGTCTAAATTTATTATTTTGAGGGTAGAGCAGTAATGACATCTGGGACATGTCCATGGAAAAAAAAATGGTTGATTGAATCACTAAGAAAAATCAAGAAATGGAAGATAAGTATGGGGTTATTAGTGTAGCATATTGTGGTTACTCTGGTTGATTGCAACTTTGGGATAAAAATAAAAGCCTATGAGCAAGGTGCAAGGGGATAAAAAATGAAAGAAGTTTTTGAAGAGGAAGTTACCTAGTAGGTGACAACGAGGAAGAGGATTAAATATACAAGTCTGCAAAAGGCATAGACTTGTACTCCGTGAGAGACTTTTTGTATACACTACCTGCAGTAGACAATGAATGCTGAAAGATAGTCCTAACTCAAAAGTAATTCTTTACTGGGTAATTTGTTTAAGGAAACAAGTCCCTCATCTCCCGTTGATAATCCCTGGGGAGGGATAAAGTGATTCATACTCTAGAGTTAATTGTTATAATTAAATCGGTACTTAGTTTAAATCAGTACTAAGGAATGGAAGCAAAAACTTCCAAGAATTGGAGCATAATTTTGGAATCTTTAGTCAGATGTCCTTTTTTTCTCTCCAGAAAATTGGGATCCATCTTACACTTTTATCAATTCATGAATGCATTTGTATGGTAGTTTTTTTTTTTTTCTTTTTTTTTTTTTTTTTTTGCGGTATGCGGGCCTCTCACTGTTGTGGCCTCTCCCGTTGCGGAGCACAGGCTCCGGATGCGCAGGCCCAGCGGCCATGGCTCACGGGCCCAGCCGCTCCGCGGCATATGGGATCCTCCCAGACTGGGGCACGAACCCGTATCCCCTGCATCGGCAGGCGGACTCTCAACCACTGCGCCACCAGGGAGGCCCTGTATGGTAGTTTTTATAATGATATTATTTCATGTAGATTGATGTTTAGATTAATGAAAAGAAAAAAAATGTATGAAATCAGTACTGTCTTGAAAACTGCCAGGTGTATGATCCTAAGTATGGGGCATTTTTAATGGCAGACCTGGATAAATTAGGAGATTTTGAATTTCTGGAGGTTATCATGAGGGTCTACAAACCAAGGTAACATGAGGAAATGAAAGTGTGTGTCAGGAGAGAAAGGTAAGACAAACTGAGGGAGAACTGAGTCTGATTTGCAGAATTTTCTGAAACCAGAATGGAGACTGTTTTGTCTCTGAAATTCATCACATCCTATGACTTTAGCTGCTAACTTCATTGTGTCTTTGTTCATTCCTGTCTAACCTACTGCAGTTTCTGAATATCTACTTTCTCCAGCTTTCCAAGGTCTTGCCTTTCAGTCCTTTATAGCAGGGTAGAGGTAGAGAGAAGCATTCATTCATTCATATACTCATTTATCAAGATGATTTTTATTGATCATCCATCACTACTTGATGCTGGGTATGCAGTAGTAAATAAGAAAGTTCATACCCTCAAGGAGCTTCCAGGCTAGTAGGATGGAGGGATAAACAACTGGAATATAGTGTGATAAATTCACTATAATCCAATAGAAGGGGCACCTAAATCCATTCCTTAGCAGTCAGATGAGTCTTCTGGGAGAATGTGACATTTCATGTAAGACCTAAGACCTTTGAGGAGAGTAGGAATTTACCAAGTGAAGATCAAAGTGAGTGTTGGGTCACAGGGGAGGATGAATGTTCAGGCTGAGAGAATAGAATAGAATGTCCCTAAGGCAAGAGAAAGCAAGAGCCATATATTGACTGGGAAAATTAGATCAGATGTTAACCCCCCCGTCTTCCCCATTTTCATCATTAGAGATATACTCAGATTTTCATACAAGTACCAACCTCTACACATAGGCCTCAAATGCCAGAGTCTCAAACTTGCATGTATGGAAGTACCTTATTCCAGTTATCTAATGGTGCATAACAAATTACCCAAAATTAATGGGATAGAACATACATTTATTATACTCACAGATTCTGGGTCAGGATTTCAGACAGGGCATACTGGGGATGGTTTGTCTCAGTTCCATGATGTTTGGGGTCCAGCTTGAGGATTGGAAGTCTTTGAGAGCTAAAGTCATCTGCATCATTGTTCATTCAACTTTTTAGCAATTAATTTCGGATGTTGGCTTGGGGAATTAATTCTTCTCTAAAAGGACTACTTTGTATGTTCTCCTCATGGGCTAGTTTGAGTTTTCTCATAGCATGGGGACCAGAACCCAAAAGCAAGTGTCTCAAGAAGAAGAAAATTAGGTGGAAGTTTTATATACTTTTTATGATCTAACCTCAGGTGACCTAATCATCTTTACCATATTCTACTTGTTAGAACAGTCATGGGCTCATGTTGAAGGGAAGGGAAAATACCACCTACCTCTCAGTGGGAGGAGTGTCAGTCACATTGTAAGAAGAGAATGTGGGAAAGGACTGATTTATTGATTAGCATCTTTGGAAGGTACAATCTTGCATATTCCTCACTTAAGAATGTTCACAAATAAGATCAAATCTATGTTCCACTGCACCAGTAACAGTCATTAATTTCCCTTTATAGTTCACCTGTCGGTTATTCATCCACGATGTCTTTGACATTACTTTTGAGGGATTTTATAAATGTTAGTAGCTCCATCCTGTCCGATAAGTGCAAAAGCAGAAAAGAAGGCTAGACATGGTTCAAAGAAAAATCAACAAAGTTTTAAAATTAAAACAGAGATAAAACTACAATATAACTAATGCTTGTATGCTGTCACCTTAAACATATAAACATATGAAATTAAATGCACATCCTTTCAGAATCTAAAATAAATGTAAGTAAAGGAACTTCAGTACTACTTTACCGTCTTTATGCTTGCTAGCTAGGTTAGGAGAGTGTTGGGTTTGTTTTTTTAACCTCATTTTATTTCACTATACTGACTACTAGCCTCAGCTATAATATAAACTGAATACTAAACTTGTTAAAAATTGTGTTCTTTCAGTAAAAATAGATGTTAAATTTTAAAGTACAACTCATTACATTTCTCTTTTTCTTTGTTTGGTCCTGATTTTCCCATGCGTAGATTTGTCTTATGTGTGTTTGTGTAAGGTATGTGTGTGTACTCACACATGCGTGTTTATACATACACAAATATGTTGAACAATCTCTATATACATACATAATACATACCCATAAATGCAAATCAAGCTCTTTGTTGTTTCACTTAGCCTATCTTAACCATTCACAGGATCCTCCAATTTAAAGTGATCCAGGTGGGCCTGAATTAAATTAGAAGGAAAATGTTTAAAAGTCATGTATCTAGTCTGGTTTTCAAGTTTGCTGTTCTAATCCATCCCATCCTCCTTTCTTCTGCCTCAAAAATATTGTAGGAACAAGGTTGATCTGGGCATGAAGTTAAACAGGATATTGCTTTCATCTACTTCAGCCAAATCTCAAAGTCACTGACCTAAGAAAGACCTCCCCATCTACTTTGATAAAAAGCAGAGTTGAAAATGGTAATGTCCACTATTTTTTGCTAGTTGCTGTACATTTGTTACCTCATTTAATCCTCTGAAGAGTATATGTTATTCTCTTTATTTCAAGAGAAGAAAGCAAAAGGCTAGAAGAAATGAAGTAGCTTGTCTGCTACACAGCTGTGACATAGTAGTGACAATAAGATTCTAGCCAGATCTAACTCCAAATGCTGAGTTCTTTCAGTTTAGTATCAGTACCTGTAGTTTTTCTGTAATATTTCTCAGCTGAGTATTTTGATTTTGATGTAACATTTATGTGAGTGATCAGAATCGCTTGTTTTATTCAGCTAGCTGAATATATAAACCTGGATTGTTTGTATAAGGCATTTACAAAGCAGAAGACTTATGAGAACAGAACGTTGGCCCTACTAGGAGCTCACAGTCTGTTCACTGGCAAATCAAAGAAATTTTAAAGTCAGACAAAAGAAACTATGAAAAGCATAATTTATTATGTTGTATAAGACTAGAACATTCCTACTCACCAAGAGAAGATAGATGGGAAAAATTTAATCAGAATATAAGTTCCTGTAAGAAAATACAGCATTCTGTGGAAAATCAGACTGTTGCCTTAGAATAAATTCCTCATGTATCCATGTAAGCAGCATGAAGAAAATAAAATGTACATTATCAACTTTTTCTTTCCTGTACCAAAGCCAAACACAGCCCCAGCTGTGTTGCTACTTACTACTTGATCTTTCTATTATTTTGCTTTCCATCAGTGACTTTTTTCCTCTTCAGAGTAACAGCTATCCCTAATGGTAGAGTGCATTTCTTACAGAGATCAAAATTAATGTAATTGAAAACATGATGGCCTTGAAAATACTTTAATATTTAATTTAGTGGTTCATGGGTAAATGTTACTGGAGTCATAGAAAAGTTAAGATAGAAGTAGTGGTATAAGAAACAGTCCCCAAAGCCAATCAGTCCTAGAAGAAGAGCCCAGGATAGTAGTGGCCTTAGTTCAGGAAACCTTTTCAGGAAAACACACAACGTTCTGATACATGCTGCATACTAAGGTGGCAAGTTAGTACATGGAATAGTTTGGAAAGGTAGCCTCAGAATTCAGTGAAGTGCCCTTTCTTTGTTCTGGACCAGAGATACGTCCAACTTTCCCATCCCGTCATACATCCCTTGGCTTCTTATAATTTCTAGCTATGTCAGTGCATGGAAAACTGAAACAAGATGGGCATGGTTTTTTTAAAAAATTTCCCTGTATTTTAGTTAAACACGGATGTCTAAAGTTTGATTTCAAAATAAATTTAAGGTATTTTGCCAGAGTTAGGAGAATAATTTAAACACATTATATGACTCACATTATTAAAGCCCATTTTTAGCATTATCCAATAGTAAATTTAAAATCCTGTTCTTTATGAAATAATTTTTGTGACAGTGCCATGCTTGACCAGTGTAATATAACATATGAATGCATGATGAGGTTGTAAGAGGGGGTATGAGGAGCTGTGGCAGCAGTGGCCTGAGTTCCCTCCTCCTGGAATGGCCAGCCGTCTCCCCCTAGCTAACTCTAATTTCTTCTCTCGTACACAGCTTAGAAGTCATCCCTTCTGCGGACATTCTCCGATCTTTTCATTTTGCATTAGGTGTACCTCCTCTGTGAACATCTGTAGTATCCTGTGCATACTCAGGTACTTCTCTTTATATATCTCTCTCTCCTTCACTGGACTGTAAAATTGTTGTGAGCTTCACTGGTTTTCATCTTTGTATCCTCAACATCTAAACTTGTGCCTCATACCTGGTAGGCACTAACATTTTGTTGAATGAAGGCATACATGAAAAGATGAATATGAATAGATTTATAGGTATTTTATGAAGCGCACATTCATAGAAGGTTATGTTTCACAAGGAAAAAGCATTAACTCATTACCCATGGAACATTGTCTTGTTATGCTTCTTCATCCCATTCTGCAATATTATTTTTTGTTTCTTTGGATCTTTAACCTATTGCACTAAACAAAAAATAGTTACTACTTAAACTACATTTTGTAACTGTGTCAGTAAGTTTTTAACACACAATATTGACTATTTGTAAAGGTTACTGTAAATTTTTTCAGCATTTTTAATTTGCAGTTATATTATTTTGTGGCCAGTTTTCCTCCCAAAGAATGTATCATTAGGTATTTAGTGGATGCAGTAGCAAAGTAAGATTTGCCTTTTGGAGAAAATTTAACTTTGTGGAAGATTCTTTGGAATGTGTCTATTTTTAAAGTTATGGGCTTTCTGATTTTAATCTAAAATTGGGTGAATAATATTTATAGTTTTTGTAACACCTTAGAGTTCACAGATTGCCTTATGTACTTTTTAATATAATCTTCAAATTAAATTGCTTGTGAGATAGTATAATACTTACGAGATAATATGGGATATCATAAATAAGTAAACAAAGAATCATAGAGGTTAAATAACACCTTAGATTGTACAGCTGAATCTGGAATTTTATTTGTGGGGAGATTTTTACTGTTGATTGAATTTCTTTAGTAGTTTTGTTCAGAATTTTCTATTTAATCTTGAATCAGTGGCAGTAAGCTATATTTTTCTAGTGTGTTCATTTCATCTGTCTTCAAATGTATTGGCATGAAGCTGTTTTAATATGCTCTTATTATTTTAATGTCTGCAGCATCTGTAGTTATGTAGTTTCTGACATTAACTATTTCTGCATGCCTGCCTTCCTCCTTCTCTTCCTCGCTTCCTCCCTCCCTCCCTTTTTTTCTTCCTTTCTTCCTTACAACTTTTTGCTGAATCTATCCAGAGGTTTGAAGTTTTATGCTTTTCAGAGAGTCAACTTTTAGCTTTCCCGTCACCTCTATTTTATCTTTATTTTCTATTTCATTAATTTCTGGGGTTTTATTTTAATTATTTCTTGTCCTTTGCTTTTTTCAACTCCTGTTTTTTTCTTTTTTTTTAAGTTTATTGTATTTCTTTTATAAAGCCTATTTTATTGGATTCTCAGGTCACTAATTTTCATCCTTTTCCATAGTAGGCATTTAAGGTTATAAAATTCTCTTCAATTATTGATTATCATATATACCACAGGTTTTCATATTAGCTTGTCACTTAGTTCTGAATATTTAGTTCCAATTTCCATTTCGAGTTATTTAGAAGTATGTTGCTTATTTTCAAAACAATTGAATTATTTCTAGTTATCTTTTTGTTATTAAATTCTATCTTAATCTCGTTGTTAAAGAATGTGGTTTGTATAATATCAGTTATTTAACTTGCTGAGCCTTACTTCTGTGGCCTAGTTTGTGATCAGCTTTTGAAATGTTCTATTTTGGAAATGTACTTGAAAATAATGTGTATTTTACAACTCTGGGTATCATTTTATACATATGTCCATTAGATAAGGGTAATTGTTCAAATCTTTTATGTTCTTATGATGTTGTCTTCTTGACCTTTCAGTTACTAAGCTAAACTATAAATCTCCCATTTTACATTGTTTGCTTAGTTTTCCTTGTCAAGTTTTGCTTTATGTATTTTGAGATCGTTAGCTGTGTACAACTTTGTTACTGTTATATTTTCCTGAAGAAGTAAACTTTTTATCATTTAACAATGATCCTCTTTATTTCTAGTAATGCTTTTTTCCTTATATTAATATAATTTTGATATTTGTATTAATATCTTTTTCCATTTTGTACTTTTATTTATGCTATGGATGTATCTTTTGAAAAGAGAACAATATAGCTATTGTTACAATATACAATTGAACAATATAGCAATTTTTATCTTTTAACTAGACTATACAGCCCATTTACTTTTATTGTAATTACTGATGTATTTGGGTTTATTTCTGCCATTTAATTTAGTATATTTATTTTCCCATCATTTCTTTGTTTCTCTTTCTTTCTTTTATTGACTTCTTTGTGCATTCTTCATTACTTTTTTCTCATTCATTTTTTTTCCTACTGGTTTGGAGGTTATACTTGCTTACCCTAGAAATGTTATCATGTATACTGTTTAAATCATATACATACCTTTACTCTCTACCCAAACAAAAAGACCTTAGAGAGAATATTTTAACTCTGCTTAACATTTCCCAATTTTTATATTTTTGCTTATGTTTTTAATTCTGTAAGAAATAAATATCATATTTTATAATGTTAATATTGTTTATATTTACCACTTTTTTTCACCTCATCATTCTTTAGGCATTTCAGAACTTTTGATTGAAAATAAATTCAGTGAGGACATGAGAGTGATAAACCTTCTCAGTCTTTATCTCTAAATGACCTTATTTCACTCTCATTGTTAGAAGAATTTTATTGGGTATAAAATTCTAGGTTACTAGGTTAATTTCTTTTAGCCCATTAAAGTTATTATTTCACTGTCTTGTGGATTCTATTTCTTTCAAAAGTTTAATTATTTGTCTGTCAGTCCTTTGAATGTAATTTACCTTTTTTTGTTTGCTTTTGATATCTTTTCTTTTTCTTGTATTAACAGTTTCACTCTCTACCTCTTTCTGTCTTTGCTAGAGCTTTAATTCAGATGTACATGAGATCTTTTCGCAATATTTTCCATGCCTCTTTATGTCTCAGGATTGTATTTGGCATAATTTATTCATTTCTGTATTACAGTTCTCTAATTCTCATTTCAACTATATTGAAGTTACTGTTTAACCTATTGATTGACTTCTTTTGTTTTGATTATCATACTTTGCATTTTTAAAAATTCTCTTTTCTCCTTTTTTCAGAATTCATCTTTTCTTATATTGTTAAACTTTTTTTTTTTTTTTTTAATTTTATTTTATTTTATTTTTTTATTTTTTGCGGTACACGGGCTTCTCACTGCTGTGGCCTCTCCCGTTGCGGAGCACAGGCTCCCGATGCGCAGGCTCAGCGGCCATGGCGCACGGACCCAGCCGCTCCGCGGCATGTGGGATTCTCCCAGACCGGGGCACGAACCCGCGTCCCCTGCATCGGCAGGCGGACTCTCAACCACTGCGCCACCAGGGAAGCCCTATATTGTTAAACTTTTTACTTCTTGAAACATATTAAACATACTTATTGTATGTGCAATAATTCTAATACCTGGCAACTTCTTAGGAGGGATTCTGCCATACATTGTTGTTTATTTGTTTTACGTATGATGCCTTGTTTTTTAATATATTTAAGTGATTTTTTAAACCTTGAGCTACTCATTTTTCTTTGAATTTTACATGTGAAAGTATTTTGATACCTGTGTTTCAAGGTGTACATTCATTTCTATCAGATGCCTGACGGTATTAGTATGGTACTATTAATATAGGACCACTTTAAAATCTTGGCTTGAGATTTTGTGGAGCAAAAGAGTAGTGAGACTTCAGACTGCAGACTGCAGTGAGGGTTAGCTCGTGGTTGCAAATTATCAGAGAGGACTTATTTTTCCCATCTGTCCAGTGTCAAAGTTCTGTATAGGCAATTTCCCTTACATTTCCTCTTAGGGAAGGAAGCAAGAGGGTGGGGGTGTTATGGCATAATGCTTAAGAGCATTGTGCCTAGACCCAGACCGTCTGAATTTGCATTTTGGCTCTACTGCTAACCTTGAAGTGTCTTTCTGTTCTTCAGTGTCTTGATCTCTAAGATAAAGATTATAATGGTGCCCTTTTTATGGGTTTTCTGAGGATAAAATGAGTTAATATCTTTGAAGCACTTAGAACGCAGTAAGTTCTATAAGTGTTTCCTATTATTATCATGATCATCATTATTGTGTCTAACTAACTCTTATACTAAGTGAGTAGTGCTGTGTGGCCCCAGCACTCTTGGTGGCGGGGGGGGGGGTCTGCTGTTAGACATCCTACCTTTTGAGGCCTTAAAAATTAATACTCAACTTCAGCTGATTCAGCAAATATTCTTAAGACAAAAGACAACTCAAGTGCTTACCTTACTACTCTGAATACCAGTCTTCACTTAGTCTTGTCCCCAGAATTCCTTACTTTTTTTCTAACCTCATGGGATCATTTAAGAAGTATTTTTTGTATTTCTTATTTTATTTTAGTTGTTTTCAGGTAATACTTGTGTTACAGGATATAGAAGTCTGTTATACAGTTTGTAAATGGCAAAACCAAGACTAAAGTACCAAACTGACTCTGAGCATGGTGCTTCAAGAAGTTTGGACAGCGGACATACACAGACATGAATGTTTCAAATATTTAAAATCATTAGTAATCCAAGAAATACTGATAGAAGGAACTATACAGTACCGTTTTTCTTATCAAATTAGAAAAGTAAAGAAGAAAAGAAAGGAAGAAGGAAGGAAACAGAATTTGAAACCCCAAATTAACAAGCATTCAAAAATCCAGAAACTTTCTTATCTCTTATTGGCAAAGATGTTAATTGCTACAACTCCTGTGCAGACCAATTTGGCAGTGTATATCCAAGTTAAAAGATTTATATTTATGACACATAAATTTCGCTTCTATGAATTTATAAAAACAATTAAAGGTATGTATAGAGATTTAGCCATAAGAGTGGACAGACATTACATCACTTTACAGAAAATTAAAATATTGGAAACAAACATTTACCTCACAATAAGAGAATGGGTTGAGTTGAGTGTGAAACATCCAAATAATGAAATGCTAAATGCAATTTTAAAAGATTTCTTTGAATGCCATCAGAAGAAGTTTGTGGTAATTTGTTGAGGGGAAACAGAGATGGTTGCAAGTTAAAATATACAATCTAATTTTTAAAAAACAATGGTGTGTATATATATAAACATAATCCATTGCAAAAGTTAAAATTAATAGCTCTTGGGCATGAGGTTTGGGGTGATTTTTAACACATTTTCTTTTTACTTATTTGTAGCTTCTACAGTGATCTAAACACTATTAAAAATAGATAACATGCCATTAAATAAATTCTTAAATAAGAATCATAATTCAAGATGCCAGTACTCTAATAAAACGATTTATATTTTTGTATATTGACTTTTCAATTCTAATGCTTAGGCATATATATTTTTATGTAGTTAAAATTATTATGTACATATATTTTATAATCTGACATTTTCTTTGACAATTTCTAATTATTTTTCCATGTTTCTACATAGCTTTGCAGTGATCAGTTTGATGACCACATCATATTGATATTCTGTTTATTTAATTACTAAAATTTAATGTATTTTCTACAATTATTTAAATATTTACTTTTTTAGCATTTATCTATTATGGCTAGCACTTCAATTAAATAATACAAATGATAGTTCTGAAAATAATGGTAACAAATTATCAAATACCTTTTTGGTGTTTCATAAAAGTTATATATAATTCTTAGAACAATTCTATGAGTTAGGCATTATTATTCTCTTATTAAAATGAAGCTAAATAACCCATTGATTACAAAGCTAGTGAGAGGTTGAGCTAGAGTTCAATCCAGGTTTGTCTGATTGTATGTCTGATTTATCTAAGCTTTTTCCATTAGAGTTTGTAAAATTGTGCTCTGTAATAATTAACAGGAAATATTAGCAGGGATGAAAAATAGTTTTAATTCAGTTTCCTGAATCCCATATCTATTTCAGAGTTTTTGAGACCATTATCTTTTAGTTTCTAGTATTGTTGTTAAAAGACCAGTAACCTTTCAGAGTCTCATCTTAGGCACACAGGAGTTCTCCCTGCCCAATCTCTGGAATCTTTTAGAACCTTCTCTTTTTCCTCAGTGCTTTCTACTCTCTTAATGATTCATCTTGTTGTTTGCTCAGTTTTCATCCTTTGACCTGGGTATTCCATTTGCAGATTTTTCATGTTTTATTTCTTTGATGGTTTCCTGTCTTCTAATTTGCTGTTATTGACCATGTTGTTGTTGTTGTTGTATCCTTGGAACTCCTTTTATTTGGATACCAGACCTCTTAGACTCTTACTGTCATATCTTTTGTTTCCTATTGTTCATTTCTCTATTATTTTGTTTCTACCTTAGGGAAGAGTTTTTAGCTTTATATTTGAATACACTTTAAAACTCTATGCTTTTTTTTTCATTTCTGATCTTTCTTGTTCTCTGAGAGTTTTTTTTTATAGCTTCTGATTCTTGCTTCCTGGATACAATATAGTTTCTTATTTCTGTGAGGTTTTTAAATGCATTTTTTGAAGTTTCTTCTGTTCTCTGAATGTGTGTTTCTCCACATTCAGTTTTTCTGTTTATGTGGTTTGAATTCCTATCTCTGTGTACTATGAGCAGAGCTTGTTGATTGGAGAGCTTCACTGAGATTTGAATGCACGATGAACTGATCTCTTTGTTGGAAGGTCACCAAATGTCAGTATCTGCAGGTATTTACTCTTAGGCAGGTCAGATTACACAGAGAGGAATTTTCCAGTATCTTGTCTCAGGAGGAAAACCCTGGATGCCAGCATTCTGGGAGTCAATCAGTGGAAAGGGAGGAAAGGGTGTGGTATAATAAACCTTTACTTAATCCCAGTTGTTAAGTAAGACAAATTATTCCACTCTCATCTCTTCTTGGTGACTCATAATCTAAAGCCTCTTGGTTCAAACTTTTACAGAATAAAACTTCAATCAACTATTTAAGTAGTCACCTGGCTCCAGAGTAGGGAAGATCAGTTTGGTATCCTCTTTTAAAAAATTGTGAACAGGGCCTCCCTGGTGGCGCAGTGGTTGAGAGTCCGCCTGCCAATGCAGGGGATACGGGTTCGTGCCCCGGTCTGGGAGGATCCCATATGCCGCGGAGTGGCTGGGCCCGTGAGCCATGGCCGCTGGGCCTGTGCATCCGGAGCCTGTGCTCCGCAACGGGAGAGGCCACAACAGTGAGAGGCCCGCATACCGCAAAAAAAAAAAAAAAAATTGTGAACAAATCTTTCCATTTGAAGCCCTACCTTATTATTCTATCCAGAAATACAATTCCTTAGCTTTTCTGAAGTTCTGCGATAGAACTGCCTTCTCTCTCTCTCTCTCTCTTCCCCTCCCTTCCTCCCCTGCTTCCTGCCTACCTCCTTCTCTTTCTCCGTTACCTTTCTCACCCTTTGGGTTATTTTTAATCAACTCAGTTTCCAGTTTCAAAAAGTATATTGATACCTTCTATCTGTTTCGTCTCCTTTCTTTTTTTTTTTTCTTATAGTATTATAATTTAAAATGTATATATACATTTACTATCTTTTAAATGGTGTTTCAGGAAGGAGTAGAAAGGAACATATGTTTAATCCACTATGTTTAACTAAAAAACTCATTTTATAATATTATGGCCACCCATTCAAGAATATGTCTCCATTTATTGAAGTCATAGTTTAAATATACTAATTAAGTTTAATGGTTGTCTTCATAGAGATTAAATGCAGCTCTTATTAAATTACATTCTAAATAATGCAGTTTTTCCTCATTATTTGGAATGGAGTCTCTTCTTCCTTTCTATTTACTACCTAGTTGTAACTTGATGATATTACTTTAGCATGTTTAACTTACATCTGGAAAAATTACTACTCATTAATGCTATAATTTCTGCACTGATTCTTTTAGATTTCATAGTATACATTTCATCAAAATAATATCTTGCCTCTTCCTATGTTATATTAATTCCTTATGTTTATTCTTCTGTTGTTTTACATATGTAAAATATATTCAAAACCACTTTGAATAATATTGGTAATAATTAATATCCTTATTTGTATTCCTGAGTTTGGAGGGAGTACTTCTAGTAGAGTTCTATTTGATATAATATTGACTTTTGTTTTGAAATATCATTATTTTTAAATGTATTTTGGAACAGGCTCAAAAACTGAAGAGACATGTCCAAAGGGCATAGGAGCTAGCTTTAAGGGGGCTCCCTCTGAACATATTTGAGACAGTTATGTCCCAAATCAAAAGAATAATGATAGAAATGGATTATAACACACTGAATTAAAAACAATAATCCGTAAGTCCACACTGATACATAAAAGAAATTGGAGAGAAGAACGGATGAAGGGAAAGTGCCTTTTTACAGAATGCCAGCTAACAAATGCAGAAAGGGTAAAAGAAATGGAAAATCACTTTTCTTTACAACGATTGTAATAATTAAGGCAGCAGTCACCAGTTGATGCTAAAATTATTGGGTAAAAAGACTGCTTGGATATTCACATGGTCTCCAAGTATCACCTCACAGATCACTTATTAATTAGAATATTACCTATAAAATGGAGAAATCTGGCAGCTACCATCTTAACCATACGATTAAACTTCAAAACACCAATAAAGCACAGTGTGGCATCATGTGCCTCCTAATATGTTGCACCTCAGAAGGAAAAGATGCACCTTCATTATAGTCCTGCCAATAATGTTTAACCTAAATCTATTCATGAGGAATTAACCAGACAGATTCAAATCGAGAAATAGTCTGAGAAACAAGTGATCTAGACTTCCAAAATGTCAGTGATGTGAAAAACTAGACAAGATTGGAGAATTGCTCTAGATGAAAGGAGAATGAAGATTGATTGGATCATAATTTGAAAAAAAAAAACAGTAAAACCAACAAAAGGCAAATGGCTTGGGAGACAAATGGTAAAATAGAAATATGGATTATAAATTTTATCACATTATCAATGTAAAGTGTCCTGAATGTGATAATTATATTATCACAATTATGTAGAGAGTATCATTATTCTTGGGTGATACATACTGAAGAGTATACATCAATCAAGTAATGCAGTGTGTACAAGTAACTCTCAAATAGTTCAGCAAAAAAAAGTGTATGTATAGATACAGATATGCAGACACACAAGCACATACCCATAAAGGGGGAAGGGCAAATGTGGCAAGTGGTTAAAAATATGTTAAAATAGGTGAAAGTTATTAGGTGTTCTCTGGAGGTACTATTATTGGAACTTTCCTTAAGTTTGCAAGTTTTCAGAGATGTTGGAAAAGCGAAATATAGTTTTGTAACTTTGATGTATAGTGTCACAGAATTTAAATTTAGCTATTCTGTATCTACAACTATATCTCTTTAGTAGTAAAAGAGAACAATTTGTTTCTCTAGCAATTTGTTTTGATTCATTTTTTTTCAGCCTATATAAGAAATTATGTGTGTGTGTGTGTGAGAGAGTATGTGTACACATACTCATTTGTGAGAACCTTTAATGTCTCTACTGAAATCCTGTTCTCCAAAGAATCTCCTCAGCATGTATATTTTTTATTGGAGGTTCTGCTCTGTCATAAATATCCTGAACTAAAATGCTCTTTCTTTCTTTAAAAAACTATACCATTTATTAGCTTCTCTTGAATTGTTTTTCTAAACTGGCCTAGCAAACCTTTGCACCAAATACTTTCTACTGGGTGCAAAATGAATGTCTTTATGAATTTTTCACACATTTCAAAATAAAAAAAGCATGAGGAATTATCACATGAGCCTCTTTGTAGTTCATGGTCTCTAATACTTAATAAAAAGAGTCTAAAGTGCTATTTCTTCTCTTAAAAATTTACAATTTTTAAATGCTTATCATTGAGTCATTATCTACTTTGCCACCCAATTATACTGATTTGTATTTACATCTAATCCCCATGATAATTCTGTTTATGGCTTGTCTATCTCATTTTGTCTATTATTATAGTGCTGAACTTGAAATTTTAAAAATTCTTTCAGTTAGACTCAGAAATCCTTGGAGGCCCAGTTCTGCCTCTGACTAGCTCTAAAATTCAGGTATCTGTTTGGTAATCTAAAAGTTTTATTAGACCAGATATGTAGAAAACAATCACCAATATTACTTCTACTCTAGCATACAATGAGTTGGACCCTCTATTGTATGGCATCTACAGCTGTGCATTTTCAAACCATAGCTAAAAATCTTAATGGTTTTATCACGTTCTCTCTATCTGTAATACCTCAGGTGACTTTGGGGTTGGTTGAGAAATAGGTGGTATGGCTTTAGAGCGTCTTCTTACTTCTCATAATAATTCTTTCAATGATTGATGCTTCCCTTTTGCACATAAATTTTAACTCTTAAAAAATAGGTACATTGTATTTCATCTGCTGGGAATATTACCTTGTGGAAAACTTTCTGATTTATAGTAACTACTCTCAAACTTGTACTATTGATATTTTTGGCATTTACTGTTAACAGCTTCTAATCTCTAATTAAAATGTTGTTGACATCCGCAGTTTTGTTAGAGGATAGAGGAGCTTAAAATGACATGCATGGAGGACCCATTCACTACTTTCCGTGTTGCAGTGGATTGTGAGTAGCCTGAGTACACCTTATTCTGTTGTGACAGCCAATTTTTAGCATGGAAGAGGCTGCTAGGAAGAGTAGGACAAGATGGTGAACTGGATTAATAAATGATCATCACTTTGCTTTTGTATCCCATTTTTCCCCTCTCTATGAATAATCTGAAGATGACTATATACCATATGGTAAATATAACACAGCACACAATTTTGATTCTTTTCAATTTTTTCAACTACTAATTTTGTTATTACAAATGTAATTTTTTTCTTATAGAAAATATAGAAGAGGAAAATAAAAATCACATGTAATTACACCATCCAGAGATAATCACTTTGGTGCTTACCCTCCCAGATCTTTCTCTTTAGGGAGTTCTAGTTTTGAAATGAGTTCATGTTGTGTATGCCACTTTGTTACTTGAATTTTGTCATTAACAATATACTGTGGACCTCTTTCCAGGTTATTTAATTTTTTCTGCACTATTATTTTATATGGCTGTATAATATTGTGCAGTTATTCCATGACTTATTTAAACAGCTTCCTGTGATTGATTTAAATTTTTTATTATACTAGCACTCTGATGACACTGATGAAATAAATCTTCGGTCACAATTTCTTTTGAATGAAAAATCTAGCTATTGCTAGATCAAAGAGGATTGAAATCTTAAAAATTTTGATACATATTGCTCAACTACTTTTTTTTAAAGTACTCTATCCTGAAATAGCTTAATGGAATTTTTAGAGAAAACCAATAAGGAAGGTGGCTGACTTAAATACTATGAGTACTCTAGATAATATCTTAGCAAGCTATAAAATTGTTGGTTAATTGTTTAGAGGTGAGAATAAGTTAGTTGTTACCCGCTGTCATTAGAAATAACATATCAGAAATTTCCAGTATAAATTGAAGGTAATACCTATGTAATAGCATAAGACATTTTACCAATATATAAAAGCTATGAGCTTATATAGGAAATGATTTAAATGTAGTTTTCCCTTCTTTTTTTTCCAAAAGGGGGATGTTTTTACTAATTATTCTAAATAATAAAAATAACATGAGATCATACTCTAATTCTGTTTTGCAAGCTGATTTTTAAAAATCTACCAACATATTACTAAAATATTCCCATATTGCTACATAGATTTACCTTATGTTTTTAATTCCTGCGTATTACATGGTATGGTGGATATGCTATATGTTAGTAAATAAATTCCTTGTTGATAATTATTCAGATTATTTACTTTTTTCTCAATTATAAATAGTGAGTACACTTATTGTCTTGTACAGACATCTGTGTACTTGTTATTCCATTAAAGTAAATACACCTGCAGCAGTGACATTGTTACTAGTAGAAAACAGTGATAAAACCCTGAGTTCTGGTATTAGAGCTTGAATCCCAGCCTCCATCCCTAACGTGCTGTGTAACTTTGGCGAGCTAATTGACCTTACTATAATACTGATCTGAATTTAGAAGACACTTGGTAGAATTGTTGAGAATTCTATAGCCTCTCCTTAATAACAAAATTCATGTAAGGCAGATGCTATGTACCTATTGCATCTGGCACATAATAAGTGCTAAAATATCCCTATTGTTATATAAATTTTCTTCTTTAGTGAATTTTCTAGTCATTTCTTTTGTTTGTTTTTCTCTTGGATAGTTTCTTCTTTATTAAATTTGTGGGAGAATTTTTTATATTAAGAATATTTACTTGTCCCTTTTGTAAGTTATAAATATGTTTTCCCAATTTATCATATCCACATTTTGGTTTAGTCAAGGGTGTCAATCTTCTTTTATGATTTCTGGTCTTTGTGTCATGCTAAGAAAGGAAATCTCTACTGCAAGGTTATGAAATTATCATCCTGTATTCTAGCCTAGAGATCTTTTTATTTTTTACATTTAAGTATTTACCTCTTTTGTATGTGTGTGTGGCTAGTACTGCTCCTTCTCAGCTCCCTTGTATATTCCCCCAAGGGATATATTGGAAATGCTAGGGTCCTTTTTAGGTTATCACCATGATTGAGAAAGGACTACTGGTGGTATTCAGTGGTCAGGAGCCAGGGATGTCGGCCAGACTCCTTTAGTGCACAGAACTTCCCTCAACAAAGAATTCCTGAGTCCTCCTTGACTTAGAAGTGCCTTGCCAGACCTCTGAATCTTACCATTGATTTCTGCCAACAACAAACATCTGAAAACTAAACATCTAAGAATTAAAAATAAAAATAACAGTGGATTTAATCGACTGCTTCTCAGGTTGAGTTTAAAAATAACACCTGAATATGTAGAGAAAATCTGAATTCCATGGACCAGGGGGAGTATGTAGAATAGTACAACCTTTTTTGTTTTTGTT
Source organism: Mesoplodon densirostris (assembly GCF_025265405.1). Lineage (NCBI taxonomy): Eukaryota > Metazoa > Chordata > Mammalia > Artiodactyla > Ziphiidae > Mesoplodon > Mesoplodon densirostris. Next base: position 68,928,059 of record NC_082668.1, read on the forward strand.
TTATTATTGATTGCTCCTTTTCCGTGGGAGTTTATTCTTGTTTTATTGCCACAGTACCCCTCAAATGTAACTGAAAACAAAATTAGAAAATTTCAATCACCTCTCTTGTTTCTTGCATTGTTTCTCTTCATTGGGTGCCATTTGCACAGCTTGTTCACATTGCTCTTCTCTTTTGAGCTGCTGCTTTTTCTTTTATATCCAGTAATTTCTATTTGTGTAGATAGATCTCCATTAATAGTATTGTTGTCTCTCTTGGGCTTCTTCAGCACATCAATAGGTCTGGCTGCAGGGCTTCCCTGGCTGGGAAATAGTGAATTTTTATTATTGAATATGATCAACTTGTAGAATAGAGGTTCAGTCCTTTTCCATAAATTACAGTGGTCAAATAAGTCATTCCTTGTTATTTTATACCTTTTTATATAATATAGATAAGATAACATAGTTTGAGTTTTTAGCCTTCTGGTAGTGAAAGTATAAGAATACTACCTAAAAGTTGAAAAAAAAAAACATAGCTTACAAATAATTTTCCATAAACATCATTTCTCTTACTGTTTTTTTAAGTAATTACCCACAAGAGAAGCTGGGGGGAAAAAGGCATTTCTACAATGTGAAAGCATCTGTGGAGATTATGATGAAAAGGTACATGGCTAGAGCATCTACAGAATTTCAATAACAGTGCTTAAATAGATTTCTTATGGCTATTTATTCTCTACTTTTTCAATTAAAAAATGGAGTCTCGGGCCTCCCTGGTGGCGCAGTGGTTAAGAGTCCGCCTGCCGATGCAGGGGATACGGGTTCGTGCCCCGGTCTGGGAGGATCCCATATGCTGCGGAGCGGCTGGGCCCGTGAGCCATGGCCGCTGGGCCTGCGCATCCGGAGCCTGTGCTCCGCAACGGGAGAGGCCACAACAGTGAGAGGCCCGCATACCGCAAAAAGAAAAAAAAAAAATGGAGTCTCTGCGAAGGGCAACCATTATCCCCATTTTGTTGATGTAGAAATTAAGGCACAGAGAATCTAAATAACTTTTTCAAGGTCTCGTAGCTAGGAAAAAAAATAGTCATACAGATTAAATTAAAAATTCATGCTTATAGCATGCTGCATCTTTAGTTAAAAGAGAATTTGGGGTCTGCTCCAGGACACAGGAGAAAACTGTTTGAGACCTGGGAAACCTTTACCATAAAGCATAAAACACCACAAAACATCTTGTCCTGCTTATTACTAAAGTAGGCATTACCATTATTCCACCATACCCCTCAAAGAATGGTCACCACTGAATACCCAGCACTTATCACAGTGCCGCCATAATCAGTACTCAGTAAATATTCACAAAAGATGAGTGAACCTATGTAATGTCCCCAGGGACTGACTAAAACAATGGGTGACATAGTCTCATTCTACCAAATAAGTTAGTTTCAAAAATGTGCCCCCAATTACAGGAATGAATTAATTTGCTGTATTAAATTATTGTTATAAATCAATTGTATTTTCAAGAAAAACTATTAAAAGTTAATCATTTTAGCTTTACAGTCATTAATATTAAACCATTATATCTGATAATAGTTTAATAGTAGAACTGTTCTAGCTTGGTATTGGTCAAAATAGGCAGCACATGACAAAGAAGATTTTAACCTTTCTCTTTCACAAAGGGGGCACCTCCCCAGGTCACCTAAGGTAGGTTTCACTCACAAGTAATTTATATTAAGGTAAAAATATGATATTTAAGTTATTTTAACAGTTTTATTGAGCTGTAACTTATACCAAATACGATAACTCACCCACTAAAAATGTATGATTCAGTGATTTTTAATATATTCACAGAATAGTGCAATAATCAACACAATCAATTTTTAGAGTATTTTAATTACCCCCCAAAAAACCCATGTACCCATTAGTGGTCACTCCCTATTCTCCCCACCCTCCAGCTCTAAGAAATCACTAATTTACTTGTTTTTTTCCTATGGATTTGCCTATGCTGGACACTTCATACAAACAGAATCATATAATATGTGGTCTTTTGTGACTTGCTTCTCTCATGTAACATAAAGCTTGTCTATGTTACAGTATGTATCCTAATTTCATTCCTTTTCATTAATGAATAGTATTTCAGTATTTGGTTATAACATTTTGTTTATCCATCTATCAATTGATGGACATTTGGGTTGTCCCCTATTAGGTACATGATTTACAGATATTTTCTCCCATTCTGTGGGTTGTCTTTTCACTTTCTTGATGATATTCTATATAACACAAAAGTTCCTAATATTGGTGAAGTGTAACTTTATTTTTCTTTTATTGCTTGTGCTTTTGGTGTCATATCTAAAGAAGGCTTTGCCTGTCCCAAGGTCGCAAACACTTATTCCTATCTTTTTTTTTTAAGTTTTATAATATATCTCTTACAGCAAACTGTGTGACCCATTTAGAGTTAATGTTTGTGTATGATATAAGGAAGGGGTCCACTTTTTTCTTTTTCATATGGATATTTGATTGCACCCAGCATCGTTTGTTGAAAAGACTATTATTTCCCCATTGAATGGTCCTAGAATCCTTGTCAAAAACCAGTTGATCATAAATGTAAGGATTTATTTCTTGACTCTTAGATCTGTTCCATTAATCTACGCCTGTATTCTTGTGCCATTATCACATTGTTTTCATTACATGAAGTGTCGGTTCTCTACTTTCTTATTCTTTTTTAAGATTATTTTGGTTATTCTTGCATTTCCATGTGAAATCCTAATCAGCTTGTCAGTTCTGCAGAATTTGATAGATTTTTTATAGTGATTGCATTTATTCTGTAGACAATTTCAGGAATATTACTGTTACTGTCTTAATAATGGTAAGTCTTCTGATTCAGAAGTGTGCCATATTCTTCAACTTATTTAGGTTTTCTTTAATATCTTAATATTTTGTAGTTTTAAAAATTTAAAGATTAAGTCATACTTTTTAGAAGTTTATTTCTAAGTATTTTCTTTTCAGTCTCTTGTAAATAGAATTGTTTTCTTAATTTCACTTTCAGATTATTCATTGCTAGTGTATTGATGTACAGCTGACTTTCGTATATTGGTCTTTTATCCTGGTGTCTTACTGAACTCACTTATTCTAGTGGTTTCTATGGTGGATTCCTTAGGATTTTCTACATATTAAAAAAATAATGTCCTCTGTAAATAAAGATCAGTTTACTTTTTCCTTTGAAATATGGCTGTCCTTTCTTTTTTTTTTTTTTCCCCTCCTTTTTCTTGCCTAATTGCCCTAGAAACTCTAGTACCATATTGTATACGAGGGGCAAAAGACTTGTTCCTGATTTGGAGAGAAAGCATGCAGTCTCTCATCATTAAGTATGATGATAGCTGTGGGTTTTTCATGATGCCCTGTATCAAGTTGTGGCAGTTCCCTTCTGTTTCTGGTTTGTTTGGGGCAGTGTTTAAATTGTTGAATTAAAAATACTCAGGGGCCTCCCTGGTGGCGCAGTGGTTGGGAGTCCGCCTGCCGATGCAGGGGATACGGGTTCGTGCCCCGGTCTGGGAGGATCCCATATGCCGCGGAGCGGCTGGGCCCGTGAGCCATGGCCGCTGGGCCTGCGCGTCCGGAGCCTGTGCTCCGCGGCGGGAGAGGCCACAGCAGTGAGAGGCCCGCATACCGCAAAAAGGAAAAAAAAAAAAAAAAAAATACTCAGTACTCCATTTTTACATTGGATTTAACATTTTGCATTTTAGAATTTACATCATATAAAGACTGCAGTAACTAAAATATCCTTCAGTTATATTATCAGCTCTTCTACTTTTTATCAAACAGTGCTTCTTCTTTCCAGTTGTGTGAACTTGAGCAACTTTAACTTCTGTGCACCTGAGTTTCCTCATCTGTAAAACTGGGTTTGACTGATTTCATTACCTACCTTATAGAGCTTTTTAAAGACTAGACTGTTTACAAGTAAAGCATTTAGAATATCTGATGTCCCCATTGTAAGCAATAATATATCTCAGTTCTTATTAAAGATATACATAGTTAATGCCTGAATTAATCCCAATATATTTTTTCACATGTACAGCTTGTTTAGAAGAGATTTCTTTAAAAAAATAACATGTCTTTCAGAGCTTTATTTCAATCTCGTTGTTGTTGTTTACAATAATACATATCTCTCATAGTAGAAGAATATTCAAGCAAGCTTTTCTAAGTCTTCATATCTAGCACCTACAAAATTAGGCAATGTAAGACTCAGAAACCCTTCCCCAATATTTGGAAAGTTTTTAAAGTTAGTTTGGTTTCTTTTTATGTCTTACCTTTTCCTTCAGATGACTTCGGTTCTTCAATCATGTTTCTTTTACAAAGCCATGTACTATGTCTAAAAATACTTGAGAGGCATCTTCCTGGTTTTGATATTTAGTTATTTAGCTAAGCTAATTCCTTAGAGAACATGAATGAAAGCTATGAAAAACAATACACCTTGCCATGAGGGACTAGATTCAATAAGGACATCCTAATTTTTTTTTAACATCTTTATTGGCGTGTAATTGCTTTACAATGGTGTGTTAGTTTCTGCTGTATAACAGAGTGAATCATCTATACATATACGTACATCCCCATATCTCCTCCCTCTTGCATCTCCCTCCCACCCTCCCTATCCCACCTCTCTAGGTGGACACAAAGCACCAGGCTGATCTCCCTGTGCTGTGCGGCTGCTTCCCACTAGCTATCTATTTTACATTTGGTAGTGTATATCTGTCCATGCCACTCTCTCACTTCATCCCAGCTTACCCTTCCCCCTCACCGTGTCCTCAAGTCCATTCTCTATGTTTGCATCTTTATTCCTGTCCTGACCCTAAGTTCTTCAGAACAATTTTTTTTATTCCATATATATGTGTTAGCATATGGTATTTGTTTTTCTCTTTCTGACTTACTTCACTCTGTATGACAGACTCTAGGTCCATCCACCTCACTACAAATAACTCAATTTCGTTTCTTTTTATGGCTGAGTAATATTCCATTGTATATATGTGCCATTCATCTGTCGATGGACACTTAGGTTGCTTCCATGTCCTGGCTATTGTAAATAGAGCTGCAATGAACATTGTGGTACATGACTCTTTTTGAATTATGGGTTTCTCAGGCTATATGCCCAGTAGTGGGATTGCTGGGTCGTATGATGGTTCTATTGTTAGTTTTTTGAGGAATCTCCATACTGTTCTCCATAGTGGCTGTATCAATTTACATTCCCACCAACAATGCAAGAGGTTTCCCTTTTCTCCACACCCTCTCCAGCATTTATTGTTTGTAGCTTTTTAATGATGGTCATTCTGACTGCTGTGAGGTGATACCTCATTGTAGTTTTGATTTGCATTTCTCTAATGATTAGTGATGTTGAGCATCCTTTCATGTGTTTGTTGGCAATCTGTATATCTTCTTTGGAGAAATGTCTACTTAGGTCTTCTGCCCATTTTTGGATTGGGTTGTTTGTTTTTTTGATATTGACCTGCATGAGCTGCTTGTATATTTTGGAGGTTAATCCTTTGTCAGTTGCTTCATTTGCAAATATTTTCTCCCATTCTGAGGGTTGTCTTTTCATCTTGTTTATGGTTTCCTTTGCTGTGCAAAAGCTTTTAAGTTTCATTGGGTTCCATTTCTTTATTTTTGTTTTTTTTTTCCATTTCTCTAGGAGGTGGGTCAAAAAGGATCTTGCTGTCATGGAGTGTGCTGCCTATGTTTTCCTCAACAGCGTTATAGTGTCTGGCCTTACATTTAGGTCTTTAATCCATTTTGAGTTTATCTTTGTGTATGATGTTAGGGACTGTTCTAATTTCATTCTTTTACATGTAGCTGTCCAGTTTTCCCAGCACCACTTATTGAAGAGACTGTCTTTTCTCCATTGTATATTCTTGCCTCCTTTATCAAAGATAAGGTGACCTTATGTGCGTGGGTTTATCTCTGGTCTTTCTGTCCTGGTCCATTGATCTATATTTCTGCTTTTGTGCCAGTACCATACTGTCTGATTACTGTAGCTTTGTAGTATAGTCTGAAGTCAAGGAGACTGATTCCTACAGCTCCGTTTTTCTTTCTCAGGGTTGCTTTGGCTATTTGGGGTCTTTTGTGTTTCCATACAAATTGTGAAACTTTTTGTTCTAGTTCTGTGAAAAATGCCAGTGGTAGTTTGATAGGGATTGCATTGAATCTGTAGATTGCTTTGGGTAGTATAGTCATTTTCACAAAGTTGATTCTTCCAATCCAAGAACAAGGTGTATCTCTCCATCTGTTTGTATCATCTTTAATTTCTTTCATCAGTGTCTTACAGTTTTCTGTATACAGGTCTTTTGTCTCCTTACGTAGGTTTATTCCTAGGTATTTTATTCTTTTTGTTGCAGTGGTAAATGGCAGTGTTTCCTTAATTGATCTTTCAGATTTTTCATCATTAGTGCATACGAATGCAAGAGATTTCTGTGTATTAATTTTGTATCCTGCTACTTTACCAAATTCATTGATGAGCTCTAGTAGTCTTCTGGTAGCATTTTTAGGATTCTCTATGTATAGGATCATGTCATCTGCAGAAAGTGACAGTTTTACTTCTTCTTTGCCGATTTGGATTCCTTTTATTTCTTTTTCTTCTCTATCTGCTGTGAGTAAGACTTCCAAATCTATGTTGAATAATAGTGGTGAGAGTGGGCAACCTTGTCTTGTTCCTGATCTTAGAGGGAACGGTTTCTGTTTTTCACCATTGAGAACGATGTTGGCTGTGGGGTTGTCATATAAGGGACATCCTAAAATTTAAAGAACTAAGTTTCCAGGCTTTTATATCAGAGTAAAAAAAAAATCATTTTGTGTTCTGAGAAGTCCTTTGATGGAAATTGAAAGAAAGGAGACAGATATAATGTTTTCTTATTTCCTGTTATTATGACTTAGACATACAGATCTAAGAAGTTTCCAAATGAAATTCTTTGCATTTCTTTAGAGTCAACTATGAAAGCATCAGTTTCAACATGTGACTTTCCTTACCTTATGAACAATCATAACATATGATTTACTCTCATCTTTTAATATATGAATACCAACTTAAATTGTTCTTTTAGCTATCTAGAGAAATTCCAAAATTAATGGACCTCTCCACTTTTGATATGAAATAAGTTTTAGTACAAGCAACCATTTGAGTACAACTCCTAATACAGAGATAAAGTAATATAAAAACTCAGAGCATTTAAAGAGTTCTCATGAAGTACTTGTATTAAAGCAGTTTACTTTCTCTTTAGACCCTCAATAACATTATTAAATCTTAACATCATTTTCTAGCTGTCCAGTACAAAAAAGATTAGAAGTAATACCTGAATATAGAGATGTGTAAAAGTATTTGGATGGAAGAGATACAACCTTTATTTAAAGAACAATCTAAAAAAATGAGAGACACAGTAATATTATGACAGTGTATCATAATAGATGGACTGAAATCATCAAATAAAGTTAAAATCATTCTATATCTTTCTACTTAGCAAGGTAGGAATGTGTATGGTATATTTTAGAATGCTTTTCTTCAAAAGTGGTTAAAGTTTTTTAAAATTTGACATCTAAGGAGGTAAATATCCGTTCCTTAGAAAATTAATTATGTCAAACATTTCATTTCCTAAAAATTGCATAAATGATATATTTATTTTCTTAACTTTTCCTTAGGATGGCTTGATGAAAATAGCATATACCTTTACCTATTTATTAGGTTGACTCTTTTTTGCCTGTAATAGTAAACTATGCTATGTTAGACTCAAAATGTCAAATAAATGGTGAGTAATTATGTTAATGCAGTGGATATGAAAGCAGCTTTTGTAAACTCTAAAATGTTATATGGAGTTCATTCTTGGCCATTTTTATCACCTTTAAGGCTGGCCCTTAAAGAAGAAGGATAGGTGAATATTAGAGGCCATATGCAAGCCAAATGACTTGGCCAAAGGTAGGGTAAACTAAGGGTAGACAGATGGACGTGGGCAATGGTGAGTTGGGTAGAGAGTAGTGATTGCTAAGAGTATGCAACTTTGTGGTCTCATCAAGTGCTGTTCTTCTCCTTAGCTTTTACCTCCAATCCTAATTTTTTTTAAAGTCTTTCTCCTGTTTATCACATATATAGGCACATAAAAAGTACTTATTAAAAATTTGTGGAAATATTAGAAACTGAGGAGTTTGAGCTTTATAGTGTGGAAAGCTTTTCAGATTTTCAGATTAGCAGTATTAACTGAATAGACTTTTCTACCTTTTAGGAAAATGACTTTAATGTGAATTAGCATGGGGAGATTAGAAACAGGGAACTCAGAAAGCTATTATGCCTTGGCCAAAAAGTTCATTCGGGTTATTCTGTGACAGCTTACAGAAAAACCAGAATGAACTTTTCAGCTAACCCAGTATAATCCAAATGAGAGATGTATGCAAGTTATGGGACTTTGAAAGGGAGAGAATGTTAGAAACAATGTTGGTATAAATTCAACATTGTTTATTAATTACTGACTGGTGACTGCCTATGTTGGGGGCTTTGTAACCTTGTAAAAAGGATAGGAATCACAGGTGTTTCTGAGGTTTCTAGAAAGTTTGATTCATTAACCAAGATATAGAGCAATTATCAAAGTAGGATTGAGAATGAATAAGGTGGGTTGTGTTTTGAATATGTTCACTTAGTGTTGACTGTGTGATATCCACTTAGAAAAGTCCCTCAGACAACTGGTAATAAACTATTTCCAACTTTATTTATCTATTATTCACATGTGAGAAGTGAGACCTAAGGAACATAATAGATATGAGCTGACACCATTAAATAGGTAAAGTCTCCAAAGGAGGTATCTGTACAGGAAGAAGACTGATGAGAACTGAAACATGGGGGAACAATAACAAAGTTGGGCCATAGAAGGGGAACCAGTGAAGGAGATTGGATAGAACACTAAAGCTGGAAGTCAAAAGAGTGAAGTATCCAACAAGACAAAGGATAGATCACTTAAACTATAGAAGTTAAAACAAATGTTCATAGTGATTTTTCTAAGAAATGTTAATTTTAAGAGTATTGTGTTAATTTTTTTAATTGCTGAAAGAGTTTTAAAAGGTAGAAAGTGAAAAATTAGTGCCCCTCTCCCCACTGTGTTCTTCCCTAGAGTATTAAATTTTTAATTTCTCCTGCATCTTTCTAATCGTTTTTCTTGCATATGCAAGCATTACTGTATTCCTACTGTCTGAAATGCAAATTTTTTCACATTTTAACGTTTCTGAAATTAGGATATATCTTACAATAGATATATATGTTAAATTTAATGAATTTTTTTCCAGAAAGGCTGATATTAAATGAATACCATTTGGAAGTCTAGGAATGGAAATAATATAAAATGTAAGTGAATAAAAAATAAAAGTACATGTATATTTATAATATATCAAATCAAGAAAATGTAGTTATCTAAGTAAAATAAATATATATGTATGTATGTAAAAAAATACATAAAATGATATACAATAAAATACATATAAGTATAAACATGTTTAATGTACAAGTGGAACTAGGAAGATATTTATTTAGAAATGCTTTTTAACTTTGAGATGTTTTTGACATACAAACATTCATATATAGACATAATTTCATATTTCATCAGTTCTAAGAGGTACTATTTTTTACTTTAAGGTCTCTGAATCCAGGTTATATTTTACCATTTCTAGCATCTTAGACTCAAAAATACAATGATTAAGTCTTTCTCTTGGCTGCATTCTTTCCATGGTATGAGTCTTTCATAATTTTCTAACCAGTCCCTTATTTACAAATTAGGGGTTTCTGTTATTGTTCATTATGATTTTTGGTTTTCATTTTGCTTTTAGCTTTTTATTATTACCAAAGATGGCTTAATTAACATTCTTTTTCTACTTTAAATGTTGTGTTTATTTCATTTTATATAAATGCCTATAAGCTATATTGCTAATTTATATACATTATTAAAATGTAATAGTGGTTAACTTTTTGGTTTTTGCCTTTTATCTTTTTTTCTTTTAATTTATTTTTGTTAATTCATATTGGAGTATAGTTGCTTTACAATGTTGTGTTAGTTTCTGCTGTACACAGAAATGAATCAGTTATATGTATACATATATCCACTCTTTTTTAGATTTCCTTCCCATCTAGGTCACCACAGAGCACTGAGTAGAGTTCCCTGTGCTATACAATAGGTTCTCATCAGTTATTTATGTTATATATAATAGTGTATATATGTCAATCCCAATCTCCCAATTCATCCCACCCCCCATTTCCCCCCTTTGTAACCATAAGTTTGTTTTGTACATATGTGACTCTATTTCTGCTTTGCAAATAAGTTCATCTGTACCATTTTTCTAGATTCCACACATAAGCAATATTATACAATGTTTGTCTTTCTCTTTCTGACTTAATTCACTCTGTATGACAATCTCTATGTCTATCCATCTCACTACAAATAACTCAATTTCGTTTCTTTTTATGGCTGAGTAATATTCCGTTGCATATATGTGCCACATCTTCTTTATCCATTCATCTGTCCATGGACACTTAGGTTGCTTCCATGTCCTGGCTATTGTAAATAGAGCTGCAGTGAACATTGTGGTACATGATTCTTTTTGAATTACGGTTTTCTTAGGGTATATGCCCAGTAGTGGGATTGCTGGGTCATATGGCAGTTCTATTTTTAGTTTTTTAAGGAACCTCCATACTGTTCTCCATAGTAACTGTACCAATTTACATTCTCACCAACAGTGTAAGAGGGTTCCCTTTTCTCCACACCCTCTCCAGCATCTATTGTTTGTAGATTTTTTGATGATGGCCATTCTGACTGATGTGAGGGATACCTCATTGTAGTTTTTTTTTTTTTTTTTTTTTTTTGCGGTATGCGGGCCTCTCACTGTTGTGGCCTCCCCCGTTGCGGAGCACAGGCTCCGGACGCGCAGGCTCCGGACGCGCAGGCTCAGCGGCCATGGCTCACGGGCCCAGCCGCTCCGCGGCATATGGGATCCTCCCAGACCGGGGCACGAACCCGTATCCCCTGCATCGGCAGGCGGACTCTCAACCACTTGCGCCACCAGGGAGGCCCCTCATTGTAGTTTTGATTTTCATTTCTCTAAGAATTAGCCATGTTGAGTATCTTTTTATGTCTTTGGAGAAATATCTATTTATATATTTTGCCCATTTTTTGATTGGGTTTTGGGGGTTTATTTGATATTGAGCTGCATGAGCAGTTTGTATATTTTGGAGATTAATCCCTTGTCAGTTGCTTCATTTGCAAATATTTTCTCCCACTCTGAGGGTTGTTTTTTCATTTTGTTTATGGTTTCCTTTGTTGTGCAAAAGCTTTTAAGTTTCATTAGGTCCCATTTGTTTATTTCTGTTATTTTCATTACTCTAGGCTGTGGAGATTTTTGCCTTTTTCTAATTCATTTTCCATATTCTAATCTAGGCCTTTCTAAAAAAGTAAATGTGATTATGACAATTATGTAATATAGTATATAAATTCTTATGATATTCCCTCCACTTGAAATACCCTACCCAAATTTTTGTTTGCCCGTGAAGAATTCAGGACTCAGCCTTGCTGTCATCTTGGAAAACTATCTTCAACCTCAAGAGTGTCTCCAGCATTGCTCAATAGCCCCCTATGCTTAACTCCTTTCAACATTTATCATAATTGTACTGCAGATACCTTATTTATTTTTCTGTCTCTTGTATTCGGCTTCCTTAAGATCTGGGACTGTGTAGCTAGCATAAGGAGTAGCTGCCACTTGATAGGTCAGTAAATATTGAAGGAATGAATAATACTGTGATTGTTTTTAAAGTGTTTCCAAATGTTTTAAAAATATTGGCTATGAAAAGTTTTGTTATGCTGAAAAGGAAAGTAAAAAGAGAAATTTACAAAGCTGTATGACTAGCTTGGAAGGAAATGAAAAATATGTTGGTATTACAAGTACATGCTTTTTTCTGGTTTTAGCCATCTTAAGAGGAAGCAGTAACTAAAATAAAAATGTGTTCAAGAGATCTGTTATCTGCTAGCCAAGGCATTGAGAATTACGGGTCAAGAAGTAGGTACCTTTACAAAAGAAAAATTACTAAAGGCTTTGGATAAAGAACTATAACTTTAGTCATTAGATGGCTAAGTATTACCTTCCATATGTGATAACCAGGATGTTCTTGTTATATTTCACTATATATACTGAGTGCTTACTCCTAAATGCTTCCTTCCCATACTTTACACATACACCAAAGGGAAGAAACAAACAAAGCAATCCTTTGTGCTTACGTTTCTCAGAATGATATATGAATTACAGCTTTAAGAGGAGGGCTCTAACCTGGGCTATGTTAATAATAGGAACAATGATAATACCATTTTTTCCCCTAACTGTTTATACTGAAATAGAAGTTGGCAATCTCTTATCCAACATGACTACATGATGGGTAGTAGTCACATGTACAGCACATTTCTCACTCAGAAAAGCATATCGGAATGCACTTAACTGAAAGAGAGGATATAATTTACAGTTGAACAATAGTATTAAATATTCCTTAAAGTAAAAATAAATTTTAAATGTTTTGCAAGTTTCAGTACTTATTTATTAATAATTAATTACTGTGACACTTTAGTTGAGAAACTGTACTTTAAAAACCACATCTACATATATTTCTTTACATGCATATAATACAGTACATATATTATTGACCCTTACAATAGACCTGTATTTTGGGTAGTAAAGGTCCTGGTATCCTGAAGGCCAATTACAAACACTTGTCTTTCCAAAGTCACATGTTAATTAGGATTGGAGAAGAAACTTAAGTCCCAAGTTTCTTCCTTCATGGGCCTGTCCTTTTTCCGTCATACCACATAGCCATGTATGGACTGAAAACGACAATCAGCACAAAAAGTAGCGTATAAATTTTCATATACAGATACTCAGATATACACATTCATGTATATGCATGTATTGCTTGTGAGTCAGTCTTTAAATATCTGAAAACTGTTTTACCAGCAGCAAATATCTGAAGCTTCACTTCCACCTCTCTCTTAGAAAAACCTTAAAGTTAATAGGTTTCATGTGTATGAAGTGTTTACACTTATTCTTATTCAGTGTACCAGCACAATTCCTGTTTCTTTAAGAAAAAAAAAAAAGTCTGGCATCTAATTGAATGCTCCTATCAGCACAATTGTTAAGATTTGATGCAAAGTTTTGATCTTGTAAGAGTTGAAGCTTTAACTCTATTTTTTTAGGCTATGAATTTCAGACTACTTTTTGTCATTTTTATAATGATCTCCAAAATGCCTTTATCTATCCATTCCCAATTTTGAAGATCTTAAAGTTCAGGAGAATTAAAAGCAGCAAAGAACTGTCAGCAGTGCTAAACAAGAAAACACAAGCTATGGCTGAGGGAAACTTAAGGAACTTCCTAACCAAAATAGTGACTCAGATCATAGTGTTACGTCTTAAAAGATAGGCTCAGTGGAAATACGGCTGACACGTTGTACAAAGAAAGTTGTCACTGGATTGAAAGTCACTGATCATTAAGAAAAAGGAATATTTTGTTGGTAATAAGTTTTAAAAACTTGGCAATTGATGAAAATATTGAAATTTGGGGGAAGAACTCATTAGTTCTGTATCTCCGTAGCTTTTTTGTGGCTGTACGCTATAAAAATTGATAATTCAGACATTAAGTATATTTTACTAAATAATTGACAGGACAAATGTAGAATTTGGTATTAATATTTAATTTATTATTAAATAATACAGGACTTTAAATTCTTTTTACTTTATGTACTAACTTCCATCTATAGAATACTTAAACATAATTTAATAGCCTTCTGAAATTTGGACTACCTACCTCCCTGACACTTTCAAAAGGTTTAATTTCCTGTTGTTTAAGTGTATGTGATTCAAATAGTTTTCAAATTTAAGAAATTTTGTGACATCACAGAGATTTTGGTGGCTTCTGTAGGCTTTGAAATAATTCTGTTATGGATGGAGCACAGTCTTTGCTCCATGGATCTACAAGCAAAGTCTCTGAACATTTAGGGAAATAATAGTTTCAAAGCCCATGCATTATTTTCTAAAAGAGAAAACTATAACCATTCTAACTATTTTGAAAAAAAAATGTTAATATACTATTTTAAGAAAATGTTAATATAAGTTTTAGGTAAATTGATTAAATAAAGTTCGTCTTCTGGTTTTTCTGACAGCTCTCAACTCTTCCTACATAGTACATTAGAAACACTGTACTTCTAGAAGTTGACACAGTATAGCAAATGCCTCTAGAATATCATCTTTAAGTGATAAACTAGGTCAGTGAAACCATGCACATTTATTTTCAATATATTGCTTCCTATAATGGGTATTTCTGTTTGTTACCATACAAACATCTAGAAACAAGTGTGTAGAAAATTTTCATCAAAAGTCATCAAATTTGAAACGTTTGTTTGAGATTGTCTAACTTGAAATATAAGCTGTATGATAGAAACAAAATTTACTCTGGGAACTGAGGACCTACCTCATAGACCAGTTAAATTATCATACCAAAGAAGTTCTTATGACTCCTGGTCAGGAGAGACAGGGATGTGTATTAACACACTGTACAAGGAGAAAACAGTGGTGTTAACTACAAGTGTCCAAACAAACGTCCAAAGGATGGACCTGCCAAATTGCAGACCTTGATTTGCAATCCAGCTTTTTCTCGTGTAGCATACTCCAGAGTGAGTAGCAGCAAGGATTTACTCACTTAATGATCATTAGTGATTCTCCTGGGCAAGGTTGAGGAGACCAGAGAATATGTAATAAATTTTAGAAAGCTCGCCAAAAGTGATTAGAGTCAAAATAGTTTGGACAGTTATTAAGTGAAGCTTCACTTACCTGAAAACTGCATTCATCCATAACATCTTCTTTCCTCATAGTAAGAGATGAATGAGAAATTCTTAGTCATAAAATGTGGTATAGAGGCCATTCAAAGGACTTATTTTGTTCCTATTTTTAAAGAGGATTTATGGTTCAAGTTATACTATCAACTAATTACAGTAATCACTTGTCCATGTTCAAAAATAGAAATTAATTAGAGCTTATTAGGTGAAAAGACTGTTGATTTTGCTGTCTTTAAGAACATTAGACTCTAAGCTTTTTTAGTTTAGGGACTGTCTGTTGGTCATCTTTATACTATGAACATCTAGATACCCTGTTTATAACGAATGTTCCATAAATCTTTAAGGAAGGAATGAAAGAATAGCCTTCATATGTATGTAATATAGAAAATCTATTTTTATTATTACTATTAATTTTTTTTTTTGGCTGCATTGGGTCTTTGTTGCTGCATGCAGGCTTTCTCTAGTTGCGACGAACAAGGGCTACTCTTCGTTGAGGTGCATGGGCTTCTCATTGCGGTGGCTTCTCTTGTTACAGAGCACAGCCTCTAGGCGTGCAGGCTTCAGTAGTTGCAGCATGCGGGCCCTAGAGCACGCGGGCTTCAGTAGTTGTGGCACGTGGGCTCAGTAGTTGTGGTGCACGGGCTCTAGGGCATGTGGGCTTCAGTAGTTGTGGCTAGCAGGCTCTAGAGCACAGGCTCAGTAGTTCTGGCATGTGGGCTTAGCTGCTCCACAGCATGTGGGATCTTCCCGGACCAGGGATCAAACCCGTGTCCCCTGCATTGGCAGGCAGACTCTTAACCACCGCGCACCAGGGAAGTCCCAGAAAATCAATTTTGTCTTAGTTATAAGGGTATCTTGTTTCTAACATAGCTTCCAGTTGTAGCTGTTTATCTTAGACATGAGTTTCTTAGAAATGGAGATTCTCATGCTTAGGCCCCACATTTTCTAATTCAGTAGATCTGGGATAAGGCTGAGGAATCCACATTTTATTAATAAGCACTGTGGATGATTATTTTACGGGTACTAAATGAACCATGCTGAGAGATACTGCACCTAAACCCATACCCAGCTCATACCTGAACTGCCACAGCCATTCTCTTTTCTTTTTCCAATTTGTATCAAACTTTACCTTTCTTTTTTTAAGTATAATATTGATATTTTTTTTACCTCAGTTCCCTGTAATATTGTATTTAACAAAATGTGGATCCTGGACCACCAGCATCAACGTCGGCTGGGTGATTTAATAAAGTATTCCCAGGAGAAATTGTTTATCAGTCATGTTCATAGTTGTTAGAACATAAAATCTAATTCTGTCCAGCATCTAGCACAGTGCCTGGCTCCTAAAATAGCCACACAATATCTGTTGAGTGAATAGATAGAAGAGAGGGAGGATGTTGGAAGGACTAAAAGATCTACTTGTTTTTCTATTTCCCAACCTGCAGTTGTTTAAGGTTTTTTTCTTTTAATGGAATGAGGGGCATATCAGGCAGAGGTAGGCATGCTTGCAGTAGACAACTAATAAGAAGAAATAGGGAAATGTTAGAAAAGATTTAAGAAGTCAAAAAGTATGGTCACCTGGGTCCTATTACAATAAGGGCAAATAGCACTACTCTCATTGACAGCTAAGGTCACCACTATAATTACAGCACAGTCACTGAATTTTTTTAACCAGAAGAGATTCCAATTTTAATAAGAATAAATTTGCATTATTAAGAAAAGTTATATTATTCTAAAAAGTTTATTCTATTAAGAATATAGGAAAATGTATTATGTGTATTTAGAAAAATGCCCTTAAATATTTTAAATGATGAATAGAGTGCTGTGCTTTAATTATCTGGAAAAATCTCCTTTACTTAAAGTTTCTAAGTCTTTGATGGTTCCAGATGACTGAGATGTTATAGTATCTTTTCAGCATGATGACCTCTTCACTTATGGGGTGTGTGTGTGTGTGTGTGTGTGTGTGTGTGTGTGTGTGTGTATGAGTATGTATGCCTATGTTCCTTTTGGGATACTATTCACTAATGACTACTTTGCACATTGTCATCTTAGAGTTAAATGTTTTTGATAAATAACTTTTATATTATTTTAGAGGAAAGAGCTTTGAAGTCAGACTTGAGCTATGATTCTGCCCATGTGACCTCTCCAACTTTGTTTCCTCACTAGCAAAATGGGAATAATTTGCTTGCTGCGTAGATCTATTGTATTATGGGGATTAAGTGAGATAATTCACTGAGCACAATGCCTCGCACATTGAAAGTTCTCAGTAAATAATCAAATCTATTTTTAGAAGATTGGAAAAAGAGAATTTTATATGTATTGTGGTACTTTTTTGTTTTTTGTTTTTATTTTGCGATACACGGGCCTCTCACTGTTGTGGCCTCTCCCGTTGCGGAGCACAGACTTGGGATGCACAGGCTCAGCGGCCGTGGCTCACGGGCCCAGCCGCTCCGCGGCATGTGGGATCTTCCCGGACTGGGGCACGAACCCGTGTCCCCTGCATCGGCAGGCAGACTCTCAACCACTGCGCCACCAGGGAAGCCCTGTGGTGGTGTTTTAGATCTGCTCCTTCGTGCTTTTATTTTTCTGTAGACTAAATCTACTTAGCCTACTGTTCAGAGTCAACTGTTCAAAAACTAGAATGAAAATAAAATACACATAGACAATGCATAAATTACTCTCTGTTGCTTTTACCTCTTAGTGTAAACAAAAGTTCTCTAGGCTTTCAATAGGAATGGATCTTTAGTGAAGTACATCCATATGGCAATTCTAAAATATAAAAATGAACTTTTTAATATTGAATAAGCATAAAAATCAAATTATGTTGCTCGAAAAGGAATACTCATACATCTTTTCCCATCTTGCATAACACAAAAATAGCTAACTGCTTTTGCTCATAAAAATCATATTTAGAGGGTGACTAAGCATGAGACAGTTCCCAAACAAATCTTTGAGAAAGTTATGCAGGAGTGAAAGTGAGATTTCAGTTGTAATCAGTTTCTCCATCTAGGTTATTTCAGTGACGGTAGACTGGTAAATTTCTTAAATCATCTGTTAGCCATACATCATTTTTCAAGATATTTTGTATCTCACTGGAATATTAAAACCTAATGTGATTTGTTTTTAACCAGAACCTGGTTTTGTAGGCTCTAGCTACAATGTTCTTCTTTCTTTTACAGGCACATGCATACATTTCCATAAGAATATTTGTTCATTTACATAAAATGCATGAAACAGAGAACACTTATCTGAAGGATGATTTAGTAATCTGTCATCTTATGTATTCATATACTATTGTTGCTACATAAAAATAATTGGATGGTCCATTTATTAACAATAAATTTTTTATTAGAAAGTGGGGATATTGATAGCACCATACCAGAATGTTACTTTAAAAAAAAATTCACAGTTAGTGTCTCAGAATACGTAATTTGAAGGGATTATACAATCATTTATAAAGGAAATAAAAAAAGTTTATCTCTGCTATTCCTGATCCTGAGGTCCAGTAATATTTTAATTTGTTTCTTCATCTTTTAAAGAAGCATACATATCATATTTTTAGGACAATCTTTGTATAAGTTTTTCTTATGGTAATCAAATGTCATTTAGGGTAGAATGTGTTTTCTTTTTTCATATTTCAAGAGATTCGGTTTTGTAGTTTACCTTAAAAACCTTATATTTACAAATTATACCATTTCAAGTAAGTTATTCTCAGTACAGTATTGAGGTATGAATTTGCCCTTGTTTATCTCCAAGTTTTAACTTTCATTTGGATAAACTTTCCTACTGTGACATTTCTGCCTTTACTTCATTTTCTTCTTTGTTTTTCTTGTCATTTTAGTTGTCAAACATAGAAAATAGAATGTATAAGTAAAACCATCCTATTTTCAGAAAAAAGGCAAGTTAAGCATACTATTTTTAACTTATTTTGAAAAGAAAAATAATTGTCTCGAAATTCACACTACATTACGAAAATTTATTTGCAAAGCACGGGTAATGAGGAGAGATATGTAAATTGCCATGCATGTCACAAAGAAAATATTCCTCTGGAGTTATCTGGAATGTGAAGAAAATATTTTTCTGCTAAATAGCTGTGTATCATCCAACCTTTGAACAAAATTTGACTTTACTTCTGCTTATCATGCCTAGCTCTTCTTTATCTTAATGGTTAGATAGGGACAGACATATATATATATTTACATTTATATTTTTAAATTCTTAGCACTGAAACAAGAAAGATATATAGTAATTTCTTTTAAATGTGTTAAATAAATGTGTGGTTTTTTTTAAATATCATATTGCTGAGTTTTACTTTTTAACCCTGTCTGAAACTCCCTCTATTTAAGAGGAACCCTCATATCACTGTGCAGAGTGACAACTGATATACTTCATTGGACTTCTTCCATATTATTTTATGTTCATTATTTATTTTGTTGTTTGCTCTTTTCCCTTTCCTTTCTTTTTACTGATTTGTTCAAATTACTATTAATTTCATTTTTCCATTTGTTATTATTTCCTTTTGTGCCTTGTTAATCTGGAAATGGTATGCTTTTTTATTTTAATACTCATTATCTGACTTATATTTCTCCACAGTTATATGAAAACCAGAAACCAAATAAACTTTCCACCAATCCCCTCTGTTCCCCTCTCCTAGATGAAAGCTTTAGAATGTTTTAATTCCCCACTCCATTCCCCTTCCCAAATGACCTTTAGAGTGACCTTTTACTTTCCTTTACCCCCCTTCCAACTCAGTTTTGCTGACATAATTCAGTACTTTTAGTTCCAGATTTATTACACTTTTCCTTTGCCATATGTCTCCTCTGTTTTAAGAATCCTTACTTCATAGTTACATTACAAATTCCCAGTCAATCATTTTCCATTTAGTTTTAACATATATATTGCAAGGCTATTGCCCTGTTTTCTGTTATTCATCATCTTCTGTCTTGGGGTGTCTATTCTGATTCATATGTTGTTTGGTTCAAGTACTTTTTTGAGTATTTTCATTAGATGGTTTAGATGAGTGGTATTATCTCTCATGGTTGGAAATCCACAGTTCTTTCTTCTAACCTGCACAGTGTATGATATATTTGGTTGGGCATAGAATTGTTTGTTGACAGTCTTTTCCTCAGTATAAGGATGTATATAAAACATGTCTAACATTGTGGAAGTCTGTGGAAATGTCTTAACTAGTTTGAACTTTATTTTGCCTAAAGCATTTTAAATTGACAAATCACTTAAAATTAGCGTCAGAATTAATTATAAAATAATTTTTGTAATGTCAGATTAGGTGAATGTATTTATGAAATATCCTTGAAATTGCTATAGGTTTTGTATAGCCTGCTCAAAGTAGCTTCAACCTGTACAGCAAAACAGAGTAAGGAAATAGCACTTTACTCTGGATTCCTCTTGAGTATCTCTTACTCTAAAGAGTAAGAGATCTTCAGATCCTAACATTTGGAGATCCTCCTACAAATAGAACGTCTTATCTGATTAAGCTGATTAACTCTCAGTGAAGCACACAGTTGACAAGTCCTACCCAGACACTTTCTTTTGGTGCTTCATTCTTAATATGAGTGAATGTCCAACAGTTCATTCCAACAGTTTTCCAGTAATTTAAGGAAAGCCTCCAACATGAAAAACATGATAAATCTAAACCAACAGAGGGAACTGACAATGAAGGTAGCCAGATAATTAAAATACAAAAGCAAAAAAAAGAAACATACACAAGTTAGAGAAAAACAAACTATATCCTCAAAGAGTTAAGGGAAAATATGGAGTCCATTAAATAAGAAAATACAAAATTCATTAAACAAGGTGCTATTTAAATTTTTTAAATTAGAAAAGGCAGAACTCTGAAGTTAAAAATACTATAACATAAATAAAATTTAATTATAAACTTTAATAGGCTGGAAAAGAAAGTATGGTGAGCTCCTAGAAAATAGAACAAGAAGCAAAGAATAAGAAACCAAAAGGCAGACAATACATGAAATTCAAGGCTTAACTAGGAGCCCCATGATATTGCAAATAGGGCCTCATAAAAGAAGAATAGAAAAAAGTAGAGGGGAAAAGAAATTGTCAATGAAATAAGATATATTATTAAATTTCTCAGAACTGAAGGATGTGAGTCTTCCCACTGAAAAAGCCCACTGAATACCCAGCACAATAAATGAAAAATATTCATACCACAGAAATTTTTCACAAAATTTCAGCATACCAAAGATAAAGGAAAAATGGTAAGAGCTTCCCAAGGGCAAGGAATGGGGATAGTTCACATCCAAAGGAGTATAATGGCATCGGACTTCTCCACAAATACACTGTGGAACAATTTCTTCAAAATTGTAACGGAAACAATTTTATTACGTAGAATTTTATCCCCAGACAAATCAAGTGTGATGGTAGAATAGAAAGAGTACTCCCTCCAACCCCCCAAAAATACTTTCCATGTACTGATTCCTAGGAAATTACTGCAGAATGTGATTTTGCTAGATGATTAAGTAAATTATGACGGAAAAAGACGTAGACAACTGAAAATAAGGGATCCCACTCAGGAGAGGGATAAAGAAAAGTGTCAGCATGGCTGCTATTCAGCAAACCAAAAAGACAACCAGTTAACATTGTACTCTTAAAAGAGAACCTTCAAGAAGGAACTCCCCAGGAAACAAAGGAAAGTGATATGTTTGAGCATATAGAAAAAATATTGATATGCATGTTGCAGTGATGTTGGAAGAGTACATAATAATTGTATTAAGTACCTAGAAGACTAGGTTAGTGAAAAAAATGAGGAAATTATTAACTCCAGAGAAAAAAATAGGCATGGACCTAGTTCACTTCTTGCCCTGTAGTGTTTATAAGTCATGTTACGTAAACATTGGCTATTCGATTAACCCAAAATTATAACATTATTTTGGCATCAGAGATGTATAGAAATGTGGGATAAGTGTACAGAAGAGTTAAGTGTTCATGTATGATTGGGAATCAACCAATAGTGTTTAAAATTGACAAGTGAAGAAATAGAAGAATAAGAATATCATTTAGAAATATATAGGTTAATCCCAAAGGAAAAAGCCAGAAGAGTTGAGCATGATTGCCTATGGGGACATAGAATAGAAAGGTATGTGGCAGAAGAATGCTGTTTTTCACTAGAAGTCTTTTAATATTATTTTACTTTATAAACTACATACATATGTTACCTTGATAAAAATAAAATCAATTTTAAAAATACAATATCCTACTTTTTGTGAAAGAGTTAATTTTGTGTTGTTTAGCCCTCTTCTATTCATGATTTGACTTGAGATCTTCTTTTTTTTTTTTTTTTTTTTTTTTTTTTTTTTTTTTTTTTAAGGCATTTACAGCTATAAACTTCCCTCTGAACACTACTTTCATTGAATCATACTGGTTTTGGTGTATTCTGTTTACATTTTTATTCATTTAAAATATTTTCTGATTTCTCTTGTGATATCTTATTTGACTCATTGATTATTTAGGAATGTGTCATTTAATTTCCACATATTTGTGAATTTCCATGTACATTTAAGAATGATAGTCTACTGTTGTTGGTTGGAGTGTTCTATAGATCTCTGTTAGGTCCCATTGATTTTTAGTACTCTTTACGTCTTTTATTTCCTTACTAATTTTCTGCCTAGTCTGTCCATTGTTGAAAATGGAATAGTGGAGTCTCCAGCTATTATTGTTCAATTGTCTATTTTTTCCCTTCAGTTATGTGAGTTTTTGCTTCAAGTATTTTGAGGCTTTTTTGTTAAGTGCATATATGTTTACAACAGTTATGTCTTTCTGATAAACTGACTCATTATTATAAAACGTCCTTCTTTATCTCTAGTAAAAATTTTTGTCTTAAAGTCTCTTTTGTCTCATATTAGTGTATCCATTCCAGCTCTCTTTTGGTTACTGTTTGTATGGCAAATTTTTCATCCTTTAAGTTTCAACCTATTTTTGTCTTTGAATCTAAAGTGTTTCTCTTGTAGACAGTATATAACTGGATCATGTTTTTTAATCCATTCTGCCAGTTTCTGACTTTTCATTGGGGTGTTTGTTTGTCCCATTTATATATAATGTAATAACTGATAAGGTAAGAATTACATCTGCCATTTTGCTACTTGCTGTCTGTGTTTTTTATGGTTTTTTCCCCCTCTTTCTTCGTTATTACCACCTGTTGAGTTTGATAGATTTTTTTTTTTTAGTATACCATCTTAATTCTCTTGTTGCTTCTTTTACTGTATTTTTCAGCTATTTTCTTAATGGTTGCCCTGGTGACTATAATTAACATCTTAACCTAAAACAATCTAGTTTAGATTAATACCAACTTAATTTCATTGTAAAAACTTTGCTCCACTATAGTTTCATTCCCTTCTTTACTTTGTACTACTATTGTCATATAAATTACATTTCTTATACACTATCAGTCCACCAACAAAGTTTTAAAATTATGCAGCTGTTTTTTAAATCTTATAGAAGAAAAGAATTACAATAAAAATGTATATTTATACTGTCTCTTATACTTATCTATGTAGTTACCTTTACTGGTGCTTTTTGTAGTGTAGATTACAGTTATTGTCTAGTATTAGGCTGAAGGATTCTCTTTTTTATTTCCTGGGCAGAACTGCTAGCAACATATTCCCTCAGTTTTTGTTTTTCTGGAAATATCTTGATTTCTCCTTCATTTTTGAAGAATAGTTTTGCTGGATGTAAGATTCTTTTTTGACAGTTGTTTTCTTTGAGCACTTTGAATATGTCATCCAAGTGCCATTTGGCCTCCATGGCTTCTGATGAGAAGTCAGCCTTTAATCTTACTGAGTGTCCCCTGTACACGATGAGACTATTTTCTATTGCTGTTTTAAAGATTATCTCTTGTCTTTGTTTTTTGACATTTTGACTATGATGTGTTTGAGTGTGGATCTCTTTGAGTTTATTGTATTTCTGTTGAGCTTCTGGTATATTAAGATTAATGTTGCTTTTTTCAGTATATTTGGGGAGTTTTCAGTCATTATTTCTTCAGATATTCTTTCTGCTCCTTTCTCTCTCTCCTCTTCTTCTGGGACTTCTGTTTTGCATTCCCTGGGATGCTGGATGCTGTCCCACTGGTGTCTGTGGCTCAGTTAATTTTTTAAAATTCTTTTTACTTTTTGCTTCTTACATTGGATAATCGCAATTGACCTGTCTTCAAGTTAACTGATACTTTTTTCTGCCAGTTTATATATGCTATTCAAACTTTAGTTATTTTACTTTTCAATGCCAGAATTTGTTTTATTTTTTTTTAAATTTTCTCTCTTTATTGTGATTCAGTAGTTGGTGAAACATCATTTGCATATTTTCATTTAATTCTTGGACTTTTTTTTTTTTTAGTTCTTTGAACTTATTATAGGTGATTTAAAATCTTGTCTAATAAGTCTAACTTTGGGGCTTCCTCAGAGACAGTTTCTATTGATTGCTATTTTTCCTATTTATGAACCATACTTCCTTGTTTGCATATCTCATATTTTTTATTAAAACTTGACATTTTGAATAATTATCAACTCTAGAAATCAGATGCCATCCTCCCTAAGGTTTGTTATTGTTGCTGTCTCTGTTGTTGTTGCTACTTGGTTTTGTTTTTTGTTTTTTGGTTTTTTTTTTGCGGTACGCGGGCCTCACTGTTGTGGCCTCCCCGCTGCAGAGCAGAGGCTCCGGACGCGCAGGCTCAGCGGCCATGGCTCACGGGCCCAGCCGCTCCATGGCATGTGGGATCCTCCCGGACCAGGGCACGAACCCACGTCCCCTGCATCGGCAGGCAGACTCTCAACCACTACGCCACCAGGGAAGCCCCGCTACTTGCTTTTTAAGTGATTTTTCTATAAAGTCTGTATTATTTGTTATTTTTGATCACTAAAGTCTCTGTTCTGTTACCTTAGTAGCTATCTAATGATTGATGGGAGGTTGAACTAATAAATCTCTTAGCCTTTCCTGAGAAGGCTCTGTGTATGTGTTGGGGTATGTTCTCAATGCTCCACCAGGCAGTTTACAACTCTGCCTTAGACTTAGCCTTCACTTTCTCCTTACACAGAGCCTCAAAGTCAGCCAGAGGTGAGAGCTTAGAACCTTCTCAAGTCTTTCATGGTCATGCACAAAGCCCTATGCCTGTTCATGACCCTCCAGGGTATGGTGGACCTTTTCATAGCCCTTTGTGGACATCCCATTCTCCAGTTTTCCCTTTAATTTTTTTGATCAGCCTCTTGTTAGTCCCAACTATCAAAGCCACCTCCAATAGCTTTAGTGTTAAACAATTGCTGCTGATTGTCCTCAACAAATGCCCTGGGGGAGGACTGTTTTTACAGAGGTAGGTCTGAGTCAAATGAAATGAAGTTCAAAATGGAACCATGTAATGACCTGCAAGATTAGTCACATAGTGACAGTTCTCTGGGCATGGACATTTTGGGGAACTCTAAATCTGTACTAATCCCTTAAGTGGCTGATAAGCTGCAAGTTTATATAGCTACCAGAATTATGTGGCTCTTGGTTTTCAAGGCTACTCCAGAACCTGAGAGGGGAATGGGATTAACAAAAATTAAAATGTCATAAGATTTGCTCTTCTTACCAAGATTCAGCCATTTATCTTGAATAAACAGTCCTTGGATTGTCATTAAGCCTTCAGTTAATTTCCAGAGTTTTGAAAAAGGTGATTTTGATAGTTTTTTCCAGTATTATCATTGCTTTTATGCAGAAGCTATTTTTGGATGTCTTTATTCTGCCATTCCAAATATTGATCTCTGTTCTTTAAAAACAATTCAGATAGTACAAATAGAACAAAAGAGTACTGTAAATAAGATTTCTACCCTAAACACCTTTTTTCCCCAGTCCCAACTGGAATATTAACTAGTATTAGCAATTGTGTTCTTCATAAATATATGCCTAGAGAAGCATATATGTGTAAAGAGATAAGATCTATGTTTCCTTTTATACATATAGAAATATACTGTATACTATAGTCTATTGCATTTTCTTTGCACTTGATAATTTACCTTAGGTATTGGTCCATATTGATCCATATTGATGAAGCTATCTCAGTCTGGTTTTGCTCTTGTTGTAGTTGTTTGGTATTCCACGATGGATAGTCCATTACTTATGCATTTTCTAGTATCAGATATTCAGGTTGGTCTACTGTTTTGTTATTTCAAACAACAATGGAGTGAACATTATTGCATTTACATCTTGACCGTGTGTGCTGACATCACTATTGGATAAATCCCTACCTATGTAATGTAAGATGTATTTGTTTTTAAATTTTGATGGATGTTGATAAATTGCTGCTCCAGTGATGTTTCATCAGTTTATACTTCTGTCCCTGGTAAAAGAGAATGCTGTTTCTCCTCACCCTTGCCACATTGTATTACAAAATACATTTTGCCAATTTCGAAGATGGAAAAATATATCATTTTAATTTTCTTCTCTAATACCTTTTTACATATTTGTAAATCTTCCTCCACCACCACACACCACCCTTAAGAGTGCCTCTTTTCATATCCTTCATTCATTTTTTTTAAGCAAGTTTTTGATTTGTAATAGATCTTTGTGAGTTAGGGTGATTAGACTTTAGGTCTGTTTTATGTATTACAAATATTCCTATCTCTAGTTGATTATTTATCATTTGGCATAGTTTACAGTATTTTTTTTCTTAATTTTTTAAAAATAGTCAAATTTTTTAGTCTTCTTCCTGTGGTTTTATGTCTTTTTAGAAAGGTCTTTGCTTTTTCTAAGTTTATGAAAATTCAAACAATTTCTTCCAAGAACTTATTGTTCCATTTATTCATTTGACTGGTTCATTGTTTGTGAGTGCTAATGAGTTGTCTCTGCACCATTCCCCTTGATTTAAAATGCCACTCCTTTTGGACACTACATTCTTTTGTGTATAAAGAATATTTCTGGACTCTTCATTCTTTGCCATTGATGTCTTTGCCAATTTGTCCCTTCTCTAGTGCCAAATTTTAATGTTTATTTTTTCCATAAGACCTTCAGAATCAGCTTGTCTAATTCTGTTTCCTTCTTGAAGAAACAAATCCTGTTGTTACTTTTGTTGAAATTACATTAAAAAAAACAGTGATCTCAAATTTTTGCATGTATCAGTCAGGATCATGTGGAAAGTTTGTTAAAACATAGTTTGTTCGACCCTACCTTTAGAGTTCCTGATACACTAAGTCTGGGCTGGGGCTGGGAAATTTGCGTTTCTAAAAAATCCAAGGGTGACATTGATGCTGCTGGTCTGAGGCACCATACTTTGAGAAACACTGCAGTAAATATATTTATACATTAATTTTGGGATAGTTGTTACCCTTCCAGTGTTAACATCATTCTAACAACAAGGTATGTTATGTCATTTTTGTCCTGTTTTCCCAGTAGAATTTCAAAGTTCTCTTTGTATTGATCCTACTTAAGTTTTAAGTTTATTCCTATGCAGTTTATTTTTTGTTGCTTTTGTAATAAAGGTTAGTTTATTGTTTCACTTAATATCAGAGACATCCCTCCTTTATTTGGCAATTTGTGAATTATTGTTTATTTATGGTTAACAGTTCCTCCTTGTTCAGCTTCTTGCAGTGGAAGTGGGAGTAGTTTTAAGTTACCATCTGGGAAATTGGAGGAAACAGGGAAAGAAAGGAAGGTGAGCTGTGATAAGCAGATGATTCCAAAGTTTTCCCCACTCATGGCTTAAAATGTATTGCCCACATGTGTTTCTACTGCTGGAAAAATTAGTTGGGATAACTAACTTCTAAAATACAGTAAAACCTCTGAAAAGTGTAGTCCTTGCTTAACACTTAAGATGAATTACTAATATTTTTTATTCAAATAGCTTGAGCTCTAAATATATGTATATTTAGAGGGCAAAGGGCAGTCCCAGGCAGGGTGAAAGTCTTTATCAATTCCAAGGACAAAGAATGAAGGAATGATGACTAACAAAAAGATACTCTTACTTTTACAGAAGGCAAGTACCTTTCAGGACCATAGCAATATGCTGCTAAATATTATTGCCTAGACTGAGGATATCTGAAGATTATTTTTAAGATCTGAAAGATAGATTTTTAAAATTCAGTCTAAATTTTCCTGCCATATAGTATAGTCCAATTTAGTATTTCCCAATCAGGCTAGTATCTCTTTCCTTCTTTTTTCTATTGGTAAGAGAAATAAAAAGAAATGGAAAACACACATCTCCACCCTGTTCTTCAATAGTAGGATCATATCATACTATGGTTGAGGATTTTCTTGGTTACTGTGGTAGACACAATACCAAAAATGATGCTCCCCAAAGATGTCCATGTTCTAATCTTCAGAACCTGTGAATGTGTTACCTTAAATGGCAAAGGGGAATTAAGGTTGCAGGTGAAGTTGAAGTTGCTAATCAGCCAAACCTTAAAAAAGGGAGAGTATCCTGGATTATGCAGGTGATCCCAGTGTAATCATGAGTCTTCAAAAGTGAAAGAGGAAGGCAGGAGAGGAGGTGAGAGTGATTTCGTGTGAAAAGGAAGGACTCAACCTGCCCTTGCGGGCTTTGAGAATGGAGGAGGGAAAAACAAGCCAAAGAGTGTGTGAGGCCTCTAGAAGCTGGGAAAGGCAAGGAAACTGATTCTCCTTAAATGCCTCCAGAAAGGAATGCAGCTCTGCCAACACCTTGATATTAGCCCAGTGAGACCCATGCAAGATTACTAACCTACAGAACAACAAGGTAAGTTTGTGGTAATTTATTTTGGCAGCAAATAGGTAATTAATGCAGTTACTAAACGATTAGGACAGAGCACTCACAAATATTGCAGATTTGCTGTGTTGGTAAACATTTAACGGGCAGGTAAAGTTATGCTTAATATGCTACCTGCTTCCATTTTTTTTCTCAAATTGTTAGAATTTGTCCAGAATTCTAAAAGTTTAACTTTTTTTTTTTCCAGTTAACATTACATTTTCTGGAAGTTTAATAACTCAGAGATTATTTAGGGCAATACTTCTTCTATCTGCAATTACTTATCTGGAAATCTGAACTATTTGCAGAGTGACTAAGGACCTCCTTGGAAAATTAGCCTGGAAAACAGCTGAGTCAGAATTAAGACTTTGAGCTTCGGAGTTGGAGGCTCAAACACTTAGAATGTTTGCTAGGACTGGCTATGTGACATTGGATAAGTTATTTAACCCGTCTATGCCTCTTTTTTCTTATAATAGAACTTAAATTATAAACACGTGGTGAGGACTACATAAAATGACATATGTATAGCAGTTAGCATGGTTCTGGCCCATAGGCAGAAAAATTATGAATTGAAGATACAGATACTCAAATTTAAAAAATCATTTTAGTGCCTTTCATCATAAAAGCAAAAACTCTAGACAACTCAAGAGTTCCCAAAGGCATAAACACAGCCAGTAATAGTCATAATGGTATTCTTGAGTTATCAAGTGTAAGCTTTAAAATTTTTTCTTTTAAAGATTTTTAAAATATGTGAGTATTGGTGCTTAAAGTGGCAAGCTTTTTGTACCTGGAAAATTAATTACACGGAAAATTAATTTATGTGGAATTTATATTGAGTGTCAAATGAACAAAATATTTTTAAGTGTGTTTTCATTATGACTCACACCTTAGCTCCTTCACTTGTTATTCATCTATACAGCTTTGAGCCACTTACCCTTTCTGACCCTAAGCTTCTTCTATAAAATTTAGGTAATAGAATAGCTACCTGGCAGTGTGGTTGGGAGGATTCGAGATATGGTATATTTTAGCATGAAGCATCTTGCATAGCATATAAGTAGGTGCTCAGTAAGTGGTAATTATTCTTGTGATTATTTTGTGCTCTTCTAAGACTGCATTGCCTCAACACTGACCTAGTTATGAAATCCTATGGATCGTCCTCTTCCTTTATTTTAGTTTCTGTTATATTTGATGCTATTGAACTTCTTGAAATTGTTTCTTTTCCCCTTTTCTAGGGTTCTTCCTACTCCTGTGGGTATTCTTCTTCAGATTTCTTTGCTTGCTCTTCTTCCTTTGCCCACTCCTTAAATACTAGTGTTTCCCAATTTCCATAGGTCTTTATAATTTCCTTTTTCCTCTACACATTGTCTCTGGGTATGAAATGCTTCACGGCACCAGCTGAAAGCTTTTCCCTGAGCACCAGTTGGGATATCCCACAGATGTCTCCTAATGAAGTATATCTAAGAATGAACTTATAATCATCTCCTGCATACTTTTTCTTTCTTCTCTCTGCCCATATGGACAACACTGTTCATTCATTCAATCAATTAATTCAGTATTCATTGAGTGCCTACTCTATTCTAAGCCCTGGGGATACAGTAGTGAAGTAAACAAATTACAAATCCTTACCCCTCAGGGAACCTATTTCTAGTGGGAGGCAAAGAAAATAAAATATGTTATGTTGTGTGTCTGATATTGATAAATTCTGTGGAGAAAAATAAAGCAGGGAAGAGAACTAAGGAAAGCCAAGATGAGGATAAAGTTTGCAATTCTAAGTAGGATTTGGCAGGGAGTCAATCACTAAAAAGGTGCCATTTGAGCAAAGATCTGAGAAGGTGAGGGAGCAAGCCATGTGGATATCTGGAGGAAGATTATTTCAGGATGGGGAAGTAGCAGCTGCACACTGTGAGGCAAGGGTGTGCCTGGCATTTTGAGGAAACAACAAGGTAGCCATTGTGCCTGGCTTGTGTGAGGGAGAGAGCAGTAGGAGAGAGGTCAAAGAGTTATAGGAAACATGATTCTATTGGTCCTGTCTATACTTTTCTTAAAAATAGGGAACTAGCCTTCACTACTTAATCTATCATTCTCCTTTCATTTCCTCCTCTTACATCTAGTAACTCACCAAGTTTTACAGATTACAACTCCTATATTACGCTCCTGTCTATCCTCTTCATTTTCACTGCTTTTGCCTTAGTTCAAGCCTTTATTATTGATCAGCTAACTGACCTGCTGCTAGCCTCACACTTTATGTTCATCACTCATTCAAGAGATTGTTTTGAACAACTTGTGTGTTCCAGGCCCTGCGCTAGGTATTGTGGATATAATGGTCATCAAGCTAGACATGACCATTGTCCTTAACAAAATTCACAGTAATTGGAGAGAAAATCATACAGGCAGTTAGTAACATGACTGTGTAATAAGTGATTTGAGATTGGAAGTTCTAGCAGTCTTAGTACTTAGTGGTGGGTGGGCAACTCTGATTTATGAGGGTTAGTGCAAGCTTTCCAGGAGAAATTATCTTCCAGTTGAGATCTAAAAGATAAGTGGGAGGGCTTCCCTGGTGGCGCAGTGGTTGAGAGTCCGCCTGCCGATGCAGGGGACACGAGTTCGTGCCCCGGTCTGGGAGGATCCCACATGCCGCGGAGCGGCTGGGCCCGTGAGCCATGGCCGCTGAGCCTGTGCGTCTGGAGCCTGTGCTCCACAAGGGGAGGGGCCACGACAGTGAGAGGCCCACGTAAAATAAATAAATAAATAAAAATAAAAGATAAGTGGGAGTTAGACCCTCAAAGTGGGAGTTAGACCTTTCCAAGCTAAGGGACCACTTGTGTGAATGCCCAGAAAATAGAACTGAATGTAGCATAATGTGACCTTCTAGAGGACAGAGGAGAGTAGCTCAGACTCAAGCTGGAGAGGTACAAAGAGCCAGATCATGTCTAGTATCTTCAGGTCCTTTTAAAATGTTCAGTTAATTCATTTGTTACCAAAATGATCATTTTTATGACTTGAATATAGTAATTTAGAATTAAAACCCACCAATGACTTCCT
The DNA here is from genome assembly GCF_025265405.1 of Mesoplodon densirostris. Taxonomy (NCBI): domain Eukaryota; kingdom Metazoa; phylum Chordata; class Mammalia; order Artiodactyla; family Ziphiidae; genus Mesoplodon; species Mesoplodon densirostris. Next base: position 68,959,655 of record NC_082668.1, read on the forward strand.
ATTGGCTTTATGTTAAATTCAAGTTCTATAATATAGCACACATTCTGTTTTATTTATTTATTTTTTATTTGAGGTAACACTGATTTATAACATAAGTTTCATATGTACAACATATTTCCACTTCTGTATACCCTACAGAGTGCTCACCACCAAAAATTTAATTTCCATTCATCACCATCTGGTTGATCCTCTTTACCCATTTCACACACCCCCACCACGCACTCCTTACCCTCGGGTAACCACTACTGTGTTCTCTGTATCTACATGTTTGTTTTTGTTTGATTTGGTTTGTTCATTTATTTTGTTTGTGTTTCAGATTCCCCATATGAGTAAAATAATACGATATTTGTCTTTCTCCATCTGACTTATTTCACTTAGCAGAATACCCTCAAGGTCCATCCATGTTGTCACAGACGGCAGATTTCATCCATTTTTATGGCTGAGTAGTATTCCATATACTTGTATGTGTGTATATATGTATAAATATAAATAAAAACAAATATATATATATTTTTCACATCTTCTTTATCCATTTGTTGATGGGCACTTAGGTTGTTTCCATATTTTGGCAATTGTAAATAATGCTGTGAAGAACATAGGGATGTATATATCTCTTCAAATTAGAGTTTTTGGATTCTTTGGACAAATACCCAGAAGTGGGATAGCTGGATCACATGGTAGCTCAATTATTAATATTTTGTGAAATCTCCATACTGTTTCCCATAGTGGTTGCACCAATTTACGTTCCCAGCAGCAGAGTGTGCGGGTTCCCTTTTCAGCACACAGGGTTCATTAATCTGCCTTTTGCCTCTTCAGTGTCAGCCCCCTAAGACCCCACTTTTACGTTTATGTACTAGTAGTGTGGAACTGCTTGTAATTACCCTCCAGAACACAGAAATTTTAAGTCTCCAGGCCTTAGCAAATACTTGGAATATTCTTTGGCCCTTGCCAACTTCATGAATTCATTTTTGCTTTCAAAATTAATCTCAAATGTCTTCTTCTCTAAGAATCTTTCCCTGAAAACTCAAAGCTAATCATTTCCTCTTCTTTGCTACCACCCACTTCTATGTGATCTTTTCATTGCAATTATCTCAATCTGTAACAGTTTGTTTATATGTTAAACTTCTCCACTAGTGTGAATTCGTTGAAGGTCTATGGGTTTTTTGTTTTTGTTTTCATCTGTGTATCCTTAGCCCCAGTATAGTGCATGGCACTTAGCCACACTTAACAAATGTTTAGTGAATTTAATATAATAAATTCTTAGAGCTATAATTCTCAGAGACTATCCCACCCAAATCGATCTCATGTATGAATCTGAGTTGCATCTTTTTAAAGAATCTAAAGGCATTACATTCTTAATTTAGCATTATCTTTAGTTTTGACTTTCAAAACTTGCAGAAATTTCCCTATCATACTTGTGCACTCTTAATCATTTTTAGTAATTTTAGAATTCCTTTACTTTTAGCCACAGAGTGATAGGCTCACTGTTAAATATTTAAATCATTTTCTAAATTAATATTTGAATGAAAATATTTGTCATTTTTGTTTTCTTATAATAATGCTTTATATTTTTCATCTCTGCTTACTATTTTTTAAAAACTTAGTGTTTTATCATAGACAATGGAATGATTTCACCAATGTAGGTATGTAAGTATCCCAAAACACAAAACTAACCTTCCTGGCACTTCCAGAGACCTTGAATAATTTCAAGTTTAACCTCATCCGAGCCCATGTATCCCTTACATAGGAACCTTTAAAGCATCCATTGTAAAAACTACTGCAGATGCCTCATAGAATCTCAGAATTGTCTCATTACTATTAGACAGTTCTGAAAAGAAGAAACATAGATGGCAAGTAAATATTTTAAAAATCAAAGCCTTACTGTTCATCACTGAAAATGAAGAAAGATATTTTGTAAAAACCTTTCTTGGTGTCAAGGTTTTTTACTTTTTAATATACTTGGAAATAAGTGTACTATGAAAGGGGTTCTCTCAGATACTGCTGATGAAAATATAAATTGGCCTACTTTTTGAAGGCAGTTTAACAGTATATATTGAATTTTTTTAATGTTCATTCTTATTAATACCTCAAAATATTCATCCTGATGGAAATGTTTCAGAAGTAATGGTGGTTGCACAACATTGTGAATGTACAAAATGCCACTGAATTGTTCACTTTAAAACAGTTAATTTTATGTTATGTGAATTTTACCTCAATAAATTATGTTTTAGAATATTCATCCTAAGGAAATAATATAGAAATGTTAATGAATAAGGATATTCCATTCAGCATTATTTATAATAGCAAAAATTTATAAACAAAATCAGGGCTTCCCTGGTGATGCAGTGGTTAAGAATCCTCCTGCCAATGCAGGGGACACGGGTTTGAGCCCTGGTCCGGGAAGATCCCACATGCCGCGGAGCAACTAAGCCCATGCACCACAACTACTGAGCCTGTGCTCTAGAGCCTGCGAGCCACAGCTACTGAAGCCCACGCGCCTAGAGCCCGTGTTCTGCAACAAGAGAAGCCGTGACAATGAGAAGCCTGCGCACCGCAACGAAGAGTAGCCCCCGCTCACTGCAACTAGAGAAAGCCCGCGCATGGCAATGAAGACCCAACACAGCCAAAAATAAAAACAAATAGATAAATAAATTTATTAAGAAAAAAAATTTATAAACAGAATCAAAGCCTAACAGAAAGGGAGCAATTATATATGATACATCTTTATGCTAGTCAACTATTCAGCCATTGCAGATAATATTTGTAAAGAATTTTTAACGAAATGGGGAAATGCTCGAGAATATGTCATATGAAGAACATTGAATACAAAATTATACCTTTGGACAGTTTTGTAAAACAAGTGTACATAGAAAAAGATGGGAAGAAAATTGTGAGTATTCCTTGAGCTCCTTTAAGTACATGAAGCCCTTGTCCTTGGGTTTAAATGGCAGGCTTTCCATTCGAGTCTCTTGCAGTTGACTCTGTTAAGATCATCAGCCCTGGGGGCTCCAATTTTGTCAGTGGTCTGTTCATTATATCCAGAACCTTAACCATCATGGTACAAAGAGCCAGAATAGAGAAAATGTTATTAACATACTAAATTGGGGGGTTAGACTTGGCAGTTTTTATTATCTTTTAGCTTTAAATAGGTTAAATAGGATTGGGGGGCTCACATGGGGGGAACATGAAATTTATTGAATATTTACCATGTGTCCAACTGTATACTAAATACATTCACATTCATCATCTCATGTAATCTTCACAGAAACATTGCAGAGTTAAAACTTTATATACCCACTTTACAGAGAGGAGAACAAAAAGTTGAATGTTCTGCTCTGGTTTATACAGAGCAAGTGTAAATTGAGTACAGTTGAGTACTAAATTGAGTAAATTACTAAATTGAGTAGTCAATTGAAGCTCAAACACTAGTACCCTACTTCTAAATCTGTGCTTTTTCTACTACATAACATAGGTTTCATTTTTCTGTGCCACGCTGGACATCACTACCACAAAGCCTCAAATACAAATAGTCCTCAATTTGCAAATAAATTGTGTTCTAAGTATGTTTCTCAGTTAGAAGTGTACATATTAAATGTCTTTTCTCATAGGTATAGCATTAAACTCATTGTTTCAACCCCCAAGAGTGTCATTTCTCAGGTCTGAATTGGCAAATACTTAGTACTTAGGATGCCACTCCCATGGCAGTTGCTAATATTTATTGAAATTTTCCACGTGCCAGGCACCGTTCTAAATTCCTTACTTAGTAAAGATTTTATTCATCTCAGCAACCCTAGTAAACACCAGTATTATTCATGTTTTCATATAAGGAAGCTGAACACAAGGTAACACAGGTAATTAATGCCAAAGCCAAGATTTGAATCCAGGCAATCTGAGCTTGACTGGCCCTAGTATCCTTCTTAATACAGTGTTCGTGGCAGCCACTGAGAAATCCAAATTGGCGCTCATGCTATTTAAAATTTGTCTGTGTTGTAAAAATGTGTAATGTACATTAGCTGTCAACCCTGGCTACACATCAGAAATACCTGTGGGGTTTCTAGGCATACAGAGGCCCAATCCAACTGTGGACAAAATGAATCAATATCTTCTAGGGTGGGTTATGGATATCTATGTTAAGATGTTCCACAGATGATTTGGGTGTGCAATTATCTCATGTATACACAAAGCAATTGGAATTGTCATGGTATCTCAGGCTCTCATAGGCAAGAGTTTTTTAATATAACATTTACAACAATGTTAAGCAAGGTAGTATTGCTTATTGATTGGTAGTGTGGCCTCTGGAACTAGACTTCCTGACTATAATTTTTTTAATTTTGTTAGTTTTCCGCATGTGACTTAATTTTTGTAAACCTTAGTTTCTTGATGCATGAAATAAAGTTGGTTTTGTTAAGTAGCATGCAGGGTTGTTGTTGAGGATCAACAGGATAAATACAAGTAAAGCAGTTCAGCACAGTACCTGACAGTAAAGGTACCAAAGTTTAAGGTAGTTATGTAAGTGTACACTGATATCATAAATAGTAAGTAATGTGGGTAGGGTATCATTGCATGTTATAGAGAACAATCACAGCGTTTGAGACCAGGTGAGAGAGCTTCCTAGAGTTGATGGCATTTTCAGAGGTCATGTGAAATATAACAAGAAACTGTTGAGTGGGATCTTTCCAAGACATTGGATCTATTGTGGGAGATATCTTTGAGATGGATAAGCAGAGGAGTTTATGAGATTCGTGTTGAAAGTTATAATTAGGGATAGACTTGCATCTGAGTTCCTTAGTATTAGATTTTGAATCTCAGTCCACCAGAATTTGACTTACTTTATATCTTAATTCTTAAAGAGTTACAAAGGACTTATTACTCCCTCCCACCTCTTAGTTTCCATGGTATTTTATTTGTATCTCTGCTTTTATGGTGGTTTGTGCACATTGATATCTCCAACTCTTTGTACTCCTTAAAACACTCAAGAGCACCTGAAACCGGTCTCACACAGTAGGGTTTCCAAATTTTACTGTATTGAATTAAGAGAGAAGACCCAGTTATGTTCTTTAATGTTAGTTTAATAGAAGAACTATGATGTATATATAATACTAACAACATGCAAGTCTAAAATTATGTATATGTTGAGATATCTACTTTGGAATTAATAAATTATTTATAGCTTCAAGAGCCAGGTCTTATTAAGAATCCAGGAAATGCTTTTGGTAGGTGAGCATTTGTTATTTCTTCCAAGATCTATTTTAGTCATAATATTTAAATTTTAGTGTCAAACATAGTGATGCCTATTTATTCCCATAGTCTGTTGGGAGAAGTAAGTCATACCATATCTAATTTCTATCTTTGAAGCAAGAAAGAGAGGGAAGAAAGGAAAGAGGATAGGTGAGGGAAGAAAGGAAAGAGGATAGGTAAGTAGGTGAGCAGAGAGGAGAATTTAAAATGTATATCGTGTGTAATTTTGTCCCCTCACAAGATATTATAGTGGCAGACTTGGAAGTAGAGGACCTGGAATGTCAGATTCTCAGTAAACCACAAAGGACTGTACCTACTCAGAAAACCGAAGTTTGTGCTGAGCAGGAGTATATCATGAGAATGGGACTGAGATGGGGTGGAGTTAAACTTCTTTCCCTTTGCACTTTTTCCACTTATATCAGTCATTTCAGAGGCACATGAATTTAAATACTGACATATAAACTCGACTCTTTACCCCTTAGCCCAGTTGAGGAGTGTGTCAGCTTTCTTTACTCTAATGAGGAATTGGTTATGTCACAATATCCAAAAACATTTATAGGATAAAAGCCAGGCTTGTAAACCTTGTTATACTGTATGCTATTTTTGTGCTGTGTTAAATGGATACACTCTGTTTCTTCCCAGGAGGAAATTGTAGTTTGAATACTAATTAATAAATATTTAATTGAAAAGATGGGTTTGAAATGGATTGCATAGGTGTTTTTCTGGAAAGTGCTAATAACACTTAGGAGAAGTTAGGCTTTGATATCTTCCTTCTATTTTCCATATATAATATGTAATATACCTTCCAGTTTTCATAATATATAATAAGATCAAAACTGGGTATTATACTAATGTAATTTATTGAAATGAGTTTGATCATATTTGAATGATATTTTTTAAAAAGCACTATATTGCTAAAGTAGGTCTTATATATTAATATGTTCCTGTACTGTCATCATAATGATATATAAAAACATTCATTTCCTACAACTCTTTCTTAATCTCAACTTTTCCCACTCATAATTTTTCTTTATCTCAATTTTCTCACTTATTTCCATTTTAATATATGGTACTGGTACTTTATAAGCTATCTCGATCACTTTGTAATAAAACAGACAAATAATTTTTAAATGTAATAAATCTGAATTTTGATACTAACAACTAACAAAACAATGTGGAAAGATGGAGTCAGCACTAGACTTGGGCTTGGGTTCTACCACCACAGTTTTTCAATCCAGGGCCAGAGCTGTGTCTTCTCTTAGTCTCTTGGTTTTCTCATCTGCTAAGTGAAGATGAGAACACCTATACCCTAAGGTTTTAATGATGATGAAATCACATTATGTTAGGAAAGTATATAGCATAAACTAGAAGGTTAGTTAAATATTAGTTGAATGCAGATCAGATTTTCACAAGTTGGGAAAAAATATTTTGATTTCTGTTCACTTAAAACCTGTAATTCCTGTGACTGAATTGTTATAGGTTGTCCCATTCACAAGGAATGAGTCTAGGCATTCTGGATTCTGAGCATCTGGTTTGTAAAGATCTAATGAATGCCACGTTTGTGCTGTGCCTAGAGAGCTCCCTGTAGAGAAGAAGCCTTATTCTTTGATCCTCCCATGTTGTCTCTATGCTCGTAGACAACAAGAGGAAGACGTTCTCCAAGCCTCCAAAGCAGGAACCTAAAACACATCTTAGAGAAGTTGTGCTGTAAATAGGATTGATTTGTTTTGGTTTCCCCCCAAAGCTATTTTACTCTTAATATAATTAAACAACTATGCACTTGTGAGAATATAATTTATACTCACTATATTTCTTATTGTAAATGGGCCTTTCCCTCAGGTGCATCTAGACTAGTTATCTTCATGTTGGCCTTCATTCTGAGCCAGCATTTTCTTCAGTCAGGAACTTCTTTCAACCGGTTTCATGTCCAAGCCAAAAAACTCTGTACCCAGATGACTTGTTAATGAAGTAGTACTATATTGTTGATTAAAAACCTTTTATGGATCAATGAAGAGCTGTTAGAAGCACTTTTCTTATTTATGTGTAGTTTTGGAGCAGAGCGAAAAACAATTAAAAAACGTGGGCAGGGGAGAAAAACTTTGAGTTAAAGTGCTGGGATAATTTTTTTTTAATTTACATGTCCACATCTCCCTTTTCCACACTTTGCTTAATTTTAGAAGGTATGACTTTCAGAAAATAGCTCTTTATCTTTTGAGACTGGTGACTTGCTGTAAATTTTAAAAGAATTACAGTAATTCAGATGTATTTCATGTTAATGGAATTGTTAACAGTCAAGGTGTAGTTCTTAATATATAGCTGTACACAAACATCCTTTCACACTGTTAGTAAGAATATAATTAAAAGACATATACAGATTTGAAATATGCTCAAGTTCGGAGGTGGTGCAGTGCTTATAAGACTTCCTACAAGTACATATATGAAGAAGGTATTATGTTGTGGAGCACAAATGAAAAGCTCTGCAAATTGCATAAAAACTATGTTAATAGTATTTTAAAGTTTTTTGTAAAATGGACATTTGAGAGGAAATGAGGAGACCTGGATCCTAGCCCTTTTATCGCTGTTATGACCTTCAGCAAGTCAACCTTTTAGCTCTGTTTTCTTTTCTTGAAAATGAAGCAATGTCTGGGAGATTACTAAGGTTTCTTCTAGCTGTAAATTTGTTCTTTTTAAAATGTATTTTATTCAGGTATAGTTGACTTACAATGTTGTGTTAGTTTCTGGTGTACGGCAAGGTGACTCAGTTATACATACATATGTATTCTTTTACATACTCTTTTTCATTGTGGTTTATCACAGGATATTGAATATAGTTCCCTGTGCTATACAGTAGGACCTTGTTGTTTATCCATTCTATATATATAGTTTGCATCTGGTAATCTCAAACTCCTAATCCATCCTTCTTCCACCCTCCCTCCCCCTTGGCAGCCACAATTCTATTCTCTATGTCTGTGAGTCTGTTTCTGTTTGATAGATAAGTTCATTTGTGTCATATTTTAGATTCTACATATAAGTGATATCATATGGCATTTGTCTGTTTCTCTCTGACTTCATTTAGTATGATAATCTCTAGGCCCGTCCATGTTGCTACCCAGCTATAAATTTCTGTTATTCTTGTTACTAAAATTGAGATGATAAGAAATTAGGTGTATTGTACATAAAATGATTGTTTTACTCAAGAGTTATTAATAGTATATAATTTTATATTGCAAACTGGTCTTTTAAAAATATACAAAAGTACAATTTTATTCTTTTTTCCCAAGTTTTTAGTGCTTTATGTGCTATATTTCTTTACCAGACTTCTTCATTTTGAGAAGGAAAATATTTTTCCAAGGTGAATCTCTTACCCTTTACATTTCCTACTACCTCTCACCCAACCCCACCCCCTCAAAAATACCCACCCCGTGCATTCACACTTTAAAAGTAAGTCTGACAACCACAGAACCCACAGAGTGACAACAGAGGTGCCCTGACAAAGTCTGGGGCGCTACTTTCTGCAGTAGAGATAGACCAATGCTTGGCAACTATGTCGTAAAAATATAATTCAGAGGAAGTAAATGCATGCATAATTGTCCCAAATAGCATGATAAGTAACATGGCACAGTTTAAGGGGAAACGTCATTTCTTTACTTTAACACAGCACTTGCTTTCCACCTTTTTTGTCTGTTCTCTGCAAAAGATCACAACTACAAATCAGTTTCATAGCTACAGTATTGATCTTGCTTGGTACAGATATATAGTTGATATACAGTTATTTTTCTCACTGGTATGTTTAGCTTTTGAAAGATCACCACTCTTTAATAAACCTACATCAGTGGGTAGTATGTGACCAAAGATGCCCCTATATGGCCCACAGAGCTCAAGACAGCCATCCGGTTTGGTTTAGCTATCCAGTTGGCTGTAAGCACTAATCCAAAGTGAGACATTGAGCAGAGTGAAGATCCAGAAATAGTAATCCATCAGATTTGGCATCACATTGACCACAGGAGCTCTGGCATTATGGTAACACCAGGACCTGGACCTGAGCTCTCCAAGTCAGCAACTATCAACTGACCCCAAGGAACATAAATGCTATCGAATACTCCAAAAGGAGGAGGCTCTAAGATGCACCTCAGATGAATACTAAGAGGAGCAAAGAAAGACTTTAAAGCTGAGGAATAATTCAAATCTGAGTAAGAGAAATTCTACTTAGGTCAGGGCAGTATTGTCTTCTCAGGAAAAGTGTTTGTGGATCCTCCAAATGACTTTATCCATACTTTGATTTTTTTTTAATAGTATGGGCCTTCAAGTTGCAGTAGGAATGTAGCCATTTATTAGGGACCAGCCAGACTGATTATTTGGTTTGAAGCTTCACATTCTTTGTTCTGATGGGTGTTGGTCCTTGCTATAGTTTGAGACATTATAGGAATCTGTAAGGATTATTTCTTGAAAGAGTTAAATCATAGGCTGGTATTATTCCTTGAACTTATATGTCTCCTAGTGTCTTTGTACCAGGCTCCTATTAGGTTAGCATTTTGAATTGAGAAGTTACAAACTACCTTATTAGTAGTAATATTGGGCTGGCCAAAAAGTTTGTTAGGGTCTTTGTAACATCTTATTGAAAAACCCAAATGAACTTTTTGGACAGCCCAATACTTAGATATTGTCACCAATATCTAATTTCAGCTTCCAGTCAGAACTGGTTTGCCAAAATTTCACCAACATTTTGGGTTCAATTTACTTTATTGGAATGATCACTGTGCTGATTGGGGGCTACCTAACAGCTTTAATAGGTAATGTGGTACTCTGTCCATATGCTCTTGTAGCCCTTCACTGTTTTTTTTTTTTTTTTTTTTTTTTGCTGTACGCGGGCCTCTCACTGCTGTGGCCTCTCCCGTTGCGGAGCACAGGCTCCGGACACACAGGCTCCGCGGCCATGGCTCGCGGGCCCAGCCGCTCCGCGGCATGTGGGATCTTCCGGGATCGGGGCACGAACCCGTGTCCCCTGCATCGGCAGGCGGACTCTCAACCACTGCGCCACCAGGGAAGCCCTCCCTTCACTGTTTTGTACACATCAGCCTTCCAAAGGCCAGCACCTGCATCTAAGCCATAGGATTGCCTTTGAGCTGCTGGAAGCTACTGGGGGAAGACTTTGAGCAATGAGTGATAGGTTTCAGCTTCCTTGTCCTTGGCTTAGGCAGTTCTGAGACACGTATCTTATACCATTTTCCAGGTTCCCCGATTAGATTGTTTCTATTGGCTTCTGTGATAGCTAGCTTAATAATGTACCCTGTATTCGCTGCCTGCCCTTCTCTTATCACCTTGCCCCCTCCCCTGCCAGTTTCGCTGAACCCCTCAAATAAATTATGTCCACTCAGTCCTAGTCTCAGGGTCTGCTTCCTTGGAAACCCCACTAAGATAACTAATAAACCCAAAGATGAGAATCCTTCCCATTTTGCTGGTATAATTTATTTTATACTGTTACGATAAATTGTTTAGAGTAAATGGGCAGTTGTAAAGGTTATCTATTAATTGTTTGGGACTGAAAATATTTAGTATGATAGTATTTTGTATGATACAAAACTGTTAAAATTACTAGCTATCAAATATTGGTAAAAATTAGCAAAGTTATGTAAGTAAAAGGATCTTGTATGGTCACCCTTTTATTAAAATTCTAAACATAACTTTAAAATACTAGAATCAATATAAATAGTAAAGTCTGGAAGTAAGAAAAAATGCATTTTAACCAAAAAATTGAATATAGTTCTAACAAAACATTTATTGAAACGTACAGTCTAAATTAAAACAAGCCTTAATACTCTTAAAATGCTCAAATATAAATGTTTAGGGATACCTAAAAATGCTAAGAATTGAAAACAAAATAATAAAGTAATAAGATCCTGAGAGACTAGAAACTAGCATTCAGCGCATTTAATATACCAAATAAATGAATAAAATACTTAACGGCCACCTTGATTCTAGAAGTAAAATGTAATTAATTGCTCAGAGGAAAATATTAAGAGCAATCTAAAAATACTAAGAGTGTTAGAGATAAATCATTTAGCACACCAAGAAGTGAGTTTGAAAAGTAACCTTTCAAAGCCAGAAATGGTCACAGAGCATTCAGAGGAGTCTCAAGGGTAAAAGGAAGGCCTAGGTCTAGTTTGAAGATGGGAGTCAGGCAGTGGTTGAGTTTAACCCCCTTAGATCAAATATGCCCATTCTCTTGATCTGAGGGAAAGGTGCCAGGCAAGAGCATGGTCACTGTTGATAATCCAGTTTTGGGAGCCCAGGCCAAAGCCAGTTGCAAACTGTTTGCAGACTATCTTTAAAGGACACTTACCCTGAAAGAGGAGGGAGAAATCAAGCCCATTTTAGGGACTATAGATTTCCTGCTGGATTTTCCACCCTTTAAGTGTCATTTTGTAAAACCTATGATAGATATGTAAATAAGAAAAGGAAAGATAACTCAGGAAGTTTAACTGTGATGAAGAACCAATGATAACAGCATTTAAAGCCTTTGACAGTAGACAAACTTTATATCTCCATAAATCTAATTTGTCTTAGCCTGCTTTTCCTCCAGCCACCAGCATGCAGGATAAATTCAGTGTAGCACTTTTTTCTTCTTTTGCTCAGTTTGACCTGCTTTGTTTATATCACAAATTGAGAAACTACTGTGTATTTCTTCTCAATGTTTTGATTTTTGTAAGTATTTATAGGTTTTATGATTTATATAACTCCAAAGACAATACAGTATAGTGATTAGGAGGAACATAGGCCCTTGGTCAAATCCTGGCTCTGCCACTTAACTAGCTAATGTGACCAAGCACATGTTACTTCACCTTGCCTTGATTTCCTCATTTGTTAAGTAGGCGTGATAAGAACATACTACTCCGTAAGAGTTTTTGAGGATTAAATAACTTAAATGTAAAATTCTTAGAATAGTGCTTATCATATATGAATGCCCAATAAATTTTTCATGTATGAGAACAGTGCATTATGCATAAAATTGGAATTTATAAAATTGTTGAGATACATAACTACTTTTATATAATGATTACTATGGGGAAAATTCATTCTAATTCTACTCATTTCAAAAACGAATATTTAAAACATGACCCATTTGTGATAAAAGACTGCAGTTTTTGCTTATTTTTCCATGTAATATTTACTATGTCCCTAGTAAGGTGAGGAGAAAGTAAATGGTATGCCTACCGTGTGCTAATAATAAGCCCTTTATGTCATTTCACATAATCCACAATCAGCCCTACTAGGTAGCTAGTAATAACTTTATTTCAAAAGAAGTTGAAATTTCAGAAAGATCCAGTGATTTGCTTAAATAGCAGAGCTGCTGTAATATAGTCTCTCTGACTCCAAGCTTAAAGCTTGTGCCCTGTCTTATTAATAGAGGAGAGGTTCGAATTATGTAAGGGCTGGTATGGCCCAAGCACCAACCATAGTGGATGCCAGGGTCTTGTAGGCCTTATGCTCTGCCAAGTGTTAGCTCCTTAGGGATTAGAACGTGGAGAACTCTTGGTAGGGGGAGAGGTCCCTCCCCCCACAGGAGAGAGAAGGGGACATATGGAGAGGTTGGAGCAGTGGCTATTTTCCAACAAGTATGGAAGTCTTTTACTAATTAGTATTTAACAACTGGTACAGCCACACTGTTCATTCTGACCAAACATTAGATATATCAAAATACATAATTTTGATACATCTAATATTTGGATAGATATGAAAAGATTTGAATACTGTATTAATTTTTAATGTTTTTTAAGACACATTTATAGAATCAGGCATAACTCAGAATTCCTTCCTTGAGATTTCTGCTAAACTTTTATTGTATGGTCCTTTTCAGTTATATTGATTGATGATTGATCGATCTCCAGTTAACATACATTGCCTTTATTTACAGTCAACAATTTTTTTAAAATTATGAACTTGCAATAGTTTGGAAGAAACTTGCAATTTATGGTTCTTTGACCAAAAACTGTATTAAGTTACTGTAAAGACTTTGTCGGTTTGCTTTTCCAAATGTGAATTTGCTCTCTTCTTGTTACATCTTCTTTATCCACATCCAAGAAGAATAAAACAATGATGATTTTTACCTAATAATCTATATAGTGTATGTTCAAATTTGCTAAAAACCTAATCTCTTAATTTCATAATCTGGGAGCAACAGAAAATGACTGAGAGTATTTATTCTTTCACCTTTTTGTGTGATAGAAAAATTATTTGAAATGCAGATTTCAGTGAATGAATACATTGTTTCTTGGTTTGTATCACAATATTTCATATTTTTTAACTGCTTTGAGATCATTTCTTTCTATTATTTTTATATGAAAGAACTGAATATTTCATTTTATTTTTTGCTTCATTTGCTCTCTGTTGCAACCAGCCAATCAGTAAATATTTTAAATGTTTTATATTTAATTTTTACTGAACATGAACCCACCATATTAAATTTTCCTTCCACATATTAATTTGCAGTTTATTGTACCTAGTTAAAGATCTACTTATTATATATTTATATAGGGTGCATTTTATTATTTCTGTATCTACCGTGGTACCTACAGCTGTATTCTCAGTGCTAAGGAATCATCAGAAGATCACAGCATTATAAATGCTGGCAATGTTGGGAACACTTAATATTCGACTAATTTTAAGTAGCATTTAAAGCTATGTGTGAGAGGTGGTATTAAGACAAATCACTCCGAAAAAAATGGTCTATAATGTTGCAGTTTAAACATTCAAGTATTTTTCTGCATAGTCATTCAGCTCATTATAAACACAGAGAAGATGGAACAAATTTCTGGAAAGACTTCACATTTTATATGTATAGCGTTTGACTTGTCACCTTTGAAAGATCTAGAATGATATTCCGTTAATTTTTCATACATCCCACAAAATCTTGACAGGACAACCCTCTAAACCTGAAAAATCTGTAATAAACAAGAGTGACTCAGAAGCTCTTTTTGGTTGCATTTGTGCTCATATTTGGATTTCATTTTTTGATTTCTCAATTATCTTTCACCGAGTCAATAATGACCCCATCTTTGTTTAATCCTAGAGGTAATTTGTGTAATCCAGACATCTTTTTCTGTTTATAAGGAATTTATTCCTTTAGCAGTGTGTTATTTTCTCTAACAAAACTCTTCATTATTTGACAAGTTGGCATAATATTGAGCTGTTCTTGGTAGGATTTGAAATATTGTTTTTGAAATATTGTTCTTTTGGTAAAAGATAGCTGTTTCCAGATGTCATAAAATCAGTCATTACTGCAGCTCACAGAATTTCTTACATAATATGGTTTCTTTTGCTGTTATGAGTGCCAGCACCAAAAATCTGCAGAAGGTCAGAGCCTAGTGGTTCCTCCAAGCACTGGTGGCTTTGATACTTCAGTCACATTAATGTGTTTTTCAGACATCACTAAGGACGATATTCCTGTTCTTCTGTGCATTTATTTGCATTTTCTCTGCTTGTCATTTTATTGTTTCAATGGGTTGACATATGGGGACTTCACCTCCTTGCACAGAGCTCTGTCACCTCTCCCTGCTATCTTTTTGTTTCTATTGGAAATTGTGGTAGAATTTGACTTGGTTATGTAGGTAATTTTCATTTTGGTTTTTTTCCCTCCATTTCTTTCTTTTATAACTTTTTAATATTCTCCCAAGATACAACCACTTGTTGCTTTTTTCAGTTATATTGGCTAAAGTCTCTTTTATTAGGATATTACCTTGAGTATTTATTTCCATTAATGAGGAGTGACGATTCATCATTTTGGAGGGCTGTTTTGTTTATAATTTGAAAAGTCACTTTGGCTTTACATGTGTTATATAAACTATGTGTTATATATAAAGTATATGTTATATAAAAAGATTATGCTTTCTTTACATTATCAATGGTATAAATATTGGAAGGAGGGTATTTACATATTAAAGGACGTTTAAAAAGTCTTATAGCATAAATTTGGTGTTTGCCTAGGAGCACTTTTTATGCCAGTTTTAATAATCTATAGCTGTATTGTGAAGCTGCTTATTTAAAAAATATCTACAAGAGAGCAATTTTTAGTCTGCATGCACATACTTTAAATTGTATTTATTTAAAATTTTTCTATAAGTTAATGTAAATATATCTTCCCTCTAATTAGTTTTCTCTCAAATTAGTCTTAATTAACAAGTACTAATTAATGAGTCTAGCATATCTTATTAATTTTTTAACTTACATGATTTTGTCTTTATATAGAGAACATCTTCCAAAAAGACTTTTTCTGAGTTTTGATTCAATATTTTCTGCTAAAGCTCCTATAACACTGTAGTAATTTGTTCAGTTAAATACAGTGGACCTGTTTTCTTTGTTACCACCATGTAAATAAAACATTATGGTTCATACTCTGGATCTGGATTTCTTTTTAGGCAGTGGACTGGATTTATGATAACTTCATGAAATCTTTCTTCATAATAGTGTTCTTTGAGATGTCAGTGTCTTTTATGTCAAATGCCCCAAAATGTTGTTATAGCACCATTAATATACTCGAAAATATGTGAAACTTCTTTAAGACCTCCTAATTTTTGTGCACAAAAACAATGGTCTCTCTCTCTCTCTCTCTCTCTCTCTCTCTCTCTCTCGTGCGTGTGCACACGCACATGAGGTCATGGACCTGGTCTGTTTCAGCAGCAGCAGAACATCTTTTTTGTTAGGCGAAATTCCAGTTCTTTCATTTGGTGGCATGAGTTCAGCATCATTCCCCAGGTTTTGGCTTTATTCTTCATGTTGGCTCATGATCAATTTATAATATTTTGTTTGTTTTAACCTTGGGGTTAGTTAAATATGTTAGGTAGTAAATTGCTGACTGGTACAACTAATGCCTGTATTTTGCCATATTGCTTTAGAATTTAAAAAATCAGTGATACTCTGTTAAATGTTCATGAATTTCTGTTGTCTTCCTCCAAAAGGAGGCAGTACAACTTTGACTTATGAATGCTTTTTTCAAAACATTCTTCTCTTGTTTGCTCATAAAATTTGTTGTGATTCCTAATCATAAATTCAAAGAATCATGGAGTTGGAGGGGGCCTTCAAGATTACCATGTTTCAGAAGGAATTTAAGCATACCCTCTGATGTTGAAATTCCTTCTTTGATATCCCTGTCTCTTGTCCAGTAATCTCATCTACCCTTTTAGCATAATCCTGAACAGTGAAATCAGTAGTTGTTGTCACTCTTACTTTTCTTCCCTTCTTTTTCCTCTCTATAGAATTTTCCAGCATTGAAAAATACTTCATTTCTGGTGTTCTGGAAATGTAGGCAGCTCCTGTTGGTGATGATAATCAGAGAAAGAGGAATATGATGTTTTAGAAAAGAAAACTGAGGTGATGTCAGTGGTAGTGACTTTTTAAGGAAGCCACACACACACACACACACACACACACAAAAAGCTAAAGGGGGGATAAACTGCTAGAAATGTGTTGAGAGACTACTGGGACAGGACTCAGGAGGCAAGAGGCAGAACCTGAGAAGATAAGAAGATAGCATCAACATCATCCTAGCTATTTATCCTATAAATAGCTTTATACTGTGTTTCCTTAGCACTGCCTCTGAGGAAGTCCTTGAAAATTTCTAACACATGGAAGGATAAATGAAATGATTCCTTTAAAAATTTTTTGTTTTATTGAATGTAAACCTATTAACACAGACCTTCATATTCACTTGATTTCGTTCTCCCAATCCATTTTTGTCAACCTTGAGTTCTCATTCCATAGTAGTTGAGGAATGAGAACCTTATTTTTGAGGTTGAGAGAGACTATATAGAATTATAGTAATAAATGAGCTGCCAACCCATTTACTGGGTCCAACTCTATTAGCTCATTATTTGTCTATCAACAAGCCCAATAGGATAATAAGATTAAAGTTGAATTTAGTATTGCCAGAATATTAATATGTATGTTCTTGGTACCGTATTTGGAAAAATGTTGTACTTAGTTCTTTCTCTCCAGAAAGGTCAGTTCTCAAGGTGTTTGCATATTAGTGTAGCCAAAAAATCACTCACTAGTATTCTCCAAATAACAGATGTAATTAAGGAGGTCTGTCACAACCAAATTGATTATTTATTTTAGCTGAAGAGATACCCTGCCTAGACCAGATGGATGTTTTTAGAGAATGCTAGTAGGGGAAAAAAAAAAAGGGGGATGGCCATTTTTTCTTTATTTAATGAAAATATATCATTTACTGTGAATACCTTGAATACCCTGGTTATTATCAATTTTCATAGAGAGAACTTCAGTTGCTTTGGACCTTATAGTTTCCTACTGAAGCCAGATCATATGGACAAGTTGCAAGAGGGCTAAAGACAAGGCTTAATTTGGTGGACAGGATTTAGAATAACCTATGGTTGTTTGTTTTTGAAAGTGACTTGGGCATACTCAATAAGGGCCTCTTAGGCTGTTTACCACAAAAAAATAGAACAGCTACAAAAAAAGTATATAAAAGTTATTCCAGATCCACTAGAAGAATGATCTGGAATAAATCTAATAATGGTCCTAGCACTAAGAATGGCTTGAATATGCTCAGGCTAAGATTATTCTCTATGATAAAAACAGTTGAGAAAACAAATCTTCCATGGATTGCATGATTAGAGCTCTAGTACTGAAGAAATTTGGAAACTTTAAGAAAGCAAACATAGGCTAAAAATATTTTTAATTCTTTGAATGTTTGTTTTCTGTTAAGACTTCGTGAGTTTTTTTATTCTATAATTTCTTTCTATAATCTGTTTCTGTTCAGCCATATATGAAACTTGTGAAATAAAAAAATTTTTTACGTCACTGTCAGATCAGAATGGGATCTTGAGGGCTATGAAATTGCATACTGCTAATGATATGAAAGCAATAACCTGTAAAAGTTTAGTTAAATATAATTCCATAGCTCAGGGAAGTAGAAAGTATTTTCTTCCTATAAAAACTGCCATGTGGGCTTCCTTGGTGGCGCAGTGGTTGAGAGTCCGCCTGCCGATGCAGGGGATACGGGTTCGTGCCCCGGTCCGGGAAGATCCCACATGCCGCGGAGCGGCTGGCCCCGTGAGCCATGGCCGCTGAGCCTGCGCGTCCAGAGCCTGTGCTCTGCAACTGGAGAGGCCACAACAGTGAGAGGCCCGCGTACAGCAAAAAAAAAAAAAAAAAAAAAACCTGCCATGTTTTAAACTTGGGAGTGATATTTTAAGAAGGTAAATTTTGTTGTAGAAAAAATTGAGTTAAAACCGTAAGTTTTATATCCCAGTATTGAACCGTACTTCATGGATTTTAATGTGATTAGGCTTATAGTACATTACATTCAGAAGCAAGACTGAGGTTTTTAGGATACACCCTTTATATCACAGAGGCTTTATTATGTAAATGGTACAGAAATAATAGGAAGCATGTAGCGCTAAATGAGAACTTAGAAATCATCTTATTGTGAGGAAGAAGTGTTGGAAGTAGACCACCATGGCATTTTCCTTTCTGTGGGAAACCTGATAAACTGCAAAAAGGTGGAAGGCGTAAGGCAGAAATGATATGAGGATGTATTAGATAAGGCTACCAGAGCTAATGGATGAGGACTTCATGAAATGCTATAGTTAATTGTAGACTGCGTGAGTTGAAAACCCAGCTCTGCCAGTTATTATCTGTGAAACACTGGGCAAGTTACTCTCTCTCTTCCTCAACTTACTTATCTGTAAAATGTAGATGATAAAAGCATTTCTTAGTATTGTTGTGAGGATTAAATTAATTAATGCTACTTAGAATTTAGAAATCAATAAATGTTCTTACTACTGTATTTAAAAGCAAGGAGGAAGTTTTAGCAACTTATATGACAAATGTTGGAGATACCTAATGTCCATTATCTAGAAGTCTGTATTTTTAATCATTGAAGAGTAATATATATAGGTTGTGAATTCTTTGGTGATGTAGGGTATTGTGTGATTTAGAGTTATTGGTTCTTCTTAAAACAGGTGGTTTTCCTAAGGAAACACTGAACCATGTTTCCTATGACTTCTGTGTTAAATATATTTAAATAGATTCTAATTTACTGAAAATTGTTCATTCTTGTTAATTTAGTTGCTATTAATACCAGTAATTATTATGCTATTACTCTCATCCAAAATTACCTGGCTTATTAGACATTAAGAGAGTTAGGTGCCATAGTCTTCAGAACAGATGGGAAAGTTCATGCAGCATAGGGAGATTACAATTTTTAAAGCATTCATAGTCATAAAATATACTAAAGAGAAAAGCTGGGTGCCCCACTTAATCACTGTAAAACACTGTACTTAATGACTAGAAAAACATGCTAAATCTTAAATAATAACAAAAGGTAGAAATAAGGGACCACAAGTGAGTACCTGATTAATTAGCTAAGTAATTTGCAATAATGAGTGAAGGAAGTCAGAAGAGAAAGATAGCTTTAGTGTCAGGTTGATGGAAATTTCTGTTAAGGAGCAAGCAGTATCTGAGCTAATTTTTGGTTGACCAAGAGATGAGAGATAAACAGCAAAAGGCAGCTGGGGTCAGATAATAGAAGGTCAAGAGTCTTCTATTAAAAGACACTGGGACTTCATTTCATAGCTGTGAATCACAGAGGCAGACATACAGCCTCTGCTACTGGTTTGAGAGGTGGAATTGCTCCCTTTTTGTGAAGACATTTGGGAAGTCCATGACTGTTGCCCAGCTGTTAAGCAGCACTAAGCCTGGGAGAAAAAATCGACTTTGGTCACGAACTTAAGATTGATGTTAAGTTAGTAGAAAAACCTAAAGTCTTTAGCAGCACATGCATGTAGGAAGAATACTTTATTAGGAGCTCTTCCATCTTAGGCAGAGAAGAGAAAATATGTATAGTTTTCTTTCAATGTTTAGTACTTGCTGATTACCATCTTTATCGTGTATAACAGAGACTCCGGTACTTACCTCTGTTTATTAGACTTTTCTTTTTCAGAAAAAATCTAAAGAGTAAGTGATGTTGAATATATTATTTTATTGTGAAGTACTTCTGGGCCTGTTTATAAGAATTTTCAAAACTAAAATGTTAACAGCCTATTTCATGTTATTTTTAGTAAGTTATGTTTGTGTGTGTGTTTATGTTTTTGAGGAAAATGAATCAAGATGTTTTCTTGGCTTTGTATTTAAACAGAGCAAATGATATTAGAGTAGCTTTTTCCCCCCACTAAGTTAAGGACAAAAAATTTTAATTTTGAGACATTGAGGACATGTTTCTAGTTATATATGAGGTTTTAGATTAAATTTTCATTATAGAATAAAACCTGATTTTCTCTTTTTTGGGCCACAAGTATTTTATCAATTACCTACACAGTTTATTTAGGAGGATAGCAAAGCTTACAAAATTTATGATCCATAAACATTATTTTAGCTTAACTACATTGATTTATTGCTGAAATCCTATTTACTCTTGTTTAAAGTTACTTTTTACCAGTGGGTTTCAGGATTATCTTTAAAGATTAGAAATGTAACCACAGAATAAACTCAATAAGTTTTTTTATAAATGCTTATAATGAAGTTCTAGTAATAGTCACTATTTATAAATACTTGGAGCACTGTTTTTTTTGTTTTGTTTTTGGCTGCGCTACACAGCTTGCGGGATCTTAGTTCCCCAACCAGGGATCAAATCTGTGCCCTCGGCAGTGAGAGCACAGAGTCCTACCACTGGACTGTCAGGGAACTCCCTTAGAGCACTGTTTTACAGGAACTGTAGACCTTTTGTATTATGATCACCGGAGATATCTCTAAAAATAGAGACTCCTATTAGCCTAGTTCTTCTGAATCAGAATCTCTGGGCATGGCACCTGGGAATCTACATTTTATTTTAAAGTAGTACCTTTGGTCCTTAAGTGCATTATAGTTTGGGAGTCACTACAACCACCATTTATGCCATGCTTGGATCCATGTAATCTAACATATAGATTGTTGAGGTAGGTTTATGTGTGTCATGGAAGCTTTGAAGTCATTTTAAATATTGAGTAGTGAGATTAACAAGTATCTTACTATTTTTCATAGACATCTGTAGTAAGTATTTTTTTAAGTTCATGTCTTAGAGTTATCTGTAGAAACTAAGTCAAATAGTTGCAGTGAGATTGTTTCTTAACCTGCAGAACAGATATCCTTCCTTAATGCTTTTGAAAAATAGCTAGTTTCTGCCCCCATGTGATACCAATTAAATCAGAATATTTAGGGAAGAGACTGAGTCTCCATACTTTTAGAAGTGCCCCAGGTGTTTTTAATGTGTAGCTGCAACTGAAACAGGGATCTGCACTAATGACTGAAAGGAACAATGATGTTCCTAATCAAAAAATTATTGATTGGTTTTGGAATCCATAGTACTGAAAAACACATGCTAAAGGTATGGCACTGTAGCATCCAAATCCTGTTTCCCTAACTGCTTGTCTCAGGCTTATTTTAAAAATCAAAGGAGGGCCTCCCTGGTGGCGCAGTGGTTGAGAGTCCGCCTGCCGATGCAGGGGACACGGGTTCGTGCCCCGATCCCGGAGGATCCCACGTGCCGCGGAGCGGCTGGGCCCGCGAGCCATGGCCGCGGGGCCTGTGTGTCCGGAGCCTGTGCTCCGCAACGGGAGAGGCCACAGCAGTGAGAGACCCGCGTACAGCAAAAAAAAAAAAAAAAAAAAAAAAAAAAAAAAATCAAAGGAAATCAGAATCAAATTATTTCAACAAAGAGCATTTTCTCTGAATAATCCCAGTTCTCTGTTAGAGGCAATTTCTTTTAAATGACCCCTGCTAAGCTTTACTAGGTTGATGTAAAGCGCTGATTGGGCAGTTGAAGTGATAAGGGATAAACAATACCTTTTTATGAGGACAGAATATTTAACTAATTGATTTCTATGATTTTGACTTTTATAGGCAACTCAAATGTAATTGAGAATATATTTTTGGTAATTATTCATTCTGAACAAGGAAAGTATTTTCTAAGGTAGGGCTACATTCATGTAGGACATCAGAATCAATGTGTTTAAAATTATATTTCTTAAAAATGTTGATAGAAACTAGGTTAGCGAGATAAAATTAGTACTTATAAAAACTATTAAACTCTATGCCAGGGATCAAAATATATGTTTCACAAAACTTTCTGATCTTCTAAAGGGAAGAATTATTATTACTGTTTAATTACATAAAATATGTCCTATGATACATACCTCCCTTTGCCCACAATTATTAAAGAAATCATAAAGAATAATTTCAAGATCTCCTTTAATATTTAAAATAAGTGGAAAAATATTTATAACCTCAAAGTCATGATATTTTCTTATGTTTCTCTTCTAGATGCTTATTGAAGATAACAGTTTCTGCGTATGGGAAGTAGATATTGAAGGGTATATGGTTTACAGACAAGATCTTTAAAAGATAGACACTCAAGGTAAGTAATAAATATAGCCTCATAAATAAGCTAATTTAAATGGTTAGGGCTGCCAAATTATAATTTAATTTGCTAAACTTGCTTACTTTTTGTCACTGGCTCTGTCTAAGAAACCTCACAACCACATTCATTCATATTCGGAAACAAATTTTTATGCCCTAATACCATCTTGACAGGAAGTATCAGATTTCATTTATAATGGGAAGTTGATAAAATTGATGTATTATGGAAGAGTGCAAACCAATTAAGAAGACTGGAGAAGAGATTAAGTAAACCTCCATCAAAACTGTGTGCATAACTCAGTAGAGTTTAACTTGAAAAAATAATTTTACAGAAACTAGTATCCACTGTATTTTTTTTTTTTTTTTCTTTTTGCGGTATGCGGGCCTCTCACTGTTGTGGCCTCTCCCGTTGCGGAGCACAGGCTCCGGACGCACAGGCCCAGCGGCCATGGCTCACGGGCCCAGCCGCTCCGCGGCACATGGGATCCTCCCAGACCGGGGCACGAACCCGTATCCCCTGCATCGGCAGGCGGACTCTTAACCACTGCGCCACCAGGGAGGCCCTCCACTGTATTTTTAAAATGTATTTATGTCCTTAACCATATTAAAAACGTGTTTTTTTTAACCATTCCAAAAAACACTGTCATAGTTTCAGATACTCAAAGTATTACCTCTGAATACCAAACCTCTTTTTCACTATTTCTTGAGCCCCCAAAGATTTGTTTTGACTTACCATATCATTTCACTTATATTCTGTTCATGTCTCCCATGACCGTTTACGTGCTTATGTTACTAAGTAAATTTCTGAAGACACTTGGTAAAGTTTTGAGTGAGATACAAAGAATACAAAATGCAAAAAAGGTACTTTAAATAATTTTGTGTGTCAGGTAGGTACACTGGAACCTTGGAGAATATGTGACCTGTTAATGGGGCACTTCTGTTTAGCTCTAGAATCCTTTCTAAGTGGGAATATTAGACCAGTAAAATCAAATTTTGTTATTTTTTTTCAGAAGAAACCAGAAATACTTTGAAAAGTCCTAATTTTTCAATATCAGCATAAAATTTTTCCTGTGACAAACTCCACTTCTGCTACTGTGTGAATCAAATAAAACAGTATACAGCCTCTGGTGTGGGAATTTTTTTTCCCTTTGCTCTCTATTTTTCTTCTTTTTGAGTGTAGGTACTTAGAGTCTCTTTTTTCCCCTTAATTTCTGGTTAGCAGCTTAGTGATTTTTGCTAGTTTTCTGTGATGAATATTATTGTCAGAAATGACTTCTCTTGAAAATATAAATATTACTTTTTAAAATTTGTTTCTATAGTTTTATATGGTGAGTTGGTTGCTTAGAAAAGCTATTAAATTGTTTTCTGAATTATAATAATTAGACAATTATTTTTATAGTTCCTTTATCTCCACAGTCTAACATAGATCCTTCTGATTTTAAAAAAAAGGTTTCTTTCTTTTTTTTTTTTTTTTTGCGGTACGCGGGCCTCTCACTGTTGTGGCCTCTCCCGTTGCGGAGCACAGGCTCCGGACGCGCAGGCTCAGTGGCCATGGCTCATGGGCCCAGCCGCTCCACGGCATGTGGGATCTTCCTGGACCAGGGCACGAACCCGTGTCCCCTGCATTGGCAGGCGGACTCTCAACCACTGCGCCACCGGGGAAGCCCAAGGTTTCCTTTTTACTGTACCTTTTGCATAGAAAATAGAGTTAATCACATTCCTTAGTTCACATGACACACTATCATCACTGGTCCATGAAAAGCACTTACTTTATTTATTTATATATTTTCTTTTATTCTCATTTCCACTCTCATGCTGCTGACCTGGACTCAGGAAATCATTCTAATGTGATAGTCTAATATCTGTTGCACTGTTCTCTTTTGTTTATATGTATTTTCAGAACATGAGTATTGGTTTACATATATGTATTTTTAAAATATTTTAAGTGGAAAATTTTAAATAAATAAAAAAGAAAAGAGAGTATAATATCATGAACTTTCATGTGGCCTCCTCTCAGCTTCAACAGTTATCTCATGGTTGAGCTTGTCTTAACTATATCTTATGCCTTCTCCCCCACTTATGCACATTAAATTTTAATATGCATAAATGGTATTGTGCTGTGTATCTCATTCTCTTTATTACTTTTTCTTTTTACTTATCCTTACATTTTTATCATTTATATATGTTGTTGTGTTTACATTGCTTCTAACTGCTGCATAGTATTCCAAGGTTTGTAGCTATCAGGTCTTAACTATCCACATTTCCAGTGATTGCCATCCATATTGCTTCCAATTTTCTGTTGCAACAAACAATGCCCTGATGAACATCCTCATACTTCTCCTAGCATAGAACTTTGCAAGGATTTCTTTGGGATACATACCCAAGAACAGAATTGCTGGGTTTATACTTAATTTGTCTGAGTCCTGCCAGATGCTCTGCCAAATAAATACTTGGACCACACTTTCACCAGTGGTAACCCCCTCCTTCCTGCCAACCCTTGACATTATCTAGCTTTCTAATACTCTCAATTTAATGTGTGTAATTCTGTAGCTCACTGTTTTAATTTGAATTCTTATCACTAACGAGTTTGAGTATCTCTTTCATATTCTTGTTGGCCTTTTGGCTTCCCTCTTCTGAAATTCCTTGTTCATATTCTTTATTTTTCATTTGGGTTCCTATCTGTTGGTTAATGTTCTTTAAGAGTTTATTATATATTTTAGATCTTCATTTCCTATCAGTTTTAGATATTAAAAACAATCTTCCAGTTTTTCAACTTTTTAATTTTATGCATGATGTCCTTTAAGTAGATATTCATGTTTTAAATATTCAATTAAAAATATTTTCTTGAAGTCTACTGCTGGTGTACAGAAATGCTACTGATTTTTTGAAACTTGACCTTGGTTCTAACATTACTGAATTCTCATTCTTAATAACATTACTGTACTCTCATTCATTTTTTTTTTTTTTTTTTTTTAGTTTCTGCTTTATAACAAAGTGAATCAGTCATACATATACATCTGTTCCTACATCCCTTCCCTCATGCATCTCCCTCCCTCCCACCCTCCCCATCCCACCCCTCTAGGTGGTCACAAAGCACCGAGCTGATCTCCCTGTGCTCTGCGGCTGCTTCCCACTATCTATCTACCTTACGTTTGGTAGTGTATATATGTCCATGCCTCTCTTTTCGCTTTGTCACAGCTTACCCTTCCCCCTCCCCATATCCTCAAGTCCATTCTCAAGTAGGTCTGTGTCTTTATTCCCGTTTTTTATAGGGAGGTGATCATATTATCAACCGTACATAATGACGGTTTTATTTCTAATTTCCTCATCCTTACATACTTTTACTTCTTTCTTCTTTCCAATACCTTTGGTCAGTTCTTCTGGAACTATGTTAAAGGGTAGTACTGACAGTACCATTCTCATCTTATGCCCAGTCTTAAAGAGAGTATATCTAATTTCTCAGTTAAGCATAATGCTTGCTGAAGGTTTTTAATATAAAACCTTTACCAAATTAAGAAAGGTTCTTATTTCTAGCTTGTTATGCATTCTTACCATAAATAACTTTCAAACCCATAAAATGTTTTTTTATGCATCTGTTAAAATAATCATGTGATATTTATCCTGGCATATTAATGTTGTGAATTATATGGATAGAATTTCTAATGTTAAACCATGCCTGCATTGCTAGTTTACACCCTACTTGACCATGGTGCATTATTTTAATACATTACTGTATTTGGTTAGCAAATATTTTATTTAGGATTTTAGAATCTACATTCTTAAGTGGAATGTGCTATACTTTTTTCTTCATTTTCCTTGTCTGGTTTTGCAATTAAGATTACACTGGCCTTATAAAATGAGATGAGCAGCTTTTACTCTTTTTCTGTTTTCTAGAATAACATTATATAATACGAATTTACTGTTTCTTTAATGTATGTTAAAACTCGTATGTAAAAGTAGCTGGTTGTGAGATTTCTTTGAATGCTATCTATGTCTTTAATCCCTTTTGATCTATTCAAGTTTTCCCCTCAGCTTCTTCCAGTCCCCCTCCCATGGGTACTGCTAACACCTGATTGTCCTCCCACCTGCAGGTATAATAGTCCAGACCCACTTTCCTTTCAGTCAGGAAATATCTAGACAATCTCAGTGTCCACATCTGAGCCATGTAACAGTCACTCTGTTTTGAGCTAATGTCCTAACCCTGACCAATGGGCTCTGATCTGCCCAATCTTGCTTGACTTAAACTGCCACTGACACATACCTAAATTAATCCTGAACTCCAATAGTTTTCTACTATTCTATAACCAGAAACTTTGGTTAACAATGCTCTGAATTGACTTCTTTACATCTCTTAAAACCTTTGCCATACTGCTGGTTACATGTGTCAAGGTTGTGTAAAAGGTAAATATTTTGACAAAAGAACAAGTAAGGTTATTATATTCAGGGAAGGTTAAGTATTCAGAAAAAATTAGGCAACCATCTGGTCTAATGTCCTGTACAGTATATACCAAATTGTAGTTAACTTTGGAAGATTTTTGCTTTACCTCCAGAGTTTGACACTTTATTGTAACCATTTATTATCAGAAGAATAATTAAAGGTATTTCCATGTACAAAAAGAAAAAAGAGTAGAGAGCACAAGCAGGAAGTTCATAGACCCTCTAACAAAAAGAAATGATAAATAAACATATAATAGTTATTATAATTTTTGATGCATTTGAATGTGTTTCTACCATCTTATTTCAGTTTTTCCTACACTTTTTCTTTTCATACTATATCTTTATTTATTTTTAATTTTCTTACTTAAAAAAACTTTTTATATATATATAAAAAGATATATATATATAGATATATAGATATATATCCCCTAAAAAGATTCTTGCAGGGGCAAATTATGTATGGGACTTAGAGGTCTTATTAAGGAATTTAAAGTTTAGGTTTTATTTTAACTGTACAAGAAGCCATTGGTGGGTTTTGAACATAGGATTGATGTGATTTCCGAAATTTAAAACATCTTTGGAAAACATTGGATGATAACTGTGACTTTAGTATTTTGTTTTAAAAGCAACTCTTTAAAAGCCATAAAATAATAGATGTGTAATTTTTACTATAAAAATTTGAAATAATTAGAAAGATCTATAAATTAACTTAAAAAAGCACTTCAAAACCTAAGAATTAATAGTTAGTAGCTACAACAAGGAAGATGCTGATTTTCTTAATATACAAAGAGTGTCAACAATTCAATATGGAAAAGACAACCCATTTTTATAAAAGACTTGAACATGTAATTTATCAAAGAAGAAATGCAAATGGATAACAAACATGAAAATGTTCCATTTTCCAACCTCTCCCTTGCATTGTAGTAACATTTTTCTAGTGATCAGTTGCTGCCCATCATTATGTTTTGCTATTCTTTTCATTCGCTTAGAGTATCCTTGTTATCAGTGTCGTGCTGGTCCTTTTTTTTATTACTCATGACCGAATGTAATGGTTTTACCTGGCATGTATGCGTGTGTGTGTGTGTGTGTGTGTGGTTGGAGAGGGTCCAGAGTATTGTTCCCAATTTGCTTTCCAAGGAGCAGTCTTCTCTGCTGCCACAGACACAAAATATTTCCTGTAAAAATGGCTTGTTTATGTATTCTTTGTGTAACCCCTACCTTCTTTACTTCTCTAAACCTAAGGAGTCTACTGGATTCTGCTGATAACACAGCTCACCTCTGTTCCCATACCTGTGATTATAAACAAGGCCTATAACAACTTAGGTTGTGTTATGTACCTTCAGGGCATATTTTTTTGCCATCATTTTCTGAAATCCACACTGTGGTGTCCTTTACCACTACATTTCTCCAAAACTGCTTCTCTTCACTTACTCTCATGTGGCTACTATCAGGTCCCAGCTGCTTTTGCCTATTTCAGAGTTTGGGGATTACAACTGAATCCTAATATTACTGAAAATATGTTTAAATGTGTTTCTCCATAAAGAAAGAAAAGGAAAGAGAGAGACACGGAGTGATGGATAGAAAGACACAGAGACAGAGAGAGAAGAGAGAAAATGAATAAAGCAATCAACTCTAGGAGCAGAACTGATCCAGAAAGCAAGAACTCTGGGAAACATGTTATAAAATGACAGAAGGTGAATTATGAGCTGGCCAAAACAAATTTAAGAAATACTTACTTCAAAGATGAAGTTGGAAAGAACAGAGAAGAGATTAGACATTATGGAAAGTACTTTTAAGGAATATAAAAGGTTAAAATGAGAAGAATGAACAAAAGAAGCCAAAGAAAGAACAGAATAATTATAGAAAAATTTTGTGTTATGTCTATAAGTATTGATAGATAAATTGAGACAGACACTAAAGAAAAAAAGAACAAATATTTAAGGATAAAATTTAATATCTTTTATAAAATAGAAGGCACATATGGAAAAGGCACACCATGGGCCAGGGAAAATTAACCAAGAACTGTCAATACTGAGACATAGCTTCATGAACTTCCAGACTTTAAACATGAAGAAAGAATGATTAAGTCACTGATTAGAGGGAAGTGGGGAAAAATATTTGCCCTTGTCTCTGATTTATCCACAGTAACATTTAGGGCCAGTTGACAGTGGAGTAACATCTACATGACCATATAAAAAACAAAGTATTTTGTATTTTAAATTCAAAGTGTCTTCAGGTATAAAGACTACAGTCAGTTTTGAACTCAAAGATTATCGTTTTGAAAAAAATTCCTAGAAGATGAACTACTGCCATTCATATGGAAATACCGTAAATTACCACAGAAGGATAAGCAGTGAGCATTGAAAGGTTTTAACTGTAAAATAAAGACGAGAACAAAATGTAAACACTATATTCTCTAAAAATAGAAATTACGCACTACCTTGACCTATTTTCTCCCCTTTTCCTCCTGGGTTTTGTAGTTGTAAGTTTGTGGATTTCCACTTCTTTAATACTTGAAACTCAAAGAATGTCCATTAAAGCTGCAAATAATAAAAGTATTAGAGTTTAACAGTACAGAGAAAAATACTAAAAAGTATTAACTGAAATATGAAGGAAAGAAAGAGCGGGACAGAGTAACAGGAAATATGCTAATATCTTAACTGCTTATAGAAATGAACTAATAGATTTTGAATAGAGAAATAAAAGACAAAGTTGTATAAATTACCTAAGTTAATTTATAAATACAAAGTTGCATAAAGTTATAAAAACATAACTACTGGGACAAAGATATGTACAGAGAAGCTACACATGGAGAGAAACAAGATAACTAATGATAAAATATTTCTTTTTAAAAAAAATCCCTAAAGTAAGTTAAAATAAAAAGAATGAAAAGCAATTCTATTTATCAGCTGCCCACTGTCAAAATTATCATTTAAGATTATACTGAAGAGAATCAGCCAAGAGAAAAATTAATGTAAATGGGCTTTTAGCTTGTGTTAGTTTTTTAGAAAGTGGATTTCCAACTAAATCACATAGCAAAATGCTATTTTCTGATATATACAAGAAATACAAGAAATTGCTTTTAAAATATTGAAAACTAAAGAAGGATAAAAATTAAAATTAAGACAGATAAAGGCAAGCAAATACTTAATGTCAGGCCAGACGAATCATTCCCCATAAATATCAAATGAGATGAACAAAGTCATTTTTAATGCAAAAAGTTCAATACACAATGAAGATGTATCAGTTATGAATATCTGCAAACCAAATAACATGGTGCCAACACTTATAAAGCAAAAACAATGTAGGTACACGGGAAAATAGTCAAAAACACACCAGACTTGGAAAGTTTATTAATTCTCTCAGTACAAAACAGATCAGCCAGGCGTGGGGTGAGGGAAGAATGAGGAAACACTGAAAGCATTTGCACAAGTCAGGAACATTGCAAAGATGCCCAGTGTCATGACTATCATTTGACATTGTGATGAGGGGAAAAAGCCAAGAGAAAAATACTAGAACTATAAAAGAAATTTAGAAAGATGAAGTTAAAAGCTCCATGTGCAGATCATATGATTATATACTTGGAACTGCCATCCAGTAGATTTTACTTAATCAACTGAGTGACTACTACAAATAATAGCATTCACTAAGCTAAGATTAATATATCCATATGGGCAACTTTCATGTGTAAGAAAATAATTTTAAATTAAGCCCTAGTGCCACATTGTGCTTACATATATTGTTTGAGTATGTGCCATAAGCCTAAGAATATTATTAGTTTCCTATGGCTTCTATAACAATTACCACAAACTTGGTGGTTTAATACAACAGATTTTTTATTCTCTCACAGTTCCAAATGCCAGAAGTCTGAAAGTAGTGTCACTGGGCCAAAATCAAAATCAAGGGCTATTCTCCTTCTAAGGCTCCAGGGAGAATTCTTTCCTCACCTCTTCGAGCTTGTGGTGGCTGCCAGCATTCCTTGGCTTATGGCCACATCCCCACTTCAGTCTTGGGCTCCATGGCCACATTGCCTCCTCCATTTCTGTGTGTGTCTACTTTTCTCTTATAGGGACTCTTGTGATTGCATTTAGGGCTCACCTGAATAATCCAGGACAATGTCCTCATTTCAGAATCCTTGATTTAATCACATCTGGAAAGACCCTTCTTCCTTATAAGGTAACATTTACAGTTCACAGGGATTAGGACGTGATAACTTTGGGTGGCCATTATTTAGCCAATGTATGTAGTGAATTAACTTCCTATGCATCTAGAATGGTACTATGTACCATTCTTGGGAGAATCAGGAAAGTACTACCCTTGGGATAGTTAAAATTTTATTCACATATTTTTGTAGAATTTAATTCTCTCACAGAAACCTAGTTGGAAACGGCTATATTGGTGTATGAAATGACAGAATGAACAAGATTATAAACTTCAGCAATAGACTTAATAAATGCAGGAATATTGAAAATAATAAAGATGACATCTCATATCAGTAGGCAATTGTTTAATACATGTTGGGACAACTGGTTAGCCGTCTGGAAAGAAAAGTTGAATCCATACCTCACACCATACACCAAGATATATTATAAATGTACCAAATATTTAAATGTAAAATATGAAGCTACAGAGGTTCTCAGTAAACACGGGAGTGTTTTTTTTCTTTTTTTCTTATTTTGACTTTAGAGTAGAAAAACGTCTTCAAAACATGATCTATAAGCTACAAAATGACATGACTAATAAATCTGACCTCATTTTGCAACACAAACACACACACACACAAATACACACACAAAGAGAAGCAAAACTCAAAAGACAAACTTGAACATAGAAAAAAAAGTTTGCAATTTTTACTGAAGTGACTAAATTTTTTTAAAAAATTTTTTATTGTAGTATAGTTGATTTACAATATTGTGTTTCAGGTACATAGCAAAGTGATTCAGTTATATATATATTCTTTTTCAGATTCTTTTCCATTATAGGTGATTACAAGATACTGAATATAGCTCCCAGTGCTATACATTAGGTCCTTGTCATTTATCTGTTTTATGTATAGTAGGTGGTGTATCTGTTAATCTCAAATGCCTAACTTATCCTTCTCCCTCCTTTCACCTTTGGTAACCATTAGGTTGTTTTCTATGTCTGTGAGTCTGTTTCTGTTTTGCAAATAAGTTCATTTGTATCATGTTTTTAGATTCCACAAATAAGTGGTATCTTATGATATTTGTCTTTCTCTATCTGACTTCACTTAATTTGATAATCTCTAGGTCCATCCCTGTCACTGCAAATGGCATTATTTTGTTCTTTTTTATGGCTGAGTAATATTTCATTGTATATATGTACATCTTCTTTATCCATTCTGTGCTGATTGACATTTGGGTTGCTTCTATATCTTGGCTATTGTAAATAGTGCTGCTGTGAACATTGGGTTGCATGTGTCTTTTTGAATTAGAGTTTTCATCTTTTCTAGATATATGCCCAGGAGTGGGATCACTGGATCATATGGTAACTCTATTTTTAGTTTCTTAAGGAACCTACATACTGTTCTCCATAGTGGCTGCACCAATTTATAGTCCCACCAACAGTGTAGGAAGTTTCCTTTTTCTCCATACCCTCTTGCACATTTATCATTTGCAGGCTTTTTGATGATGGCCATTCTGAGCAGTGTGAGGTGATACCTCTTTATAGTTTTGATTTGCATTACTCTAATAATTAGTGATTTTGAGCATTGTCTCATGTACCTGTTAGCCATCTGTATGTCTTCTTTGGAGAAATGTCTCTTTAGGTCTTCTGCCCATTTTTTGATTCGGTTGTTTGTTTTTTTAATATTGAGTTGTATGAGCTGTTTGTATGTTTTGAAAATTAAGCCCTTGTGGGTCACATCGTTTGAGATATTTTCTCCCACTCCCTAGGTTGTCTTTTTGTTGTTTATGGTTTCCTTTTCTGTGCAAAAGCTTGTATGTTTCATTAGGCCCCATTTGTTTACTTTTACTTTTATTTCTTTTTCCTTGAGAGATTGACCTAAGAAAACATTGCTACAATTTATGTCAGAGACTGTTTTGCCTATGTTCTCTTCTAGGAGTTTTATGGGATCATATCTTTTAAGTCCTTAAGCCATTTTGAGTTTATTTTTGTGTATGGTGTGAGGGAGTGTTCTAACTTCATTGATTTACATGCGGCTGTCCAGCTTTCCCAACACCAAAGTGGCTAAATTTTTTAAAATATACCTAAAAAATACAAAATGATAAGTTAAAAGACTAACGTTGCAGTCAGAAAAATGACAAAGTATATGAACAGGCTGTTTACAGAAAAAGAAATACAAATGCCTCATAAGCATATGAAAATTTCAACTTCACTCTTAATAAAAGAAAAGCCACCGTGAAATACTACCTGTCACCTATTGGAATTTCTGAAATTCTCAAAATTGGATATAATAGTTTTGGTGAGAATGGAGGCATTCTTTTATGTTCCTGGTGGACTGTATATTGACACAAATCATATGGAGGGTAATTGGCAGATCTGTCAAAATTAGAAAAGCATGTTTTCCAATGACCTAGTTAATTACTTCTAGGAGTTTATCCACTGATATATTACTTTATGAGATAGATACAAAGTTATTCTTAGCAATATTTAATAGCAAATGTTGGAGAGACCTAATGTGCATCTATATGGGACAAATTTAACTATGGGCTATCCAGATGAAATACCATGCAGCTGTTAAAAGCAAACCAGGAACTTGCTATTTCTAATAAAGAAAAATCTTCATGGTCTATTTTTTCAAGTTACAATTAAAATTAAAATATTACACATACAGAAGAGTATGTATAGGATGCTACCTTTGTGGTTCAAAGATAATGGGGAAGAGAATGTTCATTTTTATACGCTTATGCAGAAAAATCACTGCAAGGATACACAAGGAAATAATAACAGTGATGACATTATCTCATGGAGAGAGAATAGGAATTAGATAGATGGAGAACAGGAGTGGGAGGTAGATTTTACTATAAAATATTTTAAGCTTTTAAAAATTATTCAAATAAATATATATATTAACTATTTAAATTAAATGAATAAACTTTTGTTCATTTTTTTTTCTCAAATATTTATTGAGGGCCTACTTTGTGCCAGGCAGTGTTTTAGGTGCTTGGGATCAGTGAACAAAACAAAGATCCAAACCCTTTATGGAGCTTACATTCAAGTGGTGGGAGAGGGACATTTTAAAATAATCATAATAAATACATAGTGTTGTACCTCAGAAGATAATGTGTGCTATGGAAAAAAAAACATAAAACAGAGTAAGTTGCATTGGCAGTGTCAGTGGAATTAGGAGAAGGTGTTGCAATGTTAAATATGATTAGCAGGGTAAGTCTTATCAAGAAAGAGCAAATTTAAGCAAAGACTTAAAAGAAGCAAGGGGGTTAGTCATGTGGCTATCTGAGGAAAGAATGTTCCCAGATAGCGAGAACAACCAGTGTAGACTCCTTAGGAGAGGGACATGTCAGATGTTTTAAATAAAAGGGTTAGAGGCCAGTGTGTTTAGCAGAGCAAGAGGGATAGTGGTAGGATATGGGGCCAAAAAGATAATGATATCCATTGGACTTTGTCTTAGCAGAGAAGTAACATGATCTGACAAAGTTTTGAAAAGCTTACTCTGGTTTTACCAATGATAATTGTTACAAATAGACTGATGAGGAGCAAGTGTAAAATCTGGGATGTAATTTGGAAATAATGGTGCCTTAGACCAGAGGAATAGCAGTGGAAGTGGTGAGAAGTCATTGGAGCTTGGATGTAATTTGAAATTAAATCAACTGGATTCCTGACAGACTAGATGTGGAGTGCTAGAGAGAGGACTCAAGGAACAGAAGGTGTGAAGACATTATCTAGGAAAATGAGAGATTGAATGGATTAAGAAATTATACTATGATTGGCTGAGAGTGTTAAGAGCCCACTTGAGTTCTTCATGAATTTAAAAGTGAGACCAGTCAGTATATTTATTGGTTTTTCTCCAGCTGCATTCAGCTGCATGACTTAGGTCTCATCCAGTCTAAACAAGCAGATGTCTGTGGTATAATGGAAGGATACTCTTGCTAAAATTTTTTAACTGAGTTATAGGACATTATACATAGAATGTTCTCATCTTAATAATTTTAAAAGGAATACATATATGCTTATTCATATTTATACAAAACTTAGATATGTTTCCCCAAGGTTTAGCTGAACATGGTTTTTACATGCTCATTCTAGACATAAATGTACAAGCATCAAATGATCCTTAGTAAACCATGCTTCTTATTCTTACTATATTAGCAGGTGGCAAATATAAGATAGATCTCAATTAAAAAATTGAGGGGGGTGGGGATGGACTGGGAGTTTGGGGTTGATGAGTACACAGTGCTGTGCTTAAGAGGGATAACCAACAAGGACTTACTGTATAGCAAAAATAAATAAATAATTTTTTAAAAATTGAGGTGACAGGCAGGTAGTGACCATTTAAGGCAGGAGTGCATTTCAGAGCACTTACATATTTAATCTTTTTACACCTGAGCTTATATTATGCAGTTTTAAAAATGAACATCGTACTTATTTTGAACTTAATATAGTATATAAAATTGTTTATACGGATTTTATGTGTTTCTGATCATTTGTTAACTCAAAATCCTTAAAAGTTTTAGTGTGTAA
This sequence comes from Mesoplodon densirostris, assembly GCF_025265405.1. NCBI lineage: Eukaryota > Metazoa > Chordata > Mammalia > Artiodactyla > Ziphiidae > Mesoplodon > Mesoplodon densirostris. The sequence continues at coordinate 68,995,415 of NC_082668.1, forward strand.
AAACTTTATGAGACTATGAAACAAATGCTTACAAAATATCAAAAGAGTTGGAAGGATTATTAGCCAGATTGAACATCTAGTGAAAACAGCTGGTAAGAGAACATACAGAGGGGGCAAAAAAGAAGTTGGAAATGAAAAGAGGCAAATATCAAAGGCTGAACCAAACATATGTAAAAGATATAAATAATTATAACCCACAATCAATAGCAAAGAGGGAATGTGGATGGGATACATCCAGAAGCAATGCAAGGCATGATGTTGCAGTGTTGGAGACAATAGTTAGACATTGAATGAATACACTACATGCCATGTGATAGAGCATTTTCACTTGACCCAACTAACTGAGTTATCTTTTCTGAATTCTCTGTATAAGCTGCTTCTAGGAAATATACACAAATCCAGAAATAAGTCAACAATGAGACCCTTTACTAGTGGGTACTAAGTTACTACCTGTATTTAGTGAGAGTCAAATATGTAGTGTTCTTAGATTTCAGTCATTGAATACCATGACTAAGAACAAGATTGTGTTTCATTTATAGTGAAGCATGTGAATGAATTAAAGGACACAATTTATCATTTAGGTATATGGTAATATATTGTGTTTCCATGGGTAGAGTTAATACAGGTCTATAATTGCAATTCTAAAAGGAAAAAGGCTCTGAAATACAAAAGGTTCTTTTTCCCTCAGTACATTTTGGCGGTAAAACCTGACTGACCTAGGAACATTAAGAGCCCACCTGAGTTCACTGAGAATTTAAAAGCTATTTATGACCACACACCAGATAAAAGGTTAATATCCAAAATATATGAAGAACTCGTACAACTCAATAGCCAAAAAGTGAACAATCTGGTTTAAAAATGGGCACAGGACCTGAATAGACATTTTTCAAAAAAAGACATACAGGTGGCCAACAGGTACCGGGAAAGGAGTTCAGCCTCGTTGATCATCAGGGAAATGCAAATCAAACCACAATGAGATACCACCTCACACCTGTAAGAGTGGCTGTTATCAAAAAATAAATAAACAACATGTGTTGGCAATGGTGTGGAGAAAAGGGAACCCTAAGGGTGAATGTAAATTGGTACATCCATTATGGAAAACATTATGGAAAAAATTAAAAATAGATCTACCATATGGCCCCACATCTGCATATATATATCCCACTTCCGGGAATATATTGGAAGGAAATGAAATCATTATCTCAAAGTGATACCTGCACCCCCATGCTTATTGCAACATTATTCACTATAGCCACAACATGGAAACAACCTAAGTGTCCATTGATGAATGAATGCATAATGAAAATGGGATATATATGTGAAAATGTGATATATACATATCACATATATATTTACATATGACTGTATATCTATATGTATGTATATATGAATATTATTCAGCCGTAAAAAGAGAAGGAAATCCTCCCATTTGTGACAACATGGATGGACCTTGAGGGCATTATGCTTAGTGAAATATGTCACACAGAGAAAGACAAATACTGCATGATCTCACATATATGTGAAATCTTTAAAAAAAAATCAAACTCATAGAAACAGAGATTAGAAGGGTGATTGCCAAGGGCTGGGAAGTAGGGGAAATGGGGAGATTTTGGTCAAAGTATACAAACTCCCAGTTATAAGAGGAATAAGTTCTTGGGATCTAATATTTAGCATGGTGCCTATAGTTAACAATACTATACTATATACTTGAAAGTTGCAAAGAGAGTAGATCTTAAATGTTCTCACCACAAACACACACACACACACAAAACTGTAATTAAGTGAGGTGATAGATGGGTTAACTAACCTTACTGAGGTAATCATTTTGCACTATGTGTATCAAATTATCACGTTGTACAGAAATATACCAATTATATCTTAACAAAGCTGAAGGAATAAAACATCCTCTGAGGGAAAAAATAAAAGCTACTTGTTAATATGTGAAATTATTTATGTTCTACGTTTATATCAAAGGGTGAATATTCACTACAGATAACATGAATGTCTTTGATTATGAGCTGCTGGCTGGACACCGTTGACTGGTGTTAGTGGTAAAATTCAATAAATGCATGAAATTATCTATCTAAATCTGAAAAACTCAAGATTCCTAAATACATTTGTCCCCAAGAGTTTCTAAGACAGGTGTATAAAATCTATAGAATGAGATATGAAGGAAATTATAATGGTGTTCATCTGTGGAGAGAGAGATGGGGCTTTTATTTTTCACTTTACAACCTGCAGTGCTCTTTGAATTTTACCAGCATTATGAATTACTTTAATAAATTTTTTTAAATTACCTTAGAAATAAACATACGATGGATTATCTCTGTGCTATGGGAAAAAATCAGTTGGCTTTTTGCTCTGTCTCATGACTTTTAACTGGGTAGTACTCTCAACCAAGAGTCCAGAGAAAGGGGAGCATACTATGAGCTAGAGTGGGTAGGATGGACCAGCATAAATCTGGGTCTTGGGGCTAAGTTTTAAAATGTGAGGGGTTAGAGAACAAGAAAGTCGATGAAGAGCAAACCAGAAGGAAGGGTTATATTATATGAAAATACATATAGTGTATAATTTGTTTGGGGATTCTTGCTAATTGTACAAATCTGTTTATTTTTACTTTATATTATGCAGTTATGCTTTAATCTCTATGTATGGGACTTGAAAATATTCAACAATGTGTAATTAGTAGAACTTTCCTTGCTTTATTCCACATTAGTTAATTAATGGATTTTACATAGCTTGCGTGTCATACAGTTTTGAAGACATGAAATAATGACATTGTACTGTGTTTTTGCTTCACCCAGATAACTACTCTAATAGGCTTAAATTATAAGATTTCATTTCTTCTAAGTGAAATGTGTGACTAGAAACAATTTTGTGATCTTGCTATATACCTACTTCTTGTTTTACATTTTTAGCAGTCAGTTAATTTTTTTTAAGTTGCCTATAAGCATCACTTGACTATTAGTTATTTTTATAGATTCTTTTGTCTGTCACTTATATGGACTCTTCATTCCCCAACTTTTCTGTTTAATTACTTGTTTTTCTTAGAAACTTTAAACCAAAACTTTTCATAACAAAGCAAATACTTTCATGAAGTATAAAGTTAATAGAAATAGTGTCACCAAGTGCCTCTCTTCTATAAGTTATAGTAAAAGAATTTATTTAAAGCAAATTAAATTTTAATTAAATGTCTCCAGTAATGCTTCTGCATAGGATTTATTAAACATCTTTTTGTATTTAATGTAAAAAGTTTCCAAATCCAGGGCCTCCCTGGTGGCGCAAGTGGTTGGGAGTCCGCCTGCCGATGCAGGGGATACGGGTTCGTGCCCCGGTCTGGGAGGATCCCATATGCCGCGGAGCGGCTGGGCCCGTGAGCCATGGCCGCTGAGCCTGCGCGTCCGGAGCCTGTGCTCCGCAACGGGGGAGGCCGCAACAGTGAGAGGCCCGCATACCGAAAAAAAAAAAAAAAAAAAAAGTTTCCAAATCCAAATGTGATTTTTAACCCTTATTATTACTTCTCTTTTTCATTAATATTGATATAATATATTGTAACTTCTTCATTTGATTTCTCCAAGAATACAGAAGGTTTTTGCTTCCAGGTCTATTGAGATATAATTAACATATAACACTGTATAAGTTTAAAGTGTACAGCATAATGATTTGACTTAAGTACATCATGAAATGATTACCACAATATGTTTAGTGAACCTCCATCATCTCATATAGGTATAAAATAAAGAAATGTATTTTACTTGTGATGAGAAAGAGCGCTTAGGATTCACTTTCCCAACAACTTTCACATATAACATACAGCAGTTTAATCATATTAATCATGTTGTATATTACATCCCTAGTATTTATTTACTTGATAACTGGAAGTTTGTACATTTGACCACCTTCATCCAGTTTCCTCTGTCCTTCCCCTTTCCTCTGTTAGCCACAAATCTGTTCTCTTTTTCTTTGAGTATATTTGGTTGTTTGTTTTTTGAAATATAATTGACCTACATCACTAGATTAGTACCTGGTGACAACATAGTGATTCCATATTTCTTTTCATTACAAAATGATCACAGTAAATCTAGTTACTATGTCACCATACAAATACATTATCACTCACTATATTTCCCATACTCTCTATTTCATTCCCATGTTTCATTTATTTTGTAACTGGAAGTTTGTACCTCTTAATTTCCCTCACCTATTTCACTCATCCTCCTCCCCTCCTCCCCTCTGGCAACCACCTGTTTGTTCTCTGTATCTATGACTCTGTTTTGTTTTGTTATGTTTGTTCACTTATTTTGTTTTTTAGATTCCACATATCGGTGAAGTCATATGATATTTGTCTTTCTCTGTCTAATTCATTTCACTTAACATGATACCCTATGGGTCCATCCATGTTGTGGCAAATGGAAAGATTTCATCCTTCTTTATGGATGAATAATATTCCACTGTGCATGTGTGTATATATATACCACGTCTTCCTTAGCCATTCATCTGTCAGAGGGCACTTAGGCTACTTCCATATCTTTGCTATTGTGAATAATGCTTCTGTGAACATTATATGTATATAATGTGCATATATCTTTTTGAATTAGTTTTTTTGTTTTCTTTCGGAAAATATCCAGAAGTGGAATTGCTGGATCATATGGTAGTTCTAATTTTTTGAGATAATTCTATACTGTACTCCACAGTGACTACAGCAATTTACATTCTCACCACCAGTGCTTAAGTGTTCCCTTTCCTCCACATTCTAACACTTGTTATTTGTTGTCCTTCTGATAATAGCCATTTTGACAGGTGTGAGGTGATATCTCATTGTGGTTTACTCATGATTAGTGATGTAGAGCATCTTTTTATGTGCCTGTTGGCCATCTGTATGTCTTCTTTGGAAAATTTTCTATTCAGATTCCGTGCACATTTTTTAATAGGACTTTTTTTTTTCATATTGAGTTGTATGATTTCATTGTGTATTTTAGATATTAACCCCTTATCATATATATTGCTTGCAAATGTTTTTCTCCCATTCAATATGCAGCTTTTTCATTTTGTTGATAATTTCCATTGCTATGCAAAAGCTTTTTGGTCTGATATATTTCCATTGGTTTATTTTTGCTTTTGTTTCCCTTGCCTGAGGAGACATGTCCAAAAAAATATTGCTAAGACTGATGGCAAAGAACATACTCTCTTTTTTTTTTTTTTTTTTTTTTTTTTTGCGGTAAGCAGGCCTCTCACTGTTGTGGTCTCTCCCGTTGCGGGGCACAGGCTCCGGACGCGCAGGCTCAGCGGCCATGGCTCACGGGCCCAGCCGCTCCGCAGCATGTGGGATCTTCCCGGACGGGGGCACGAACCCGTTTCCCCTGCATCGGCAGGCGGACTCTCAACCACTGCGCCTCCAGGGAAGCCCAGAACATACTCTCTTTGTTTTCTTCAAGAATCTTTATGGTTTCAGCTCTTATATTTAAGTCTTTAATCCATTTTGAGCTTATTTTTGTATATGGTGTGAGTAAGGAGTCCAGTTTGATTTTTATGCATATAGCTGTCCAGTTTTCCCAGCACTTATTGAAGAGGCTGTCTTTCTCCATTGTATATTCTTGCCTCCTTCATCAAATATAGGGTGACCATATGTGCATAGGTATATCTCTGGGCTTTCTATCCTGTTCCATTGATCTATATTTCTGCTTTTGTGCCAGTACCATACTGTCTTGATTACTGTAGCTTTGTAATATACTCTGAAGTCCAGGAGCCTGATTCCTCCAGCTCCATTTTCCTTTCTCAAGATTGCTTTGGCTATTCGGGGACTTTTGTGTTTCCATACAAATTGTGAAATTTTTTGTTCTACTTCTGTGAAAAATGCCAGTGGTCATTTCATAGGGATTGCATTGAATCTGTAGATTGCCTTGGGTAGTAGAGTCATTTTCACAATGTTGATTCTTCCAATCCAAGAACATGGTATATCTCTCCATCTCTTTGTATCATCTTTGATTTCTTTCATCAGTGTCTTACAGTTTTCTACATACAGGTCCTTTGTCTCCTTAGGTAGGTTAATTCCTAGGTTTGTTTTTGTTGTCGTTGCAATGGTAAATGGGAGTGTTTCCTTAATTTCTCTTTCAGATTTTTCATCTTTAGTGTATAGGAATGCAAAAGATTTCTGTGCATTAATTTTGGATCCTGCTACTTTACCAGATTCATTGATTAGCTCTAGTAGTTTTCTGGTAGCATCTTTAGGATTCTCTTTGTATAGTATCATGTCATCTGCAAAGAGTGACAGTTTTACTTCTTCTTTTCTGATTTGGATTCCTTTTATTTCTATTTCTTCTCTGATTGCTGTGGCTAAAACTTCCAAAACTATGTTGAATAATAGTGGTAACAGTGGACAACCTTATCTTGTTCCTGATCTTAGAGGAAATGGTTTCAGTTTTCACCATTAAGAATGATGTTGGCTCTGGGTTTCTCCTATATGACCTTTATTATGTTAAGGTAAGTTCCCTTTATGACTACTTTCTGGAGGGTTTTTATCTTAAATGGATGTTGAATTTTGTCAAAAGTTTTTCTGCATCTATTGAGATAATCATATGTTTTTTATCCTCCAATTTCTTAACATGGTGTATCACATTGATTGATTTACATATATTGAACAATCCTTGCACTCCTAGGATAAACCCCACTTGATTATACTGTATGATCCTTCTAATGTGCTGTTGGATTCTGTTTGCTAGTATTTTGTTGAGGATTTTTGCATCTATGTTCATCAGTGATATTGGCCTGTAGTTTTCTTTCTTTGTGACATCTTTCTCTGGTTTTGGTATCAGGGTGATGGTGGCCTCGTAGAATGAGTTTGGGAGTGTTCCTCCCTCTGCTATATTTTGGAAGAGTTTGAGAAGGATAAATGTTAGCTCTTCTCTAAATGTTTGATAGAATTCACCTGTGAAGGCATCTGGTCCTGGGCTTTTGTTTATTGGAAGATTTTTAATCACAGTCTCAATTTCAGTGCTTGTGATTGGTCTGTTTATACTTTCTATTTCTTCCTGGTTCACTCTTGGAAGGTTGTGCTTTTCCAAGAATTTGTCCATTTCTTCCAGGTTGTCCATTTTATTGGCATAGAGTTGCTGGTAGTAATCTCTCGTGATCCTTTGTATTTCTGCAGTGTCAGTTGTTACTTCTCCGTTTTCATTTCTAATCTTATTGATTTGAGTCTTCTCCCTTTTTTTATTGATGAGTCTGGCTAATGGTTTATCAATCTAGTTTATCTTCTCAAAGAACCAGCTTTTAGTTTTATTGATGTTTGCTATTGTTTTCTTCATTTCTTTTTCATTTATTTCTGATCTGATTTGTATAATTTCTTTCCTCTGCTATCTTTGAGGGTTTTTTGTTCTTCTTTCTCTAATTGCTTTAGGTGTAAGGTTAGGTTGTTTATTTGAGATGTTTCTTGTTTCTTGAGGTATGATTGTATTGCTATAAACTTGACTCTTAGAACTGCTTTTGCTGCATCCCATAGGTTTTGGGTCTTTGTGTTTTCATTGTCATTTCTTTCTAGGTAGTTTTTGATTTCCTCTTTGATTTCTTCAGTGATCTCTTGGCTATTTAGTAGTGTATTGTTTATCCTCCATGTGTTTATATTTTTTACAGATTTTTTCCTGTAATTGATATCTAGTTTCATAGCATTGTGGTCGGAAAAGATACTTGATATGATTTCAGTTTTCTTAAATTTACCAAGGCTTCATTTGTGACCCAGGATATGATGTATCCTGGAGAATGTTCCATGAGCACTTGAGAAGAAAGTGTATTCTGTTGTTTCTGGATGGAATGTCCTAAAATTATCAGTTAAGTCCATCTTGTTTAATGTGTCATTTAAAGCTTGTGTTTCCTTATTTATTTTCATTTTGGATGATCTGTCCATTGGTGAAAGTGGGGTGTTAAATTCCCCTACTATGATTGTGTTACTGTCGATTTCCCCCTTTATGGCTGTTAGCATTTTCCTTATATATTGAGGTACTCCTATGTTAGGTGTTTACAAAGTTACAATATTTACAATTGTTATATCTTCTTCTTGGATTGCTCCCTTGATCATTATATAGTGTCCTTCTTTGTCTCTTGTAATAGTCTTTATTTCAAAGTCTATTTTGTTATATGAAAATTCCTACTCTAGCTTTCTTTTGATTTCCATTTGCATGTTATATCTTTTTCCGTCCCCTCACTATGAGTCTGTATGTGTCCCTAGGTCTGAAGTGGTCTCTTGTAGACAGCATATATATGGGTCTTGTTTTTTTATCAGTTCAGCCAGTCTATGTCTTTTAGTTGGAGCTTTAATGCATTTACGTTTGAGGTAGTTATCATTATGTATGTTCCTATTACCATTTTCCTACTTGTTTTGGGTTTGTTTTTGTAGGTCTTTTCCTTCTCTTGTGTTTCCTGCCTAGAGAAGTTCCTTTGGCATTTGTTGTAAAGCTGGTTTGGTGGTGCTGAATTCTCTTATCTTTTGCTTGTCTATAAATGTTTTAATTTCTCTGTCAACTCTGAATGAAATCCTTGCCAGCTAGAGTAATCTTGGTTGTAGGTTTTTCCCTTTCATCACTTTAAATCTGTCCTGCCACTCCCTTCTGGCTTGCAGAGTTTCTGCTGAAAGTTCAGCTGTTAACTTTATGGGGATTCCCTTGTATGTTATTTGTTGTTTTTCCCTTGCTGCTTTTAATATTTTTCTTTGTATTTATTTTTTGATAGTTTGATTAATATGTGTCTTGGCGTGTTTCTCCTTGAATTTTTCCTGTATGGGACTCTCTTTGCTTCCTGGACTTGATTGACTATTTCCTTTCCCATATTAGGGAAGTTTACAACTATAATCTCTTCAAATATTTTCTCAGTCTCTTTCTTTATCTCTTCTTCTTCTGGGACCCCTATAATTTAAATGTTGGTGCATTTAATGGTGTCCCAGAGGTCTCTGAGGGTGTCCTCAGTTCTTTTCATTCTTTTTTCTTTATTCTGCTCTGTGGTAGTTATTTCCACTATTTTATCTTCTAGGTCACTTATCCTTTCTTCTGCCTCAGTTATTCTGCTATTGATTCCTTCTAGAGAATCTTTAACGTCATTTATTGTGTTTTTCATCATTGTTTGTTTGCTCTTTAGTTCTTCTAGGTCCTTGTTAAACATTTCTTGTATTTTCTCCATTCTATTTCCAAGATTTTGGATCACCTTTACTATCATTACTCTGAATTTTTTTTCAGGTAGACTGCCTAGTTCCTCTTTGTTTGGTTTGATGGGTTTTTACCTTGCTCCTTTTTCTGCTGTGTTTCTCTGCCTTCTCATTTTGCTTAACTTACTGTGTTTGGGATATCCTTTTCACAGGCTGCAGGTTCATAGTTCCCGTTGTTTTTGGTGTCTTCCCCCAGTAGCTAAAGTTGGTTCAGTGGCTTGTGTAGGATTTCTCATGGAGGGGACTGGTGCCTTTTGTTCTGGTGGCTGAGGCTGGATCTTGTCTTTCTGGTGGGCAGGACTGCGTCCGGAGGTGTGTTTTGGGGTGTTTGTGACCGTATTATGTTTTTAGGCAGCCACTCTGCTAATGGGTCAGGTTGTATCCCTGTCTTGCTAGTTGTGTGGCATAGGGTGTCCAGCACTCTAGCTTTCTGGTCGTTGAGTGGAACTCGGTCTTACCGTTGAGATGCAGATCTCTGGGAGAGATTTCGCTGTTTCATATTACGTGGAGCCGGGATATCTCTCGTGGACCAATGTCCTGAAGTTGGCTCTCCCACCTCAGAGGCACAGGCCGGACACCCAGCCGGAGCCCCAAGACCCCTGTCAGCCATGTGGCTCAGAGAAAAAGAAAGAAAGAAAGAAAAGAAAATAAAGTTATTAAAATAAAAAAATTTTAAATTATTAATAATAAAATCTTGAAAAGTAATTTTAAAAAATAGAAAGAAGAGAGCAGCAAAACCAAAAAACAAATCCACCAATGATAAGCAGCACTAAAAACTATACACACACACACACAAAAAAAAACGACAGACAGAACCCTAGGACAAATGGTAAAAGCAAAGCTATATAGACAAATTCACACAAAGAAGCATATACATACACACTCATAAAAAGAGAAAAAGGGAAAATATATTTATATCTATATATTAAAAGGAAGAGAGTAACCAAATCAATAAACAAATCCACCAATCATAATAAACTCTAAGTACTAAACTAAGGTAAACATAAAACCAGAAACAAATTAGATGCAGAAAGGAAACCCCAAGTCTACAGTTGCTCCCAAAGTCCACCTCCTCAATTTGGGATGATTCGTTGTCTATTCAGGTATTCCACAGGTGCAGGTTACATCAAGTTGATTGTGGGGATTTAATCCGCTGCTCCTGAGGCTGCACGGAGAGATTTCCCTTTCTCTTCTTTGTTCTCACAGCTCCTGGGGTTCAGCTTTGTATTTGGCCCCACCTCTACATGTAGGTCACCTGAGGGTGTCTTTTCTTCGCTCAGACAGAAGGGGCTTAAAGGAACAGCTGATTCGGGGGCTCTGGCTCACTCAGGCCAGGGGGAGGGAGAGGTACGGAATGCAGGACAAGCCTGTGGTGGCAGAGGCTGGCGTGACGTTGCACCAGCCTGAGGTGTGCTGTGTGTTCTCCTGGGGAAGTTGTCCCTAGATCACGGGACCCTGTCAGTGGCGGGCTGCACAGGCTACCAGGAGAGGAAGTATGGATAGTGACCTGTGCTTGCACACAGGCTTCTTGGTGGCTGCAGCAGCAGCCTTAGTGTTTCATTCCCGTCTCTAGTGTCCACGCTGATAGCCGTGGCTCGCATCCATCTCTGGAGCTCATTTAGGTGGTGCTCTGAATCTCCTCGCGCACCCGGAAACAATGGTCTCTTGCCTCTTAGGCATTTCCAGACTCCCTCCCGGCTAGCTGTGGTGCACTTGCCCCCTTCAGGCTGTGTTCACACAGTCAACCCCAGTCCTCTCCCTGGCATCTGACCTCCGAAGCTGGAGCCTCAGCTCCCAGCCCCCACCCGCCCTGGCAGGTGAGCAGACAATCCTCTCGGGCTGGTGAGTGCTGGTCGGTACCTATCCTCTGTCCCAGAATCTCTCCATTTTGCCCTCTGCACCCCTATTGCTGTGCTCTCCTCCATGGCTCCGAAGATTCCCCTTCACCACCCCACATCTCTGCCCATAAAGCGGCTTCCTAGTGTGTGGAAACCTTTCCTCCTTCACAGCTCCCTTCCAGAGGGGCAGGTCCTGCCCTATTCTTTTGTCTCTGTTTTTTCTTTTTTCTTTTGCCCTACCCAGCTACGTGGGGAGTTTCTTGCCTTTTGGGAAGTCTGAGGTCTTCTGCCAGCGTTCAGTAGGTGTTCTGTAGGAGTTGTTGCACATGTAGATGTACTTCTGATGTATTTGTGGGGAGGAAGGTGATCTCCAAGTCTCACTCCTCCTCCATCTTGAAGGTCTCCTGATCACAGTATCTTTACATGGGTTTTTTTGGTAAAGATTTTTCTGCTGTAGACCATTTTTAAAGTCTTTATTGAATTTGTTACTGTATTGCTTCTGTTTTATGTTTTGTTTTTTTGGCCACGAGGCATGTGCGATCTTAGCTCCCCAACCAGGTATCAAACACTCACCTCCTGCATTAGAAGGCAAAGTCTTAACCACTGCACCGCCAGGGAAGTCCCTCTTTACATGTTATTTTAATATAATTTTCATTCCAAAAAGAAAAGTAAAGCTATAAAACTACTTATTTCCAGCTGCAAGCGTTAGCCAATTTCTTCATCCTAAACAGGACCTATAGACTGATTTTCATACAAATCAGTTGCTATTGCTATGTTATTGTCACGTACATGTACCTACCCATCATCCCTTTCTATCTCCAATGTTGAGTGTACTACTTATGAAAGAATTCTGAATTCTCTTTTTTCTCATACTTCAAACATACCACATTATTTTATACAAACTATTCAAGAGATAGCAGTTTCTATAAAATGATTGGGAAGCTCATATTTTGCTAAATTACCTAGATCCAATTATATTTTATACTTTATATTATTAAGCTTTCTAATAATAAACTTATATTATGATCTTAAAAAACCAAAACAAATAAAGGAATTTTTAATAGTGTTGTTGTGATTTACCACATATTAAAGTAAATATTGGGAGCTGCTTGAATTTATCTCATGGTCATTTCCTAGAATCTAGTAATCATATTATTATGTTATATTTATAAATTGAAATTTACTTATTTTACTTATGTTGCCCAATAGGAATAAGACACAAAGAATAAAAAATATATAACTAAATAAATATTGGTAATTTGGTAAGAATTTTATCCTGTTATAATTTATTTTCTATGAATATTAAAGAAAGTGTTTCTTGGTACATATATAAAGCTTTTTGAGTCTTCTTATAAATTTTCAGTATATGTATAAATTTTCATATATATATATGAAGATTATGCAGTTGTAATTTCACTGTAGACTTTCCCAAACCACTGGAGTAAATTTCTCTCTTTACCCGTTGCTGACTAGTTGTGATTTACCAGTGGAAGCAGTCATTCAGTTGATCTTAACACCTGAATCATCAAGCCAATTTAAGTATTCTAGATAGTAATATCTTCAGCTCAAGCCTAACTGGAACATCAGTATGGGACCCAAGTAAATGAACATAGATTTTGGTGGACTTTGCTGTCTCTTTTCTTGTTGTTTTTTGCTCTAAAATTCACCTTTTCTATGTTAAAACTTCAGGTTCAAATTCAGACAGATTCTAATTTCTTCATTCTTTCATTCTTCTGATTGAATCTTCAATTTTAAATTTATTCCAGTTCCCAAATACCATTGTTCACAGTGATCCTGTTGTAGTGGTTGTAGATTGGTTTATAAATATTTCCTAACTTAATTTGGAATAAAAAGAATTTGGACTTTGAATTTAGAGGGAAAAAAAATACCAGATTAACTCTTTAGGACTATTTTCATCATCTGATTGGAATTTTTAATTTTTGTTATGTGTTTGAAGTAAGGACAAACTATAGTCTAAACCAGGTTTAGTCTATCATTTGATTCTTTTCTTATGTTTCTTTACTTATCCATACTAATTATATGTGTTCCATGTTTTAGATTTTTGTGTATGTGCTTAGATTTTTAAACGTGAAGTGTCTGAAGAACTTTATTACTACTTTCTTTTAGCTATATCTTACAAGATCAATGTGGTTATTCACAGTCACAAACAAATAGTTCCCTAGGATAGTTCATCTTAGCAGTTTATTTTTAATACTTTAGAGATTGAAAATTCTCTGATAAAATGAGTTCATTCTTCTTCATAGAAAAAAATTGATGACAGCTTTATTAAAATATAATTTGTTATAAATTTCACAATTTTAAATTGTACAATTCAGTGCTTTTTGGTGTACTCAGAATGTTGTACATCAATTACCACTAATTCCAGAACATTTTCATCACCCCAGAAAGAAACCCTGTACCCCTTAGCAGTCACTCTTCATTCCCCTCTACTCCAAGCCCCTGGCAATCATTAATCTTCTTTTTGTCTCTATATATTTGCCTATTCTGGACATTTTATATACATATAATCATACATTATTCTGCTCTTTGTGTCTTGCTCCTTTCACTTAGCATAATGTTTTCAAGTTTCATCCATGTTGTAGCATGTGTCAGAATTTCATTCCTTTTTATGGCCAAATAATATTCCATTGTATGGATGGTACTACATTTTATGTATCTGTTCATCAATTCATGATAGTTTATTCTTTTTGAATCAGTTATTATCAGCGACAAGAAGCCTAAAATTATCTTTTGGTACAGAGCAGTCTTTGATGTATGTTTTAGGCATTAAAAACTTATGGTTTGTTTTTTTTTTAATTTTAGTACATTTTTTAACAGTTATAATGGATTTAAACTTACCTTTCAAAACTAAAAAGTTCTTAATTACAAAACATATCTGACTCCCAAAAGTTTTGAATGAAGGTATTGTGTAAGCTCTCTGGAAATTAAGAGAAAAGGAGAATTTGGTCATCTGTTGAGAATATTTAATTTATCCTTTTTTCTAGATAAACATTCACTAGACCCTGCCTTCCTTGATATCTGTAACTAAAGTCCATCCTTTTTGAAAAGAGTGTCTATCTTCTGTTTTCACCACCAGGAACTGAGTTCATTTTTGTTCTAGATTATAAAGTAGCAGCTTCTTTACATCTGTGAGCACCTTACTTTACATCTATTAAAGAAGTTAACAAACTGAATTTTAACAATCGGTGTACTTGTCACTTTTCTAGCTACCGGACTGTAAGCTTCTTGAAAACAAAAACTGTCAGTTATCTCTTGGCTTTTTTCTACAAGGCTGGCAAAGAGTTTCTACTCATCTGTTTGCTGGAAGAATAATGAATGAATATGTAGAGTGAATAAATATTATCACTTATTTTTCCTATTCTTTGGTACAGTGTTTCTCAACATTTTTTTAATAGGTAAGTGTTAAAGCTTTCAAGAAGAATGTCATTGTTTTTCAGTTACAAAAACGTTGGGAACCTATATTGTTAAAAATTGGATCACAACCCAAAGCTTTATGAAGGAAGATTACAAATCAAGGGGAAATGGACCTCTATAGTGAACATTCAGAGAAGTAACATTTCTAAATACGACAAGTTGCAAAAACATAAATATTTAGAAAACTGTTTATTGCATAAAACTCCTATGAAGCCTGTAAATCTGCTTGCAAAATCAGCTGATTTTAATTTCTAAATAAGAGAAAATTTTACTCAAGAAAATTTTGAAAATGATCATCACCATATTCTTTTTAATACTGACTTTTAGAATATTTGAGTCTTTTAGGGGTTCCTTTTGATTAGATAAATGCAACTTACAGATTTGATGACAGTCATCTTAAGGCAGATTTACAGGCTTCATAGAATTTTTATTCTCCTCATTGATTATATGTCACCAAAAGTTTCTTTGTGTTCACTGTCTTTAACTAGCAATCTGTGTGACAGTAAATTTGAAAATGTAGGACTGGTAGTTAAACAATTTAAACCTCTGTAATAATCACAAACACCATGATGTCAAGGAGGTCATCCGAGTGATCAGCTGCCTGAGTGGCTGAGATGCAAGCATGCTTCTCAGGCCCCTAGGATAGTCATTGACATATGCCTCGGGTGCTCTCAAATCATTCCATTAAATAACTATGCAGTTATTAATTTCTTAAAAATTTAAACAGATGTTTTTACCACCTTTGACATGAACTCCTTGGAAAACTCTGTGACCTTCTAGATCAGGGATCAGCTAACTTTTTCTGTTAAAGGCCAGATAGATAGTAAATATTTTAGGCTTGACTGACCAGCAGGTCCTCAACTGCTGTTGAGGCATGAAAGAAGTCACAGGTGATACATGAACGAATGAGCATGGCTGTGTTTCAGCTTTATTTATGGACACTTAAATTTGAATTTCATATAATTTTCAGGTGTCATGATGTTTTTTTTTTCTTGTGGTGCTTTCTAAACCACTTAAAATGTAAATACCATTTTTGGCTTGGGGGGGCGCAGGAGGCATACAAAAAACAGGTGGCAAACTGGATTTGTTCGCTGGCTGAAGTTGGCCAACCCCTACTCTACATGGTTAAATCTTCTGGTTGGGAAAAGTCTGCTGTAGTAATACATTCTTAAACTCCTCTACTACCAATTCTATCATGACATCCCAAAGTGATTTGAGCTTATGCCTGAAGACAAAAGATGTTCAATTTGTTACCAGCAGGTTCTGTGTGACCCCAATAATGTTGCTTCTTTCTCCCACTTCACAAGTAGCTCACAGAAGTAAATAAAAGGAAATTTCAACACTGCCTGCTGTGAAACTAATCGTCTTTTGTTAAGATGATGTAGTGTGGTATAATGGAAAGAAAAGTTGGGAAACTTAGAAACCAGGGTGTAGTTGGTTTTACCACTACTCAAAGTGGTCAAGTTTCTCAAACTTCTGAGGCTTCATTTTCTCTCCTGCTCATCTGGAAGAAGTACTGAGGTTATATTGTAGTAGTAGATATGAAATCACTGGTAAAGTAAAAAGCATAAAAATCATTGCCATTGTGGTGGTGGTAGTATTGAACGCTTTATTATTTACTCTTACATAAGATTTCTTGCAGGGTTCCCTATATATGCTGATATATTCCTTTTGAAGATTAGGTATAGATTAAGGATTGCTCATAAACTTTCCACAGGCATTTTACCACCACATACTCTCACACTTTCAAGCTACCCTCATCTCCTTACTATAGATGTACCAAGTTCATTACTAACAGTACTATGAAATTTTTAAATTATATTCCTCATATTCTTTCTTATTCCTTTATGAGGGCAGAGACTTTGTCTCATCCTTGTTGTATCTTCAGTACCTAAAACAATGTCTGTAATATATTTGAGTCTCATAAATAGTTGCTGAGTGAATCAATGACAAAAATAATCCCATATGTTTACTTGCCTTTCATTATCAAAAGGAATATAGAAAGCTCCTTACAAACAAAATGTATTGAAATACATAAAATACATAGGATTACAAAGGAAATCTACTTTTTGCAACCTTACTAAAATGTAGTTCTATCCACAGATCCTTTAGGGTCCATGAACCCTGGTTTTTAAAATATGGAAAAATTTTTAACTAGTATCAGGGGACACACAACCCATAACTCTAAACTGCAAAATTACTTTGACAGGATCAAAAAGCAAATGCAAACTTCATTTGGTCTTTTTAAGAAATCCTTCCTCTGCACTTTTAAATTATAACAAAAAGAGCAATGGATTTTTTAAAGCCGAGTTTGCTTAAGTTTCTTTTGGTTGCAGTAAGAAAAACAGAGTTAGGCAAGCTTATTTTAAAAGGGCATTTGCCTAGGAAGATACTAGAGTATCATGAAATTCACAGGTGGGAAGAAAAGGAACAAGGGTAGCTCTGGGGATTTCACCTTTCTCTAGAGTAGAGCCATTCATGGGGACTCCCACTTACATGTCGAAATTTCAAGCTTCTAAAAGAGAAACCTGGATGATTCAGCTTGGATCACAGATGCATTCCTGAATTGATCAGCTAAAGTCAGAGGGTAGAATTATGCAGTAGAGCTATGAGCACTGAGGGCCACTGTTCGGTATCAGGGTGAGCTGGGAAGCTACTTCAAGAGATGTGTAGACTTATTAGTTTGACTCCAGAAAATAGTACATTTGTTTTATATTTTTTAATGTCTCAAGGTGAAACTTTACACTCAAAGCTACAAGACATCTTTGTCCACTGACAATTAGACTACATTTACAATTATGAATTTCAGTATATGCCAGATCACCCACTGCCGTATTAATAAATGGCTTAATATCTTATAATACAGTATGCCAGTATAATGTAGTGGCAATATAGCATAGGGGCTTAGAGTGTAGGCCCTTGAGCTAGACTTGCATGGCTTCATATCCAGCTCCACCGCTTTATTAGCTGTGAAAGTTTGGACAAATTACTCAATCTCTGACCCTCATTTTTGCTGTCTATAAAAAGGAAGTTTATCAGTGAGCTTTTGCTGCAGTATAAACCACCACAAAAATCTCACTGGCATGTCACAATAAATGCTCAGAAGTCTGGGGGTAAGTAGGAGGAGGTCTGATCCAGGTTGAGCTCAACTGGACGTGGTTCCAAGTGGAGAATGGGCCTAAGTCTGTGCCAAATGTCTCATCTTCCTTGGACCTATAGCTACCTGAAACATTTTTTTCTCAGAGTAAAAAGCAAGAGTGCAAGGAGGAAGCCCACTTACTAAAGCTACATATTTCAAGGCTCTGCTTGTGTGTTGCCTGCTGTTATCCTATTTGGTCAAAGCAGATCACGTGGCCAAGCCCAAACTCAAAGAGCAGAGAGGTACACATGCATCTCCCATGAATGTGTGGTGGGGAAAGGGAGGAATAATCTAGTATACCACAGAGATTTAATATTAGTATCTAGCTAATAGAATTGTTGTAAGTTTAATACTATACATACAGAGCTTAGAATAGCACTTGGCACATAGTAAATGCCCAATAAATATGTGTTATTATTAGATATACTGTTATGCAGAAACTCACACAGAAGTTCAGTATTGTTTACCTGTGATATAAAGTAGATATTTTACAATGTGTCACTTCAAAACATGCATGCTTAAATTTAATTAAAAACTTATCTCTAATTTTTAAAGTGTAGATTAGATGAACAAGATTATATGTCTTTCAGACTGGCCAGCCAGCTTCTGGGATAGTCAGAGTGGTTACTGCCTCAATTACTTAACTCAGTAAAGTCATAGAACTACTAAAGATTGAGTTCTGCCTTCTCATTTTAGAGATAATGTGTTGGGCCAAGAATGGTGAGGTATCTAAATCAAAGATAAAGAGATAGATGGATGGAAGGTGGATAGATAAATGATAAATAGATAAGTAATTAAATAGAAAATGGGAATGCAAGGAAGCACCTAGATCTCTAGAATTTCAGTTGAAAACTCTTCCCACTATATTACACAGCCCAGGTGTTGTTCCCTGTAGTTTTGTTTTGGGGTTTTTTTTGAATTTTTGAATTTTATTTTTTTATACAGCAGGTTCTTATTAGATATCTATTTTATACATATTAGTGTATACGTATAACACCAATCTCCCAATTCATCCCACCCCCCACCACTTTACCCCCTTGGTGTCCATACGTTTGTTCTCTACTTCTATGTTTCTTTTTCTGCCCTGCAAACCGGTTCATCTGTACCATTTTTCTAAGTTCAACTTATATGCGTTAATATACAATACTTGTTTTTCTCTTTCTGACTTACTTCACCCTGTATGACAGTCTCTAGGTGCATCCACGTCTCTACAGATGACCCAATTTCGGTCCTTTTTATGGCTGAGTAATATTATCTAAGTGCTGTTTATTATATTTTTTTCTTTCAGCAACCCATATAAGAAGAAATAATTTTAAGAAGCTTTTAAAATAATTTTTTCAACTGTTCCTTCAATTGAGAAGAATATTATTATAGGATAGGGTTTACTTATAATGTTAAAAAAAAACTAATCCTTACAGAAACCTTCACTTACCTACTTAACTAATATTTATTGAGTACTTATCTGTTAGGCACTTGGGCATACAGCAGAAAAAGAAAAAAATAGCTGGTCTTGTGAGCATACATTACATAGAGGAGACAGGCAATAAACAAACTAATGCATAGTATATTCAACAATCCTTTATCTGCAATTCCAACATCCAAAAGCTCTAAAACTGAAAGTTTTTGCAATTCATATAATGGTAAAACCTGACCTAATCTTAACTTGTTTAGTAGTAAAACTGATATGAGCTATTTATTGTCTTTTTACAAATACCACTGAGAATGGATATATGTTTTGCTGTAGAGATATTAACATATTTTATTTCAGAGTGCTGTCCCAGACCTCTCAGACTAGGGGGAGAGGCCGCATAATTATAGTCCATTTACCATATTACCTTTAAAAACGCAAATAATACTTAATCCCAAAACACATATGGCCCCCTAGGGATTATATTGGGTTGTTTAATATCTAGAAATTGTAAATACTGTGACTGGAAATGAAGTACGAATGGGTATAGAAAATGAGGGTCAGTAGGGAGAGGGATGAATGCTGGAG
The DNA here is from genome assembly GCF_025265405.1 of Mesoplodon densirostris. Taxonomy (NCBI): domain Eukaryota; kingdom Metazoa; phylum Chordata; class Mammalia; order Artiodactyla; family Ziphiidae; genus Mesoplodon; species Mesoplodon densirostris. The sequence goes on from NC_082668.1 coordinate 69,015,013, forward strand.
GGTGGGAAAGTTGTTTAGCTAGTAGTAAGAGAAAACCTCTCTGGGAGGTGACATTTGAGCAGATTCTTGAAACATGCAATGGAGCTCTCAGGGAAAAGAACGTTTCAGTCATTGGGAACAGGTGGAGAAATGTTCCAGTCTGAGGAGGAACCAAGGTCAAAGACCTTACCCAAAAGTGTGCTTAGTATATTTAAGGAAGAACAAGAACAAGAACAAGAAGACCACTAGGCTGTAGATTACACAGCAAGGGGAAAAATGATAGGATAGGCTCTCAGAGGTAGCCAGAGCCCAATCATCTAAGGCAAGATAAGGCCTTTGGATTTTATCATAGATGTTCTGGGATATCTTTGAAGTGTTTTGATCAAGAGTGTCTAAAATCCAATTTTCTTTTTAAAAATATTGCTCTGTGGATAATAAAAATATCCTTTTTTTGCTATATGGTTAATAGATTGTTGCAGTACCAAAGATTAGAAAAAATAAATGATCATAACTGTTTGAAATTCAGAAATTTAACAGTGATTGGTCATTTTTAATAAAATACTCTTAATTGTACTTTAATAAAATAGTATCTTAGGTGTTCATTGAGCAAGTGCTGTGCTTTGAATTAATAATCTAAATATTACTTAACTATCATGTTTGTTCTTTCTAGATTTTTCTCTAAGCATTAGGGCTGGGAAACTAGCTTGGTCATGATAATGCTATTCCCAGTCTCCCTCCCTTTTCCAGAGAGTCTTCTCTTCTACCTGCTGGGAGATAACTAGAGGAAAGAGCCCTGGATTTGGAATGATAAGAACTGGTTTCTCACGCTGGCTCTGCTACCAGTTGATTGTAACAGTGGTTGAGTTGTTTAACCTGTCTGGATTTCAGTTTCCTATCCTGTAAGATATGGGGATTGAATCATCTGATTTATATAGCTCTTTCTTACCTGGAGTCATAAATTTAGCAAGTCCTGTGTGTAAGACTAAAATTCTATGATTCTTAACGAGAACTCATTAAGAATCTCAAAATGTCCTTAAATGTGAATCTAAAGAAACATAGAATAACTGTCTGTTCAGAATTCACCCTTATTTCCTTTTTAACAGGACCAAGGAAATATATACCAGAAGCCAAGAGCACAGAATATTTTTCTTCATCAATCTGTAGAACTGTGATACTCCTCTAATTCCATCAAACACAAAGGAATGATCACCTTGACAGATGGCCACAGAGGATGTCAACAATTTTTTGGAGGCAAGCAATGAAATATTTGTGCTATGAGTTTTCTGTTATTAAGTATGTAGAAACAAGTAGAATTATCTTATGTTTTAATGAAAAAATAAAAAGTAGTCTTTAGTATAGCAATTTATATAAGCATAGCTATTTCTTTTTCTTTTTCTTTTTTTTTTTTCCTGAGCACTGCTGCATGTCAAAAATTATAGAAAGCTGCTTTTGCCCTTACCTGGAGTACTATATAGTATAGGACTACATTATATCCCTAAATACAAAAAATTTAAATAATAAAAATTAAGTACCCATGTTTGAAAATAGGGCTCTTTGCATCTATCTTGGACACACATATCATATAACTACAAATACTAAATAGTTTGGGAAGTTAGAATTATTTTCTACTTATTTTAAAATTATCCATACCATGTATGAATTTTTTTGTTTAATTTCTACATTTTTTCCCTCACTTATTTTAAACAACTATTCTGAAGTGCTCCAAAATCTTGGGGTGTCATCCCTTTACATCCCTAATAGCTTTATATTTTATGAGAATCATACACCACAAGATCCCATTGAACATTTCGTTACTTTCACAGCAGCTTTTATTGCTCCTGGAAAAATAACTGGCCAAGGATTATGGACCATAGTGCCATCTTTAAAATTGAAATTAATTACATTACCCTTTAAAGGGGGTTTGCTTGGAAAGAAATTGACTGGATTATAAAGAAAAAAATAATAAATGTATGGAATCTGCTTTCTCTACTTTCATGAAAAATAAAGACTTAAGTAGATGAATATAAAATGAAATAAAAGTAAACTCATAAAAATTTGAGTAGAATGCACTAAAGTTGAATTTCTCCAAGCATTTTATACAAACAAAGAAACTCTAGATATGTTCAGAATTTTTAATTTAGTGTTAATTCAACTCATAGGCCTAAAGTCATCCAGCAAATGAGTCTGCTTTTTAAGCTGTACATAAAGGGATGCTTTCTAGGTAAAGGAGACCATAAATGTTTAAAAAAACCCAGTGTAGAGCTTCTGAGTTTTCTTTCAGTAACTAGAGTCAAAATTAGTTCTTGCTTTTCTGTTGGGGAAAATTTCATCTAATTACATTCAAATTATTCTGCAACTTTTTGGACAGCAAATCCTGATCACAAAAGAAAAGAAAAAGCAGCTGTGTTGCCCTTTCCTCGTAGTTATAAGAATAGCATTATTATGCAGTCACTAGGCTTTATAGAACCATAAGTGATTATCCACTGGCGGCTTTCTGGCAGAGAGACACCTAAGCCTTTCTGAACTGCTGATAATGTATGCCTTCTCTTTTTAAGGATCTTCAGAAAAATAGATTTCATTGCTTCCTTCAGTAAACCAATCTAGTATAACAGCTCTCAGGAGTAGGGAGATCTTTCTTAACCCTTTTATTAAGTGACTGTTTCTAAAACTTCTTTTCTCAGAATTACACTTTAATCATGATTTAAATCTTCTCTTAGTTTGATATACATAATTCACCTATTTAAGAAAATAGTTAAAATTGACCATTGCTAAATTAATGGAACTAGTTCCTATAAACAGTGCTTCTCTGTAAGCAACCTGTAGTCAAATTTCTTCTTTCTCTAATATTTCCTTTTTTAACTCATCCACATGTCATATCTTATTTTGATCTTCAGTTATTCTTTAACCACAGCAACGTATCTTGTGTCAGATAGCTGTAATTTATATTTCTTCCACATTATATTAAGAACCAGCCCTTTGTTCTCTTTGAATTGCATTCTATTTATGACCATGTCATTAATAAGCCACAGATATTTATAATTCTAATCAAAAGTGCTATTTCATTTATTTCCCATATTTTAACATTTATTTGCAAATTATGATTTAAAAAAATTTCAGTAGTTAGAAAGGCAATTAGAACATAGCGGGTATGACTTACAAGCTTGCTATTCAAGAACACAAATTCATAGAACAGATTAAGACTGACTGATTAACCACAGCTGTGCCACACCCACCAGCTGTGTGACCTTGAACAAATTGATTCTCTCTGACCCCCAGTTTGTACATCTTTAAATTTGATAATAATAATATAATTGTAAGGATTAAATAGGATGGATAATATAAGTAAAAAGCTTAGCTACCTAGCACTTGTGTAGTACATAATTCAATAAATAGGTGTTGCAATTATTCTACTTTTTGCAAAATGAATAAAAACAGGTTTCCTCATAGTAGCAAGCTGAACTCTTGCAAAAGCAATAATGAGTTTGTCCATTATACTCATGCCAAATTTCTTTTATCATGTTTGTTGTACTGCTAGTAAATTTTATGCCCATTGAAGTTTCCCAATCAGCAGTTTAAAGTTGATTTTTAAACATGTAAAAATAGTTTATCCAGAAATAACCATTAAAAACCATAATTCTTAAAAAATGGTTGTTAACCTTTTAGTCTCATGAAAACTATGTATATTCCAAATTTTGCAAGAAATTTTACTTGGGTGTTCAAGGACTCACTGCCTATTATAAAATTTAACTTCATATCAACCACTATTATTTGGAAAAATATTCCATGTGCAAGGCAGAATGATTTGAAGAATTTTCTTATTTGGATTAAATATCTTTATGTACACATTGATCAGATATTTATTTAGTCTGAGAAACCGATTTGACATTTCACTAGAAAAATAAAAGTAAACAGGCAGTTTGGTTCTCTTTTAAAGTTTCCTAGGTTTCTGTAACAGATTACCACAAACTGGATGGTTTAAATTAACAAAAATTTATTCACTCACAGTTCTTGAGACTAGAATTCTGAAATCAAATTGTCAATAGGGCCATGTTATTTTGAAGGCATTGGGGAGAATCTGCTCTATGCCTTTTTCTTAACGTATTGGCGACATTCCTTGGCATGCATTGGTTTATAGACTCATCACTCCAATCTCTGCCTCCCTTATCACATGGTTTTCTCCCTGTGTGTCTGTGTCTCTTCTCCTCTTATTGTAAGGACACAGTCATATTGGATTCAGCATGACTTCATCTTAACTTGATTACAACTGCTAAGGTCCTGTTTCCAAATAAGGTCACATTCATAGATATTGAGGGTTAAGATTTGAACAGTGTCTTTTGGGGGAACACAATTCAACAATAACACTGTCTTTTATATATATATCTATGTATTTTTTTTAACTGAAAATAAAGTTAGGGAAGAAAAATTGATTTTAAAAACAAAGAGTTTTTTCTCCTAAGAAAGAAGTTTTTACACTTGTGAAAAGACAAATTTTGCTTATAATGATTTGGCAGTATTTTTCTTGAACATTGTTTCTTGATACTTTTTCCCATCTCCTCTATAGCTCTATTTCTTAAAATTATATAACAATAGCTATCATTTTATTTGTTTACTTGAGATCAAAGTTCAAATAATAGCATTATTGTTTTATTATCAAAGGCTTGAGTCCATATTACACATATCAACAAATGAAACACCCTAAAGACTGTAAAGATGGTGTAGCATTTGCATTTATAATTGTACTGATAGTTGTACTTTGTAAATGAACTGAGTCAGTTTTTCCTTTCCTTTACTTGATTCAAACCAAGGTTACTTTTTATTTCCATGAGTAAGAAATTCGCTTTAAATAAAGTTAAGAAAAATTGATGACCTTTCAAAATGAACATAGCCACTATATATTTTTAACATTAATTCTACGCTTTATTCTAGTCAAGTCTTTCTAACTGATACTTGGTATGTGGTATATAGATCATCAGTACATTTTTATCATATCTTTTTTTTGCATTCATTTCCCATATATTTAGACAATTGCCACAGATTTTTCATGTAATAAAACTTATACAGGGTGTACACTCTTATTTCAGCACTTCAATAAAAAGATTTTATGTTTATTTTCTTCTCTTTGAGCTTCCGAAAGGAAGGGAAGTAAAGCATTATAAAATCCTATTGTAGGGTCCTTGTGTTTTTCCATTCTTGCATGAAGCACGTGAAGTTTCCAAAACATACTTTTCTTGTGGGTAAAACCTGCCTTAAATTATTTTTTGCATGCAATAGACACTCAGTAAATGTTTTTGAAGTTAATGAAGAAAATTGTAATTAGGCCCTCTGCTGTAGACAGCATCCAGAAGGATTGCTATTGCAAGGTAAGTTAATTCTAAAGCCAACTAAGTTATATACCATTCATGTTAAATATTTTCCTTGAGTTTGGTATAAACGATAAACAGAAGTAGGAACTAGAGAATTTGCAGTGCTGAAAAGTGGAGATATGTTCTTTATTTCCCAGAACTTAAGCCTAAAGGATTCCAAACTCTGGTTTATATTTTTATCTATTTTTCCAAAAGAATGTTTAGACTTTGGGGAAAAAAACAAAATGCATGGTTAAATGAATAGTTGACTGTGTATTTAAGGAGTGAGTTTTTCTAAACTACGGATCAAATTAGTAGAGTGGTGGTTTTCCCCCTGACTGTGCTTCAGCATAACCTGGAAAGCTTTTTAAAAACACAGATGTTTTGGTCCTGTCTCTACAGGTTAATCTTGATTCTGCCAATTACTAGCTGCATGACTTTGAGCTTTATTTAGTCCACAGAATCAGATTCTCTAAAAGTGGATATGATACAAGAGTAGTAGACTTAACAGAGAAAGACAAGTATCATATGATATCACTTATATGTGAAATCTAAAAAAATTATACAAAGGGATTTATTTACAAAACAGAAATAGACTCACAGACATAGAAAACAAACCAAAGGGGAAAGAAAGAGGAGGGATAAATTAGGGATTTAGGATTAACATATACACACTACTATATATAAAATAGATAAACAACAAGGGCCTATCATATAGCACAGGAATCTATATTCAATACCTTATATTAACCTATAATGGAAAAGAACCTGAAAAAGAATATATGTGTGTATATGTGTGTGTATGTGTATAACTGAATCACTTTGCTGTACACCTAAAACACTGTAAATCAACTATACTTCAATCAGTCAAGCAATCAATAAGAATAGTAGACTTTTGGGGACTTCCCTGGTGGTCCAGTGGTAAAGAATCCACCTTGCAATGCAGGGGACGCCGGTTCAATCCCTGGTCAGGGAACTAAGATCCCACATGTCACGGGGCAGCCAAGCCGTGCACCGTAACTACTGAGTTCACGCTATGGGTGTGTCATAAATGGCTTTTATTATGTTGAGATATGTTCCTTCTATACCCACTTTGATGTGAGTTTTTATCATGAATGGATGTTGAATTTTGTCAAATGCTTTTTCTGTGTCTATTGAGATGATCACATGATTTTTAACCTTTTATTAATGTGGTGTATCACACTGACTGATTTGTGAATACTGAACAATCCTTATATCCCTAGAATAAATCCCACTTGATCATGCTGTGTGATCCTTTTTATATATTGTTGGATTCAGTTTGCTAATATTTTGCTGGAGATTTTTACGTCTCTATTCATCAAAGATATTGGCCTGTAATTTTCTTTTTTTGTAGTGTCTTTATCTAGTTTTGGTATCAGGGTAATGGTGGCCTTGTAGAATGAATTTGGGAGTAGTCCATCTTCTTCAGTCTTTTGAAGTAGTTTGAGAAGGATAGTTATTAACTCTTCTTTATATGTTTGGTAGAATTCCATTTGAAACTGTCCACTCCTGGACTTTTGTTTGCTGGGAGTTTTTTAAATTAAAAATTCAGTTTCACTACTAGTGATCAGTCTGTTCAATTGTCTGTTCTTGATTCAGTCTTGGCAGATTGTATGTTTCTAGAAATTTGTCAATTTCTTCTAGGTTGTCCAATTTATTGGAGAAAAAGTGTCACCTTGATCCGGCATCTTTGAGGAGAAACTTCTTAAAACTCTCTACAATATGCAATATACTGTATCTCAAATTACTCTACTAATGGGTCAGACCCAGATCCTTACATTAATTACTGTCATTGTTCCTTGTCTGCATGCTTCTTTATTGAGCATGCAACTGGTCAAGTGCTTTTCACGCAGCTATTGCTTGTTAATAACTAGAATCTTGGGCAGAGAGACCAGTTTCCTGGAAGAAAAACTGCTGAGGTTAGAGAAGATGCATCCATAAGAGAGAAGTCTGAGTGTGATAGGCCTTGAAAGGCGAGACTTGATTGATTTTAGAGTCCCAGAAGGAATGAAGAGAAAGGGAGTTCTAGACAAAACTCTCTAGTTCTGACTTTAAAGAACCAAAATGAAAACAGCAATAATCACTTTGTTTTTTCTGCTGTATATTTCAAAAACAATTTAATGATAAAAAAAGTTCATATGTAAAAGTGTGCTACCTTTATTTAGTAAACTTCCCTTAGTCTAGAGTTTTACTGCTTTTTGTTTGACCGGATTTTACTAAGTCACTCCCTTTTTTTGAAATGTTTCTAATGCCATAATAGAATTCAGCATGTAATGTTGTCAGTGAGTGAGGAGAGGGACTACAGAAATGAATATATTGGTTCAAACAGTCAGCATATTACTGGTGGGGTTCTACAGAAGTAATGTGTTTCTATCAGGTTTTGCTTTTGAATTATAAAAACAATACAACTCATGGTTTTTAAAATAAGAAACAAATAATATGGAAAAGTGTAAAATAAAAAGTAAAATTTGAAGCCATCCTGTTTCTACTTCCCACAAGTAACTTCTTAACTTTTTTAATGTATCATTTCAGAATTCTATCCATATACAAGTACATGTATGTACATACATGTGCCACACACATATGCATACACATTTACACACTGCGTATACTTTTATATGACTTTTTTTGTACATAAACACAGCAGATCTATTGTTGTTTGCTAGTGGCCTTTCTGCTATTTGTCTCTGTATTATTGATTTCTAAGAGCTCTTTGTATACTAATAAAATATTCCTTTTTCATGCATTTCAAATGTTTAATTTGAACATTAATTCTTTGTTTAATTTTGTCCTTCAACTTGATTTATGGTAGTCTCTTTTTCTCACACTGAAATTTTTAATTTTGGTTTAGTCAAATTATCATTATTTTCTACTATGGCTTCTGGAATTTATGTCCAAGATTATAAAATATATAACACCGTTTTTTCTTCCCTACCTGTATGGCTTAATTTTTGTTAAGATACTTTGTTTTACAGCAGTTTTAGTTTCACAACAAAACTAACAGGTAAGTGCATAGATTTCCCATAGACTCCCTGCCCCCAAATATGCATAACCTCCCATTATCAATATGCCCAACACAGCAGTACATTTGTTACAATTGATACACCTACATTGACACATCATTGCTACCTGGAGTCTATAGTTTACATTAGGGTTCACTATTGGTATTGTATATTCTATAGATTTGGACAAATGTATAATGGCATGTATTCACCATCATAGTATCATACGTAATATTTCACTGCCTTAAAAATCTTCTATGTTCTGCCTATTCATCTACCACCACCCCCAATTACTTTATAAAATTTTTTGTGTTTAAATCACCTGGAATTTTGTTCATGTCCCAGTGGCTTTTATTGAAATAACCTTTTCTTAAAATGTCACCTTTATCATATATTAAAATCTTATATATATTGTAGTGTATTTCAGGATTCTCATTATACATTTTTCCATTTGTCTATTTCTTCTCTAGAACTAAACTCTTTAATTACTGCACCTTTACAATGTTTTTAACATCTGGATGGACTGGTCCTTTCTTTACTCCTCTTTTTTTCAAAATATTCCTAGGTAATGACATGTTTTAGCCATATGAACTTTAGTATCGTCTTTCAAGTTCTCAAAATTAAAAAATTCTATTGGTATTTTAATAAGAATCTTAGTAAAATAATATATTAATTTAGGAGAATCAGCAGTCTTAGAATATTGATATATCCTGAAAACAAATTATATGTCTTGCAGGTATCTGGATTTATTTTGAGTTATTTATTTTTCTAGTGTTTTTCATATTAAATGGGTTTATTTCTAGTTTTTATTTTTTTTAACTTGACTTGTAAGGAGAGTCCTAGATTTCCATATACTAATTGTATAACTAGTTACCTTTCTAAATTCTTCTTTGTCTTAGTTTTTCCATTGATTTTCTTGGGGTTTTCAAGTATACGTGCATGTCATCAGGAAAACTAGGATATAATTGCCTCCTCTTTTTATTTTCTTGGGTTTATTGAGATATAATTGACAGAAAACATTGTGTAAGTTAAAGATGTACAATGTAATGATTTGATATGTGTATATACTGCAAATAATTACCACAATGTTAGTTAACACATCCATCACCTCAAATAGCTACTGTGTGTGTATGGTGAGAGCTTTTAAGATCTTTTCTCTTAGTAACTTTCAAGTATACAATACAGTATTGTTAACTATCGTCACCATGCTGTACATTAGATCCCCAGAACTTATTTGTCTTATAACCAGAAGTTTGTACCCATTTCCCCAACCTCATCCTCCCCACACCTCTAGCAACCACCAATCTACTCTCTGTTTCTGAGTTCAGTTGTTTGTTTTGTTTTTTTGTTTGTTTTTTAAGATTCCATGTATAAGTGAAATCATTCTATAATGCCCTCAGGGTTAATCCATGATGTCTGATGTCACAAATGGCAGAATTTCCTTCTTCTTTACAGATGAGTACTATTCCATTTATTTTTATCAATATATACATTATCATATTTTCTTTATCCATTCATTCATTGGCAGACACAGCTTGTTTACATGTCTTGGCTATTGTAAATGACGCTGCAATGAACATGAAGATGTAGATAACTCTTTGAGATACTGATTTCATTTTCTTCAGCTATGTGCCCAGAAGTGAGGAACCTCTATACTGTTTTCCATAGTGGCTATACCAATATACATTTCCACCAACAATCCACAACAGTTCCCTCTTCTTCACATCTTTGTCAGCACTTGTTATCTCTTGGTCTTTTTGATAATAGCCATTCTACCAGGTGTAGAGTGGTATCTCACTGTGGTTTTTATCTGTATTTCCCCAATGATTGATGTTGAGCACCTTTTTATGGAACTGTTAGCCATTTGTATATCTTCTTTGGAAAAAGTGTCTGTTCAGTTCTTTTGCCCAGTTTTTAAAAATCAGTTTTATTTTTTTGCTATTGAGTAGTATGAGTTTCTTATATGTTTTGAATATTAACCCCTTAATCAAAAAATCGTGGCCAATACCAATGTCAAGGAGTTTTTTCACTATGTTTTCTTCTAAGAGTTTTATGGTTTCAGGTCTTACATTTAAGTGTTTAATCCAATTAAGGTTAATTATTGTGAGTGGTGTAAGATAGAGGTCCATTTTCATTCTTTAGCATGTGGATATTCAGTTTTCTCAACACTGTTGAAGACACTCTCTTTCCCCTACTGAATTTTCTTGCTTCCCTTGTCAGCTTGGTCCCTTGCTGACCGTATGTGTGGGTTTATTTCTGGGCTCTCAATTCTGTTCCATTGGTCTCTGTGTCTGTTTTATGCCAATACCATACTATACTGATTACTATAGTTTTTTAATATAGTTTGAAATCAGGAAGCGTGATGCCTCCAGCTTTGTTCTTCTTTGTCAAGATTGCTTTGGCTGTTTGGGGCCTTTTGTGTACTATACAAATTTTTGCATTTTTTTTCTCTGTAAAAACTGCCATTGAAATTTTGATAGGAATTGCATTGAATCTAAAGATGGCTTTCAGTAGTATGGACATTTTATTTAATATTAATTCTTTCAATCCATTAACATGAGATATCCTCCCACTTATTTGTGTCTTCTTCAGTTTCTTTCATCAATGTCTTCTGGTTTTCAGTGTAGAGATCTTTCAGCCCCTTGGTTAAATTTATTCCTAAGTATTTTGTTTGCTACTATTGTGAATGGGATTGTTTTCTTTATTTCTTTTTCAGATTATTCATTGTTAGCATATAGAAATGCAACTGATTTTTGCATATTGATTTTTCTCCTGCAACTTTACTGAATTCACTTCTTAATTTTAACAGTTTTTTGGTGGAGTCAAGGTTTTCCTATATGTAAGATCATATCCTGTGCAAACAGGGAAAGTTTTACCTCTTCTTTTCCATTTGGATGGCTTTTATTCCTTTTTCTTGCCTGATTGCTCTGGTTAGGAATTCCAGTACTGTGTTGAATAAAAGTGGTGAGAGTAGGCATCCTTCTTTTGCTCCTGATCTTAGAGGAAAGGTTTCAGCCTTTCACCATAGGTATAATGTTAGCTGTAGGCTTGTCATATATAGCCTTTATTATGTTGAGGTTTTTGTTGAGAGTTTTTAATCATGAAAGGATGTTGGATTTTGTCACATGCCTTTTTGGGCATCTGTTGAGATCATTTGATTTTGATCTTCATTCTATTAATGTGATGTATCACACTTATTGGTTTGCATGTACTGAATCATCGTTGCATCCCATGAATGAATCCCACTTGATCATGGTGTATGATCCTTTTAGTGTGCTGTTGAATTCACTTTGCTAATATTTTGTTGAGAATTTCTGCATGTATTTTCATTAGGGATATTGGCCTGTATTTTTCTTTTCTTGTGGTATCCTTATCTGGCTTTGGTATTAGGGTAGGCTGGCCTTGTAAAATGAGTTTAGGAGTGTTCTCTCCTCTTGAGCTTTTTGGAAGAGTTTGTGAAGGACTGGTGTTAATTCTTCTGTAAATGTTTGGTAGAATTCACCAGTGAAACCATCTAAACCTACCTAGCCTTTTGTTTGTTGGGAGGTTTTTTTGTTTGTTTGTTTTTGTTTTGTTTTTTGCAGTACGCGGGCCTCTCACTGTTGTGGCCTCTCCCGTTGCAGAGCACAGGCTCCTGATGCACAGGCTTAGCGGCCATGGCTCACGGGCCCAGCCGCTCTGCAGCATGTGAGATCTTCCCGGACCAGGGCACGAACCCGTGTCCCCTGCATCAGCAGGTGGACTCTCGACCACTGCGCCACCAGGGAAGCCTGTTGGGAGGTTTTTGATTACTGACTCTGTCTCCTTATTCATTATTGGTCTGTTCATGTATTCTGTTTCTTCATGATTCAGTTGTGGTAGGTTGCATATTTCTAGAAGTGTGACCATTTTTTTAAGTTGTCCAGGGTATTGGTGTGTTATTGTTCATAGTAGTCTCTTATTATCCTTTATATTTCTGTGGTGTCTATTGTAATGTCTCCCCCTTCATTTATAATTTTATTTATTAGAATCCTCTCTCTTTTTTACTTAGTTAGTGTAGCTAAAGTTTTGTCCATTTTGTTTATCTTTTTAAAGAACCAACTCTTAGTTTTGTTAATCTTTTCTATTCTTTTCCTATTCTCTATTTCATTTATTTCTGCTCTGATCTTTATTTTCTTCCTAATGCTAACTTTGGGCTTATTTTGTTCTTTTTCAAGTTCCTTGAGGTATAATGTTAAGTTGTTTATTAAAGATCTTTCTATTATGTATGCATTTATATCTATAAACCTTCCTACTAGAACTGCTTTTGCTGTATCACGCTAGTTTTGGTGTGCTGTTTCCATTTTCATTTGTTTCAACATTTTTTATTCCCCTTCTGAGTTCTTCATTGATCCATTGGTTGTTTAGGAGTGTACACTTTAATTTCAATGTGTTTGTGTATTTTCCAGCTTTCCTCCTGTTAGGATTTCTAATTTCATACCATTATGGTTGGAATATATCCTTGATATAATTTCTCTCTTCTTGAATTTGTTGACATTTGTTTTGTGTTCTAATACATGATCTATTCTAGAAAATTTTCCATATATACTTGAAAAGAATGTGTATTCCACTGCTGTTAGATGCAATGTTCTGTACATGTCTCTTAGGTCCATTTGGTCTGTAGTGTTGTTCAAATCCATTATTTCCTTATTTGGTCTCTGTATGGATTGATCTATCCATTGTTGAGAGTGGTACCTTTTCATTCTTAATATTTATATCTTTTATTCTTTTTCTCCTTTCTAATTAGCTAGTATATTCAGAATAATATTAATATAATTGCTTTTAATAGAATTATTATCTCTTTTTTCCTGTGACTACTTTAAGATTTACTCTTTATCTTTGATCTTCAGCAATCTGACATGATGTGCCTAGAGTATGTTTCTTTGTATATTTCCTTCTTGAGTTTTGCTGAGCTGTTTGGATCTGTAGGTTGATTTTTTTCACCAAACATGGGGAATTTTGAAATCTTCTTACTTATTCACATATTTTTTCCTGCCCCATTTTCTCTCTCTTCTCCTTGAGGGGCTCCAAATACATGTACACTAGATTACTTGATATTGTTCAATGGCTAGGTACATGGGTCACTGAGACTGTGGATTTTTTTCCTAATATTTTTCTATCTGTCCTTGAGAAATTTCTATTCATCTGTCTTCCAGTTCTCCAGCTGGTTTCTCTGTCATCTCCAATATGCTATTAAGCCTGAACAGTGAATTTTTCATTTTGATGCTGAGCTTTTTATTGCTACAATTTCAATTTGATTCTTTTAAAAAAATGTATTCTGGTAAAATATACATAACAAAATGTATTATTTTAACCATTTTTAAGTATACTCAATTCTTTCTTATTGTTTCTGTTTCCCTGATAAGATCTCTATTTGTGCATTCATTATGATGATATTTTCCTTTATGTTCTTGATAATGTTTATAATAGCTTCCTTAAAATACTTGTGTGAGTCTTCTCAGAGTCTTTTCTATGGGAAGCTTTTTCTATGGACTTTGGGTCACATTCTACTGTTTGTTCATGTTTATTGTATACTGGATAGATATACACATTAGAGATTCTGGATTCTGTCATCTTCCTCTGAAGAGTATTGACTTTCACTGGCTGCTGTCTTTATCTAGTAAAGGCTTGGTTTTATGTTTTGTTAGAGTAGATCTCTTTGGGATTTGCCCTTAATCCTAGTCACCCTAAAGGGTGACTCTTTTAGTACAGGGATATAATCTTTACTCCTAAAATGTTGCCTTTGAGGGATTTCTGTGGAAACCCTGAGTTGTTCACCAAGCTGCTTTAATTTGGTGGGATTCAAACTCCAAACTCTGTCTCACACAGTGAGCAGCAATAGAAATCCCTGTTTCAACCTTCCATCTGTTACTTTCCACTGGGTTCTTTAGAGTCTTCCCCAAAAATGTGCAGTTCAGGGATCAACCCTGGTGGGAGTATACATGCAAATTTTTAAACTCCTTCTCTGTGTTTCCCTTTTTTCTGAAATCCACCTCCCTGAACACTCAATTGTCAACCGTTCTCTCAACTTTGAACTCTGGCCTCTGATAGCTCACTCAATAAAAGTGTGGCCTTCTGCATTAATTCTAGCTCCTCCCTCATCTTTTTACCTCAAGGGAAACCCATATAAATGTAGATCTTGCCCAGTGATGTTCTCCTCTTTCAAGCATAAAATTCTCTCTTTCTGTTTCTGCCTGCTTTTGGTCACTCTCCATTGTGTCTTCAGATAGTTCTTTTTAATTTGTTTGTTTTAGTATTTTTCCGCAGTTTATAATTGTTATCAGTGGGATAACAAGTCTGATTCAAATTACTCCTCAATTACCTAATTGGAATTCCAAAGGATTTTTATTTTCATATTTATCTATCTACTCCATTATTTTGCATTCATGTTTCTTATTTTACTTCATGATCAGTTTAGTCACTTAGACCTAGATTTGATTCCTGGCTCTGACATTTATTATGTCATTACTTCAAATTTCTGATCTTCAGTGCGTTTATATGGCCCTTATATGTAAAATGGAAATGAGCCTATGTACCTTAAAAGGTTGGTTGCTTTTGAATATTAAATGTGAAAACATATGTAAAACATGGGCACAGGGCCTAGAACTTCACTGACACTCATAAATGCTGCTACTCTTCTTAACATAAGTATTCTATAAGATTGGAAGGTCAGATATTACTATATGGGATGACTTACCTAAGATCTTACTGCTAGGTAATAGGAGTACAAATCAATTAAATCAATTCTGCAAGATAAGTTTATGCCTCCCAGAGGTTCCTGTGTCAGTATTATCCATATACGAAGGAGAAACTGCCAGATTATAATTCGAAGGAGGAATAGCAAAACGAGGATTACTAACAGTAAGGCTGCATGGTCAACATTCTGGGCAATGTCCTTTTCTCTTCTTTGAGCATTTAAGAGCCAGCCAACTGACTAGTGGCCAGAAGATGCTACTGTAGCATTTTTTTTTTTTCCTAACAGAGAATAAAGAGGCTAAGTTTCCAATTTTAGAACCAGCCAGAATATTCAATGAGAATACTTAGGCCCAGTAAAATAAGTGGTCCTCATATATATGGTCAGTAAATAGTATATACCACTATGTAATGAACTCTTCTCTCCTCTTGGTTTACTTGTGACTCACAAATGATTAATTTGTACCCTGGGCAAACGTGGAACTTCAGAAATTGGTTATTGAATGAGCTTTTCTATGAATAGTTAACATCAGTATTTGTTCTGTCTACTGGAATCATGTTATAGATGTGCATATGTATTGTTTGGGGTTATATCTAGGCAGTGCATAGGATTTTGTGTGTGGTTTGTTAAAGTATTTTGCTATAGTGGAGCAATTTAATGCTATAGATAAGAGGGGAAACTGGTTGATGTTGCATCAACTCTGTCTCTGGTAAGCATTATTACAGTTACTATTCACATTTATGCCTGTTCAAATAGAAACCCATCAGGCATGTAAACTTAGGGCTAGATTCTGATCTCTAATGCATAGCATGAATTGCCACATATTTTTTTCTACCAAAAAAAAAAATCCTTAGTAGCATCTGAGATTAAAATCTGTCCTTTCAAATTGATTTTATTTTTATCTAGACTAAAAAGCAAAATGCAGTGTCAGAAGAGGAAATAAAATAATTCCTGTCAAGCTGTGGGTTCTTTTTTTATATATGATTCTTGTGAAATCAAGTATTCATATATTTCTGTAATCATAATAATGGCTCTGAGAAAAAATAGAAAAAATTTTATTTATTCCTTTTAAAATAGAATCTTTTTATCGTTTTGAAATTATATGCACAAAATTAGATTGTAGGGAAAGGCCATATTATAAAAGGAACATCACCTAAGATTATAATATATGAAAAGCAAGCAAAGCCTGTTTACATAGAACATGAGATTTATAAGAATAGATTTTATATTTATTTCTATGAAAATTTAACAATGTTATTAAAACTCACCGATAAAATATTTTTTTAAAAAAACTGTCTCATTTGGGGCATTTATATATATTTTTAAGTATAGAATAATTGCATGGAAGATTTGAAGATAAAATCTTCATCTACATTTTTTCTCAGCCCAGGAAATTTAGTTCAAACTATGTTTATTGAGAACTTTTTATAACATCACACTGTGCCTAGGCATTTTTAGGGAATACAAGAAAATGAATCTGGTGCCACTATGCCTCAAAGAAGTATGTAGCTAGCAGGACAGACAGAAGCACACATGTTACACCTGGATATGAACAGAGTGGGGAAACTTTCAAAGTATAGTTTTCAACAGTAAGGTCTCAGAGAGCAATGTTGTTGTATGCCACTTATTTCAGAATTACAAGTGATCTTTAAGATTGCCCAGCATAGTGCCTGGAGCATAATAGGTATTCAATAAATGTTGAAAGAGTAGATGAACATTCTCTCATGCTTGCGGTTGGGTAGCAGGCTAGATGTATTGTGAGTCTGTGTGTGTGTGTGTGTGTATGTCAACTATCTCTGTGATTAAACTTTATTTTAGAATTAGTAATTTTATATGGATTTTACTATCTTTGTGACCTTGGACACCTCCATTTTAAACTCTGTTTTCTTCATCTGTCAAATGTGGTGATAATATCTGTCTCATAAATTTGTTGTAAAGAGTGAATGAGCTAATATATGTCAGGCCTATTTATAGTGGCTATAATAGTTTAGGTTAGAAAAAATTGTTAGATACTCTTACTGTTCTCATTATTTTTACAAATAAAGGATGGGTGAAAGTACCTCATTATGAAACAGAAGTAGTTAAACCATAACATTGACATTGCATTTTATAAGTAGCAGAATTTTAATTCCAAATGGATAGCACTTCATTTTATCTATATTAGTTGATTTTTAATTAAGGAAAAATATGTCATGAGTTATAAATAAAATAAGTTTATTATTGGATTTTATACTTAGTAATTTTGTCTTTGCAGAGTGAAAACTCAATCACTTAGGAATGATTATTTACTCTTTCATCCATTCCACAAATGTCAGCTGAGCATCTAGTGTTCGCAAGGCATTCGTAAGGTAGGCACTGTTGATAGAGCAGTGAACAAGACTAACTCCCTGCTTTCAAGAAGTTTACATTTAGTTGGAGTTCTAGTTCATTGTTCACAGACGTGGATTTACAAGTCCAGCCCTTCAGAGGTGGTTCACAGGTGGTGAGCAGTGTACTAGGCATAGATGGCATATGAATGAGGGTTTCTTTTTTTGACTCCATGAATTATAACAAGGCCAGACACCATCAGGCTTGAAAAATTACATTATAGCCCACATTCCATAAAGTTATATTTAATTGTTCTCCTCGGTCATTTTAAGGGAAAGATAAATTTTTTAGCATACTTTAAGAAATTATGAGGGCTTAGGTACAAATGAATAACAAAGTTAGGTCAGGAAGTACATGATCCCAGTTGACTCTAACTCTACTATTAGAGTTCTATTAATTCTATTATCTAGGCTACATTAAGTAAAAATAATTAAATTTCTCTCTCTGTCTTTTGAATATTAGAAAACTTTGGGCCTTGGACTGATACCTAGATTCATAGCTATTTTCTGTTTAGAACTTTTCTTCTCTTTTCCCCACCATTAATCACCTTATTGCTAACTATGATAAAAGAACTTATTTATGATTAATGATTTCATCATTATGTATGATGAAAACAGTGTACTAAACCTCAGAAAAGGCTATATGTCCTTGCCTTCTCTGCTTTTCTGTTTATTGTTTGAATGAGACAGAACTATTTTTGAGACAGACTGAGCAAACTAAGCATTTGTAATTTTGTTTCAAGTTTAATTTCTTACCAGTAGGAGGATTTGGGCAAATAGGCTTGTCCTTTTTTTTTTTTTTTTTTTTGCGGTATGCGGGCCTCTCACTGTTGTGGCCTCCCCCGTTGCGGAGCACAGGCTCCGGACGCGCAGGCTCAGCGGCCATGGCTCACGGGCCCAGCCGCTCCGCGGCATATGGGATCCTCCCAGACCGGGGCACGAACCCGTATCCCCTGCATCGGCAGGCGGACTCTCAACCACTTGCGCCACCAGGGAGGCCCTAGGCTTGTCCTTTTTGCTCAGCTGTAAAGTGCAGATGATAAAGCTCGCCAGAGAGTTATGTGATTCAGATTTCAAAATAAGAATGAGGCTTTAGAAAGTATGCATAAACTTTGATATAGCTAGCTATTGTTTTTATTGGCAAGAAATAATGAATAATTATAGCAGCAACTATTAATTAAGCATTTTCTAGGTGCCATATGCTTCATATAGATTGTTGGTAGTCCTCACAGTAACTCTGCATGATAGGAATAATTATTGCCTAATTATATATAAAAGAATATGGTCTTCAAAAACATTAACTGGCTTTCCCGCAGGTATTTGAAATAGTCAGTTACACAGCCAGAATTCAAATGCATGTTTGTGCCGATCTGAATCCAATGCTTGTTGCACCATATTGCCTCACTATTGCATGCTAAAACGCAGAAGTGGAGTGAGAAAACATATGCCTTCAATTCCCTGTTATGGCCTTACTCTTTTTACTTCTTTTTTAAAAAATTGACTCGTTATAGGCACATGTTAAATCAAATAGTATTGAGTGTCCCCTCCATAGGAATCCACCTGAAGATAACTGCTTTTAGTTTTTAATTACTTTAAATGTTCTCAAGTATTTAGCCACCTAATTGTAAATAATGCTATGTCTAGGTTTACCAATATTAGACATTATTTATAGATAGAAATTATAGATAATTTATTTATCATAGGTGATGACTTAGCTCACTTATACCACCTGGTAGCTCTGTGTCCCCCTATCTTACCAATATACTTTTAAAAATTAATGTTTACCTTATTGATGTTATATAAATATTGTTCACTGCAAAACCAAGTAATATATTGTAATTACATTTCCTTTCTTGTACAACGATTTTTATTGCCTAGGGTTTTTCTCTCTCTGTTACAAGCTTTTTACAATCAGAAAGAAACTTTCTTTTCACCTGTTTCTTTTCCTATCTCTGTCACTATTCTTTGAAGCCATGATTGATGTAAATGTTAACTTTTATCCAGTTAGTTTCTTTATTAAACTTGCAACAGGTTTTCTTGTAGACTCTGCAACCCATCCCTGCCAGAAATTCATTTTAATTCTCAAAGAGCCAATGCATTTGATTCCAAAGTTTGCCAAAATCCACATTTAAAACATCTTTTGATAGACAAAATTTAAACAGAGATCTTTGCTCTTTTTCTCACAATAAATAACTTCTATGGTAGGAGCAGTATTTTATTTTAATCAGTAAGTACTTTAAGTAAATTAGAATGGGTTTTCAGCACAGCTTAAAAATATGTGTACTGGGGCTTCCCTGGTGGTACACTGGTTGAGAGTCCGCCTGCCGATGTAGGGGACACATGTTCGTTCCCTGGTCCGGGAAGATCCCACATGCCACGGAGCAGCTGGGCCCGTGAGCCATGGCCGCTGAGCCTGCACATCCAGAGCCTGTGCTCCTCAACGGGAGAGGCCACAACAGTGAGAGGCCCGCATACCACAAAAAAAAAAAAAAAAAAAAAAATGTGTATTGATACCCTCTTGGTTAGTGGACCTCCAAAATACTGAAATGGTAGATGTCATTAACTGGTCATTTGATCCCTCAAAAGAGGTATGCTTTTGCAGCATATAGGAGCAACCAGAGAAGATGGTAGCTCAGTGAGAGTACTCAGTGAGAGTACTGAGTCCCTTTCAGGAATATAACAGCTACTTTAAATCTACTTAGTATCATTTGAAGTAAAATTTATGTAGTATATTGAGCATATTTAAAATATTTTGTAATCCCACTATACCTAATGACTTACAAAATCCTAATCCAGGGATGGAATTTTATAAAAAGAAATGAGAATGTCAAGCCTTGAAAATATGTCATGTTGAGTCTATTTAAATTATTTACTAATAAATAGCATAAAGTGAATTGCTGAGTGTGGGTCTCCAAGCAAACATTGCATCTTCAATAAAGTATGTTAAAATATACTTTCAGAGTGTCTTTCAGAAAGTAGGATTCTAAATTGAACGAAAGAGAAATAAATTCAAGATTTGCAAGACAGTGTTTTCTTTTGAAAAGGTTCATGAAGAAGAGCTATAATTAATGTGTTAAATTCTACCTGATACAGTGTTTCTTTTTTTAAAACCATGTTAAAGAACAATAGGGAAATATGAGTAGGTATACTATTTTGTATAACAAAATATATAAAATAAAAATATATATCATATGAGAGCAAAGTATTAACAGTGTCTTTGCAATAGGGTTATGTGGAGGTGGGGTGGGGGGCTGTAACTTTTATACTTCCATATCATTTGAGGTTCTTCAAGATGAGTATCTGAGTTTTTGAAAGCAGAAAAATAGAAAAATAGAGACATCTTAAAGAAATAAGTAAAGGGTAGATAAATCTGAAGGAAAAAAATAAAATGTAGCCTTTATGTCTTGTTAGTATGGTGAACTACATACCCGAATGTCTCAGGGTAAACAACTAAAAATGATGTGATAGATATAAAAATAGTGTTTGCATGCAACTGTGAACTGGAAAGGCAGAGTGGAAGATGGTGATGGTTTGTTTAGCCAAAGAGGTTAAAACAAACAAAAACAAATAACAAAAAACCTAGGTAAAAATGTGATCCAGAGAGGTATGCCTTAGAGTATTTGTTGAACCTGGTAAACCCTGGGCTAGGGTTTTCACATGCTCATTCCTTTTTTTTTTTTTTTTTTTTTTTTTTTTTTTTGCGGTACGCAGGCCTCTCACTGTTGCGGCCTCTTCTGTTGTGGAGCACAGGCTCCGGCCGCGCACGCTCAACGGCCATGGCTCACGGGCCCAGCCGCTCCGCGGCATGTGGGATCTTCCAGGACCGGGACACAAACCCGTGTCCCCTGCATCAGCAGGTGGACTCTCAACCACTGCGCCACCAGGGAAGCCCACTCATTCCTTAGTGAAAGAGGAACAGGAAGCAGTCAAACTCTAGGTTCTTCTTTGGTGGAGAGTTTAAACTTCAGGTCCCCTCAGCATAGACTTCCAAATCTCTGCACCTTCATTGTAAGAGTGCATAATAAAATCAGCCTGTCACCTTCCACAGCACTGCAAAAAAAAACTGATTGGCTCAAACCTCAGCACTGAATATAGTGAAAAGAATATCTCCCTGATCACTTGTAGCCACAAGCTGGTCTTGTGGGTTTGCTACTGAAATTCACACTACATGGTGTTATAAAAAAGAAAATTAATGCAAGAATTTACGGTGGTCCTAAGTTTAAAATCCCCCCAAGTACCTGGCAGAAGCAAACAAAAATCCCCTCTGAAGGACTCTACCTTCAATGCAGGACTCAAAAAATCCCCACAGGTAAATTTTTTTAAAAAAAACAAGTTTGCAATCAAAAATTACAAAACAAGTTGTCATAAATGAGTATCAGAAACAGTATTCAGGAGAATAAGATTAGTAAACATTTCAGATATTAAAATTGTCAAACAATATAAAACAAATGTGTTTAATAAAGAAATAATAGAAGGGATTAAGGTCACAAAAGAAGAATAATAAGGTGGGGAGACTTGACCTACCACATATAAAGATTTGGTATAAAGCTTTACTAATTAATACAGCAATATACTGGTGCAAAGGTAACTGGATTGGCCAGTGAAACAAAATAACCCAGGAATATCTATGTGGGTGGAAACTTACTATATAACAGAGCTAGTGTTATGATAAGGATTGACTTTTCAGTAAATGATATTGGGCTCATTGATTATTCATTATGGGAAAACAAACAGAAAAATGGGCCAAAGAGTTACTACATTTTAATCTGATTTTGCTTTCAGATGATCTTTTATTTCTGATCCTCTTACTTGTCTATCCACCTGCCCACTTATCTAAAGGGGCAAAATCCACTATTGTGTGTTCCTCAGTTACTGTTTTGGCAAAAAAATTAAGGAGAAAATTTAAATTGTTACACTGGAAAAGTTACCTCTAAGCTGACTCACTCTCACATCTTTGTCTACCCCCACCCAATTCATTGATCCCTTCTCTCAGCTTCTGACCTTTGACACAGTCATTACATTACATTCATTCTTCTTCTGTAGTATCAAATAGATACTACATTATCTACTTAAGAGTTACTGCTGATAGTTTTCCCCAGACATGATTCATATAAACATATCATTTTTGTGTTCATAAATCTTTTTAAATTGTACCTTTTTTCAACTGTGAATCTTTTGGACAGTATTACTAGTTATCTCACTCTTTTTGTCCCTACCACTGTTACCATCTAAATCAGTGTTTCTCACCAACGGTGCAAGGGGGTTCCCTTTTCTCCACACACAATCCAGCATTTATTATTTGTAGATTTTTTGATGCTGGCCATTCTTTTTTTTTTTTTTTTTTTTTGCGGTATGCGGGCCTCTCACTGTTGTGGCCTCTCCCGCTACGGAGCACAGGCTCCGGACGCGCAGGCTCAGCGGCCATGGCTCACAGGCCCAGCCGCTCCGCGGCATGTGGGATATTCCCGGACCAGGGCACAAACCTGTGTCCCCTGCATCGGCAGGCGGACTCTCAATCACTGCGCCACCAGGGAAGCCCCGATGCTGGCCATTCTGACCAGTGCAAGATGATATCTCAGTGTAGTTTTGATTTACATTTCTCTAATGATTAATGATGTTGAGCATTCTTTCATGTGTTTGTTGGCAATCTGGATATCTTCTTTGGAGAAATGTCTGTTTAGGTCTTCTGCCCATTTTTGGATTGGGTTGTTTGTTTTTTTGATATTGAGCTGCATGAGCTGCAAGTAAATTTTGGAGATTAATCTTTTGTCAGTTACTTCATTTGCAAATATTTTCTCCCATTCTGAGGGTTCTCTTTTCATCTTGTTTATGGTTTCCTTAGCTGTGCAATAGCTTTTAAATTTTGTTAGCTCCCATTTCTTTATTTTTGTTTTTATTTCCATTTCTCTAGGAGGTGGGTCAAAAAGGATCTTGCCAGCAGTGAGAGGCCCGCGTACAGCAAAAAAAAAAAAAAAAAAGATCTTGCTGTGATTTATGTCACAGAGTGTTCTGCCTATGTTTTCCTCTAAGAGTTTGATGTAAATTGATACAGCCACTATGGAGAACAGTATGGAGGTTCCTTATAAAACTAAAAATAGAACTACCATACGACCCAGCAATCCCACTACTGGGCATATACCCTGAGAAAACCATAATTCAAAAAGGCATTACCACAATGTTCATTGTAGCTCTCTTTACAATAACCAGGACATGGAAGCAACCTAGGTGTCCATCGACAGATGAATGGATACAGAAGATGTGGCACATATATACAATGGAGTATTACTCAGCCATAACAAGAAACGAAATTGAGTTATTTGTAGTGAGGTGGATGGACCTAGAGTCTGTCATACAGAGTGAAGTAAGTCAGAAAGAGAAAAACAAATACCATATGCTAACACATATATATGGAATCTAAAAAAAAAAAATGGTCATGAAGAACCTAGGGGCAAGACAGGAATAAAGACGCAGACCTACTAGAGAACGGACTTGAGTATACGGGGTGGGGGAAGGGTAACCTGGGACAAAGTGAGAGAGTGGCATGGACATATATACACTACCAAATGTAAAACCGATAGCTAGTGGGAAGCAGCCACACAGCACAGGGAGATCAGCTCGGTGCTTTGTGACAAACTAGAGGGGTGGGAGGGAGGGAGACACAAGAGGGAAGAGATATGGGGATATATGTATATGTGTAACTGATTCACTTTGTTATAAAGCAGAAACTAACACATCATTGTAAAGCAATTATAGTCCAATAAAGATGTTTAAAATAAATAAATAAATAAATAATAAATCAGTGTTTCTCAACCAAGGGTAGTTTTTCTCCCTAAAGAAACATTTGGCAATGTCTGGTGACATTTTGGGTTGTTATGGGTGCAGTGTAATATGAGGCCAGGGATGATGCTATGCATCCAACAATGCACTGGACAGCCTCCCATAACAAATAATTACCTCACCCAAAATGTAAATAGTGCCAATTTGAGAAGCCCTGCCCCATATAACTGCCTTTTGAGCTAATTTCTTATCATGCTTCTTTCTAATTTTGACTCTTCTGGATGTACCTGCTCTCCTAGGCCACCTTCCTAATGTAATAAAACACTCTGTTCTGAATTCTGTTACTGCAACTAATATCTAGCCATAAGATAGCCTTTTTCTTCACTGAGTCCCACAAAATAGTACAGAAAGTGGAGAATGGAGTGGCAGAAATAGGTCTGAATCAAGATAGCTAGGGCTTCCCTGCTCTCCTATATCAGTGTTTTCCCTGCTCTCCTGTATCAGTGTTTTTTCCCCTATAGATTATGAACTTAGGCAAATTAATAAAACACAGATAGTGATCCTGCCTTAGTTTCATTCCCAGACTATATGGAAGAGAAGCATTTACTGGGTGGCTAGTTATGTGTGCCAATCATTATACTAAGCCAGTGCTTTCAGAGATTTAGCTCAGTGATTCTCAAAACAACTCTAAGAGAAATCTTATTATTCTTAATTTACAGAAGAGAAAACTGGGACTTAGAAAAAGTAAACATAAATGCCTTTCCCAGTTTCACACAGAAATTGGGATTTGATCCCAAGTTTTCTAATTCAGGATTAGTGTTCTTTCTACTATCCCACTCAACCACTTTAGACTTTATTACTTGCAGAATGCCTGTTTTATCTAGTCCTTTTTAAAGACTTTATTCTGTTATCCAGAAAAGTACTGGATAATAGAATGCTATTTGAAAAATACTGTGACTTTTTAAAAAATAGGTCCTCTTTTTTTGTTTTCCTTCATTTTTTTAAAAGACTATTTTTTAGAGCAGTTTTACATTCACAACAAAATTAAGAGGAAGGTATAGAGATTTCTCATATACTCCTCAACCCCACACATGTGTAACCTCCTCGATGATCAATATCACTAATCTGAATGGTACATTTTTTACCAAGGCTGAACCTACAGTGACACAGCATAATCACTCAGAGTCCTTAGCCTTTACTCTTGGTGCTGTACATTCTGTAGGTTTGACAAAAGTATAATGACATATATCCATCATTATAATATCATACTGTTTTCACTGCCCTAAAAATTGTATGTTCTCTGTTTATTCATCCCTACACCCACCTCCCCCCTGGCAACCACTGATCTTTTTACTGTCTCCATAGTTTTGCCTTTTCCAGATATCATATAGTTAGAATCATACAGTATGTAGCCTTTCTGATCGGCTACTTTTACTTAATACGTATCTAAGATTCCTCTATGTCATTTCATGACTTAATAGCTCATTTTTTTTTAGCACTGGTTAATATTCTATTGTCCGGATATACCATACTTTATCTGTTCATCTACTAAGGGACATCTTGGTTGCCCCCAAACTTTGACAATTACAAATAAAGCTGCTATAAACGTCCATGTCCAGATTTTTCTGTGAATGTAAGTTTCAACTCCTTGGGTAAATACCAAGGATTTGCTGGGTCATGTGATAAGAGTATGTTTAGTTTTGTAAGAAACCACCAAACTGTCTTCCAAAGTGGCTGTACCATTTTCGATGCCCAGCAGCAATGTATGAGAGTTCCCTTTGCTCTACATCCTCCCCAGCATTTGATGTCAGTGTTCAGATTTTGGCCATTCTAATAGTGTAGTGGTATCTCGTTGTTGTTTTAATTTGCATTTCCCCTTTTCTTCCTTTTCCACCCTGCCATAATTCAGAGTGCCTTGTATAGTGCTATGGGTACAAAAATGCTCAATAAATATTCTTTAAAAAGAAAAAAGATACAGGTGGGGGGCAGATGGGTATAAAGAAGAAAGGTAGGAATGCCTGATTTCTTCAAAACAATGTAAGAAACCTGCCAGAGCAGTTATTTCAAAACAGAAAAGGCTAGGTTTACATTATAAATTAGGACTTTGTTTATATTTCCTTTTGACTCAAGAAGTACTGTACTTCAGAAGCCCTTATTGCTTGATGTCTTTGAATCATTTATCTTACTGGTTTTTATCTTCTTGTTGCAGTGAGGTTAAGTGTCATGATGAGTAAAGAAAGGCGAGACCTCCCATGCATTATGGACTTCCTTGTGACTCAGCATTCTTGTTATCATCACAATAAAAAATGATTGGGCTTCACTTTCATAACATTTTTTGTTTGTATGACCATTTTAATGAAAATGACAACAGTCATTTGAAAATATTCAATGCCTATGCATAATATTTTTAAAAGTTTTCAGTAGCTTACTATAGCTAATAAGATAGAGGTGTAATTGTCTATATTAATTGATTTAAAGCATACATTTTACATAATTTCTCTTCAATTTAAAGTACCTGTTAGTCATGGTTTTTTAAGAGTTGTGGTCATTTTTCAGAAGAATTATTTCCTAATTTTAATAGGGAGTGCCAAGTTCTGTATGTTTAACTTAAAACTGAGTAAATGTAAAAACATTTCAAAGGTAATATTTTTTAAATGTATACATATTCAACAATTAATACAAATGTTGATTTCTCTTAACGTTTTACTTGTATATGTCAAGAGTACAGGTCATTTTGAGAGGGGAAATACGTAATCATAACCTTCACAACTCCTGCCTTGCTTTCATCAATAGGAAATCAGGGACAAAGTATGTATTAAGTATATTAGAGAAATGAATATATTTTAGAGGTTATGTGAATGATCTTACTGAAAATGATTCTCAACTAAGTGTGATCATTTTCATTCCCCCTCACCCATGCCAGAAAGAGTTTGGATAGGTCTGGAGGCACTGTTGACTCTCACAGTGGTTGGAGGGAGCTGAGCACGACTGGAAGGCTCCAGTAGTGTTAAATTACTTGCAGAGCGTGAAACAGTCCCCGCTAACAAAGATTTTTCTTATCCAACATATCAGATGTCTGCATTAAGAAACACTGAAAGATACTGATTCATATTCTACTTTTATCACCAAGTATAAGACACTAGGCACCTTTATGAGGAATCTCTGAGAGTTAAGGCATCTCCAAGGCAAAATCTTTAAACTGAACAAACCTCTTCCACTCATGAAGATGTTTGTTGTAAAAATAACGTTTATCCATGTCACATGGCATTAGGTGTTTGAAGAATGTATCCTGAACTGTTCTTAGAAGCATTTTTCTCCAGTGTTAGCCCTTCAGAAAAAGGCCCAGAAATGAAAATAGAGACTTAATCTCTTATTATGAGGAGATTATTAAGGTTGGGATACTGAAGCTCAGCAATGACAGTTGGTTTAGATTCAGGTAAAAGGGCTCACTAAATGGCCTGGTACTTTATCTGGTAAAGGTCAAGATTCAAAGCAGAGAGAACCCAAGTAGGAGACTGTCATACTACCATCCCCACCATAGACTGAGAAAATTGATAAAGGGAATTTACATATATTGACCACCTACTATTTGCTAGACATTGGGAAAGGCGCTATGTATATATTCATTCATTTGTACAATTAAATTTTGCTATGATATACAGTAGGAAAACTGTTGGGGGATATATAGCTCCTGCAATTCAAGAACATCCAGTATGATGAGGAAGACACAGAAGCAGTCAACTGTAACTACATATGATAAGTGCTATGATATGGAGTACCTACTGGTACAGTGGAGGCATATACGTTTATTCCTGACTTGGAGAATTGTGAGGTCTGAAAGTGCTTTAACAGAGGATGTGGCATCTGGTATGAGTCTCTTTATATCATCTAATATCAAAAAAACTATGTTGTACATATTATTTCTATTTATAGATGAGACTGAAGTTACAAAAAGGCAATCTAATCTATATAAGGCCATATAATAATAATAACAATTTTTCATATAGCACTTAATCTGCAAGAGTGTTATACTAATTATTGTAATCCTCACAACCACTCTATAATATAGATGCTTTTGTTATTTCAATTTTACAATTAAGAAAACTAAGCCCAACAAGGCTGAGTAATTGTTCCAAGATCACGTATTCATAAATGTTGGGATTTGAACCAAAGCAGACAAACCATAGTGTCTGTGTGCTTAACCACTGTAGCATACACTCTCTCTCCTACTTGATCATTAAACCAGGGTTCAGAACTCAGCAGTCAGACTCCAGAACCCAGGCTGTTAAGTGATAGAATGAGATTGGCATTTTAGAAAGGTTGTTTTGACAATAGTATAAACAGTGAACTGAAATGAGACAGATTTGGAGACAGGAAGGTGAAATAGAAGAAAGAATGGCTGCTGGTCTGATCTTGGGTAGTGGCAGCTAATGTGTACAGATTCAAGAGATTTTAACAATTGGAAAGATCAGGACTTGGTGATTAATTAACATGGAATATGAAGGAAATAGGAAAGTCAGGGATCACACGAGGGCTTTTTGTTTGACTAAGTGAGAAGTTGGTAGTTGGGATGGAGAATACAGGAGGGAAAAGAAGATTTGGAGAGAAAGTTGTTAAGTTTTTCCATTCTCTTTAAATTTTATGTTGGGAATGCTCTAAGACACCCAAATGAAGATATCCAAAAAGCAGAGGCATTTTTGAATCTGGAATTCAGGAGAAAGGCCTGGGCTGTAAATAGAGAAAAGGACCAAGCAGGGAAATGTAGGATTGCCAAGCATTTTTAAAGACACAGTTGAGGTTTTTAGGTCGAAATATGTCATGGCCCAAATCTATAAAATTGTGGGGGGTGTGTGTGTGAGAGAGAGAGAGGGGAGAATGGGGAGGGAGAGAGAGAGAGAAATGGTGGTGGGGGGAAGATAGAGGGAGAGGAGAAGAAAAAGGAGAAATCTTGGAAGGCATTGGGGAGGATAAAAGATTGTAAATACTTAAAAGTTAATAAATCTTTTCCTGTTTGCCTGCTCAGCTTCGGGGTCAATTCTTGGGCTGTTTTATAATGTTGGAAGGGAGGAGAATTGAAAGAAGCTGAGAAAGCTTGATTGATTTACACTAGGAAGTTAGAAGGAGAAAATAATCAATCCAGAAAGACTGGAGGAGGATATATATTGGAGGAAAATGTCATATTGGGTGGGGCTTGGAGAGATAGTTTGAGGAATATTTGCGGGTATGAGATGAGATTCTGGGGCAGCCGTGCTGCTCTGGACAAAAGAGAATTTTAAAATCTTTTACTATGCATTAGCAATGAAATCCTACATTAGTGCTTGTTCATGAGAGTTTAGTAATGATTTAAAATCTCTTTCTGCTTTTCAGTGCTTTTTGGATATAGACTGCTGTTTTGTTTGTTTTTATCTGAACATGGTACTATGAGTCTGGCCAAAAGGTAGCTTGGCTATATATAGGTTACTTCTAATTTCTCTCCCAGAACTCCAGCAACTTCACAATTTCTACTGAACATCTTACATGACAGTTTTAGAAGTACATACAGTTCCATTGTATAGATGTATCATAATTTATTCAAATCTTTGAACACTTAGGTTGTTTACAGTTTTTTATCATAAACAATGCTTTAATAAAAAATGTTTTTCATTAGATTAGATTACTTTTTAAAAAATGTTAGAAATACACTTACTTGGTCAAAAGGTATCACATTTTAAAGACTTCTGGTTGTTATCTTCAAATTAGTCTTCCGAAAAGTTATCTCAATATATGCATATAAATGTGTGTTCATTTTTCCCCAAAGTCCCAATATGGATATTTCAAGCTTTTTGTCTTTGCTAATCTGATTGATGAAAAGTAGGATTTTTTTTTTTCATTTTAACATATTTTTGAGCCCCTGCTGTATAGATTTGACACAGGCCTAATTTCTGGGAAGAGACAAGTTCCTTATTCTTGTGGAGGTTACATTTTAGAGCGTGTGTGAGGTGGTAAGCTGAGGGTAAGAAAAATGGTTTGGGAAAGAGAAAAAATAAATACTTAAATATATTTGAAAAAAAGGGAGGATTAGAGGATAATCCAGTTGGTGGCTTGGACTAGGGTGGAGGAGGAAAGAAGGGTTTCAAGAAAAGTGAGAAAGCTTTTCTCTTTGATTTTTATATCAGAATCAGGCAAAGATAAGTCGGAAAAGTTATAGACCAGTCTCACATGAACACTATGATGCAAAAATCCTAAATAAAATATTGGTAAACTGAGGTGAGTAATGTTTTATGTGAGTGTTAGTATCTCTGGACCATTAGGCTTTATGGAAGGAATTCAAGAATGGCTCAGTTTTTTTAAAAAATCTATCAGTGTTATCTATTACATTGAACAAATTAAAGCGGAAAATTATATGATCATCGCAATAGATGTGTAAAAAGCATTCAATAAAATTCAACAATAATTATAAGAAAAACTTAGCAAATTAGAAATAGAAGGAAAATTCCTTAACCTGATAAATGTTATCTACAGAAATTAAATAAGTAAAACCAAAAACAGCAAGCATGCCATTTGAAAGTCTGAATAAAAGAAAAGGTTGCCTATTCTTCCAACTTCTCAACATACTAGAAGTTCTACCCAATAAAAAAAGGAAAGAGAAATATACAGATTAGCTAGCAAAACACAATGTCATTATTTGCAGATGGTACTGTTATCTATGTAGAATTAAAAGACCCCAGCAAGTTTGCTGGATAAAAAATAAACTCACAAAAATCAGTAACTCTCTTATCTACTAATGATCAGTCTTTTAAAAGAATCATGATGTCATGTAGCTGTCTTTGAAGCTTGTTATATATTATGTGTGATTAATAAATAACCTTAATATTGAAACAAAAAAAGATTAAAATGCTATCAGTAATAACAAAAATTATACCAAGAATAAACATAAAAGGAATGTCCTGAACAGTTTATCTGAAGAAAGTTATAAAATTATAAAGCTTTGTTGAGACATTTAAAAACACATTAACAAATAGATATATGTTGGTTTGACTAAATACAAAAAAGGTGCAAATTTTCCTCCACGTTAGTCTGTAAATATAATGTGAATCTAGTTTGTCAGGGTTTTTCATGTTTTGGGTTTGTTTTTTTTTTTTTAGGGAAAATGAATGAATTTACTGAACAGATGCTTATTCAGGGACTACCTTGTATCAAAATCTGTGGAAGCTATTGGGATACAGCAAAAAACAAAACAGGGAAATCCCTGTATTCATGGAGCTGACATAAATAGTTCCAAGCTTCACAGCTCTTCCAACATTTACTTTGAATGCTATGAGGAACAGTAAAGGAAGTACAAGGCTAATGCTGATTTGAGAGAGTAGGAAGGGTTGTGAAGAGAGGGAGGAGTAATGCAGGCTGGGCTGTCTGTATATTTTCAACTTGATTATAAAGATTTTTTTAAATTGAGGTGTAATTGATATAACACATTAAGTTAGTTTCAGGTATACAATGTAATGATTTGATATTTGTATATATTGCAGAATGATCACCACAGAAGTCTAGTTAACATCTGTCACCATACACAGTTATAGAAATTTTTTCTTCTTGTGATGAGAACTTTTAAGATTTACTCTCTTAGCAACTTTGAAATATGCAATACAGTGTTAAGTTTAGTCACCATGCTTTACATTACATCCCCATGATATTTATTTTATAACTGGAACTTTGTACCTTTTGACTCCTTTACCAGTTTTGCCCATCTCCACACACCCTGCCTCTGGCAAACACCTATCCATTCTCCGTATCTATAAGCTTGGGGGGGGGGGGTTGTTTGTTGTTTTTTCTTTTATTTTTTAGATTCCATATATAAGTGAGACCATATGGTATTTCTCTTTGTCTAACTTATTTCACTTAGCATTATGCCCTCGAGGTCCATCATGTTGTCACAAATGGCAAGATTTCATTCTTTTTTATGGCTGAATAATAGTCCATTATATATTCTTTATCCATTCATTTGTCAATGAACATTTAGGTTGTTTCAATGTCTTGGCTTTTTAAAATAATGCTGCAATGAACATACAAAAAAGAAAGAAATAGGCCCAAGTGTAAAAAATTTACAACATGATACAGGTGGCATTTCAAATTAAAATGGGAAAATTATGGATTATGCAATAAATAGTGTTGTGGCAATTTGGAATGAAATTAATACACTAGTCTCATAATTTACACCAAAATAAAGATCAGGTGGGTTAAAAATGTTGCAATTTTTCTCACCTTATTTTTCGCTATGAAATATTTCAAATATACTGAAAACTACAGGGTAATTAAGTAACTTTCAATCAAATCAAATTACATTTAATTTTGATTTCTCTCTCATTTAAGAAAAAAAATAGTATGTTACTGACAAAGCTAAAGCCCACTTTCCATCCCTTCTCCAGTCCTCCCTTTACAGAGGTAACCACTATTCTGAAATTAACATATTCAAATGCATGGATGTTTTTATGTACTTTTGAAATATATGTTGATAAACAATAGTATTCATTAATTTTTTTAAATCTTATGTTTAAATCTGCAGTTCATGTGTAGGGCTTAAATCCACCTGGAACTTGCCTTACATATGATTTAAGGTAGGGATCTAATTTTTCAATATAAATAACCTATTGTCCAGAAGAGCCCATCCTATTCCTACTGATTTTAATAGTATAGTTTCTGTGAGGTTTATTACCATTACGAAGTGTGTATGCTTTTTTGTTTCTCTTGTGAACTCTTTTTCCTATTACATTTTCAACTGTGTTTCTATTTATATGAAACTCTTCTTGTTCTTATTTTTATTGTACAATTTAATATTTAACAGACCACCTTCATGAACTATTGTATTAGTTTAATTGGTACACTGGGGTTTTTTATGTAAATAATTTTATCATTAGCAAATAATGGTAATTTCAAATCTTTTCTAATATTTGTATCTCAATTTTCTTACTTGGTTGCATTGGCTAATTCTTACAATATAATGTTGGTAAGTGTACCGCTTCTAATTTACTTAGGGTATTTAAAATAGAAGTAAAGAGTGAACTTTATCAAATAACTTGAGTCATTTATGGTAATAATCATATGGGGGGGTTAACCTATTAATTTAATAATGTATTTTATTAAATTTCCCAACATAGATATCTCATATTCCCCATGTAAACTCTCTTTGGTCATATATTTAACTTGCTTATTTTTAAAATCAAATTTCTGTGGAGGAAGAATAGGGATTTATCTTTTTGTTTACTGGTTTTTTTTATTAGTTTATGCTTTATAACAAAGTGAATCAGTCATACATATACATCTGTTCCCACATCCCTTCCCTCATGCATCTCCCTCCCTCCCACCCTCCCCATCCCACCCCTCCAGGTGGTCACAAAGCACCGAGCTGATCTCCCTGTGCTCTGCGGCTGCTTCCCACTATCTATCTACCTTACGTTTGGTAGTGTATATATGTCCATGCCTCTCTTTCGCTTTGTCACAGCTTACCCTTCCCCCTCCCCATATCCTCAAGTCCATTCTCAAGTAGGTCTGTGTCTTTATTCCCGTTTTACCCCTAGGCTCTTCATGACATTTTTTTTTAATTCCGTATATATGTGTTACCATACGGTATTTGTCTTTCTCTTTCTGACTTACTTCACTCTGTATGACAGACTCTAGGTCTATCCACCTCATTACAAATAGCTCAGTTTCGTTTCTTTTTATGGCTGAGTAATATTCCATTGTATATATGTGCCACATCTTCTTTATCCATTCATCTGATGATGGACACTTAGGTTGTTTCCAGCTCCGGGCTATTGTGAATAGAGCTGCAATGAACATTTTGGTACGTGTCTCTTTTTGAATTATGGTTTTCTCAGGGTATATGCCTAGTAGTGGGATTGCTGGGTCATATGGTAGTTCTATTTTTAGTTTTTTAAGGAACCTCCATACTGTTCTCCATAGTGGCTGTACCAATTCACATTCCCACCAGCAGTGCAAGAGTGTTCCCTTTTCTCCACACCCTCTCCAGCATTTATTGTTTCTAGATTTCTTGATGATGGCCATTCTGACTGGTGTGAGATGATATCTCATTGTAGTTTTGATTTGCATTTCTCTAATGATTAATGATGTTGAGCATTCTTTCATGTGTTTGTTGGCAGTCTGTATATCTTCTTTGGAGAAATGCCTATTTAAGTCTTCTGCCCATTTTTGGATTGGGTTGTTTGTTTTTTTGCTATTGAGCTGCATGAGCTGTTTATAAATTTTGGAGATTAATCCTTTGTCAGTTGCTTCATTTGCAAATATTTTCTCCCATTCTGAGGGTTGTCTTTTGGTCTTGTTTATGGTTTCCTTTGCTGTGCAAAAGCTTTGAAGTTTCATTAGGTCCCATTTGTTTATCTTTGTTTTTATTTCCATTTCTCTAGGAGGTGGGTCCAAAAGGATCTTGCTGTGATTTATGTCATAGAGTGTTCTGCCTATGTTTTCCTCTAAGAGTTTGATAGTTTCTGGCCTTACATTTAGGTCTTTAATCCATTTTGAGCTTATTTTTGTGTATGGTGTTAGGGAATGATCTAATCTCAAACTTTTACATGTCCCTATCCAGTTTTCCCAGCACCACTTATTGAAGAGGTTGTCCTTTCTCCACTGTACATTCCTGCCTCCTTTATCAAAGATAAGTTGGCCATATGTGCGTGGGTTTATCTCTGGGCTTTCTATCCTGATCCACTGATCTATCTTTCTGTTTTTATGCCAGTACCAGACTATCTTAATTACTGTAGCTTTGTAGTATAGTCTGAAGTCAGGGAGCCTGATTCCTCCAGCTCCGTTTTTCGTTCTCAAGATTGCTTTGGCTATTCGGGGTCTTTTGTTTTTCCAAACAGATTTTGAAATTTTTTGTTCTAGTTCTGTGAAAAATGCCAGTGGTAGTTTGATAGGGATTGCATTGAATCTGTAGATTGCTTTGGGTAGTAGAGTCATTTTCACAATATTGATTCTTCCAATCCAGGAGCATGGTATATCTCTCCATCTATTTGTATCATCTTTAATTTCTTTCATCAGTGTCTTATAATTTTCTGCATACAGGTCTTTTGTCTCCTTAGGTAGGTTTATTCCTAGATATTTTATTCTTTTTGTTGCAATGGTAAATGGGAGTGTTTTCTTGATTTCATTTTCAGATTTTTCATCATTAGTGTACAGGAATGCCAGAGATTTCTGTGCATTAATTTTGTATCCTGCTACTTTACCAAATTCATTGATTAGCTCTAGTAGTTTTTCGGTAGCATCTTTAGGATTCTCTATGTATAGTATCATGTCATCTGCAAACAGTGACAGCTTTACTTCTTCTTTTCCAATTTGGATTCCTTTTATTTCCTTTTCTTCTCTGATTGCTGTGGCTAAAACTTCCAAAACTATGTTGAATAAGAGTGGTGAGAGTGGGCAGCCTTGTCTTGCTCCTGATCTTAGTGGAAATGGTTTCAGTTTTTCACCATTGAGGACAATGTTGGCTGTGGGTTTGTCATATATGGCCTTTATTATGTTGAGGAAAGTTCCCTCTATGCCTACCTTCTGCAGGGTTTTTATCATAAATGGGTGTTGAATTTTGTCGAAAGCTTTCTCTGCATCTATTGAGATGCTCATATTTGTTTACTGTTTTTTCCTTATTTCCTGGTACATTGCCTGGCATAGAGTAGATACTCTGGAAATATTTACTAAATTAAAGAATAAGTGAGATTAGTTTTCAGTTTCTCTCATTGACTTGTCATTGTCGTATTTTATAGCACAGTATAATAGTTTCATAAAGTGAATTTAAAGACTTTTCTTCTTTCTCTAAGATCATTCAACTTATTGAAATAGCACTAGAGCTATCTGTTTTAAAAAGAGCTAGTTTTTGTTGTGATTGTTCAAGTCTAACTTTTGGGGGGTTTATTTCTTTTTTTTCTATTTTTATCACTATCTTTTTTCTCTTTAGGTTTATATTATTGTTCTTTTCTGGCTTTTTGAATTAAATGCTTGGTATATATATTTCAAACTTTATTTGTTTTTTAATAAATGGATTTAAAGCTCCACGTTTTCTTCTGAGGTCAATTGTTTCTAAACAGTCTACAATTTATTTTTTATTTCCTCCTTAATACAGGCATTATTTAGGAAAATGCTTTTTCTATTTTTTTTTTTAAGTTCTAAGGGGATATGGTTTTAACTATTCTTTTGTTGTGGATTTAGTTTTATTTCTTAATTTAGATAATGTGGTCTGCATAATTTCTACTTGAGGAATTTATTAAAACTTTCCTTATGACCTAATAATATAATCACTTTCTATGGACATCTAAATATAATACATATTCTCTGTTGATACAGCTTGGTTTTTCTGCCATGTATTTTTGACTACTTGATTGTTGATTTATGAGAGCACTCTATTCAGTTTCCCATTATGGTTGTAAATATGACTATTTCTGCTGTATTATTAAACAGTATTTGTGTGTGTGTATGTGTGTATGCACATACATATATTGTTAATAGTAAATATATGTGTGTATAGAGAGAGAACATATTTTTCTAAGTATTACTAATGTGTGAAGATTATTATGTATTTTTGGTTAGAATTTGACTTTTATCAATTGATATATCCTTCTTGTCCCAGTTAATGAATTTTGTCTTCAATTTAACAACTTTATTCTGGTATCTGCATACTTTTGTTGGCATTTTCATGGTATATCTTTTTTACTCTTTGATTTTCAGCATCTCCATCATATTGATTTAACTGTGTCTTTTTTAACTAGTATGGCCCTGGGTTTTCTTTCTTTCTTTCTTTCTTTTTTTTTTTTTTTTTTTTGCCAGAGTCTTTATCTTTTAATGGAGGAATAAAATTCGTTATTATGCATTATGACTATTGATATACTTGCATAGTTTATACTTTTTCCTACCCCATAATTGTTTAGTTTTCTACTTATTACTTTTTTGTGTATTTATTCATCTTATATTTTTCCCTGCTTTCTGTTGAACTGATCTAACTTTTCTTCTTTATTTTGGTTTTTCTTTTGATGGTTTGGAAATTTTGTATTCTGTTTTCATTTTTGCCTATGCCCATATGTGTAAACTTTTGTTTACTAATAAAGTATAGAGGTAATCAGCATATTCTACCAAAACAAACCCTTAACATGCTTGGATTTTCCTTGCATTCTCTCCACCCTCAACCATTATACATTATAACTAAATTTCATTTTGCCAATGTACAACTGTAAGTTTGCATGTAGTTTTGCTCAATATTCTTCCTTGACACTCATCTTTCCTTCAGTCTCTCCATTTTTTTCCATTTGCTAGAGTATATTTTAGTCTGACACTTAAACATCTGAGTGTCTAATCAACTCTCCTGAGTGGGATCTGCCATTTCTTACACTCCCTAGTTTTCCTCTTTCTTGATTCCCTCTCTATTGCTAGATGCTCAAGCTCAAATAATCATCCAAGAAAGGGTAATAGGAAATTCTTGTATGCCTGAAAGTCTTTTTATTCGACTTTTCATATTTGAAAACTGCGTTTGTGGTCCAGTGGTTGGGAATCTCACTTCCAATGCTGGGAGCCTGGGTTCAGTCCTCAGTCGGGGAACTAAGATCCTATAAGCTGTGTGGCACAGCCAAAAAGAAAAAAAGAAAAGATCGAAAACTGCGTTTGTTAGATATCTGATTTCAAAATCATCTTCTCACAAATTTAAGATATTGCTCCATTTCTTTCAGTGTTGCTTATCAGATGATTGATCTGTGACTTGTTTCTTCCTTCTGGAAGCCTGTAAGAGATCTTTATCTGGTGGTCCAAATTTTCATAAAGATATGTCTAATTATAGGTATTTCTTAAATCTATTGTACTTGGCATACAGGTCTCCTTAAATCTGAGGTCTTATATCCTTTTTGTCTCTGGCATTCTACCTTCTGTTATTTCTATGATTATTTTTTTCATTTCTATGTCCTTATTTTTTTCTCATTCTGAGACTTAGTTGAATGTTAACCCTTTAGAATCAGTCCTTTGTAACTCTTAACTTACTATATCCTTCCTTGTGCTTGTAATTCTACTTTTTAAAGACTTTTCTCAACTTTACTTTCTAAGCTCTGCTTTATCATTTACCACTCCTTCTACTTTCATTCTTTCCAAAGTTATTAAGCTCCCTTTTCTACAGATAGATGGCTTTCATTTTCTTTCCTTATTGTATGTTTTTCCATTTAAAAAAGTATTTCATTACTAGTATATTAAGGAAATCTCAAGAGAGAGGAAATGGAAATATGAGTTCAACCTATCATCTCATAGCAGAAACACATCTTAAGAGTTTTTGACTGCCTTTATTGTTCTTTATAAAGCATAGAATCTGCAATTTATGTTTTTATTTCCTCTTTGGAGAATGATTTTTAGTCTCTAGATAGTATTATTTATACTCTTTATCTTTAGTCAGTAGTTTCCAGTTTTATTGCCCTGTGATTAGTGGCTGGCTTATAAATTTTTTTATTTTTGGAGTTCAGTGAAGTTTTCTATGTAGTACAGAATATAATCAGTTTTGATAAACACTACATGGACGTTTGAAGAAAATGTGTTTCTGTTATATACAAAGTTATGTGCATCCATTATGTTGGTTAATCCTTTAATTTACTTCTAGATGCTTGATTTGTAAATGACTGTGTTAGAGAAGCTGTTTTCCCAAAACAATTACTTCCATCTTTTCTTGTTTTCCTTGAATTTCAAATAGCTTTCTTTTGTTTCCTTTTTAAGTGCTATGTTATTTGTAGTATAAAACTTCATAAAATATATATATATATCCTTATTGTAGATCTACACTTCTGATCAGTTTTTTTTAATTCACTTTGTCGGTGAATGTGCATTTGCTTTGATTTCCCCAAATGTACTGTTAATGTTGCCCCTCTTCCTTTTTTTGTTCGTATTTGCTTGATATATCTTTATCTTTTCCTTTAATTTTAACCTTTGCTTAGAAATTTTTAACATGTGAATCTTACAGCATATAATTTCTTATATAGCATAGAATTGCTTTCTTATAGCATAGAAAGCAGCATAGAAATCAATTTTGTTGTTTAGACTAGCCTAAGAGTCTTATTTTTCTAGACAAAGAACTGAATGATCTCACTGTTACTATGAGAAGAAATATGTTTGTTTCCATGTTCTCTATTTTTTACACTTATTTTTAGAAAACATTTCTCTTTTTTTCTTTTGTTATATCTCTCATATGTGCCCTGGGAAGTGACAGTGCTAGAATTCGCCTCTGTCCCTTACAAATATGAGCAGTTCACTGTCATCACATATACTTATCAGTGTTGGACTGTTTTTTTCTTCCAGTTTTATTTAGATATAATTGACATACAACCCTGAATAAGTTTAAGGTGTATAGCATAATGGTTTGACTTACATACATCATGAAATGATTATCACACTAAGTTTAGTGAACATCTATCATCTCATATAGATACAAAATTAAAGAAATAGAAGAAAAAAATATTTTTCTTTGTGATGAGAACTCTTAGGATTTACTCTCTTAACAACTTTCATATATAACATATAGCAGTGTTAATTATATGTTTATCTTGTTGTACATTACAGCCCTAGTACTTAGCAGGGAGGTTATACCTTTTGACTGCCTTCATCCAATTCCCCCTACCCCCGCCTCTATTAAACACAAATCTGATTTCTTTTTCTATGAGTTTGGTTTTTTATTTATTTGATTTTTGAAGTGTCATTGACCTACAACACTGTTAGTTCCTGTTATACAACATAGTGATTTGATACTCCTATACATTACAAAATGATCACAATAAGTCTAAGTTACCATATGTCACCATACAAAGATATTTCATAGTTGTTGATTATATTCCCCACACCGTACACTTCATATCCATGACTGATTTATTTTGCAACTGGACGTTTGCTTAATCTCCCTCACCTATTTCTTCTGCACCACCCCCACCTCCCCTCTGGCAACCACCTGATTGTTCTCTGTATCTATAACTGTTTATCTTTTGTTATGTTTGCTCATTTGTTTTTCAGATTTCACATATAAGTGTGCCCATCCATGTGGTTGCAAATGGCAAAATTTCATTGCTTTTATGGCTAAATAATAGTCCATTATATATTCTTTATCCATTCATCTGTCAGTGGACACTTAGGTTGCTTCCATATCTTGGCTTTTGTAAATAATGCTGCAGTGAACATTGGGATGCATGTACTTTTTGGATTAGTGTTTTTGTTTTCTTTGGATATATAACCAAAAGTGGAATTGCTGGATCAATATGGTAGTTCCATTTTTAGTTTTTTTGAGGAACCTCCATACTATTTTTCATAGTGGCTGCACCAATTTACATTCCCACCAACAGAACATGAGAGTTCCCTTTTCTCCACATTCTTGACAATTCTTATTTGCTGTCTTTTTGAAAATAGCCATTCTAACAGGTGTGAGGTGATGTTTTATTGTGCTTTTGATTTTCATTTCCCTAACGATTAGTGATGGTGAGCATCTTTTCCTGTGCCTATTGGCCATCTGTATGTCTTTGGAAAGATGTCTGTTCAGGTCCTCTGCCCATTTTGTAATTGGGTGGTTTGTTTTTCTGATGTTGACTGGTATGAGTTTTTTGTATATTTTGGATATTAACTCTTCATCAGATATATTGTTTGCAAATACATTCTTCCATTTACTAGGTGGCCTTTTCATTTTGTTGATACTTTCCTTCACTGTGCAAAAGCTTTTTTGTTTGATGTATTCCTGCTTGTTTATTTTTGCTCTTATTTCCCTTGCCTGAGAAGACATATCCAAAAAATATTACTAAGACTGATGTCAAAGAGCTTACTGCCTATAATTTTTTGGAGAGGCTATCTTTTCCCTAATGTATATTCTTGCTCCCTCTGTCATAGATTCATTGACCATAAGTGTGTGGGTTTATTTCTGGGCTCTCTCTTCTGTTCCATTTATCTCTGTGTCTGTTTTTGTGCCAGTACCATACTGTTTTGATGGCTGTAGCTTTGTAGTGTCGTTGAAATCAGGGAGCATGATACATCCAGCTTTGTTCTTCTTTCTCAAGATTCTTTTGGCTATTCAGGGTCTTTTGTGTTGTTTTCATACAAAGTTTAAAATTATTTCTTCTGTGAAAAATGCCATTGGTATTTTTAAAGAAATTGCATTGAATCTGTAGATTGCCTTGGGTAGTTATGGACACTTTAACAATATTGATTCTTCCAATCTATGAACACAGTATATCTTCCCATCTGTTTTTGTCATCTTCAATTTCTTTCATCAGTGTCTTGTAGTTTTCCAAGTACAGGTCTTTTACCTCTTTAGTCAGATTTATTCCTAGGTATTTTATTCTTTTTGATGCAGTTGTAAATGGAATTGTTTCCTTAATTTCTCTTTCCAATAGTTCGTTGTTAGTGTATAGAAATGCAACAGGTTTCTGCATATTAATTTTGTATTCTGCAACTTTACCAAATCCATTGATTAGCTCTAGTAGATTTTTGGTGGCATCTTTAGGATTTTCTATGTATAGTATCATGTCATCTGCAAACAGTGACAGTTTTACTTCTTCCTTTCCATTTTGGATTATTTCTATTTCTTATCTGATTGCTGTGACTAGGACTTCCAATACTTTTGAGATGCTGAATAATGTGTCTAGGGTGAGTATCCTTGTCTTGTTCCTGCTCTTGGTGGAAATACTTTCAGCTTTTGACCATTGAGTATGGAGTTAGCTGTGGGCTGTCATATATGACCTTTACTATGTTGAGGTAGATTTCCCTCAACACCCACTTTGTTGAGAGTTTTTATCATAAATGGATATTGAATTTTTCAGAACTTTTTTCTACATCTATTGAGATAATCATATGATATTTATTCTTCAGTTTGTTATTGTGGTGTATCACATTGATTGACTTGAGGATATTGAACCATTCTTGCATTCCTAGGATAAATTCCACTTGATCATGGTATATTACCCTTTTAATGTATTATTGAATTTGGTTTGGTGATATTTTGTTGAGGATTTTTGCATCTCTTTTTGGATTGTATTTTTATAGTTTGCTCTTTTCTTTTTCTCTTCCTATATTCTGCTATATCTGCTGAGTTTTTCTTGATCTTTTTTTATTCTAGTTCCCACTTGGAAGTTTTACATTATATTTTTACTCTACTAATGCTTTTTTCTTCTTTCAAGGTCATGAATAAAATTATGTAATAGTACCCCTCATGTACAATGAGAGATTTAACATTTTACTTACTCCCATTCTTACCCTCACCACAAACACACACACAAGTGTGTGTGCGCATGCACACATACCACTTTTTTGTTGTGATAATCTTGACTTTTAGCTTTAGATCAACATTATCTTTTTTACATTACTTAAATTTTGTTAAATGATTATTTTAACATGTTCTTTGGCTTAGACCCATGTTAACTTGGGCATATAATCCAAAGCTTTAATAGTTTTTTGGTGATACTTCTTCATTATTAAATATTTTGCATTTCTTAAATTCATTTGTTTTTTGTTTTTGTTTTTGTTTTTGTCTTGCGATACGTGGGCCTCTCACTGTTGTGGCCTCTCCCATTGCGGAGCACAGGCTCCGGACGCACAGGCTCAGCGACCATGGCCCATGGGCCCAGCCACTCCGTGGCATGTGGGATCCTCCCGGACTGGGGCACAAGCCCGTGTCCCCTGCATCGGCAGGCGGACTCTCAACCACTGCACCACCAGGGAAGCCCCAAATTCATTTTTTTTTATGATGGATGGTAAGTTTCTGAGTCCTTGCATGACTGCAATACTTTTGTGTCTTTGAAAGTGAACAGTAGCGCTAGGCTAGTTTTAGATTCTTGGGCAGAAATCTTTTACTTTTAAAAATTAATTGATTATGGTCCACTGCCTTCTATTACATATGGTATGAGAGAAGTCTAGTGTCAATCTGATGTATTTCATTTTAGATGACATGTTTTTTCTGCTTGAAACCCATATAGGGTTTTGTCTTTCCTTTATTATTTAAATTCTTTAGATTTAAATGTATCACCAGAGTTTTTTATGAGTAAGACTTCTTTGTGTAAGTTTGAGTAAGCCCTTTTATTGTGAAAATTCATATTTTCCTTTATCTCGGGAAAGTTTCTAGTATTATTTATTTGATTGCTCCCCTCCCATCTACTATCTTTTCTCCCACTCAAATTCTTATTATATTGGACCTCCTGGATTTGTCCTCTGTATGCGGGTTCTCCAGAGAACCAATGGAATATATGTATGTGTATACATACCATATGTATGAATGTATACATATTTGTATATATAAAGAGATTTTTTTATGTATATAAAGAGATTTATTTTAAGGAATTGGTTTGTGCAGTTGTGGCAGCTGGCAGGCAAGTCTGAAATATGTAGGCAGATTTCAGTCTGAAAATTCCAGCAGGAGTTGATGTTGCAGTCTTGCATCCCAAGGCAGTCTGTAAACAGAATTCATTTCTACTTGGAGGACCTCAGTCTTTCCTCTAAATGCCTTCAAGTTATTCGATGAGACCCACCCACAT
The DNA here is from genome assembly GCF_025265405.1 of Mesoplodon densirostris. Taxonomy (NCBI): domain Eukaryota; kingdom Metazoa; phylum Chordata; class Mammalia; order Artiodactyla; family Ziphiidae; genus Mesoplodon; species Mesoplodon densirostris. Next base: position 69,058,714 of record NC_082668.1, read on the forward strand.
TACCAGTTAACTGCTTTACTCGACGTCTATTGATTTTTTTCCATTAATTAATTAATTAATTTGGCTGTGTCGGGTCTTAGTTGTGGCACATGGGATCCTTCATTGCGGCACGCGGGCTTCTCTTTAGTTGCGGCACATGGGGTCCAGAGTGTGCGGGCTCAGTAGTTGCAGCGCAGGGGCTCTCTAGTTGTGGCGTGCAGGCTCTAGAGTGAGTGGGCCCTGTAGTTGTGGTGCATGGGTTAGTTGCCCCATGGGACGTGGGATCTTAGTTCCCCCACCAGAGACCGAACGCACGTCCCCAGCATTAGATGGCGGATTCTTAACCACTGGACCACCAGGGAAGTCCAGTATCTATTGATTTTACATGTTGATTACATCTAAAAATTAGCTTCACAGGAATATCTAGACTGGTGTTTGATCAGACCACTGTGCACTAGAGTGCAACCAAGTTGACATAAAATTAACCATCATATCCTCAGAATCACTTTCTCTTTGCTTTTTATTTCTTTTCCCTTTTAGTTTGAATTCTAGGAGAATAGTCTTCTAAAACAGTCTTCTAAATTCACCTACTTGCTGCTTGCAGCATTTATTGCTTTTTAAAAATTTGGTGATCATGTTTTTATTTAAAAGCAATATTTACTGATTTCATATTTTTCATGGTTATAAACTTTCTATTTTATTTATTTATTTATTTATTTATTACGGTACATGGGCCTCTCACTGTTGTGGCCTCTCCCGTTGCGGAGCACAGGCTCCGGACGTGCAGGCTCCGGACGTGCAGGCTCAACGGCCATGGCTCACGGGCCCAGCTGCTCCGCGTCATGTGGGATCTTCCCGGACCGGGGCATGAACCCGTGTCCCCTGTATCGGCAGGCGGACTCTTAACCACTGTGCCACCAGGGAAGCCCTAAACTTTCTATTTTAATTTGAAATATTTCTTGGATAGTTATATGTTTGTTTTTAAACAAATTAGAAATTTTTTTTAATTTTTGAAAAATTGTTATTTTGTAACTATTTATTATCTGAGTATTTTTTAAAATTTTATTTTGAAAAATCTCAAAGCTACAGAAAATTTGGAAGAATAGTTTAATTAATATCATTATACTCTTCACCTAGATCAATGTGTTTTCACATTTGCCATATTTGGTCTATGTCTTATCATATCCATAAATCACTTATCATTATTTGGCTAAACTATTTGAGATTAAATTACAGACCTTGACTTTTGTCTAAATAGTTACTTCAGTAATATCTCCTAAAGTAGGGACATTCTTTTACATGACTTAAAATAGTTATTGAAATCAAAAAATTTAAATTTAACATTGATGCAGTACTGTTATCTAAGTATACAGTCTATATTCAAATTTTGCCAGTTATTTCAATACTGTCCTATTATAGTAATTTTTTTCTCCAGTCCAGTTTCCAGTCGAGAATTATGCATTGACTTTAGTTACCATCTAGGAGATTTTTTTGAAATGATATGCTCTTTCTTGACATAAATCTGTTTTACAGGGAAATATTTAGTGTGCCTCTTCAGAACAAACACCTTCTTTTCATATATATGACTTTTTTTGTTTGTTTTCTTATCATAAAGAGCAGTTGTATATGTATCCAGTGTCAGGAGTTCAGAATTTGATAAAGCTTATATTAGTCCTTTCAAAAACTTCAAACCCAGGGAAAAGGAAAGGGAAAGTTTGTCTTTTTCTAGTTTTAATATACTCAGTTGATTTACTCTTGGCTCTATAACTTCAGAAAACAATTGTGTCTTCCTTTCTTCAACATCATTCTTCAGGAACAATTTTCAGTTGTTATTCACAGTATTTATAGAGCATTTTGTTAAGCCCATCTGAGAATACAAAGTAAGTGTAAAGTCTGGTTGAATGGACAATAATCATGTAGAGAAGGCAATTAGCAGCTATGAGAAATGGGAAGAACTTATGGAAAGTTCAGAGCCTTGGGACTGAAAAGATGCATAAGATTTGCGTAATAGGGAAGAGATTCCTAGTGAGACCTCAGGAGGAATATAGATCGTTAAAGTTTGATTTTAGTATGCCACTATGAAGCATTTTGTAAAACCTACCCCTTTACTTGAATTCTATCAGATTAAAAAAACAGGCAAACAGGCATAAATTGTTCAGTTCCTCCACACTAGCAAATATGTCCTAAGGTTTTTAATATTTTGTTATTTTTCATACCTTATCTGTGGTAGTGTCCCCTTCTCATTCATAATGTCTTTTGTTTGCTCTATTCATCAGTCTGGCTAGAGATTGGTTTACATTGTTATTTTTATCATTTCCCTCCTTCTTTTTTCCTCTTTTTTTAAGGCCGTGCCATGTGGCATGCAGAACCCTAGTTCCCTGACCAGTGATCAGACCCGTGCCCCCTACATTGGAAGCGCAGGGTCTTAACCACTGGACCTCCATGAAAGTCCCCTTCTTACTTATATTTACTCTTTTTTTCACCCTTCTTTGATTGAAACATTTTATTGATTTTTAAGCATTTTCTAATTTAATAAATGCATCTGAAGTGATACCTTTATTACTGTTTTAATTAATTAAGCAGGGTTTCAAAATCAGGTTAATTAGGGTATAAGTTGCACAAAGTAAAATTACCTTTTTAGTGTACAGTTCTGAGCTTTGGTAAATGTATATATTCATTTACCCACCACCATAGTGAAGTTATAGAACCTCCATCACCCACAAGAATTTCTTTGTGCCCTTTTGTAGTCTATGCCTCTCCTCAACTCCAGTCCTTGGAAACCAATGGTTTGTTTTCTGTCCCTATAGTGTGTCTCTTCCAGATTGTCATATAAATATAATCATACCATGTGTACCTTTTGATTTTGTCTTCTTTCACTTAGTGTAATACACTTGAAATTTATCTGTATTTTTACATGGAAATTTATCTGTATTATGATCAGACTACTGGTCTGTATGAGTCTGAATCTTTGATACTTATTGAGGCTTATTTTGAAGTTTATTTTGTCCTCATTTTTCATCAATGGTCTCATATGTACTTGAAAGGAATTCTCTATTTTTTGGTGCTGTGTTCTATATACAGCTGCTAGAAAAACTTATTAATTCTGTTGTTCAAATCTTCTACATTCTTACCTCTTAGCCAAAAGAAGTACTAGTACTGCCTGGAATATCTTTTCCATTTTTCTTTGTTTTTATACCACTGAATCATTTGGTTCTAGGTGTGTCTCATCTGAGCATCATAAAGCTGGATTCATTTCCCTAATTCCAGTCTCATATTTTTTAAGGAGTTAGTTTAACGCATTTGTATTTATTGTAGACATAGACACATTTGATTCATTTTTACCATTTTATTTTGGTTTTGTTTAATTTTTCTTTCCTTTTTTCCTCCTTTCATGCTATCTGTTGAACTTATATTCTTTTCTGCTTTTTTTTTCTCCTCTGCTGGTTTGGAAGCTGTAACTTTATATTTTGATCATTTTAATCATTACCCATAAATTTTAATATACGTAAGTACTATCATATTTTCTCATAAATTTTAAAATCATTTATTCTATCCTCTACCTAAGCAATCTTTGCATGGTTTATCTCCCACCTTTGTTAATAATTTTTTCTAGAATTGTAATAACGCCTTTGTGTTTTGTTGGTTTTACTTTTTAAAAGATTAATTTGATTTCTGTGCTCAGAGTTATGTCTTATGTCCCATGCTTTCCCTCAGTGTTCAGTGTTTTCCTTGCTTTAAGAAGTAGCTATTTCAACAAACATGTCTAGCAGGTAAACTAGATCTTATAGGCCTAGAAATACCTTTATTTTGGCCTTACTACTTAATGGTAGGTAGTTTTAAATGTTTGGGTTGCAGTTGTTTTTCCCTCAGTACTTTGAAGATATTCCTCTAATATCTTTAGCATTTGGATACAATAAGAAGTCTGCTATATAATTATTATTACTTTACAGCTAATCTTTTTTTCTCTCTAACAGTATTAAGATTTTCTTATCCACCTTGATTTTTACATTTGCTCTATGTGGGGGTTGAGGTGTGGATTTATTTTCATGTATCTTTCTGTAGATTTAATGGTGATGTTGCTTTCGATCTTAGATATCACATTGATCTTTAGTACCAGAAATATCTCAGGCACGTGTCTAAACATTGCTTATCTGCCATGCCTTTTATATTCTATTTCTGAAATATCTGTTTTGATATATGTTAAAGCCTGTTCCCTCCATGACTGTTAGTCGCTGTTTCACAATTTTCACCTCTCTGTATCTCACTCTTTGTGAATTCCTTAATCCTGTTTTCTAGTTTACTGTCTTTTCTACTGTATTCAGTCTAGAATTTCTACTGTATGCTAGGATTTTCTTTTTCAACTAACATATTTTCATCTCCAAGAATTTTTGTTGTATTTTTCCATATACATCTACTCGTCTTTTCTTTTGATTTTGTTTTGTATTTTCTTTTTATTTTTATAGATGTTGTTTATTCAGTATTTCTTTGTGAATTTTAAACTCTTATTTTTAAGATGTTTTCTGATTCCTCCAAGTGTATATTTGTTCTTGCATACTTGTTTTCTTTTTTTAACTTTACATACTCTTTTTAAATTTTTATTTTATATTGGACCATAGTTGATTTACAATGTTGTGTTAGTTTCAGGTGTACAGCAAAGTCATTCAGTTATACATATACATATATTATTCTTTTTCAAATTATTTTCCCATTTAGGTTACTCCAGAATATTATAGAGTTCCCTGTGCTATACAGTATGTCCTTGTTGGTTATCTGTTTTACATATAGTAGTGTGTATATGTCAATCCCAAACTCCCAATTTATCCCCCCCACCCCACCTTTCCCCTTTTGTAACCATAAGTTTGTCTTCGAAGTCTCTGAGTCTGTTTCTGTTCTCTAAATAAGTTCATTTGTATCATTTTTTTAGACTCTGCATATAAGCGATATCATATGATATTTGTCTTTCTCTGTCTGACTTACTTCACTTAGTATGATAATCTCCAGGTCCATCCATGTTGCTGCAAATGGCATTATTTCATTCTTTTTAATGGGTGAGTACTATTCCATTGTGTATATGTAACACATCTTCTTTATCCATTCATCTGTCAATGGACATTTTGGTTGCTTCTGTGTCTTGGCTATTGTAAACAGCTCTGCAGTGAACACTGAGGTGCATGTGTTTTGTCCAGATATATGCCCAGGAGTGGGATTGCTGGATCATATGGTAGCTCTATTTTGTTCTTTAAGGAATCTCCATACTGTTCTCCATAGTGGCTGTACCAATTTACATTCCCACCAACAGTGTAGGACGGTTCCCTTTTCTACACACCCTCTCCAGCATTTATCATTTGTAGACTTTTTGATGATGGCCATTCTGACTGGTGTGAGGTGATATCTCATTGTAGTTTTGATTTGCATTAGCAGTGTTGAGCATCTTTTCATGTGCCTGTCAGCCATCTGTGTGTCTTCTTTGGATAAATATCTATGGACCTGGAGGAATCGGGCTCCCTGACTTAAGACTGTACTACAAAACTACAGTAATCAAAACAGTATGATACTGGCACAAAAACAGAAATATAGAACAATGGAACAGAATAGAAAGCCCAGAAATAAACCCACATACCTATGGTCAATTAATGTATGACAAAGGAAGCAAGACATACAATGGAGAAATGACAGTCTCTTGAGTAAGTGGTGCTGGGAAGACTGGACAGCTACATGTAAAAGAATGAAATTAGGTGGTCCAGTGGTAAGGAATCCGCCTTCCAAGGCACGGGACACGGGTTCAATCCCTGGTTGGGGAACTAAGATCCCTCATGCTGCAGTGTAACTAAGCCCACACACCACAACTATTGAGCTCACGCACTTCAACGAGAGAGCCCGCATGCTGCAAACTATAGAACCCACACACTCTGGAGCCTGCATGCCACAACTACAGAGCCCACACACCCTGGAGTCCTGCATGCCACAACTCGAGAGAGAAAACCCACACACCACAACTCGAGAGAAGCCCAAGCACTACACCTAGAGAGAAACCCTAACAGACCACACACCATAACGAAAAGATCCCACATGCCTCAACAAAGATCCCGTGTGCCGCAACTAAGACCTGGTGCAGCCCCCCCAAAAAAATAATTAATTAAAAAAATAAGGAAAATAAAGGAATAAAATAAATAATTTTTTTAAAAAAAGAATGAAATTAGAACACGTCCTAACACCATACACAAAAATGAACTCAAAATGGGTTAAAGACCTAAATGTAAGGCCAGACACTATAAAACTCTTAGAGGAAAACATAGGCAGAACACTCTTTGACATAAATCACAGCAAGATCTTTTTTGATCCACCTCCTAGAGTAATGAAAATAAAAACAAAAATAAACAAATGGGACCTAATTAAACTCAAAAGCTTTTGTACAGCAAAGGAAATCATAAACAAAGCAAAAAGACAATCCACAGAATGGGAGAAAATATTTGCAAACAATGCGACTGACAAGGGATTAATCTCCAAAATTTACAAACAGCTCATTCAGTTCAATATCAAAAAAACAACCCAATCAAAAAATGGGCAGAAGACCTAAATAGACATTTCTCCAAAGAAGACATACATACTCTCCTAATTGTTGAGGTTGTTGACTTTTTTTCTTGGCTTTAATTTGCCTCATGTACTTTGGAAATTATTTTGCAGGTTCATATTGAAGGGAAACTTTTTTCTCTATCTCTATCTTTTTCTGCTTTATCACTGAGTCAGTATGTGGCTTGGCCTGTGTTTTAGGAAGTAGACTTAGTGTCCTCTGGACTCCTGCATTTTTATAACCTTTAGTTCTAAGAACTTTTTTCAGCCTCTTTTCGTAGTTTGGGGAGTCATTCCTCAGTATAGGTATCATGCACTGAGACTGGCGCAAGTCTTTTGCTGGGTAGTTATTTTTATCCCCACCCCCATGCAGTATCCAACCCCTGGTGCCTCTGACTGCTACCAAACCTGGAACCAAACAAGTCTATGCTGTCAACCTTGCTTACTACTTTGTGTTCTGTTACATGTCAATTTTTATTTTTATACAATTATATTTTTTACTATTTTCTCTTATCTGTTATTACTAAGTATCTGAAACAGAGAAGTCTCTAAAATGTGTACTCCCACTGCCATCTTGACCAGAAGTCCTATCAATATAGTTTTTATGTAAGAATTTGGAAGTTAGGATATGAATCTTTGTCAAACCCTTCATCTTTGATATATATATAAGATTCATTCTGCTGCCTTATTTAATGCCATAGATTTGGTGCATCAGAACAAGAAAATGAACACCAATTCATATTCTATGGGCATAATTTCTAGACTCAGAGTGAATGGTTTCAAATCATGGCAATTGGTATTCACTCCCTGTGTGACTCAACCTTTCCAAGACTTTTGTTTCTTCATCTGTATTTATGAGTTTGTATCTACTTCATAGACATGTAAAGGATTAAATATGGTAATATATAAAACATTAGTATAATATATGACTTGTAGTAAGCCCTCAATGAATGTTAGCTATTATTTTTACAGTGAAGTTCATAATATGCACATTAAATTATGTAAATTCACCTAGAGCCATTCTCTTTTGTGAAATATATGTAAATAACACATGTATAAAATTATATTTAGGTATATACCCTAGTAAATGTGATTTATTGATTTGTACTTTGAAATTAAGTATTACCAAGATTGTTAACCCCCCATATTATCTTTATACCTTATGGGTGATTTAAATTAGCTTCAAAGGTAATTTTGACTACTGGATATTTTTTCCTTACAGACCGACTTTAAGACTTAATCGTCTCATCAGATATAACTATCACTAGTTATATCTAAACTAATCAGGTGGGTATTTATGACAGGCATTGATAATTATATATAACTGTGTGATAATAGAAAATCATTTGAGCTCAGAATCAGAAGATCTAGGTACACATCTGGACTCTGCCAGTCCCTGGAGGTGGGATTTTATCCAACAACATCACCTCTCTGAACCTCAGTTTCTTAATTTCTTAAACAGAGATAATAATACCCACATACCAGAGTGTTTGCAAAGGTTAAATAAGTTATGAGAATGCAATCTGTAAACTGTAAATCACTGTAGAAATATAAGCTGTGATTGCTTGCCTTCATTACAGTGGCTTTATGGAGCTCATATGGAAACCAGGTTACCCTGAGCCTATAAAGTTTGTTTCATTTGCAGTCCATCCTGTACTTTTGTAATAAGGATAAACTCTCAGAGAGGAGTCTATGAAGAATGATTGTTAGGGGATGGTAGTGATATACATTATCTAGTGTTTATATTTGACAGTTTAACTGCTGAGACCGAAGTTTTAGAATCCTTTGCTCTTTCAAACACAGCATACAATATTTAGTTCTTAGCAATTTGGAAAAGCAATAAAGGAATCCTAATTTTAGTTCTGGAGTCAGCTGAGCAGGCATTTCCTTCCCTATTTGGATAAAATTACTACATACCTTTAGTGGACTATGCCAAACTCTAAGAAGTGAGGTTTATCCTTAGTTGATGTCTCTCTCTTTTTTTTTTTTTTTGGCCTCATTGGGTCTTCGTTGTTATGTGTGGGCTTCCTCTAGTTGAGGTGAGCAGGGGCTACTCTTCGTTGCGGTGTGTGGGCTTCTCATTGAGGTGGCTTCTCGTTGCAGAACACAGGCTCTTGGTGCATGGGCTTCAGTAGTTGTGGCATGCAGGCTAAGTAGTTGTGACTCATGGGCTGTAGTGTGCAGGATCAGTAACTGTGACGCACGGGCTTAGTTGCTCTGCAGCACATGGGATCTTCCCAGACAAGGGCTCGAACCCGTGTCCCCTGCATTGGCAGGCAGATTCTTAACCACTGCACCACCAAGGATGTCCCAATGGCTCTATTTTAAGTCACAAGAAATGTGTTCCCCACCTAAGTCTCCAATACAGCTTTTCCCTTCCTTCTCCAGACTCAAATGTAACAGAAACTACTCTAAGTGGAACATGCTTTGTCGTTACCAGAGCAGGGTAAATGTTAAACTAAAATTTTAGTTCCTGGAAGCCCAGTAAAAGGTTAGCACGTAAACTTGTAGTTCCACTCAGCTCCTTTTAACCCCTTTCTTAACTGTCTTCTTAACTTTCCATGTATGGTTCAAAAAACAAAGCAGTATGAAAAAGTATTCACTGAGAATCTTACTTTGAGTCCTGTTCCCATCTGCTCCCACCATCACCCCCTTCTGGTCAAAGCTATTACTGGTTTCTTATGTATCCTGGTATCTGTTTATACACACAAACACAACAACATAGACAGAAAGATTCTTACCTTTCTTACACAAATCATAGCATACTACGTATACTGTTTTGTGCTTTGCTTTTTTTACTGAACAGTTTATCTTGGAGTTTTATTTTGTTTTCGTTTTTGTTTTCTTATCAGTACATGGAGAGCTTCTTCATTCTTTTTTAGAATACCATTCATGGTATTCTATTGGAAGTGCTTGCCATAGTTCATTTAGTTAGCCCTTCATAGAGGAACATTTGAGTTGTATTCAGTCTTTTGCTGATATAACCATTGCTACAGTTTTTAAAAATGTGAATATTATTATTTTGTACATGTGTAGGGTATCTATAGGATAAATTTCCAAAGTAGGATTTACAGGGTGAAAGAATAAGTGCATTCTTTTAAAAATAAGTTTATTGTTTCAACCACCACAAAAAAACAGAGTAGAGGCATCAGGGATGGAGCCTGTTGGAGTTGTGCAGACAGCCTGGATTTGGTCCAGGCTTCTTTACTCCCTGGCCATGTGGGTTTGGGCAAGTCATTTCCCCTCTCACGGAGCCTTGGTGTACTCCTCGGCAAAAATTGGAGACCAGGCTGTCTTAATTGGGTGATTATGAAATTAGATGAGATAATGGATGAGAATTGTCAGCATTGCCCACCTTTAAGGTCCTATGATTATCAACCTGAAAATGTCTACAACCCTGATGCCCACGTGCTATACTCACTTGCTTTGTTTTCTTATTATCATACAGTGAAACTGACTTTTTTCTTTCTGATGTCCCATACTATAAATTTTTAACACATATGTAGATTTGTGTCACAACCACCATAATCAGGATACAAAATAGTAAGTACATTTTTATTTTATTAAATAAAATAAAATGGCTAGTTGCTCTCCACAATGAAGCTTTTACACCTTCACTGGACTCCCCCCAACAATATATGAATGAGTTTTTCTCATAGCTTTGACAAAAGATAGAGTTGATTGTTTGCTGTGACTGTTGTTATAGCATTCTCCTGGCAGAGACATAAGCAGTGGACTAAGGCTGCAGCAGCTGTCTGGTCCTTCTTCTCTTGATTAAAGTTGCTTCAGCCCGGGCCTCCCTGGTGGCGCAAGTGGTTGAGAGTCCGCCTGCCGATGCAGGGGATACGGGTTCGTGCCCCGGTCTGGGAGGATCCCATATGCCGCGGAGCGGCTGGGCCCATGAGCCATGGCCGCTGAGCCTGCGCGTCCGGAGCCTGCGCTCCGCAACGGGGGAGGCCACAACAGTGAGAGGCCCGCATACCGCAAAAAAAAAAAAAAAAAAAAAAAGTTGCTTCAGCCCAAAATCTGAAGCTTAAAAAGAAAAATAAATACTAAATGGAGGCCTCACATTTTAATCACATTTGAGAGTAGCTACTTTTCCCATCTGCTCTTGAAACAAATAGACAGCTCAGTTTTCAGCACTCTGTCTTTCTGAATAACTAAGAGAAACCTAAAGGAAAGCAGAAAAAGTAGTCTGGATTGCAGTTGTGTATCTTTGAGATGATAACGGTTCTTCAGTAAATATTGCCAAGCTCAGATGCACATATATCTTCTCTTTTCTCTTCTGCCTCTTATCCAGTGTCAAAACATTTAGAAATGGATAAAATGATATTACAATTTTATATTTTCATTTGTAAATTTACTTTAAAAAAAGAATGGTATTAATAGGATTGACATGAGAAAATTGGACTAAAGTGTTTGAAACATTTTCTTTCTGCACTAAAAATGTAAATCAGCCATAGATAACCAAAATAACATTCCTTTATACTTGGTTTGCAAACGACTGTCCTACAGGCCAGATTCAGCCAGCAGGCTTGTATCATCTGTATCACATAATCTTTCAAAATGGGGAGATTTTGCATTAAAATCCAAATCTCTGGTTTCTCTTGAATAATCAGACTATCTGGCCACAGTTACACAAATTATTGCACTGCCACTGTTGATTGGGGCATGCACTCTAATTCACTACATTTCTGTATATGACTACTTCCCTTATTTTTTTCCTACATCCTCTTCAGGATACTATATAATTTAGTTAAAATTTTAACAAGTTTTAATATCAGCAAACACTTGTTTTTATTACCAGTATTTTTAGGTTTCCATAGAGTATTTAGCAGTAATATTTCAGCAAAAAAATGTAGTTATCATGATTAAACTATTTGTGCTTACAAACATGAAATCTGACATTTGGTTTAGTAGTTGGACTACTTACCATAGAAATTTCTTTTCTTCCTAATAAATGAACGTATTTTCTTAGCATCTTGGAAAACATTCATTGATTTTTATCACTTTCCAAATGATTTTTGCCTTTTTTCCACCTGATAAATTATTCCATATCCATATCATTTGACTTCTAAAGATACATATTGTAACTTTAAAATACTTTAGTTGCTGAGAAATGATACAGCAAAGTTATGATCAGAATTACGATCATATTTCTTCTGCATTTCGATCCCTGAGCTGATGAGCTGACTTACCATATAACTTCTCATTGATTTTAATCTTCCAGAATTTGCACACTTCTTTTCTATTGGGGTAAGCTTTAATCACTTGCTCACCTAACACCCTACACTCTTATTTTATTTTTTATTTTTTTTACATCTTTATTGGAGTGTAATTGCTTTACAATGGTGTGTTAGTTTCTGCTTTATAACAAAGTGAATCAGTTATACATATACATATATCCCCATATCACTTCCCTCTTGCATCTCCCTCCCTCCTACCCTCCCTATCCCACCCCTCTAGGTGGTCACAAAGCACGGAGCTGATCTCCCTGTGCTATGCGGCTGCTTCCCACTAGCTATCAGTTTTACATTTGGTAGTGTATATATGTCGATGCCACTCTCTCACTTTCTCCCAGCTTACCCTTCCCCCTCCCTGTGTCCTCAAGTCCATTCTCTATTAGGTCTGCATCTTTGTTCCCATCTTGCCCCTAGGTTCTTCATGACCATTTTTTTAAATTTTAGAATCCATATATATGTGTTAGCATACGGTATTTGTTTTACTCTTTCTGACTTACTTCACTCTGTATGACAGACTCTAGGTCCATCCACCTCACTACAAATAGTTCAATTTCGTTTCTTTTTATGGCTGAGTAATATTCCATTGTATATATGTGCCACATCTTCTTTATCCATTCATCTGTTGATGAACACTTAGGCTGCTTCCATGTCCTGGCTATTGTAAAAAGACCTGCAATGAACATTGTGGTACATGACTCTTTTTGAATTATGGTTTTCTCAGGGTATATGCCCAGTAGTGGGATTGCTGGGTCGTATGGTAGTTCTACTTTTAGTTTTTTAAGGAACCTCCATACTGTTCTCCATAGTGGCTGTATCAATTTACATTCCCACCAACAGTGCAAGAGGGTTCCCTTTTCTCCACAACCTCTCCGACATTTATTGTTTGTAGATTTTTTGATGCTGGCCATTCTGACCGGTGTGAGATGATATCTCATTGTAGTTTTGATTTGCATTTCTCTGATGATTAATGATGTGGAGCACCCTTTCATGTGTTTGTTGGCAATCTGTATATCTCATTTGTAGAAATGTCTATTTAGGTCTTTTGCCTATTTTTGGATTGGGTTGTTTGTTTTTTAGATATTGAGCTGCATGAGCTGCTTGTAAATTTTGGAGATTAATCCTTTGTCAGTTGCTTCATTTGCAAATATTTTCTCCCATTCTGAGGGTTCTCTTTTCATCTTGTTTATGGTTTCCTTTGCTGTGCAGAAGCTTTTAAGTTTCATTAGGTCCCATTTGTTTATTTTTCTTTTTATTTCCATTTCTCTAGGAGGTGGGTCAAAACGGCTCTTGCTGTGACTTATGTCCATAGAGTGTTCTGCCTATATTTTCCTCTAATAGTTTTATAGTGTCTGCCCTTACATTTAGGTCTTTAACCCATTTTGAGTTTCTTTTTGTGTATGGTGTTAGGGAGTGTTCTAATTTCATTCTTTTACATGTAGCTGTCCAGTTTTCCCAGCACCACTTATCGAAGAGGCTGTGTTTTCTCCATTGTACATTCTTGCCTTCTTTATCAAAGATAAGGTGTCCATATCTGCGTGGGTTTATCTCTGGGCTTTCTATCCTCTTCCATTGATCTATATTCCTGTTTTTGTGCCAGTACCATACTGTCTTCATTACTGTAGCTTTGTGGTATAGTCTGAAGTCAGGGAGCCTAATTCCTCAAGCTCCGTTTTTCTTTCTCAAGATTGCTTTGGCTATTTGGCGTCTTTTGTGTTTCCATACAAATTGTGAATTTTTTGTCCTAGTTCTGTGAAAACTGCCATTGGTAATTTGATAGGGATTGCATTGAATCTGTAGATTGCTTTGGGTAGTATAGTCATTTTCACAGTGTTGATTATTCCAATCCAATAACATGGTATATCTCTCCATCTATTTGTATCATTTTTAATTTCTTTCATCAGTATCTTATAATTTATAGCATACAGGTCTTTTGTCTCCTTAGTTAGGTTTATTCCTAGGTATTTTATTCTTTTTGTTACAATGGTAAATGGGAGTGTTTTCTTAATTACACTTTCAGATTTTTCATCATTAGTGTATAGGAATGCAAGGGATTTCTGTGCATTAATTTTGTATCCTGCTACTTTAACATATTCATTATTTGGCTCTAGTAGTTTTCTGGTAGCATCTTTAGAATTTTCTATGTATAGTATCATGTCATCTACAAACAGTGACAGCTTTACTTCTTCTTTTCTGATTTGGATTCCTTTTATTTCTTTTTCTTCTCTGATTGCTGTGGCTAAGACTTCCAAAACTATGTTGAATAATAGTGGTGAGAGTGGGCAACCTTGTCTTTTTCCTGCTCTTACTGGAAATGGTTTCACTTTTTCACCATTGAGGACAGTGTTGTCTGTGGGTTTGTCATATGTGGGCTTTATCATGTTGAGGTAAGTTCCCTCTACACCTACTTTCTGGAGGGTTTTTTTCATAAATGGGTGTTGAATTTTGTCTAAAGCTTTCTCTGCATCTGTTGAGATGATCATATGTTTTTTCTCCTTCAATTTGTTAATATGGTGTATCACATTGATTGATTTGCATATATTGAAGAATCCTTGCATTCCTGGGATAAACCCCACTTGATCATGGTGTATGATCCTTTTAATGTGCTGTTGGATTCGGTTTGCTAGTTTTTTGTTGAGGATTTTTGCATGTATGTTCATCAGTGATATTGGCCTGTAGTTTTCTTTCTTTCTGACATCTTCGTCTGGTTTTAGTATCAGGGTGATGGTGGCCTCGTAGAATGAGTTTGGGAGTGTTCCTCCCTCTGCTATATTTTGGAAGAGTTTGAGAAGGATAGGTGTTAGCTCTTCTGTAAATGCTTGATAGAATTCGCCTGTGAAGCCATCTGGTCCTGGGCTTTAGTTTAGTGGAAAAAAAATTTTTTTTTTCTTTTTGCGGTATGTGGGCCTCTCACTGCCGTGGCCTCTCCCGTTGCGGAGCACAGGCTCCGGATGCGCAGGCCCAGCGGCCATGGCTCACGGGCCCAGCCACTCCGCAGCATATGGGATCCTCCCAGACCGGGGCACGAACCCGTATCCCCTGCATCGGCAGGCGGACTCTTAACCACTTGCGCCACCAGGGAGGCCCAGTGGAAAATTTTTAATCTGAGTTTCAATTTCAGTGCTTGTGATTGGTTTGTTCATATTTTCTATTTCTTCCTGGTACAGTCTCGGAATGTTGTGCATTTCTAAGAATTTGTCCATTTCTTCCAGGTTTTCCATTTTATTGGCATACAGTTGCTTATAGTAGTCTCTTTTGATGCTTTGTATTTCTGTGGTGTCAGTTGTAACTTCTCCTTTTTCATTTCTAATTTTATTGATTGGAGTCCTCTCCCTTTTTTTGCTGATGAGTCTGCCATAAGGTTTATCAATATTGTTTATCTTCTCAAAGAACCAGCTTTTAGTTTTATTGATCTTTGCTATTGTTTTCTTAATTTCTTTTTCATTTATTTCTGATCTCATCTTTATTATTTCTTTCCTTCTAACTTTGGGTTTTGTTTGTTCTTCTTTCTCTAGTTGCTTTAGGTGTAAGTTTAGGTTGTTTATTTGAGGTGTTTCTTGTTTCTTAAGGTAGGATTGTATTTCTATAAACTTCCCTCTTAGAACTGCTTTTGCTGCATCCCATAGGTTTTGGGTCATTGTGTTTTCATTTTTATTTGTTTCTAGGTAGTTATTGATTTCCTCTTTGATTTCTTCAGTGACCTCTTGGTTATTAGGTAGTGTATTGTTGGGTTTTTTTTTGCGGTACGCAGGCCTCTCACTGTTGTGGCCTCTCCCATTGCAAAGCACAGACTCCGGACGCACAGGCTCACCAGCCATGGCTCACGGGCCCAGCCACTCCGCGGCATGTTGGATCTTCCCAGACCGGGGCATGAACCCATGTCCCCTGCATCGGCAGGCAGATTCTTAACCACTGCACCACCAGGGAAGCTCAGTAGTGTATTGTTTAGCCTCCACGAGTTTGTGGGTTTTTTTCACAGATTTTTTCCTGTAGTTGATATCTAGTCTCATAGCGTTGTGGTCAGAAAAGATACTTAATACGATTTCAATTTTCTTAAATTTACCAAGGCTTGATTTGTGACCCAAGATATGATGTATCCTGGAGAATGTTCCATGAGCACTAGAGAAGAAAGTGTATTCTGTTGTTTTTGAATGGAATGTCCTATAAATATCAATTAAGTCCATCTTGTTTAATGTGTCATTTGAAGCTTGTGTTTCCTTATTTATTTTCATTTTGGATATCTGTCCATTGGTGAAAGTGGGGTGTTAAAGTCCCCTACTATGATTGTGTTACTGTCGATTTCCCCTTTTATGGCTGTTAGCATTTCCCTTATGTATTGAGCTGCTCCTATGTTGGGTGCATAAATATTTACAATTGTTATATCTTCTTCTTGGATTGATCCCTTGATCATTAGGTACTGTCTTTTGTCTCTTGTAATAGTCTTTGTTTTAAAGTGTATTTTGTCTGATATGAGAATTCCTACTCCAACTTACTTTTGATTTCCATTTGCATGGAATATCTTTTTACATCCCTTCACTTTCAGTCTGTATGTGTCCCTAGGTCTGAAGTGGGTCTCTTGTAGACAGCATATATATGGATCTTGTTTTTCTATCCATTCAGCCCCCCTATGTCTTTTGGTTGGAGCATTTAATCCATTTACATTTAAGGTAATTATCGGTACGTATGTTCCTATTACCATTTTCTTAATGGTTTTGCATTTGTTATTGTAGATCTTTTCGTTCCCTCGTGTTTCCTGCCTAGAGAAGTTCCTTTATCATTTGTTGTAAAGCTGGTTTGGTGGTGCTGAATTCTCTTGGCTTTTCCTTGTCTGTAAAGCTTTTGATTTTTCTATCAAATTTGAATGAGACCCTTGCCGGCTAGAGTAATCTTGGTTGTAGGTTCTTCCCTTTCATCACTTTAAGTATAGTAATCTTGGTTGTAGATTCTTCCCTTTCATCACTTTAAGTATATCATGCCATTCCCTTCTGCCTTGCAGAGTTTCTGCTGAAAGAGCAGCTGTTAACTTTATGGGGATTCCCTTGTATGTTATTTGTTGTTTTTCCCTTGTTGCTTTTAATATGTTTTCTTTGTATTTAATTTTTGATAGTTTGATTAATATGTGTCATGGCATGTTTCTCCTTGGATTTATCCTGTATGGGACTCTCTGTGTTTCCTGGACTTGATTAACTATTTCCTTTCCCATATTAGGGAAGTATTCAACTATAATCTCTTCAAATGTTTTCTCAGTCCCTTTCTTTATCTCTTCTTCTTCTGGGACCCCTATAATTCGAATGTTGGTGCGTTTAATGTTGTCCCAGAGGTCTCTGAGGCTGTCCTCAATTCTTTTCATTCTTTTTTCTTTATTCTGCTCTGCAGTAGTTATTTCCACTATTTTATCTTCCAGGTCACTTATCCATTCTTCTGCCTCAGTTATTCTGCTATTGATCCCTTCTAGAGAATTTTTAATTTCATTTATTGTGTTGTTCATCACTGTTTGTTTGCTCTTTAGTTCTTCTAGGTCCTTGTTAAACATTTCTTGCATTTTCTCCGTTCTATTTCCAAGATTTTGGATCATCTTTACTATCATTATTCTGAATTCTTTTTCAGGTAGACTGCCTATTTCCTCTTCATTTTTTAGGTCTGGTGGGTTTTTACCTTGCTCCTGCATCTGCTGTGTGTTTCTCTGTCTTCTCATTTTGCTTAACTTACTGTTTTGAGGGTCTCCTTTTTGCAGGCTACAGGTTTGTGGTTCCCGCTGTTTTTGGTGTCTGCCCCCTGTGGCTAAGGTTGGTTCAGTGGGTTGTGTAGGCTTCCTGGTGGAGGGCACTAGTGCCTGTGTTCTGGTGGATGGGGCTGGATCTTGTCTTTCTGGTGGGCAGGTCCACGTCTGGTGGTGTGTTTTGGGGTGTCTGTGACCTTATTATGATTTTAGGCAGCCTCTTTGCTAATGGGTGGGGCTTTGTTCCCCTCTTGCTAGTTGTTTGGCATAGGGTGCCCAGCACTGTAGCTTGCTGGTCGTTAAGTGGAGCTGGGTCTTGGCATTGAGATGGAGATCTCTGGGAGGTTTTTACCATTTGATATTACATGGAGTTGGGAGGTCTCTTGTGGACAAGTGTCCTGAACTTGGCTCTCCCACCTCAGAGGCACAGCCCTTACACCTGGCTGGAGCACCAAGAGCCTGTCATCCCCACAGCTCAGAATACAAGGCAGAAAAAAAGAGAGAAAGAAGGAAGATAAAATTAAATAAGATAAAATAGTTATTAAAATAAAAAATAATTGTTAAAAAAAATGTTTTAAGTAATAAAAAGAAAAAAGATAGAAAGAAAAAAGCGATCAACCAAACCAAAAAACAAATCCACCAATGATAACAAGCACTAAAAAGTATACTAACAAAAAACAAACAAACAAAAAAAACGGACAGACCATAGGACAAATGGTAAAAGCAAAGCTATACAGACATAATCACACACAGAAGCATACACATACACACTCACAAAAAGAGAAAAAGGGAAAAATATATATATATCGTTGCTCACAAAGTCCACCTCCTCGATTTGGGATGATTCATTGTCTATTCAGGTATTCCACAGATGCAGGGTACATCAAGTTGATTGTGGAGATTTAATCCCCTGCTCCTGAAGCTGCTGGGAGAGATTTCCCTTTCTCTTCTTTGTTCGCACAGCTTCTGGGGTTCAGCTTTGGATTTGGCCCCGCCTGTGCATGTAGGTCACCTGAGGGTGTCTGTTCTCCGCTCAGACAGGACGGGGTTAAAGGAGCAGCTGATTAGGGGGCTCTGGCTCACTCAGGCCGGGGGGAGGGAGGGTTACGGATGCGGGGAGAGCCTGTGGCAGCAGAGGCCAGCATAACGTTGCATCAGCGTGAGGCACACCATGCATTCTCCCAGGGAAGTTGTCCCTGGATCATGGGACCCTGGCAGTGACGGGCTGCACAGGCTCCCGGGAGGGGAGGTGTGGATAGTGACCTTTGTTGCACACAGACTTCTTGGTGGTGGCAGCAGCAGCCTTAGCTTCTCATACCCGTTTCTAGGGTCCGCGCTGATACCCGTGGCTCGCGCCCATCTCTGGAGCTCCTTTAAGCAGCGCTCTTAATCCCCTCTCCTTGCGCACCGGGAAACAAAGAGGCAATAAAAAGTCTTTTGCCTCTTCAGCAGCTCCAGCCTTTTTCCCAGACTCCCTCCCGGCTAGCTGTGGTCCACTAGCCCCTTCAGGCTGTGTTCACACAGCCAACCCCAGTCCTCTCCCTGGGGTGTGACCTTCAAGCCTGAGCCTCAGCTCCCAACCCCCACCCGCTCCGCCGGGTGAGCAGACAAGCCTCTTGGGCTGGTGAGTGCTGGTCGGTACCGATCCTCTGTGCGGCAGTCTCTCCACTTTGCCCTCTCCACCCCGATTGCTGTGCTCTCTTCTACTACTCCGAAGCTTTCCCCCTCCACCACGCGCAGTCTCCGCCCACGAAGGGGCTTCTAGTGTGTAGAAACCTTTCCTCCTTCACACCTCCCTCCCATTGGTGCAGGTCCCGTCCCTATTCTTTTGTCTGTTTTTTCTTTTTTTTTTTTTTTTTTTGCCCTATCCAGGTACGTGGGGGGTTTCTTGCCTTTTGGGAGGTCTGAGGTCTTCTGCCAGCGTTCAGTAGGTGCTCTGTAGGAGTTGTTCCACATGTAGATGTATTTCTGATGTATTTGTGCAGAAGAAGGTGATCTCCATGCCTTACTCTTCTGCCATCTTGAAGCTCCTCCTCCTCGCACTCTTAAAATGGCTCATTTTTAAATGGTATAAGCAAAGATTGAAGATGATGGACATTGCTTTCTTTGCACTGTACCAGAACTGTGGAATGCTTTGTTTATTAGCACACTTAATTAAGGTTCACATCTCTGTTAAAAAGAAATTCACTTAAATCTGGTTTTATTCATTTTTAAAAATCAAAATTATTTTCATGACTTGTATTATTATTGTTATCTAAGAATAATTGGTACCAGGATGAGAAATTTAAATGAAATAGGAACTAAAGATTTATGGTAGCAGGCTTTCCTGGTGGCGTAGTGGTTGAGAGTCTGCCTGCTGATGCAGGGGACACGGGTTCGTGCCCCAGTCCGGGAAGATCCCACATGCTGCAGAGTGGCTGGTCCCGTGAGCCATGGCCCCTGAGCCTGCGTGTCTGGAGCCTTTGCTCCACAACGGGAGAGGCCACAATATTGAGAGGTCCGTGTACAAAAAAAAAAAAGATTTATGGTAAATAGTACGGGCATAGGAGTGAAGAGGGAAGGTTTAGTAAGACTTTATTATGAAAAATATTAAACCAAAGGCTATTTAAAGACAGGTTATAATTTTAACTGTGGGAATAACAAAAATCAACAAAGAGTGAATAACATTTTTTTCTGATGTCTAACACAGTTGATAACACAATATGACATTCTGTCCTTAACGTTTAACTTCCTAGCATGCTTTTTAAAAGATTCCTTTCTTACAAAAATATTCAGAGCGTTTTTTCAATTTTCCCAATACCCTCTCCAATCCTTTGATATTCAAATTATTCTCCTTTGTAGCACCCATTGAATCATCATCCATTTTCTCTATTTCATTTTAACTGGTATAACTGGCTTTATGTATGATCTGAGTAGTATTTAAATATCACTTTCATTAACCTCATGAAATTCTGCATTTTTTCCAGTATTGACTTGGAGTCAATTTGGATTACATTATTTGTAGCCATAAATAGCATCCCAAAAAACATATACATTTACATCATCCAGTGATTAAGGAAAGATTGACCAGCAGAACTTTGGTCATGACGGGTAAGGACAGGCTCTTTAGTGTTGAGCTGGGAAGAATATTTGAGTAGGGAACAATTAGTGAGTGATGCATACATTAGTCAGTATTTTATGGTGTGAGAACTTTTGCTTGCGTGATGAATATTCAGATAATGGGAACTCTGTTGGGTCTTTAGTCTTCTGGATATGGAACTGTGCCTTTCTGGGTGGCAGATTCTGAAGTTTTTCGAGTTTAATGTAAAAGCTTCCTATCTGACATAAACTTATCAACTATGTATTTCTTTAAGTACCATAAAAATGTGTGTGTGTGTGTGTGTAACCTTTAGACTTTGAGAAAAGTGAACTGATTTCTTCAAAGTAATAAGATGGAAATTCATTCATAGCATTGGTTAAACTAGGCTGCCAGTGTTGATACTGATATTCATTTAGCATGAATAATATTCTACCAGCCAAGAAAGATAATTTTCTATGTAATAGATATTAGACAAAAGAGCATAGCACCAGGTGACTCACTACTGCATTACAGTAGATGCTCCAAGGACAAATCCATACCAAGGAAAAGAAAGCCCTGATGACAGAACTAGATGAACCACACGTGCAGTTAACCACTCACTGCAAGGATGAATTTAGTTAATCTGTCACAACCTAATTTGTTAGAAGTGAGTCTTAAAGTAGAAATTTAAAAAATGAAATAACAGTAGTCTAGAAACGGGGGATATAATGGCCATATGTTATAAAACTCTAATTAAACAGAACTTTAAAAATTCTGACATTTATTGTTCAAAGACTTTTGAATAATGTTAAGACGAAGACTTTTCTAGGTTTCCTATATATGTAGTAAGTTCTTTGATTAGCAAATAAATCTCATTCTAACCTTAAGTGATTTCTCTTTCCTGTGAACTTCTAGAAGTTTCTTTCTCCATATTGCTCCTTTGACAGATAATTTTATGCCAACCATGAACAACTCTTCTGCTATTTTCTGAAACTTATTTAAATCTTACATTGTTACTGAACTGTTTTTGTGCTTATACCTTTCCAACCAAACTCTAAGCTTCTTATAATCCATCATACTCTCCAATTTCTATTATTACACCTTGTTAATGGTAGACACAGCCAAAATATTTATTTGATTTGGCTGATACAAACCCATTCCTTTCCAGAATAAGAAAAATTAACTTGATTCCTATTTAATGTATGGGTACAATACTTTCACGAAACTACAAAAAGCCTTTATAGCAAATTTTAACCAATACCCCATTACTAAACTTGTAATGAATTCTTCTAATATGCATTGTGAGTACAATTGCAGATTCATGCCCTAAAGACTTTCTAAGAGGATAGCATTTATGAGGGTGAGATGACGTGTTCGTGAAGGTGTTCAGAAACAAGTATTTTCTGACACTGCTGGTGGATGTAAATTGGTACAACTCTTGGAAAGCAATTAAGATATATATGTATACCAGAAGCCAAAAGATATTATTATCCCTTGACCCAATTTCTAAAAATCTATTCTAGAGAAGTATAGAAAAAGCATTATTCTAAGGAAACTGCAATATTATTTATAATAATCAACTTTGGGAAAAACCTAAATAATAAGAGTGAATGGTAATAGGCACATTACAGTACAATAATATGATGTTATTATAAATAATGTTTGCAAGGAATTTGAAACATTGACTTTTTTGTTAAAAAATGTGTAAAATTTAGGTATCCTATTATCACTGCTTTACAAAAGAAATGCATAGGGAAAAATGTCTGGAAGAAGCTATGCAAAAAAAACTAACTATTTAACAGTGATTTGTCTTTGAGTGGTAGAACTGTTTCTTTCTTACACTTATTTGTATTCTCTAATAATCCTATAAAAATCATGTATTATTTTTAGAATGCAAAAACAAGCTGCCTTTTTTTTTTTTTTTGGCGGTACTTGGGCCTCTCACTGTTGTGGCCTCTCCCGTTGTGGAGCACAGGCTCCGGACGCACAGGCTCAGCGGCCATGGCTAACGGGCTTAGTTGCTCCGCAGCATGTGGGATCTTCCCGGACCGGGGCACGAACCCATGTCCCCTGCATCAGCAGGCAGACCCTCAACCACTACGCCACCAGGGAAGCCCTGCCTTTTTTTTTTTTTAATCTATGAAGCAAAACTTAAATCATATCTCTTTGGGGAAAGACATACTTATAAAAAATGAGAACCTGGGCTTCCCTGGTGGCGCAGTGGTTGAGAGCCCGCCTGCCGATGCAGGAGACGTGGGTCCGTGCCCCAGTCCGGGAAGATCCCACATGCCGCAGAGCAACTAGGCCCGTGAGCCATGGCCGCTGAACCTGTGTGTCCGGAGCCTGTGCTCCGCAATGGGAGAGGCCACAACAGTGAGAGGCCCAAGTACCGCCAAAAAAAAAAAAAAAAAAATGAGTACCCTGTGTTTTAATAGTTTTTAGGAACTTCAAAATAAAAAAGGAAAACTAGAACTACTTTAAAACACTGAGGACCTGATCAAATTCACAGTCATTCCGCCATGACTGTTCCTCCTTCCAAGAGGCCTCAATGCAACTCATCAGACTCCTTTTCTCATCTGGCCTTTTCTCTCTCATATATTTATATTTATAATTTTATTTAATTTTTATTTTTATTTATATTTGTGTACATTCATTTATATATATCTTATATGTATATAAATTTTTATTGGAGTATAGTTGATTTACAATGTTGTGTTAGTTTCTGCTGTACAGCAAAGTGAATCATTTATACATATAGATCATTACAGAGTATTGAGTAGAGTTCCCTGTCCTATACAGTGGGTACTTACAGGCCTTCTTTTGACTTACCAGAGAGTAAGCCAAATGCCTGCCCCTTTCAATGTGGCAACTTCCAGACTCCTGCCCTTACTACCCATTATTTACTCTTCATTTCCTTCTTATGAAACCAGATAGAATTGGCCCTTGTAGCTTTCATCTAATTATGTGTGCTGAGTCCAACCTCATGTTTTAAGAAACAGACTAGTGAACTACCGAAGGAAAGCCTTACCTCTATTTGAGATGGACTACTCTTAATCTTTCTCGTGTATTGTTTAATGTCACTGACATGGGTGGTTCAAATCGCAGACACAAAACTTCGTTTTCTGAAACTCAATTCATATCAGAGTTCTAGTTCAGGCATTGTTGTTTATAATTTGCACATACTAGTATAGTTGGGCCATTAACTTTTTAAAATATATGTAACAGCTTTATTGACCTGTAATTCATATATTATACAATCCACCCAATTAAATTATGTAATTCAGTGTTTTAGTATGTTATAGCTTTATTGACATATAATTCATATCTAATACAATCAACCCAATTAAATTATATAATTCAGTGTTTTTTAGTATATTCACACAGTTGTGCAACCTTCACTACAATGAATTTTAGAACATTTTCCTCACTCCAAGAAGAAATCTATACCCATTAGCAATAACTCCTCATTTCCCCCAAGTTGTGTTCCCCACTTTGGCACACCCTAGGCAACCAGTAATCTGCTTTTTGTCTCCATAGATTTTCCTATTCTGGAATTTCTTAAAAATGGAATCATACTATATGTGGTCTTTTGTGACTGGTTTCTTTCACTAGGCACAATATTTTTAATGTTCATTTTGTAGCATATATCATTAATTTGTTCCTTTTCATTACTGAGTAATATTCCATTTATGGATATACCCATTTTTATTTATCCAGTCATCAGTTGATGAACATTTAGGTAGTTTCTACTTTTTAGCTATTATGAATAATGCTGCTTTGATCCTTTATGTACAAGTGTTCGTGTGACCATATGTTCTTATTGCTCTTTGGTATATTACTGAGTCATATGGTATCTCTATTTTTAACATTTGAGGAACTATGAGGCTGTTTTCCAAAGTGGCTGCACCATTTTGTAGCCTACCAAGGGTGTATGAGGCTTTCACTTTCTTCATATCTTTGTCAGTGCTTGCTAGTATCTTTTTTTATTTTGTTATTACCATCCTAATGGATGTAAAGTGGTACCTGATTGTGGTGTTGTGTATTTCCCTAATGTCAAGTGATGTTGAGAATCTTTTCTTGTGCTTATTGACCATTTGTTTATTTTCTTAAAGAAATGTCTATTCAGATGCTTTACCTGCTTTCAAGTTGTCTTTATTATTGTTTTAAGAGTTCTTTATATATTCTAAATATAAATTCATTCTTGAGAAGCACAGAAGTTTTCATTTTGATCATGTACAATTTATTCTTTCTTTATCACTTGTGATTTTGATATCCTATCTAAGAAGACTGCCTAACCAAAGATCACAAAAATTTATTCCTATATTTTTTTCTAAGAGTTTTATACTTTTAGCTTGTACATTTAGGTCTAAGATCTATTTTGAGTTAATTTTTTTGTGTATGGTATAAGAAACATACCCAACTTCATTTATTTTTTTAATGTGAGTATCCAGTTGTCATAGCACCATTTCTTTTTTTAAATACTATAGTTTTGTGATGTTTGAAATAAGAAAGTATGAGTCCTCCAACTTTGTTCTTGTTTTTCTTTATTCTAGCTATTCTGGTTCCCTTGAATTTCCATATGAATTTTAAGTTCAGCTTATGAATTTCTATAAAGAAGCCAGCTGTAATTTTGATAGAGATTAATCTAGAGATCAATTTGGGGAATATTGGCATCCTAAAAATATTAAGTCTCATGTTCATCCATGAACATGAGATGTCTTTCCATTTATTTGTCTTCTTTAATTTTTTCAACAATGTCTTATACTTTTGAGAATGTAGGTTTACACTTCTTTTAATAAATGTATTTCTAAATATTTTATTCTTTTGATATGTAGATGGAATTTTTTCTTCCTTTCATTTTATATTGTTCATGGCCAGTATTGGGAAATATGGCTGATTTTTGTATATTGATCTTGCATCCTGCAACCTTGCTGAACTTGTTTATTAATTTCTATTGTTCCTTAGGGAATTTATTTTGATTTTCTTTATAAAAGATCATATCTTCTGAAACACAAATAGTTTTACTTTTTACCAATACAGATGCCTTTTATTACATTTACTTGCCTAGTTTCCTTGGCAAGAAACTCTAGTACAATGTTGAGTAAAAGTAGTGAGAGTGGACATCCTTTGTCTTCTTCCTGATCTAAGGGGAAAGGACTCATTCTTACTTCATTAGGTATGATGTAAGCTGTGGGTTTTTCATAGATGCCTTTTATTAGTTAAAGAAGTTCCCTTCTTATCCTAATTTATTGGATACTTTTATTATGAAGAGATGTTAGATTTTGTCAAATTCTTATTCTGCATCTATTGAGATGATTGCCTGATTTTTGTCTTTATTCTATTGATATGATGTATTACACTAATTAATTTTTGGATGTTCAACAAACCCTACATTCCTGAGATAAATTCCACCTAGTCATGGTGTATGATCCTTTTCATATGTTGCTGGATTTAGTTTGGTACTATTTAGTTGAGGATGTCTGTGTCTGTATTCATAAGAGATATTGTTCTATAGTTTTCTTTACTTGTGATGTCTTTGTCTAATTTTTGTATCAGGGTAATAATGGCTTCAGAATGAAAGGAGAAGTGCTCTCTTCTCCTGTTTTTTAGGAACAATTTGTGAAGAATTGGTATTGATTGTTCTTTAAATGTTTGAAAGAATTCACCAGCGAATCCATCTAGGCCTAGGCTTTTATATATGGGAAGGTTTTTTTTTTTAAGACTTTTTTAGAGCAGTTTTAGTTTCACAGAAAAATTGAGGGGAAGATACAGTGATTTCCCATAAAACCTCCTGTCCCTATACGTGTGTGAATCTTTCATTATCAACATCCCCCACCAGAGTGGTACACTTGTTATATTGATGAATCTACATTAACACATTGTGGGAAATTTTTATATTACTGATTCAATCACTTTACTTGTTACAGGTCTATTCAGATTTTATATTTCTTCTTCAGTCAGTTGTAGTAGTTTATATCTCAGGAATTGCCTATTTCACCTAAGTTATCTAATTTATTGATTTTGTATTCCCTTATATTCTTTTTTTTTCTACAAGTCAGTAATATCCTCTCTTTCATTTCTGATATTGGCAATTTGTGCCTTCTCTGTCTTTTTTTTTTTTTTTTGTCTTGATTAATCTAGCTAAAGGTTTGTCAATTTGGTTGATCTTTTCAAAGAACCAAATTTTGGTTTTATTTGTTCTTCTCTACTTTTTCTAGTCTCCATTTTATTTATTTCCACTATAATTTTTATTATTTCCTTCCTTCTACTTTCTTTCAGTTTAATTTCTCTTATTGGTGTCTTAAGGTGGAAAGTTAGGTTACTGATTTGAGATCTTTCTTCTTTTTTAATATAGGTGCTTATAATTTTCCTCTAAGCACTTTAGCTTCATGAAGCTTTAGCTTCATCCCATATGTTTTGGTACATTATATCTTGTTTTCATTCATCTTAAAATATTTTCTAATATCTCTTTTATTTCTTTCTTGATCCACTGATTATTGAAGAATGTGTTGTTTAATATCTACATATTTTTTAATTTCCCAAATTTCTTTCTGGTGCTGATTTTTTATTTCATTCTGTTGCGATTGGAGAACATACTTTGATTCAATCCTTTTAGATTTATTGAGGCTTTTTTTTTTATTCACAAGATATGGTCTAGCCAGGAGAATGTTCTGTGTCCAATTAGAAGAATGTGTATTCTGATATTCTTGAGTAGAATATTTTATGAATGTCTATTGAATCTAACTGATTGGTTTATAGTGTTATTCAAGTCTTTTGTTTCCTTGCTGACCTTGTGCCTAGTTGTTCCTTCCATTAATGAAAGTGGGATATTAAAGACTCCGACTATTATTGTTGAATTGTATATTTCTCCCTTCAGTTCTGTCAGTTTTGCCTCATGTAATTTGAGGCTCTGTTGTTAGATACATATGTGTTTATAATTATTATATCTTCCAATGGTTCTACTTTTTATCATAAAATGTCCTTTATCTTTCATAATAATTTTGTTTTAAAACCTATTTTATCCAGTTTCCTTCGGTTGCCATTTGCATGAGCTGTGTTTTTCCATTTAAAAAATTTCAACCTATTTGTGTCTTTGAATCTAAACTGTCTCACCTATAGCATATAGTTAGATTTTGTTTTTTTAATCCAATTTGACAGTCTCTGCTTTTTGATAGATTGTTTAATCCATTTGCATTTAATGTTATTAATACATTTAAATTTATGTCTGAAATTTCATTCTTTGTTTTCAGTATGTCTCACATCTTTTTTTGTTCCTCTATTCCTCCTTTACTGCTTTCTTTTCAATTAAGTGAATATTTTCTCATGTAATATTTTAGTTCCCTTAATGATTTTTCATTATATTTTAAAGTTATTTTCTGACTGATTTCTCTTGGACTTACCGTGTACACCTTAACTTATCAGATTCTACTTCAGATTTTACTAACTTAATTCCAATGAGATAATTTTATTTCTATATAGCCCTATTTCCTCTTCTGCCTTTTTGTGCTGTATAAGTGTTATGCACTTAAATGTATATGTGTTACAAACATAACAACACTTTGTATAATTTTATGTCTTTTAAGAAGCTAAGAGAAGAAAAGAAAACAAGTGTGTATTTATAGTTTGTTACATTAACCTTCTTATTTACCATTTCTTTTTCTCTTTGTTTGTTCTTGTGGATTTGAGTTACAATCTGGTGTCACTTCCTTACTGCAATACAGCTTTGCTCCCTCCCTCCTCCTTACTGAGCTGGTGGGCACAGATGAGGGAGTGAGTGGGTCATGATTCAAGTGCCAGTGACTCTCACTGTTCTTACCAAGAGGTACTAAATTGTCTTGTATAATGTTTCTTCATTTACTTTGTACCCTTAGGACAATTTCCATAAATTTTCAGTGACTTTGTTTTTATAATTTCTACCAGTTATGATTGTTTTACTGGTGAGCTCCTCATCCATTTCACAAGTGGATCTTGGTCATTAACTTTTGGATGGTATCCTATCAACCTCTCTGTTCTTCACAGAGGACCTTTATTACTGTGTGAGTTATAATTTATTAATATATTGGTATAGCTCTAGAAATCAACGTCATCATGCCATAAATCACTTTATACATTACATGTCAATGAATTAAAGCATCTCCAAATATCAATAATACATGTGTAGACTTATGGCCAACAGTGTGAATAGATACTCAACCTAACTAAAATCACCTGTTTATGTAGATGACACTTTGTAAGTCATATACAAGGAAAGGAAATAAGCAATTCTGGGTCACAGCCAATCTTAGTTTTTGTCATGTTATTGTCTTCATCCATACGCAATGTAACAAAGCCAAAGGGGAAACTTTCTGCTTTCTCTGAGAGAAGATGATTCCCTAGTTAACCCAGGCTGTGCCAGCCAGGATGGGACAGGCCCTCCTTCCTTCTCCAGCAGCCATTCTCTTCCCAGAGCCTCCCTGGCAAAAGGTGATCTTTGCTCTGTACTCTGTTTAAAGAACTTTGTCTCAAGTTCTTTAGAATTTTAAGAGTTCTGAAGTTAAATTTTAACAGTTTGACTCTAAGGAGTTAAAGAATTTGAAGAGTTCTCACTTCTCCCCACTCAGTCTGCATTGGCTACTAATCCTCCACTCTAATTCACCCAAGAAAACTAGAGTAAAAGATCTTCTGGATCTATTGCTTGATTAAGCCTTCAGGCACCTGCATACAATATGTAAAAAAGGCTCAGTTTTATTCCATTTTCTTGGTAATAATTTTTCTGTTTTGTTTAATAATTGATATCTAGTCATTTCCTATTGTTCACTGAAGTGTTAATATTTCACCCACATGCAGGGTTAACAGGTTTCTCTGTTGTGTTATTCCAATTTTCAAAAATGTCTGGTGGCCTGTAGAATAAACTTAAGACTGCTCAGGAAGTCTTTTATAACGTTTCCTGTTTGGCCATAGTTTACTGATCTTGCCTCATCTCTGATCTTCTGCCTGTGCTTTACTTATACTGGGCCAGCAACTTACTACTTTCTCCGAACGTATCATTTACTTCACATGTTCATGCCTTTCCTTTCAGAGATGCTAAACCAAGTGATTGCAAAAATATCCTGAAAATAATGTGAGGTGGTAGGGCCCCAGTCCACATCTACTGAATCAGATTCTTTACAGATGATGAGTTTTTTAAAAGCTCCTTAGTTGATCATAAAGCTACTTAGGAACCATTGCTGCTCTCATTTCTCTCTTTGCAGCATCTTCCCTTTCACTTGCTTTCACATTTCCTGACAAAATCTTGTTCAACAGAAACAAGAGACAGAGACCCAACTAAAATATTACTTTCTCTGAAAAATTTTTGTCAATTCTGTCTCCATTCTTAATCTAATGGATATATGTTGTTGCTCTTGGCTAATTAGCAGTAGGGTCCTCTTTCTGTGCTCAGAGAGTTCCCTACATTCTGAATTAGAGATAGTTCCTACCTAAAAGACTTAAAATACCAACTGTTGACTTTCTCAGCCTTCCTCACATATCGAGTGCGACTCCACAAACAAGACTCTCAATCACGCATACACACAACATCTTTGAAGCAAAACCTAGAGACATTTAAAAACAGACCACAGACTCCATTTACAGAGAAGGTAGTACTAGCAGTGGCAGCTACTTCCAGTGTCCAATATAACAGAAAAGTCATTCTAGTGGCAGCATCCAGCTTGCAGCTCCCAAGCAGGAGCATTGTACACTGCTGCCTCTTTTCTGGCTGGGTCACCTCCAAAGTTGATTGTACGACTCCCTGGAGAATTCTGTGAGATGCTTCCTATCTTTTAATAATTTTTTCAGCTGAAATTACACTGAATTGGTTTCTATTGCTGGTAACTAAGATACAGGGACACCTAATAGAATAACCACCCCATTACACTTCATTCACAGGCCAATATAATAATGAATTATATTGTCTTATAGTTAATTGCCAGTAGAATATGGGTTAACTGTGTCAAGAGGGAAGGAGAGAGCATTTTAGGCAGAAGGCATAGCAGGAAGCCATATGGCTGGAAGGAACATAGAGAATACCAGCCACTGAAGGGACAGTGTGTCCAGAAGATGAAGTGAACTAATTGGTGAAAGATGTCAATGGATAGAAAGTTGTTAGAGGAATTAAGTAACTGGATCACAGTAACTCTACAAGACCATCTGAAGACACTTTTATTTTAAGTTCATTAACAATGTAAAGCTATTGAAGGTTTTTAACTGGCAGATGTTATGCTCAGATTTATATTTTGAAAAAAAATTACTCTGTCACATAAAGAATAAATTGGGGGTGGGGAAATGCTGGTTGGAATTCGCTTGTATTTGAGCTTTGCTCATAGTATTATGAGGTTCTACATTGTTCCAAGTTAATCACTGCTTTCTAGCTATGTCTTTCTACTAATTCTAAAATTTTCCTTTTGGAGTAATCCAGGGTGAAATCCTCCCTCTCCTGTCAGAGAGCCCTTTAACCTTTAAAGCTAACTAAACATGCAGAGCAGTCTGGGGCAATATTTTCTCCAAGTTTCTTTCTGTTTATAAATAGCTATTGCTAATAAAGATACTTAAACTTTTATCAAGTCCATTTAACTTCATATAGATGTATAACTTAGATTGGATTCTTTTGATATCCAGGAATTAAAGCAGTTCTGGTTTGTTTGGTTTTTAAGAGCCAGGGTACATTTCATCTTACTCTTTTAAAACTAAAAATGAAAGTATCACACTAAAACATATGCTAATAATGTGTCTTTATATTATTTTATGTATTGTTATGTATACTATGGCTATATTACAAGAGCTATTCAAAACTAAAATTAAATCTGAAGATACTATTTATATTTTTAGTTGGTCTCAGAGAATGAAACAATGATTGCACATGGCCAGATTGCACATGGCCAGCCAAATAATTACAGCTGCTACTGATTTTAATAAGTATGACCTTCTGAATTTTAGTATATCCCCCAAAACATTACAAAAGACATTCAGTGAAAGTCAACAATTTGGTTTTTCATTCATTAGTATAGTCAAAAACCTTTCAGTTTCTGAAGAATAATGTTACCATTCTAGAAAATCTTTCCAAGCAATATCCCATGAGTTTGTTTCTAAGTCTATGAGTCTGTTTCTGTTTTGTATATAGATTCATTTGTATTTTTTTTAGATTCCACATGTAAGTGATATCATACCAAAGGGGAAAGGAGGGGATAAATTAGGAGCATGGAACTAACAGATACACACTACTCTATATAAAATAGATAAGCAACAGTGATTTACTGTATAACACAGGGAACTATATTCAATATCTTGTAATAACCTATAATGGAAAATAATCTGAAAAATATGTGTACATATATATATATATATAAAACTGAATCACTTTGCTGTACACCTAAAACTAACACAATATTGTAAATCAACTATACTTCAATAATAATTTTTTAAAAAGCAATATTAAGAACAAAGGCAAGGCATTTGGTGACTAATACATGCAAAGTTGGTAGGGCGATATCTCTTAGGCCAGCCTGCTCACAACAGCACTGCAGAAACTAGGGGAGGAATCAGAGGTTAAAGGTCGAGACAGAGGAGTTTTGCAAGTTCCAGACTGGTATCTTACATAAGAGTGATTTTGTTTGCTATTGTTGACCTTGTTTGTTCAAATCATTCTGTGCTTTTTTTTGGCTGTGTTGGGTCTTCATTGCTGCACGTGGGCTTTCTCTAGTTGCTGCAAGCGGGGGCTACTCCTGTTGCAGTGCGTGGGTTTCTCATTTTGGTGGCTTCTCTTGTTGCAGAGCACAGGCTCTAGGTGCCTGGACTTCAGTAGTTGTGGCACGCAGGCTCAGTAGTTGTGGCTCGTGGGCTCTAGAGCACAGGCTTAGTAGTTGTGGCACACGGGCTTAGTTGCTCCATGGCATGTGGGATCTTCCCAGACCAGGGCTCGAACCTGTGTCCCCTGCACTGGCAGGCGGATTCTTAACCACTGCACCACCAGGGAAGTCCCATTCCATGCTTATTTTAACAAACAAAGAAAAGTGTAGAATTTGCTTAAGAAAAGTAGAAGTATATATTATTTGTCCAAAGTACGTTTAAGGTAATATGAAGCTGAACCATATGAATTTGTAATTTTTGTAAGTCAAAAATGATTGAATATGACAATTTTATGTGGTCCAACCTAATAAAACCTACCAGTGCACTATAACATACCATAACATATAGCAAATCATTGAGTTTGTCCATTCTGAGAAGATAGATATACATCTTTCTCCATTTTTTAGTATCAACAATTATATTCTATCAAAAAAATTTAGTCTTACTAGATGCCAAAAACACTTGCTGTGGACATTTTTAAAATACGTTATCAAATTTGTAAGAATTTGATGGTAATATTTTTAATGGTAACGAAGGGGCAACAGGGTATAAAATGTACTGATGAACTGGCTTAACCTATAATGTTTTTAAAGCCCTCATTGATCTCTGGGCTGATATTCTAGGATTCAGGGATTTTTCCAGAGCCGTCACAGAATTAGAGAAGATATACTCACACTGTAGATCTCCCTAGTTCCTTGGAACTTAAAATCTCAGGAAAGTTGAGGGTTAATATAAATAGTTTTTTTTTTAAGTAATTGTGGCAGCTAACACTTAAATAGTGTTTATTGTGCCAGGCACTGTTCTAGGTGCTTTACATGTATTAACTCATTTAGTCCTCACAGCAATACAGTGAAGTAGGTAGTACTGTCATTATTCCCATTACACAGATGAGGAAGTAGAGATACAGAACAGTTTGTACAAAGTTATACAGCATGTAAGTGCCTGAGCTGAAATTTAACCCTAAGAATTCTGGCACCAGAGTTGGTACTTAACCAACAGTAAACTGCCTCTCAATATAAAGAAGGTCTAGTATCATTCAGTCAATTCTAATATACTGCAAGGTTGCTATATTAATTGAAATACTAAGTTCCTTAATGGAGCTTGTCAAGTTTCTTTCCATTTTAATAGCTGCTATTCTGGACTGTTGCAATAGTTCTTTAGCCAGGATACAGATTTCTAATCTTCTCCCCCATTTCTAGGCCAGCCTGCATCCTGCTGCTAGATTAATACAAGTAAATCATCACTTCAGTCCTGTTACTACCTTGCTCAAATTGCTTTCATGACTATATTTCCACTGCCAGGAAAGGATGTAAATGAGAGCACCCACTAGGATCTGGTAGCATAGCTCACCACAAGCTCAGTATTTCTTGGAGGTTTCCTGTTTTATCTTAAAAATTTGCACAAATTTTACATCCCACTCCATAGTAAATCTGTTTGTTTTAATATAAAAATAATGTATTAAATTTAAATAAATGTTTTTAAATAGTGTTTTAAATTTAAATTAAAACTTAAATTACTTAATTCTGCAAATTTTCAAATAAAATTGATGAGCCAGAAAGGTGCTTTATATTTATTCTGGGCCTTCTAGTGTCACATGAGGTTTACATTCTCCTATTTGAAGAGCCTGGGTGTATTCAGGATAGATTTTAGGTGCCTTTGCTTCTTATTTATTTATTTATTTTTGGCTGCATTGGGTCTTTGTTGCTGTGCACGGGCTTTCTCTAGCTGTGGAGAGCGGGGGGCTACTCTTCGTTGTGGTACGCGGGCTTCTCATTGTGGTGGCTTCTCTTGTTGCAGAGCACGGGCTCTAGGCACACAGGATTCTGTAATTGTGGCTCGCAGGCTCTAGAACTCGAGTTCAGTAATTGTGGTGCACTGGCTTAGTTGCTCCACAGCATGTGGGATCTTCCCAGACCAGGGATGGAACCCATGTCCCCTGCATTGGCAGGCAGATTCTTAACCACTGAGCCATCAGGGAAACCCTGCTTCATATTTTAGAGTCTAAGTTATCTGGCCATATTCCAACCTTCCCATCTTATGACTTGCTGTTTCCCTGTATTAATCCTCTGATAAATCTATCTACCCATCCATAAGTATTTACCACATACCCTCCTAAAGATGTCATGTACTGTATACCACCTATATATATTGGCTTTTGTCCTTTCTCCCCACTTGTAATACAGGCATACCTCATTTTATTGGACTTTGCTTTATTGCACTTCACAGATATTGCATTTTTTACATATTGAAAGTTTGTGGCAACCCTGCGTTAAGCAAGTCTTTTGGCGCTATTTTTTTTTTTTTTTTTTTTTGCGGTACGCGGGCCTCTCACTGTTGTGGCCTCTCCCGTTGCGGAGCACAGGCTCCGGACGCGCAGGCTCAGCGGCCATGGCTCACGGGCCCAGCTGCTCTGCGGCATGTGGGATCTTCCCAGACCGGGGCACGAACCCGCGTCCCCTGCATTGGCAGGCAGACTCTCAACCACTGCGCCACCAGGGAAGCCCTGGCGCTATTTTTCCAACAGCATTTGCTCACTTCATGTCTCTGTGTCAAGCTTTTGTAGTAATTCTTGCAATATTTCAAACTTTTTAATTATTATTGTATTTTTTATGGTGATCTGTAATCGGTGATCTTTGATGTTACTGGTGTAATTGTTTGGGGGCACCAGGAACTACACCCATATAAGACATGGAACTCAATCAGTATTGTGTGTGTTCTGACTGCTTCACTAACTGGCTGTTCCCCCATCTCTCTCCCTCTCCTTGGGTCTCCCTGTTCAATATTGAAATTAGGCCAAATTTAGGTCAATTAATAACCCTACAGTGGCCCCTAAGTGTTCAAGTGAAAGGAAGAGTTGCACATCTCTCACTTTATATCAAAAGCTAGAAATTATTAAGCTCAGTGAGCAAGGCATGTAGAAAGTTAAAGCAGGTCGAAAGCTAGGCCTCTTGTGCCAGACAGTTAGCCAAGTTGTGAATACAAAGGAAGAGTTCTTAAAGGAAATTAAAAGTGTGAGTCCAGTGAATATACAAATGACAAGAAAGCAAAACAGCCTTATTGCTGATATGAAGAAAGTTTTAGTGGTCTTGGATAGAAGATCAAACCAGCCACAACATTCTCTTAATCCAAAGCCTAATCCAGAGCAAGGCCTTAATGCTCTTCATTTCTGTGAAGGCTGAGAGAGTTGAGGACTCTGCAAAAAAAAAGTTTAAAGCTAGCAGAGGTTGGTTCATGAGGTTTAAGAAAAGAAGCCACCTCCATAGCATCAAAGTGCAAGGTAAAGCAGCAAGTGCTGATGTAGAAGCTGCAGCAAGTTACCCAGAAGATCTAGCTAAGATAATGAAGGTTAAGAAAGAGAAAAACAAATACTGTATGCTAACACATATATATGGAATCTAAAAAAAAAAAAAAATGGTTATGAAGAACCTAGGGGCAGGACAGGAATAAAGATGCAGACGTTGAGAATGGACTTGAGGACACGGGGAGGTGGAAGGGTAAGCTGGGATGAAGTGAGAGAGTGACATGGATTTATATATACTACCAAATGTAAAATAGATAGCTAGTGGGAAGCAGCCGCATAGCACAGGGAGATCAGCTTGGAGCTTTGTGATCACCTAGAAGGGTGGGAGAGGGAGGATGGGAGGGAGACGCAAGAGGGAGGAGATATGGGGATATATGTATATGTATAGCTGATTCACTTTGTTATAAAGCAGAAACTAACACATCATTGTAAAGCAATTATACTCCAATAAAGATGTTAAAAAAAAAAGATAATGAAGATTGGTACACTCTACAACAGATTTTCAGTATAGCCCTATGTTGGAAGAAGATGCCGTCTAGGACTTTCTTAGGTAGACAGGAGAAGTCAGTGCCTGGCTTCAAAGCATCAAAGGATAGGCTGACTGTCTTGTTGGGGCTAATGCAGCTGGTGAAGTTGAAGCCAGTGACCATTTACCATTCTGAAAATCCTAAGGCCCTTAAGAATTATGCTAAATCTACTCTGCCTGTGCTCTATAAATGGAACAACAAAGCCTGGGAGACAGCACATCTGTTGACAACATGGTTTACTCAATATTTTAAGCCCACTGATGAGACCTACTGCTCAGAAAAGAGATTCCTTTCGAAATATTACTGCTCATTAACAATGTACCTGTCACCCAAGAGCTTTGATGGAGATGTACAATGAGATTCATGTTGTTTTCATGCCTGCTAACACAACATCCATTCTGCAGTCCATGGATCAAGGAGTAATTTCAACTTTCAAGCCCTATTCTTTAAGAAATACGTTTAATAAGGCTATAGCTGCCATAGATAGTGATTCCTCTGATGGATCTGGGCAAAGTAAATTGCAAACCTTCTGGAAAGGATTCACCATTCCAAATGCCATTAAGAATATTTGTGATTCATGGCAAGAGGTCAAAATATCAACATAAATAGGAGTTTACAAAAAATCGATTGCAACCCTCATGGATGACTTTGAGGGGTTCAAGATTTCAGTGGAGAAAGTAACTGTGGATGTGGTGGAAACAGCAAAAAAACTAAAATTAGAAGTGGAGCCTGAAGATGTGACTGAATTGCTACAATCTCATGATGAAACTTGAATGGATGAGGAGTTGCTTCTTATGGATAAGCAAAAAAAGTGGTTTCTTGAGGTGGAATCTACTGAAGATGCTGTGAAGATTGTTGAAATGACAATAACTTAGTTGATAAAGCAGCAGCAGGGTTTGAGAGGATTGAGTCCAGTTTTGAAAGAAGTTCTGCTGTGGGTATGGGTAAAATGCTATCAAACAACATTGCATGCTACAGAGAAATTGTTTGTGAGAGCAAGAGTCGATCAATGCACCAAACGTCACTGTTGTCTTATTTTAAGAAATTCTCACAGCCACCCCAGCCTTCAGCAACCACCACCCTGATCAGTCAGCAGCCATCAGCATCGAGGCAGGACCTTCCACCCGGGAAAATATTATGACTCACTGAAGGCTCAGATGTTTGTTAGCATTTTTTAGCAATAAAGTTTTTTAATGAAGGTATGTACATCGTTTTTTAGACATAATGCTATTGCACAATTAATAGACAACAGTAGAGGGTAAACATAGCTTTTATATGCGCTGGGAAACCAAAAAATTTGTGTGAGTTGCTTTTTGAGAATAATATTTGCTTTATTGCAGTGGTCTGGAACTGAACCTGCAATATCTCCGAGGTTTGCCTGCACCCTCTCTCCTCACTTCTGTTAAAGTGCTAATCTTTCAAGACCTAATTCATTTACTAGCTTTTCCTGACTACTCCAGTCAGGACTTTGAATTCCTGTAATACTTACTCAATGCTTATTATACAACAGGTTGCATTTTTAATATTTGTTTGACTAAGTCTTACACATAAACTTTTTAAGAGTTCAACATGCAGAGAAGCAAAAAAAAAGACATTTCTTGCAGTGGACACGGTATGTACAAAGGCACAGGATTATGAAGTAGCACAGAGTATCCCAGTAAATGCTAGGTTGTTTACTGTAGCTGGAATGTAGAATATATACTGGGAATGTGAGAAAAGTAGGAATCAAACCATGAAAGAATATATAACTCATGCTACGAAATGTACATCTCACCTGTCCCAGCCCCTACCATGATTAATGGGAATTCATTAAAGAAATCAAATAGGAAACATTTATTGTATTAGTTTTAATCAACTTTGATGTAATTTCTCTAGGTTTTAATATTCTTCATTTTCTTAGATCTTATTTTTATTTTATATACCAGTAAAGTTATTATCATATTTTTATGCAGTCTTTTTTCTTAATCTAGTATATATCCTCCATATACTCAATGTGTATACACATATATATATAGACACATATAGAGAGAGGAATTGTTCATTGCTTAAAAGATGGGATTACACACACACATACACACACACACCTGCACGTTGCATTTCTCACTCTACAGTGCTTTGTAGAAATAGCTCTATTTTTTTAATGACTGCAATATTGTGTAGTATGGAGGTACCAAAATTTTTTTAACTATTCCGCTATTTGTAGACATTCATCTTGTTTCCAGTTTCTTTATATTTTTTAAGGAGATATAGCTAAATCAAACCTTATGTTTATCTGACTAAATTTCACTGTAGTCTATGATTAATTCACCATAAACTATTAAATAATCCATGTAGGTTTGGGTATATAAGATGAAGTAAACTTATATTGATAATTTATTATCATGATACTGTCTCATATCCTCTGCTACCAAATTGGTGGATATTTAGTAGGAGTTGTTCCCCGTAGTACTATAACATCATAATGCCTGAAATAGACCCATTTGATAACTCAAATTTTAAAGTATAGTGATACCTTATATATTAAAAATAGGGAAATTACAATAATATTTTCCAAACTGAGATGTTAACAGGAATTTTATGACAAAAATGTTCCATGGTCAAATTATTTGGGAAAATACACTGAATTGAACTGGGTTCTGCACGTGTTTGCATTTCTCTAAGAGTGTATTATTCCATGAAATGCCATTTGGTAAGGAGTGCTCTACATTATTCTAAAATAATATAGACATCTGAATTGTGTTCAGACATATGAATAGATTTTCAAAGGCCATTTTTTTGTGGCACCATTTTGATAGACCTGTACTGTTGGTCCCCCGGTAGTAAAGGTCTGGGAAAGATGACCCACTCAGATCGCTGCTAATTTGTCTAAGTGTTATTCCCAGTACCCCTCCCTATAGTTAATACATCTATCAATCAATCACAAAAGCTTGGAATTCTAGTGATACTGGATTATGAAGATTTTAAAGCATACTCAGTACCTTCCTTACCTTCAGAGTTTTGCAGACTTTTCCTGTTCCATCTGCCCATAATCCTCTCTCTCTTGTTATGTTTCTGTATATTAAGATCTCAGTTTTCTTTAAATGCTCCCTTGTTTTTGAAGCTGTCTCCAGTGGGAATTAAAACCATTCCTTTTCTGATTTTCTCATACCGCTTTGCCTTTCTTTCAGTAATTTAACTTCCTGCCTTATGATTCACACAGTTGTTGTTCATGTACATTACAGTAGATGTTGTGCCATGACCTCTAGTTCATGTGGAGGAGCTCATAGACCAGCTGAGGGAGCAGACATATAAATAAGTTTATACAATGTGATGTGATATGTATTTATAATGGTACACAATGCTAGTGGTAAAAGGAATGACATGAGAAACTATGGACTAAAACGTTTGAATGTAAATTAGCTTATATAACTAAGATTTTAGCTTTATTTAGAATGTTTAAGTCTAGAACCGAAGTAGAATGTTGTACTGGTTATTGTACGTAACTTTCTCTTCCACTTAGCTTATAATTGCTCTGAACACCTGGCCTGTGTATTATTTATTTTGCTGTTTTCTATTGTATCTAGCACTCCTATAGATATATAGAATACATTCAATAAATGTTAAATTGAATTAATTTTTAGAAGCTGCTATTTTAAAAAAATTTATTCTCACAATCTGAAATTTGATATTTTATGTCTGCATATTCAGACTGCTATTTTATTCTTAATTTAAGACATAGTTATAGGGGAGGCGACAAACAACATTTTAAAATCTTTATTATTTTTTGACTCTCAGAAG
Organism: Mesoplodon densirostris; assembly: GCF_025265405.1. Lineage (NCBI taxonomy): Eukaryota > Metazoa > Chordata > Mammalia > Artiodactyla > Ziphiidae > Mesoplodon > Mesoplodon densirostris. The sequence continues at coordinate 69,098,744 of NC_082668.1, forward strand.
CACTTTTGGAAACTGTAGACTTACTCCATGGATACTGCCTTTGCACAAAATATTTATGGAATTGCTTTTGTTCCTTAACATACTATTTTGCATGCACATACTAGTTTCATCTGAATTCTTAAACCAATTAAATGTCATGTCAAACTAAGCTTAGTGGGTCAAAAGTTATGTATGCCTTTTGGGGTCAGAAACAACAAGGAATCTTGTGTGGTACAAAAGTTAACTGTAGAGGCAATTACAAAAGAGAAATTCCAGAAATATTTTTCACAATCCTGGCATTTCTGGGCTTGGTTTACAGCCTCCGAAGATAACCATTTTGAAGGACAAAACTGACTTAAAGTATATTTATTAAAATACCACATTCTTCATAGTCCAGTTTATTAAGAAGAGTTCTTGGTTTTGTTGGACTGGAATTTAAGCATTTTATTATGTTTCCTGACTAATTATCTGTCTAATACTATTTTTAATTGGTATTAAACTTTTACCAGTGACCCTGATATTATAACTTTTTTTAATTAAAGAACAGCATTCTTAACTCATCATTTTCTTTCTTTAAAAAAATGCCATTACAGCCCAGTTTTTTTTTTTTTCATTTTGTATTGGATATTTTCCATCATGAAAAAAATGTATACATTCATGCTCATGATTTTCTCATTATTATATTCATTGTTATCATTAGGTATTGATAATGGAAGATGAGACCAAAGTCATCCTTATTACCTGATTATCTGATCCTTTACCTAAAGGAGCACAATCTAGAGATAAGACCTAGGAGATATCAGATGAAGCAAATACTATAAAGCAGCATTTATTTCAATTGCACTTATTTCGTTTCTGAGAAATTAAACAGGAGTTGAGCTAAAGTTTACTTTTGCTTTAGCCAGAAAGAAAAGAATCATCAGTCAGACTAATCCTGTAGACATGAAGAGATGAATCTATTTAAGAAAACAAGTGCCTTTTTAGAGCCTTTGAGGTCATTTGGGGTATCATTTATTTCTAATTTTTATTCTGACTTCAGAGTATTTTATTTCATACATTTATAAAATCAGCTTTTATAGGGACTAGGTACCATTTTTCAATTTCTCTCTAATTCATGTTTTACTTATAAATAATAAAATAATTGTTCTACTCTAGACTTTACTAATTAAGTCTGATAAAATTCACTTATAAGTAATTAGTACAGAATACATATTTTCAAAAGGATTCAAATAGGTTTATGGAGCATACAACTTTAAATATCAAAGGGTAAAATAGAGATTTAGGGTGTACTAGCCTAACCTTTTAAATCTGGTAGATAAGGAAGCCGTCTGAGCTGCTGTCACATGCATGACCTGGAATAATTTGGACAATTGTGCATTCTTATATTTTTTATGCAAAATATATATTTACAAATACTATCCATCATGTCCAGATTTTTAATAAGGTACTTTGATTTTTGTGAAAATAAGTTATAACTATTACAAGGATAGTATACTTTGTGAAGAAATTGGGCTTATGTTATTACAATTTTTAACAATTAACATTTGCATACTCTTTTACATTTATCCAAGATTTTTATATTTATTATCTCAGTTGATCTTAGAAACAGTAGAGATAATACTTACATGGTTGGTAGGAGTTAAGACTCATTTAGCTGAAGAAGCACTCGCCCTCTCTGCCCTCCCCTCCCCCCCTCCCCTCCCTCCCCACTCCACACACACAAGCTTAGGCTAAAAGGAGATATTGTGGTTTATAGGAAAGAATGGTCTCCAGAAAGACTAATCTGAGGCTCCCAGTTCTTATCCCCTGAATTGGCTTCATTGTCAGCTCCACACTTGGTGTCACTGACATTTTTGAGTGTCAGTGGTCCTGATCTGATTAAGTATCCATCCTTGGAAACCTCACTGTGGACAGAGGGATAGGGGGCTATGCAGACTGGCTTTGGCAGTTAGGCCCACCTCTAAAGCTGTCAAACAGGTGAGTTGGGCCTCCCTGGTGGCGCAAGTGGTTGAGAGTCCGCCTGCCGATGCAGGGGATGCGGGTTCGTGCCCCGGTCTGGGAGGATCCCATGTGCCGCGGAGCGGCTGGGCCCGTGAGCCATGGCCGCTGAGCCTGCGCGTCCGGAGCCTGTGCTCCGCAACGGGGGAGGCCACAACAGTGAGAGGCCCGCATACCGAAAAAAAAAAAAAAAAAAAAAAAAAAAAAAAAACAGGTGAGTTGTCAAAAGGAAAATTGGTATACAGTTAGCAGAAATAGCAGGAAAGCATGGTGGAGAGACAAACTTCAAGTATCCACTCCAGCAGGTATTATCATCTCCACTTAACAGATGAGAAAATGGATAGTCAGAGAGGCTAAATGACCTGCCCAAACTTAGGTCCTCTACTTACAAATCCTGCTCCAGGCTGCCTTAAAGGAAAAGGAAAGTAAGAATGGATAAGACAAAAGAGGTGGTTCCAGGTATTTATTTCTAGTTTGTGTTTTGAAGTGAACCAGGCAATATTGATTTTAGGGTGATGGTTAGGGTTAGAGTTGTTGAACAAGACATTTGTGGGAAATAAAATGTCGTAAGGTCTGTGCAAGGGAGTAGTAGGAGGTACAGTAGACATGATCCTTAACATCCAGAGTTAGGATTTGGGGATAAAAATTAAAATAGCTAGCATTTATTAACCATTCCTTATGCCTCAGGCACTGTGCTAAACACTCTTCCTATAATATATGTTAACACTCACAACATTCCTATGAAATGAGGATTTTACAGATAAGGAAGCATAAACAAAAAGATTTAATATCTTGTCCAAGACTAGATAACTAGAAAGGGTTAGAGTCAAGATTTGAACCCAGGAGGTCTAGAACCCACCACAGTGCCTGTTTTTGTTTTTCATTGTTACCAGTTAAAGTAGCAATGTTTAGTTACCTGCCACGTGCTGGCTGCCATAGCAGATATTTGTCTGGTGTAACACCTGTTTTCTAGAAACTTACCCTTTAAGGTTGGACAATACAGCAGTTCATACGCAGCCACATTTAAGAATTTAAATTTGAATTGCTAAGTTCCTACAGATCATTGTTAATGTTAATTTTATACTGTTTTGTTCTATATTTATCAGAGTTACACATGCACATAGTTTAAAAAATCAAGTAGTCCTACAAGACTTATTTTTTAAAGAACTTAGCAGTTTCCTGTTCTACACCTCTTCACCATTTTTCCAATTGCCAGAAGCAATCACTTTCGGTTCTTTTTAGGTGTTTCTTTTGGTGTTTATGAAGAACAGTATCTCTAAATAAATGATTATATTCCTACTTCTTGATTTTTTTTTCAGCTTCACATTTAATCGATTAATTTCCCACTGCTCATGTTTAAGGTGATAAGAAAGGGGGATATCTAGATAATACATAATTGGGGCTTGATGACTGTGGATTCCATAGATCTGACCATGCTGTTTTGTTCAGGAACTCCCGGTGTCAATTTATTGAGAACTTTAATCCAGTTTTTAAGCCAGTTAGATTCTCTTTAATCCAGTTAGATTCTCCAAAGAAGAATCATTCAATCTCCTACCTAGAGGTTATAAGATGCGCTGCTAGCATTTTACAAACTAAGTAGAAGAGGACTTGGGATGTCATATTCAAAGTATAAAATTTCATTCAGTTCTGTTTTCAGTAGAGTACTCTGCTGACCAGAATTCTCCAAATTTCCCAGTTTGGGAACCTTCTGTTTTACCACTCCAAAGAATAAACATTGTCTTCTGCTAGGATGATAGAGGGAGGGGTACTTGTCCAGTTGCAGATGGTAGAGAGGGAATGCAAGAGACTAATTCTTAAACAGACTTCCAACCAGCCTTGCTCTTATTTCTACCTTTTACCTACTTCCATAAGTCTGGGTGCTACCAATTACTAAGTTTCTTGGAAACTGTAATGCAAATAAAATTTTTTCCTGGCTTTATCTCCTACTAGTTTAAGATTTAGTTTGTTTGCATTTGCTAAGTCAGTTAGCTGTAGTCCTTCTGCCGTCTAGTTTCCAAATTTTGGTACTGTCATTCATCCCTCATTCTCTTTTTCTTTCTTGTTTCATGCTTTTTAGTGAAATATTTAATATTATACTGTATTTTAATGTGGTTTTGAAAGGGGATGGAATTAAGTATATGTTCAATCTACCATCCTTAACCAGAAATCAACATTATTATCTACTGAGTAGTTTTTCTTTCTAACGTGTTAGATTTGAGATAAATACCTTTTTTTTTTAATATCTTTTTCAAAAAGACAATTTCTATTTTAAGAAAATGGGAAATTACCATATCCAATCCCTATACTCAGTCTCAGAGTAAGATTTGAAGAGATTGCTGTTTATGTATCATATATTTTATATTGAATGCTTTTATTATGACACAGGCCTGCTTTCTTCACAGTGTGTGGGGATGTTTAGTACTCCATTGCCCTGGGAACAATAACTAAGAGCCATATATTACAGAGCTCAATATATTAGAGTCAGGACATGGACAAGATTATCAAAATTTCCAAATCAAAAACTGGGCAACATTGTTTAACCTTTAGAGGAAGTAATTGTTCTTTTCATTATCTTAATATATGTATACAGTGATTTTTGGTTATTAAAGACAGTGTCATGTGTACATTTCAATGTTTCACTTAATACAGTATAACAGAATTTTTGGTTGTCACACTATGTTTTATGAATAAAGATTCAGAGACTCAGAGAAGTTAAGTTACTTCCCCAGATTCTTACAGCTAGTGGGTGACAGAGGTAGAATTTGAACTGAGGATTCACTTACTTCAAAACCAATACTCTTTGGAAGTGGGCGTGTATAATAAAATCTGGAATTATGGGACCACAGTAAAGTTCCCCGGAACTTGGGGGGGAAGTCACAGAAAGGTTGCCACTGTAACCAGCAGAAACTGACGCAACATTGTAAAGCAATTATACTCCAATAAAGATATAAAAAAAAAATTGTAACCAGAAAATCACACCATTTATTCTTTGTACATTTTCACACAACCATTTCATTGAATCCTTGTAACAGCCTTATGAGCTATGTAGGTTTAAATTTTATTAAGTGTGTAAAATACCATTTGCCTATGTGTGAAACAGAATTAACTCACAAACCTCTTCTCCTGGTCCCCCCACCCCATCACTTCCATAGATAAAGGAAAACTTAATCTTACCAACTGGTACTAACTTGGTCACTTCTGAGTTAAAATTGAGTCAATTTAGGCTTTAAACTAAGATTCTTCTTCTGATCCTCTCCTTCCCTTCTGCTCTTCCCCAAGTTCCTGGGGAGACTCATATCGTCCTGATATCAGCGGATAAGCATGGGCTTTCACATTCTTCTCTCTGCTTGCTGGTCTCTGCTGAGTTACTCAGGGCCCTTGGCATTTGGGCACCATGTGCCGTCATCCGCTGAGATGTGTTTCCTCTTGCTGGGCCTCTGGACTTCGTATACTTAGTCTACTGCTGCGGTTCTTGCTGTGGTCTCCAGTTGTGAGGACCAGGTACTCTTCACCCTGTTTCCTCAAACCCCAGTCTCTTTAATGTCTGCCAGATTAGTCTTAGCCACTTTTGCACCCCTCTCATGGCAAAGGCTTCAGTAACTTTTCAGATGTTCTGCCACAATGCACTGGTACTCTCTGAATCCAAAGATGTCTTCAGATAAATCCTCCCAGCTACCTTTCTCAGTCGTCATCTTCAGTACTCTACACTCAGATACCTCAATGCTCTTTTTGTCTGGTGGCCAGTATTTTTTTCCTTTCCATGGGAAAACACCTGTTGTGTCCTCTTGCGTTCTTATCTACTCTATAGTTTTTACAGTATAAGCTTTATGAAAATAATATATAATAATGCAGCTCTCTATGTACTGAAGTGATCAATTGACAAAACATATTACATAAAGAAAGCAAGGTATAAAACAGAGTATATAACCTGCTCCATTTCTGTAAATGCATGTATAGATAAGGCAATGCATTAAACATTTCTGGAAGAATACATGAGCGGTAGCAGGGATTGCCTCTGGCGGTTGGGGGGGGGTGAGGAATAGATGTCTGGGGAACAAGACTGGATGGGAAATTTTTCACTGCCTTTTTATATCTCTCAAATTCTATATCATGCAAATAACCTATTCAAAAATAAATAAAAGATAATTATAAAACATTTATAATTTGGCTTCTTCAGTCCTACCAAGCTCCAGATCATCTGATTCTCAGCCACAGACAGAAAGTAGCTCTTTTGGCAAAGCTATCTTTTTTTCCCTTCTCTGCTTCCTGATGTGCCACTCTTTCTTGTAGAACTTTATTGAAGGCTGCATGAAGCAGCAGCCTGCTTCAACATTCTGAATTTTTCCCCTTCATTAGAAGGGAAAACACTTCAATAGGAAGATGGCCTGAGTCCCAAATATATCAGACGGTGGTTTAGCCACTTTGCTAACTTGCCAGACTAAGATAGAGGGGTCTGCACTACCCTTCACCTGACCTCTTTGGCCAGGCCAAGACTGAATTTTAGGGTCTGTTACTTGCAAGAATTTTTATTATCTGCAGGCCTATCACACTGAATAGATATTTAATTAATTATGACGCATATAAACGCATGAATGAATAATTTTTATTTACAGGAATAATCCACCTAATTTTAAATGTATTAACTAATAAGGATTTTAAAAGTCTGTATTTTAAATTTCCCAACTGTTCAGTAATTATAGCTGTCTTCTTTTCCCCTGATTTCAAGATCCAGTCAAGGATCATGCATTGTATTCAGTTGTCATATCCATTTAATCTCCTTTAAACTTAAAAAAAAGAAAAATTCCCAGCCTTTTTTGTGTCATGTTGTTGACATGTTTTAAAAGTCTGGGCAAATTGTTTGCAAGATGTCCCTTAATTTAGATTTTTCTGATTTTTTTTGATTATTAGATTGAGATTAAACATTCGTGGCAAGAATATTCCATTGGTGATGTTGTGCTTTCTCAAGGTATCATATCAAGTGTAAGAGGAGATTAGTAACACAGTAGAAAAACACACTACTATGGTTTGATGGAAGGTCCAGTTTGAGTTTTCCAATTCTACTTGCTTTAACTTTACACTAAACAGGTAATTTCTAAGTGGTTTGTACTTAAATAGACCAGGTAGCAGGAAATAGTATTATATGCAGTCCATTTGCTATCATTTTGGAACAACAAAAAGTTGCCTTTTTAAATTTATCAGGTCTTGTGAGTCTGTAACAGTTTGGGGAGCTCTGATAAAATCAACTTTCTAATTTGCAAAGCTGAGGGCCAGGTGGTAATAATATCCATTCATAGCACTGAAGTGAGAATTACTTGAGATGTTAACAGAAGTAAAATATCACTGAAAGTAATATGCTCTGTGAAGAGTCTCTATTAATATAATCAACCCCACTCAGGTATTTATCTTTAAAAACCACATATATGGCATACACTGTTGTTATTGTATCTGACACTGTTGTACTTTATGAATATTAATCTTTATAATAACCCTTCTACTTGGGTACTGTTATTATCCCTATTTACAGATGAGGAAACTAAGGCACAGAGAGGATAAGTAATGTTCCCAAGGTTATATAACAAATAAGTGGTAATGGGGGACTTCCCTGGTGGTCCAGTGGTTAAGACTCCACGCTTCCAATGCAGAGGGCATGGATTCAATCCCTGGTCGGGGAACTAGATCCTGCATGCATGGTGCAACTAAGAAGCCCACATAGCACAACAAAGGTCCCTCATGCCGCAACTAACCCGATACAGTCAAAAGTAAATAAATAAAATGTTTAAAATGGTAAATTTAAAAAAAATAGGACTTCTCTGGTGACACAGAGGTTAAGAATCCACCTGCCAATTCAGGGGACATGGCTTGGATCCCTGGTCCATGAAGATCCCACATGCCGCGGAGCAACTAAGCCCATCCTCCACAACTACTGAGCCTGCACTCTACAGCCCGCAAACCACAACTACTGAGCCCGCTTGCCACAGCTACTGAAGCCTGCACGCCTAGAGCCCATGCTCTGCAACAAGAGAAGCCACCACAATGAGAAGCCCACATACCGCAATGAAGAGTAGCCCCCGCACACCGCAACTAGAGAAAGCTTGCACACAGCAACAAAGACCCAATGCAGCCAAAAATAAATAAATAAATAAATTTATTTTTTTTTAAGTGGTAATATTTCCAACTGTTTTTCTGTGAGACCCCACTTGAAAACAGGCAGCAGCCTATATAGCTCCAGTGTATACTTAAGGATACTTTTCATTCAGCCTGTCCTTTAAATAAATATGTGTGTCTATGTTATTTCTGTTACAGAGAGAAGAGGTACTCCTTTATAGGGACTCGTAAAGGCATAGAGCATCTAGAGATTTACTGCCTCCATTACGCTGCTGGGTCTCACAGCACATGTTATGTTTTTACAGTTTCTCTCCAGAAGGTAGGAGTTGTTTTCTCTCCATGAATTCTTCATATAATTATAGTTTTCTTGTCTGTGAACTTAATATCTATTGAATATGAAAAACATCTGACATCTATAGATTAAAATGCCAATTGGGAGATTGGGATTTACATATATACACTAATATGTATAAAATGGATAACTAATAAGAACCTGCTGTATAAAATAATAAATAAAATTCTAAAATTCAAAAAATAAATAAATAAAAATAAATAAAATGCCAGACTTCTCGAAATAGTTAAGACATACAAGCACCTCTAAAGAATATTTCTATTATAAAATTAATACATGTTCATTGTAAAAAAAAGAAAAGAAGACAATATGGAAAAGTATAGTAATCTTACCACCTTGAGATAAGTACTTTTTATATGTTGTCATATGTCTTTCTGAATTTATTGATATATGTCTATATGATGCATAATAATACATATATAATTATGCATTATATTATTATATACATATGTACATATGACTAGAAATGATAGAATATAAATGCTCCTTGGCTAGAATGCTTCTTATTTAATTTTTTTAAATTTAATTTAATTTTATATTGGAGTGTAGTTGATTTATAATGTTGTGTTCATTTCAGGTGTACAGCAAAGTGATTCAGTTATACATATACCTATATCCATTCTTTTTCAGATTCTTTTCCCATATAGGTTATCACAGAATATTGAGTAGACTTCCTTGTGCTATACAGTAGATCCTTGTTGATTGTCTATTTTATTTATAGTACTGTGTATATATCAATCCCAATCTCCCAATTAATCCCTCCCTGCCACTTTCCCCCTTGGTAACCATAAGTTTATTTTCTACATCTGTAACTGTTTCTATTTTGTAAATAAGTTCATTTGTATCATTTTTTCAGATACCATATATAAGTGATATTATACGATACTTGTCCTTCTCTGTCTGACTTACTTCACTCAGTACGACAATCTCTGGGTCCATCCATGTTGCTGCAAATGGCATTATTTTGTTCTTTTTTATGGCTGAGTAATATTCCATTGTATATATGTACCACATCTTCTTTATTCATTCCTCTGTCGATGGACATTTAGGCTGCTTCCATGTCTTGGCTATTGTAAATAGAGTGGCAGTGAACATTGGGGTGCATGTATCTTTTTGAATTATGGTTTTGTCCAGATATATGCCCAGGAGTGGGATTGCTGGATTGTATGGTACTAATATTTTTAGTTTTTTAAGGAACCTCCATACTGTTCTCCATAGTGGCTGTAGCAATTTACATTCCCACCAACAGTGTAGGAGGGTTCCCTTTTCTCCACACCCTCTCCAGCATTTATTGTTTGTAGACTTTTTGATGATGGCCATTCTGACTGGTGTGAGGTGATAACTCATTGTAATTTTGATTTGCTTTTCTCTAATAATTAGTGATGTTGAGCATCTTTTCTTGTGTTTGTTGGCCATCTGTATGCCTTCTTTGGATAAATGTCTATTTAGGTCTTCTGCTCATTTTTTGATTGGGTTGTTTGTTTTTTTGTTATTGAGCTGCATGAACTGTTTATATATATTGGAGATGAATCCCTCCCTGGTCACTTCATTTGCAAATATTTTTTTCCCATTCTGTGGGTTGTCTTTTCATTTTGTTTATGGTTTCCTTTGCTGTGCAAAAGCTTTTAAGTTTCATTAGGTCCCATTTGTTTATTTTTGTTTTTGTTTTCATTCCTCTAGGAGGTGGGTCAGAAAAGATCTTTCTGCAATTTATGTCAGAGAATGTTCTGCCTATGTTTTCCTCTAAGAGTTTTATACTTTGCCACCTTACATTTAGGTCTTTAATCCATTTTGAGTTTATTTTGTGTACGATGTTAGGGAGCGTTCTAATTTTATTCTTTTACATGTAGCTGTCCAGTTTTCCCCACACTACTTATTGAAGAGACCATCTTTTCTCCATTGTATATTCTTGCCTCCTTTGTCATAGATTAGTTGAGATAGGTGTGTGGGTTTATCTCTGGACTTTCTATCCTGTTTTATTTTTTTTATTATTATTATTTTTTTTTGTGGTACGCGGGCCTCTCACTGTTGTGGCCTCTCCCGTTGCGGAGCACAGGCTCCGGATGCGCAGGCTCAGCGGCCATGGCTCACGGGCCCAGCCGCTCCGCGGCATATGGGATCCTCCCGGACCGGGGCACGAACCCGTATCCCCTGCATCGGCAGGCGGACTCTCAACCACTGCGCCACCAGGGAGGCCCTATCCTGTTTTATTGATCTATATTTCTGTTTTTGTGCCATTGCCATATGGTTTTGATTACTGTAGCTTTGTAGAATAGTCTGAAGTCAGGGAGCCTGGTTCCTCCAGCTCTGTTTTTCTTTCTCAGGATGCTTTGGCTATTCAGGGTCTTTTGTGTTGTAAAATTGTAAAAAAAAATTTTCGAGTTCTGTGAAAAATGCCATTGTTAGTTTAATAGGGATTCCATTAAATCTGTAGATTGCCTTGGGTAGTATAGTCATTTTGATAATATTGATTCTTCCAATCCAAGAACATGGCATATCTTTCCATTTGTTTGTGTCATCTTTGATTTCTTTCATCAGTATCTTATAGTTTTCAGAGTACAGGTCTTTTGCCTCCTTAAGTAGATTTATTCCTAGGTATTTTATTCTTTTTGATGTGATGGTAAATGGGATTGTTTCCTTAATTTCTCTTTCTGAACTTTCGTTGTTAGTGTGTAGGAATGCGAGAGATTTCTGTGAATTAATTATATATCCTGCAACTTTAGCAAACTCATTGATGATCTCTAGTAGTTTTCTGGTAGCATCTTTAGGATTTTCTATGTATAGTATCATGTCATCTGCAAACAGTTTCAGTTTTACTTCTTCTTTTACAATTTGGATTCCTTTTATTTCTTTTTCTTCTCTGATTGCTGTGGCTAGGACTTACAAAACTATGTTGAACAAAAGTGGCTAGAGTGGACATCCTTGTCTTGTTCCTGATCTTTGAGAAAATGCTTTCAGTTTTTCACCATTGAGAATAATGTTTGCTGTGGGTGTGTTGTATATGGCCTTTATTATGTTGAGGTATGTTACCTCCATGTCCACTGTCTGGAGAGTTTTTATCATAAATAGGTGTTGAGTTTTGTGAAAAGCTTTTTCTGCATCTATTGAGATGATCATATGTTTTATTTTCTTCAGTTTGTTAATGTGGTGTATAAATTGATTGATTTGTGTATGTTGAAGAATCCTTGCGTCCCTGGGATATATTCCACTTGATCATGGTGTGTGATCTTTTTAATGTGCTGTTGGATTCGGTTTGCTAGTCTTTTGCTGAGGATTTTTGCATCTATGTTCATCAGTGATATTGGCCTATAGTTTTCTTTCTTTGTGACATCTTTCTCTGGTTTTGGTATCAGGGTGATGGTGGCCTCGTAGAATGAGTTTGGGAGTGTTCCTCCCTCTGCTATATTTTGGAAGAGTTTGAGAAGAATAAATGTTAGCTCTTCTCTAAATGTTTGATAGAATTCGCCTGTGAAGCCATCTGGTCCTGGGCTTTTGTTTATTGGAAGAGTTTTAATCACAGTCTCAATTTCAGTGCTTGTGATTGGTCTGTTTATATTTTCTATTTCTTCCTGGTTCAGTCTCGGAAGGTTGTGCTTTTCCAAGAATTTGTCCATTTCTTCCAGGTTGTCCATTTTATTGGTATATAGTTGCTGGTAGTAATCTCTCATGATCCTTTGTATTTCTGCAGTGTCAGTTGTTACTTCTCCGTTTTCATTTCTAATTTTATTGATTTGAGTCTTCTCCCTTTTTTTCTTGATGAGCCTGGCTAATGGTTTATCAATTTTGTTTATCTTCTCAAAGAACCAGCTTTTAGTTTTATTGATCTTTGCTATTGTTTTCTTCATTTCTTTTTCATTTATTTCTGATCTGATCTTTATGATTTCTTTACTTCTGCTATCTTTGAGGTTTTTTTATTCTTTCTCTAATTGCTTTAGGTGTAGGTTAGGTTGTTTATTTGAGATGTTTCTTGTTTCCTGAGGTAAGATTGTACTGTTATAAACCTCCCTTTTAGAACTGCTTTTGCTGCGTCCCATAGGTTTTGGATCATTGTGTCTTCATTGTTGTTTGCCTCTAGGTATTTTTTTATTTCTTCTTTAATTTCTTCAGTGATCCATTGGTTGTTTAGTAACATTGTTTAACCTCCATGTGTTTGTGTTTTTTACAGTATTTTTCATATAATTGATTTCTAATCTCATTGCATTGTGGTCAGAAAAGATGCTTGATATGATTTCAATTTTCTTAAATTTACCAAACCTTGATTTGTGGACCAGGATGTGAACTCTCCTGGAGAATATTCCATGCGCACTTGAGAAGAAAGTGTATTCTGCTGCTTTTGAATGGAATGTCCTATAAATATCAATTAAGTCTCTCTCGTCTAATGTGTCATTTAAGGCTTGTGTTTCCTTATTGGTCTTCTGTGTTGATGATCTGTCCATTGGGGTAATTGGGGTGTTAAAGACCCCCCACTATTATTGTGTTACTGTCAGTTTCTCGTTTTATGGCTGTTAGCATTTGCCTTATATATTGAGATGCTCCTATGTTGGGTGCATATATATTTACAATTGTTATGTCTTCTTCTTGGATTGGTCCCTTCATCATTATGTAGTGTCCTTCCTTGTGTCTTGTAACAGTCTTTATTTTAAAGTTTATTTTGTCTAATTAAAAAGCTGCTACTCCAGCTTTCTTTTGGTTTCTATTTGTATGGAATTCCTTTTTCTATCCCCTCATTTTCAGTCTGTATGTGTCCCTAAAGCTGAAGTGGTTCTCTTTTAGACAGCATATACATGGGTCTTGTTTTTGTATCCATTCAGCCAGTCTTTTTCTTTTGGTTGGAGCATTTAATCCATTTACATTTAAGATAATTATTGATATGATTGTTCCTATTGACATTTTCTTAATTGTTTTGGATTTATTTTTGTAGGTCTTTCTTCTTCCCTTTCTCTTTTGTTCTCTTATCTTGTGGTTTGATAACTATCTTTGGTGTTGTGTTTGGGTTGCTTTTTCTTTTTGTGTGTGTATGTATTGTAATTTTTTGGTTTGCTGTTCCCATGAGGTTTTGATATAGCAGTCTATATGTATACAAGGTTGTTTTACGTTGCTGGTCTCTTTCCCACCTAGGGAAGTTCCTTTAACATTTGTTGTAAAGCTGGTTGTTTTTGTTTTATGTACTTACTTTTTGCCATATAAAGTTAGCATTTTTATGAGGTTAAATCTATAATCTTCCTCATGGGTTCTGGTTTTGGTGTCTGCTAGTACATTGGCTTTTTTTGGGGGGGGGGGAACTGTGTATATTATGGACGGTTTTAAACACAGAGTATTTGGCAGAATAGTATAATGAACCCCCATGTACCTCAGTCTGGCTTCAGTAATTAAGAACTCACAGCTAATCTTGTTTCACTTATACCATCTGTATTATTTTGAAGCAAATTCAGATATTAAATCATTAAATACTTCAGTATGCACACTGACTTTAAAGGTATTTTTAACTAACCTGTATTTTACATCTGCCATAGTTTGTCTTGCTGGAATCACTGACTTTCACTACAAGATATTTATAATGTTAAACCAAACGTCAGCATTAGTTAAGTTTATTGTTACATAATTTAGGATTTTAAAATAGCCTTTATGAGAATTTAATTATACTAAATATTTATGTTACTCCTCTCTCATTGATTAAATATACATATCTGTATGATATCTGTATAACTTTTTTGTTACTAAAGTTATATCTTAATAAAAAAACTTCAGCTTCCTTTTTTACTAAAGTTATGCCTTATTAGAATCTATAACACTTCTTATACCATGATATAAAATTTTATTTTCCTGGGCCTCCCTGGTGGCGCAGGTGGTTGGGAGTCCGCCTGCCGATGCAGGGGATGCGGGTTCGTGCCCCGGTCTGGGAGGATCCCATGTGCCGCGGAGCGGCTGGGCCCGTGGGCCGTGGCCGCTGAGCCTGCGCGTCCGGAGCCTGCGCGTCCGGAGCCTGTGCTCCGCAACGGGGGAGGCCACAACGGTGAGAGGCCCGCATACTGCAAAAAAAAAAAAAAAAAAAAAAAAAAAAAAAAAAAATTTATTTTCCTGTCCTCAGAAGGCACTATCCTAAATTGTGAATTATGTTACTATATTAAAAAGACTTTCCAAGCCTTTTGAGTAAAACTTTGTATACGCCTCTCCAGAAACATAACAGGGTTTGTTTTTTTAAAATCCTTGGATTAGATAGAATTTCATTTGTTATATGTGGTTAATATCTGATTAGTTTTTGAGCTATCAGTTCAGAAGAAAGCAATATCATCTTAGCGTCTTCTTCGGGGTTTGATACTGAATGTAAAAGTTCATCATAAGAAGTTAAGAAAGTATCTCATGATTACTAATGCCAGAAAGAGTACAGAATATCATTAGACATGATTCTTATTCAAAGAAGAAAGCTAAAAAAAACCAGAGTTAGTCTCAACTGGAAATAAGATTGTCAATACATATCAAACGCAGAGAAGGAAAATAAATCTGAACCTTCGTCATAGCTAAGTAATATCGTGTAAGTTTTTATAGTTAAGAGAGTACTTTGGGTTAATATTGCCAGATTATTTCATTTTATAAACGAGAAAATAGAAGAGCAGAGAGCTTAACTGAAGCTTATCCAAAGTCACAAGAATTTTTTTATCCAGTTTTCTCAGAAGCTATTTAAGAAGTATTATAAATAAAAGGTTCTAAAAAGTTATTATTAGCAACAATAACAATTATTCAGTGCTTACTATATAGCAATCAATCTACTAAATACTTTGAATTATTTGTCTCATTTAATCCTTACGGTGTGCTTTGAGGTAAAATCTTTTATTATCCCCTTTTATAGAGGTAAGGAATCTGACTCTAACCCAGGCAGCCCGAGACACATAGCCCTCACTCTTTTTATTTTTTATTTTTTTTCCCCCCGTACGCGGGCCTCTCACTGTTGTGGCCTCTCCCGTTGCGGAGCACAGGCTCCGGACGCGCAGGCTCAGCGGCCATGGCTCACGGGCCCAGCCACCCCGCGGCACGTGGGATCTTCCCGGACCGGGGCATGAACCCGTGTCCCCTGCATCGGCAGGCGGACTCTCAACCGCTGCGCCACCAGGGAAGCCCAGCCCTCACTCTTAATTGCTGTTATTCAGAGAAGAGACTCTTAAATCTTATAATCAGTAAGAAATTGTATTTCTCTATCAACTAAAGTAGACAGAGTTACTGGAAGAACAGAGAGAGGATTCCAGCAGTCAATCCTAGAGATAAAGCAGGAATGGAAAGTTTTGGCAAGATAGATGGCAAGAAATAACATCCTAAGGAAAAAAAAATGTGAAAGGTCTAATTAAAGAAATTTGTGGCATGATTTGACTCTAGATTATTCCCTTATTTTCAGGGAATACTGCATCCCTCAATTCATTTTTGCATTTATAAAAGTTATTTTGGTTTTCAAATAAAAAGATGGCTTATCTTTTTCATAAATTAATGAAGAAAGCAACACTCAAAACATGTTGACTGTTGCTCTAGGTTTTAATGTTTGCTGCAGTTCATGTCTAAAGGTGCACATGAATTAAACAAAAAAATGAAATCATGAAAGAAGATTTTTTTTAATGAATTTTCAAGTTTAGTTCTAAGTAGCAATCACAGTTTTAACTTGAGGCTTTTCTGGGTCATTGTGAGTAATGATTAGGTGGGATTACACACCCCAGGCAAAGCCCGAGGACATTAATCCTCCTAGACAGTCATTTATCCTCGAAATAAATGGTCCTTAGTTTGTGGAGTATTGTTTAAATTACCAGAAGGAATCAAGACTTGAGTCTGTCATTTTATCCCAAGGGTCATCTCAGGAGTCTGAAGCTTAAATATTAAGATAACTGTTTACCAAAATGAAAACCGTTGGCCGGCTTTTCATTTACTGTTGCTTTATTTTATTTTTACTGCTTTGGGGGTATTTATTTTTATTTACCCTCAGATGGAATTATGTATAAAAAATTGTAACCCCAAGAAAGTAATATCACTATTGAAAATTGTGTTCAACTGTGTAGAGCATCTATTCAGGGGAAATGGGTAAGATTTTTTTAAAAAAGATAATAAATTCCACCTCTCATTTTTGTTAGATTTTCATGGAAATTTATGTTTGAGAGAATTCTGATTTACTACTCTTTGCTAAAAACATTCTTCTAGCCCGATCTTATCATGTAAAATTATGAACTGGTTAGTGTGGCTATCTTGAAAGCCCTGAAGTTTTAAATTCGTGGATAATTATGTATTTTCAATTACCAAAATCTCCATTTCCTTCCATCCTTATAGCTCTTTGCTCTAACTCTTCTCTAAAAACTTTGTGACTTAAGTTCTTAAAATGACTCCACCCTCTTTTAAAACATATTTACATAATAGATAGTAAGAGGGAGGAAATTAACAAACTAAAACATTTACTTAACTCACACAATGTATGGAATAATAATGATGATAATACTAATAAAAAGGGTAGTGTTCTTGTAATCATCTAATAAAAGGGTAACGAGGCTTTATATAGGGTTTACTATATGCCAGTCACTATTCTAATTCACATTCTAACTCAAAACTCCATTATCATCCCCAATTTTAAATGAGGAAACTGAGTCAATAAGAGCTTAAATAGTAAGTAGTAAATTTGGGATCAGAAACCTGAACCAGGGCTTGAGGGAACCACAGTAGAAAATTCTCAGTGCTACATGGTCTCACATCAATACATATAAGGCTTTGTACTGGGAACATAGTGGTAAATGAGGTAGGCACAGTTCCTGATTTCATTAAACAGAAAATTACACAATTTATTTCATTTCCACATTATAAGGTAATGCAAGAACATATGTAGGGACCTCATATAGTCTGGGAAAATCAGGCAAAGGATCTCTGAAGAAGGGGCATTTTGGCTGAGATCTGAGGGATGAGTAGGATCCACAAGGTCAGGTGGAAATGGGGAGTAGGATAGGCAGGGACCACAGTGTGACTTTTATGGGCCCTAGACACTTTTGCCTTCATGGGCCCCTTCCTCCATAAGAATATTAAAAATTGTATTTTGTGATTATACTGGTATGAAAACAAATATGTTAGTATTGTATACTAAAACATTTTCTTTCAACGAAAAGTGTTTTTTTTTCCATATTTTAATAGAAAGTAAAACATTTTCATGGACTCCTAAAAGTATTTTGGGCCCTAGGCACTTGTGCCCGCTGTGCCTAATGGATAAGTCAGCCTGGAGGTAAATATTCGGCCAAACATTTCAGATAGAAGGAACAGCATAGGGACTTGCTTGCTCAGGAAACTGAAAGGGGGCCAGTGTAGTCAGAGCAGAGAGTGCAGGGGAGGGAGGCATGAAGTGAGGCTTGTGAGTCAGTCAGGGCCCTGTAGGCAGTGTTATTTATCCTAAGAGCTTCCAAAGGGTGTGTGTGTGTGTGTGTGTGTGTGTGTGTGTGTGTGTGTGTGTGTAGGTAGGTGGGTGTGCTTAAGTCAAATTAATATATGCACATGGTTAAAATCAATAGTTCTTTGGTTCCCCTTTTCCCACTGACGCCTCACTTCTCTTTCCACTTTTCCTTCTGATATTTATCTTCATTTATCCAGGTAAAAGTAATTTGCTTCCACCTCAAATTTTTTAATTTATCACTTTCAGGCATCATATAGTAACGCGCACACACATACACACACACACAAATAAAGGAGGCATTATAAATTCACTCACTTAACCCTACCCCACCTCTACCTTTTCTCTATCATTCTTCATTTGGTTTTATCTCTATTTTTGGTTTCTCTGTTGTAACTGTGGATACAACAGTATACCTTTATAATACCTTTATTTCTTATCCCATTAACTATAGGTGCTGCTTTGGGATCGTCCCCTCTAGCAGATGAGGACAAGTGTGTCCACATTCTCCGTGGTTCTGTTCTCAGTTCTTTCATCTTTGTATTTCTAAAATTGATGCCATTTACATCTACTTTATAACCATAATTAAGCATTTATATATTATTGTGTGAAAAGTGCCTTTGCATTTTCTGTTCCCACCACCTGGAACATCCATTCACCCACAGGACCACATTGACTGTTCCTGCCCTTCCTTAAGCTCTTGACCCAAGTGGCAGCTGCTCAGTAGGGCTGTTCCTGACCATCTTATCGGAAATAGCAACTCCCCTACCTAGGATTCTTGCTTTACTGTCTGTTGTATTTTTCGCTGTAGCACTTATTGTTAATACAAATCATATATTGTATTTCACTTAATTTTTAAAATTATTGTCACTCTCCCCATCCTTGACTACAGCTTCAAGGAGACAAGGATTATCTACTTCAATTTCTTTGATTTTTTTGGTTTACTATTTTCCCCCTCACTTTTATAATCTCAGTGGCTAAAATAGTGCCAGATACAGTATCATTTAAATTAATGATTAATTATAGTCCCAAGTAGTCTTTTTTGGTTATATTCCCTTACTTAGGCCATTTTTCAGTTTTCTTAAAATTTCTAATTGCCTATTTTTGTTTTTCTTGCATTGTTTTTCTTTGTCATATTCCCAATTCTTTCCGACTCTTCATTATGTGAAACATTCTGGGCATCTCTTTTTGCTTTTGTTGTTTTCCCTGGGAACTGCTCTTCTAGATCCTTACATCCTTTGGCCACACAACTGTCATCCTAAGGCTTCCCTTTCCTCCTCAACCCACATTTTTTCTCTTTTTCGTTGTACATCCTCCTTTAATGAAGCATATCCCTTAGCAACTTTCTAAGAAAGAATATATGGATGATAAATTTTTTGAACTTTCAAATGTTTGAATGTTCTTTATTTTATTCTCACTAGGAGTGTATCCAGGTTCTAACATCAGAAGGTGCAAGCGTGGGAACAGGGTCTGACTGGGGGAAAGGGGAGAAGTGGGGTTTGTGCATCAGTATTGGAGAGGGAGAAAAAGCATTAAAAGGTGCCACGTTCGACTACTTGCTCTACATGAGACACAGTCTAAAAACTGACATTTTGTACCACTTCTACAACTGACTGTTTTTATAATAGTCTTTTTTTTTTTTTTTTTTTGCCATACACGGGCCTCTCACTGTTGTGGCCTCTCCCATTACGGAGCGCAGGCTCTGGATGCACAGGCTCAGCAGCCATGGCTCACGGGCCTAGCCGCTCCGCGTCATGTGGGATGTGGGATCTTCCCGGACCGGGGCACGAACCCGCATCCCCTGCATCGGCAGGCGGACTTTCAACCACTGCGCCACCAGGGAAGCCCTATAATAGTCTTAACAATCATTGTGTTAAAAATTGTAGAAAGAGCCTTTGAAGCCTTTGAAGAATGTGCTGAGGATAAGCAGTTGCTGCCTATCTAACTGCTTGCCATCTGAATTGTAGGTTGTCTGGGATTCTAGGGTACAAATCATTTTCCCACTGAACTTGGATGGTGATGCTCCACAATCTTTTAAAATTTATTTGCACCAGCCTGAGTTGGTCCTTTGTAGCTCATCTATTCTTTCCTTCTGGTAACTTTTGGGGTCCATTCTTGTTTTTCTTGGTGTTTTCAGTTCCCAATGATGTGCGTGTTATAGGCTTTTTTGTGTTCATGTTGTATTCAGTGAGCACTTTCATCTGAGGAGTTTAATCCCTAGAAAATCATCTTGTATTTCTTTAGTAGTGTCCTTCCTTTTTTTCTTTTTTCTTTTTTCTTTTTTTCTTCTTGTTCTTTCCTTCTGTAACTGTTGCTATTCTATGAAGGACCACATGAGCTGAACATCTACCGTCTCTTCTTTATAATAATATTTTCTATTTCTTTTTAAATCTATTTCCAGGCAATGCTCTCAATTCCTAAAACCAAACCCAAAAAAGAGATTCATAGGAGGGTTGAAATATAAAATTAAGTTTTCATTTTCCAAGAGTCTTTCATATTCTCTTGGAGTTTTGTTTGTTTGTCTTTGTTTGTTAAAGATGAAGAGGGTAGTGATTAAGAGCACAGATTTTGGACCCAGACTGAGCTTGAATCCCTATCTCCCACTTAGTAACTCTGTGACCTTGAGCAATTTTAAATTCTCTGTCTCTGTCCTAATCTGAAATGGGGATAATAATAGTCTACTTATCTCAGAGTTCTGAGGATTAAATGAGTTTGTAAACATAAAACGTTAAGAATAAAATCTGGAATGCAGTAAGCCTTATATGTATTTGCTATTGTCATTACTATTATAATCATCACTAATACTATTTTGTGTATGATGTCTGCTCACTGTCCCTGAGGATGCTAGCTAGAGTTCTTTTTAAAATTCATCTTTTTTTCCCTAAGTTACCCATTTCCTCCAATTCAGCTTCATTTTTCTGTTTGCTTTTTTTTTTTCCTCTTTTTTATGCAGGAAGCTTTCTTTAAATATCTGGTAATTCTTGGATACAGGTTCATATATAACAGTGAGGAAATAAACAGCTGATTGGGAGTTTTGCATACAAAGGCAGCTTTTCCTGATTTCAGGTGTTTAGGGTGGCTAGGACAGGACCCATTCATTACAATCAAGAGTCCCTAAATGCCAGAGATAAAAACTATTCATAGGATTGATTTTCCCCAAGAGGAGCCCTTTGATTATTTCTTTAGGAATGCCTTGCTTCAGTGGATGTGGGTGCCAGCTGTTCCTTATACAAACCTTAAATTAACCCCGCCGTTTTCAGCCCAACCTCTCACTGCTGCTCTCATTGCTGCCCTCTCACTGGGCATCTGCGAGCCTTTGGACCTCTCTGTAGTTCCGCAGATTGATGGGTCCGATCTTAGCTTTTGCCACTCCATGTCTACTGTAGGCTGAGGTTTCCTGTGCTCCATCGCAGCATTTTTCTCTCTGTATTTTCCTGTTCACATTAATTTTTTGAAATCTCTCATCTGTTGATGGTCTGTCCCCCATACATTGTGGTGTCACTTATTTTTTATTCCTTTACTATCATTTTAGTAGGTCTTAAAAGAAGTAAAAACAAGTATGGTCTACCTCCCATCTTTAACTAGAAGTCATTGAATGTTTGTAAGTAGAAAAATGACCAGATCAAATGTCATTTGAAGTATAGCAGCATAAACTAACTGACTAGGTTTTCCTGGATATAATTATGTGATGCTTATAGGACCTAGCTTGTGATATAGATAATAAAACTAGTTATTAAAATAATGACATAAATATATGTTCTTAGACATAAATAGATCAATATTTAATGAAATAAATATTAAGCAAAATATATTTATTGTCATATTACGTAAAATATTAATATGTTATATAATATATTATTCCCCAGGCTAAAACAGAAGTAACTTTCTTCAGAAATCATCTAATCTCTACCTACTCTAGCAGTGCTTTCCATCTATTGCTGAATACCAACCTATCTCTTTTATTATTGAATATAAACTTGATTTTGCATAGAATAGCAGTAAATTGGTCTTAAACCAGCCTTTGACTTCTAGAAGCTTGTAATCCTTTTTTTGCAGTAAGATGACAGCTATGGGGATCAAAATACTATCTCATAGGGTGGCAATAATGGTTAAATGAGATAAAATATATAATTTCATTTTCTCCTTCTTCATACTGTGGACCCATTTTTAAACCACCTCTAGAATATTTCCATAACTAGAGTAAATTTGCTAATCCAAATCCCCTAACCTGTATCTATATGAAAATTTTGGTACTTTAAAGAGGATTGTTGCCAGCTCATGGAATGTTACATCTAAAAAGTGCTTTTCCTGCTTCCTTGTTGTCTTAAGCAGCTCCTTTGGGTACTCGATTAAAAGATACTTGTAAGCTTTAGTGCTGTTAAAGACATATACATTGATTATAGCCAAGTCTTTATACTATGAATCATTTCTTTATCAAAGTTCTATCTTTATAAATTCTAGTCACTTAAATGCAGTTTTTTAGTATTTCCCATCTAATTTGTTGCGCTGTCATGTGTGATTTCTCTTTAATGTTATTGAATAGATTAAGAAAAGTGCACTTAGACAAGTTGCTTTCATTTGACTCTCCCTTAAAAAGAAATATACATACATAAAAATTATAAGTGGTAGCAGAGTTTTGTTATAGATTATTAGGGTCTCTCATTTACTTCCTGTCTTTCACATAACCTGGGGAAGGGGAAAGGAGAAATTTTAAATCCAAAACCTAATAAATTCAGTAGATTTCAAGGAAAATAATAAAAATTACAGTAAAGAAGATTCCAGACTCCAGATATCTACAACTATGTGATTGTGGCTTAAAGAAATTGCAAAACCACTATGCATTTTTCATAGTTAAAATATATTGTCCACCCTTCGAGTTTCTTTATATAAATAAAAAGATTGTAATTTCAGATATCATTATTGTCATACCTATTCGCCTTTATTGTAACTGGAAATTTTCAGTATCTTCTTCTTGTCTCTTTCTGACTGTTCAGTGCTCACACACACACATACAGTGTGTGCATGTACACACACACACACATCTGAGGGAGTAGTAAAACCACAAGGCATTTTATTAAGTAATGCTCCTCAATGGTTTTATTCATTTTAAATAATAGATCAGAAGTTCATTTTTAGGGCACTACCTTCTGTTTTTATATAGGAATTATTTTTAAAACCATACTATGCTATTTTCTTTCATAATTTGAATGTTGTTATGATTTCTTGGTAGCACTACAGAAATCTTCCTGCTTGTTTTTTTTTCTATTCACAGTATTCAAAGTGAGTCATGTGACCTAGATATTGAAAATTGAGGTAGAGTGTGCTGCATTGCTGATATTTACTGTGAAACCTCAGACACTGCTTCCACAGGCTAGAATTACAGGGTGCACACCATTTAATATTGCTGCACAATCATTTTTAAAGCTGGCATTAAAATATTGTTTTAAAATATGCAATTAATAGAACATAATGCTTTTATATTCCAGTTTAAAATGCACAAATAATGATTGTTCATTTTAAAGTTTTAGATCATGCTAGATAAGACTCATTATGGATTTTTCCCCATTATTTACCTGTGTTTAGAATTACAGTAATCTACTTGTTTTGAAATCTAACCCCAATAAGGTGCAATTAGTCTGTTGCTATTTCCTAACTTGGGGTGAACTCTGTTAAATTATTAAAAATAAAATAGTATCTAGAGTCTGCAGTATAAAATTGTGCTCATCAAGAGAAGTTATTTTACCATCTGTCAGATTGGTGTAGAGCATCTCTTTCAAGAAGTCAGCTTTTACATTCAGGAAGCCATATTCTCCCAGTGTGAAAAGCTCTTTCACCGTTTAATACTTTTGTGTAAAAAATAAAACCCAGAAAGGAAAGCACTGAATGAATTAAAGCATCTGAACAGGTGACTGACTTTCAAGTCATGTATGTACTGAAAGAATCTGATTTGTTTTCTCTTTACTCACTGCAAAAATATTATAAAATAGAGGAAATAACAGATTACGTAACAACTCTCAGCTAAGAAAATTAAAGCACAAATGTGCTAAGGATCAGCTTTGTAGTTTTGTTTGTCCTCCTTTTTTTTTTTTTTTTGCGGTACGCGGGTCTCTCACTGTTGTGGCCTCTCCCGTTGCGGAGCACAGGCTCTGGACGCGCAGGCTCAGTCACGGGCCCAGCCGCTCCTCAGCATGTGGGATCTTCCCGGACCAGGGCATGAACCCGTGTCCCCTGCATCAGCAGGCAGACTCTCAACCACTGCGCCACCAGGGAAGCCCTGTTTGTCCTCTTGATGACAGAGAGATTAGCTTACCAAACTAATTCATAGGTTTCTTTATATAGCCAGGGAAAACTACAGAGTACCAGGGCAGATGACCAGAATCCGTATTGAGAAGTCTAAGACCATAAGCTGGAAACTCAGTGCCTAGAATCCAATCTGAAGTACAAGGAGAGGCAGAAATAAGTAAGAAATACAACCAGGTTTGGCCAAAGCTGGGTAGAATGAGATGCAGTAAACAAATAAACAATAAGCAAATAAAGAGAGTGGCCCGGAACCAGGACTCTAACAGAAAGTGTGGGCACAGCATATTAATACCTTTTGGGGGAGTGAGAATGGGAGGCATATCAGGACTAGAAACTTATTATAATTGAACAGTACACCTAGCTCTGATTTGTCTCCAGCTCCTGGATGAATTTACTCATCCTTTTTCCCGAATCAGTATTTCCCAAAATGGTGTTTCATGGAACAGTCTTCTAAAAGCTGTATCATGAAGGCCGGGAGAAAATATCAGTTGTCAAGTAAATCTGGAAAATGAAAATACACACACACACACACACACACACACATATATACTCTTCATATTTTTCTTTCTTGAAAATGCATAATGCCCTTATCATGTAAAAGTTTCTTAGTAGTCCTGGAAAAAAGAAATCTGTAAACCCAACCATTCCCAAACATGTTTGACCTGGAACACTATTTTGCATCATATCAAGTTCCATCTTTTAGAGCTGTGTTCTTCAGGACACCAGTTTGGGAAACTAACTGTCTTTTTTTTATAACTATTTTAATAAGCTGTTGCAAAGCCATTTTTAAAAGGTAGGATATATGCTGAATAAATGAATGAATTTGTCCAATATTTACTAATATAGTTGTTTCAACTTCACACAAGATCCAGTCTTTGATACAAGAAGGGCTCACATTATTATTTGTATAGTCAGACAAATAGGAAATCACTATAGCTACTTATTTTTAAAGGTCACTTAGTGTGTTGAGTTATATAAGCTAGACTCTACCACACAGAACCACTGATCCCATATTTGGGGCAGCAATCACTATTCATTAATAAGAGCATCAAAGCATGTTTCACAACGATTATATTGTGCTCTTAGTAATTCTTGGTAAAGAGGACTCCAACTAAAAGGGTCCTGAAGTGGTCTTGTGTTAACAAGACACACAGAACTGCCAGTAGCCAGGAGATTTATACTTTCTGTTCTGGATCTGCCATCAGCTGTCTATGAGACATTATAAAAGATATTTCTCTTCTGAAAAATGAGGAGATTACTACTTCCCAGCTAGATATTAAGAATGAACTTCTTAAAAATTCTAAGTTCTATGCTCATTCTCTACCCAATATTAATGTGAATTTCCAAAAGACAGATGTAGTATTAAAAGTTTCTGTTACGCTCTATTTTAAGTGATCTTCCAAACATAGTTTGGGAAATACAGGACTAAATATATTCCAAAATTCCTTGTAATTCTGAAATGTTATATTCAATTATTCTAAATTATATATTTACATTTTTCTCCTTACAAGAAAGAGGACGGTATAAGTTCTTTATAAGCAAAGAACTTTACCATGTGCTTGTGAGGGACCAGAGCTATTTGAAAAATGTCCTAGGTTACAGCATTATCTTATAACAACTCAACATTTAATTAGATCTTTTTAATTTTTAATTAATTAAAAATAATATATGCATGATTTTAGAGTGTTAAAGGTTTTTAAAGTTGTTTTATAGTATTGGTCTTTATGATTTCTAGATAAAATACTCTAAAATCATGAACATATTATTTTTTACTTTAAAAAATTGCATGTTACAACTCTAAGGAAATAATAGCTAAAGAAGAAATAGTTTTTCCAAAATAGAAACCGTGTTGGTTTTTGTCACTTAATTTAGTAATTCATCAGTGTCATGTGTCATCACATATTCTTCTAAAACATTTTTGAATATGACATTATAGTAACTTTCTGCTATTAAAAAAAACAAAAATAGGGCCTCCCTGGTGGCGCAGTGGTTGAGAGTCTGCCTGCCGATGCAGGGGATGTGGGTTCGTGCCCCGGTCTGGGAGGATCCCATATGCCGCGGAGCGGCTGGGCCCGTGAGCCATGGCCGCTGGGCCTGCGCATCCGGAGCCTGTGCTCCGCAGCGGGAGAGGCCACAGCAGTGAGAGGCCCGCATACCGCAAAAAAATAAATAAATAAATAAATAAAAATAAAGGGAAAATATTTTATTTCTTTGGAGGTAGAGTGGAACGTAGAATGGTTGGGATTTTCTTAAGGAAAATTTAGTTGCAAAAAATATTTGGGACAGGAGACCGTTTGAAAAGATTCTCACTGGCCAAATTTGAGACAGTTTGAGTATCAAAATAAATAATGATGATAATGAATTATAACACACTGAATAAAATAAGAATCTAACCATTAAATGAATAAATAAATAAATGAGAGAGAAAAGAAAGCTCTTTCTTAAATTAGAACGACAACTAATACAAGAGTTCAGATCGTGGAGTTAGAAAACCATCAATGGGATGCTAAAATTAGTGGGTCAAATTTTACGTAAAATACTTCCAAAATATTTCCCCACGAATAACTTTTTAACTATAAAGGAAACAATAATTTGACAGTGGAGAAACCGGTGGACATCACATTAACAAACTGATCAAATTTAACACCATCAATATTGTATTAAACTGACATTTCATGTGCCTCCTGATATGATGCACTTGAAAAGCACACAGCATTACCTCTGTAGTATTCCGCCAAAATGCATAACGCAAAGCTAATTATGAGGAAACGTCAGACAGACTCAGAATGAGGGACATTTAACAAAATACCTGGCCTGCATTCTTCAAAAATGTCAACATCAAGAAAGACAAAGAGAGGCCAAGTGAAAGGTCCATTTTAAAGGAAACTAAGAATCTTTAACAACTAAATGTAATGTGTGATAATGGAACCTGGCCCAGGGGATTTTTTAAAAAGTATAAAATGCTAAAAGGGAATTATTTAATAGTTATCAAAAATTTAATATGAACTGTGAGTTACATATATTAAATTTCTTGATTTCAAAAATTGTATTGTGGTTATATAAGAGAATGCCCATGTTCTAAGGAAATGCTTACTGAAGTTTTCAGAAGTAAATTGGCACATTGCTCCAATTTACTCTCAAAATAAGAAATTAGATAAATAAATAAGATACTTAGATGACAAAACAAATGGGGCAAAATGTAAACAATTGAGGAATCTAGATAATGTTTCTGGAGAGTTCCTTATCCTATTCTTGCAACATTTCTCTAAGTTTGAATTTATACCAAAATAAAAAGTTTTAATACTTCTTTGAACTCGAGTATGCCACTGAGAGTTAAAACCTGTTTCATTATCATGGGTCAAATTGTTCCAACTATCTAAGAAAAAAGGCCAAACCTTAGAAATGTATTCCTTGCTCTTTGTCCAAATTGATAAAATTATAAAGCTAAATTAATATGGTGATTAATCCACCTCCCTCAAGAAAAGGTAATTTATAGTGTATTTGTGAGCCATGTTAAATTCTTTTTTTTTAAGATTTATTTATTTATTTTATTTATTTATTTTTGGCTGCATCGGGTCTCAGTTGTGGCCCGCGGGATCTTCATTGAGGCATGCAGGATCTTTCCTTGCGGAGCGTGGGCTTCTCTCTAGTTGTGGTGGGAGAGTTTTCTCTTCTCTAGTTGTGGCGTGCGGGTTCCGGAGCTCGTGGGCTCTGTAGTTTGTGGCACACAGGCTCTCTAGTTGAGGCGCATGAGCTCAGTAATTGTGGCATGCGGACTTAGTTGCCCTGCGGCATGTGGGATCCTAGTTCCCTGACCAGGAATCAAACCCGTGTCCCCTGCATTATAAGGTGGGCTCTTTACCCCTGGACCACCAGGGAAGTCCCTCATGTTAAATTCTTTATGTTATATGTACCATATGAATTCAGGGTATTAATATTTTAAGTGAATGCACTTGGAGAATGTACAACAGACAGCTGTTTCAAGATACACATAAAACTTAGACTACATCCATTCTTCCCAACCTCCACCCCACGTGCCACACGCTTGTTTATTCCTCATCCTCCACTTTATGTGGCTAATTCAAGTGTAACAAGAGCTTTGTCCGGTAATCTTTTTTGCCTTCTATATTTTGTAATTATTGTCACCGCTCTATAAAGGTGATAGTTTATGTATTAAATTAAGAAAGGTTTTTTTAAAAAGACTTTCTCCTTAAAAAATTACCTAGTTTTTGATATTTTCTTTGTGTCATATATTACTATGTTTTATTTTTTAAGTGGGATAATCATTAAATTATCCTTTTAAATATTTTGAGTGCATTGCCATTTTTTAAAACCTGGCACAATATGTATATTTACATTATGTATGTTATTTACAGGTATTATATATATATTTACATAAAGGAAGTAAAAATATGTTTTACTTCTTTTACCCTTCTCAAAGTATAAATCTTGCCTTCTTTTTTTTTTTGCGGTATGCGGGCCTCCCACTGTTGTGGCCTCTCCCGTTGAGGAGCACAGGCTCCGGACGTGCAGGCTCAGCAGCCATGGCTCACAGGCCTAGCCGCTCCGCGGCATGTGGGATCTTCCCAGACCAGGGCACGAACCCGTGTTCCCTGCATCAGCAGGCGGACTCTCAACCACTGCACCACTAGAGAAGCCCCAAATCTTGCCTTCTTTGGACACATAAGCTATATAGTCTTTATACACTAATTAATATTTGTTTTCTTTTCAGAAGTTACATTTGCGACATTGCGAGTTGGCAAGTCAGAATAAAATCCAGAGGACTAAATTGTACTGTGGTTTAATTTTTTTAAGATATTTTCCGTTTAATAGATAATCAGGAGACAAAGACTGTAATAGATTCAGATATCAGCTGGTATAATTTTTGAATCCAAGAGTCTAGACCAAAAACAAATGTGTAAGAGGGGTAAACTAAGAGCAACAAAGTATGTGTGAATATATGAGTATGTTTGAAGCAGGATTTTTAAATTGTTTTGATGTTTCTGTGTAAGAAAGAATATTATTATTATTATTATTAGGCCATACCGCATGGCATGTGGGATCTTAGTTCCCTGACCAGGGATTGAACCCATGCCCCCTGCAGCGGAAGCTCAGAGTCTTAACCGCTGGACCACCAGGGAAGTCTCAAGAAGACATATTCTTATTCTTAACGTTATAAATATTGAGAGAGATGAAGGATTGTTTTCTCACAGAACATTTAATGGCTTTCTAAGTAAAGGTAAATATATAAGCATTTCAGCAAATGATTTTTTTTTCTGTTGAATCTTATTTTTTTAATTCCACCAAGAATTTTATAGTCTACATTCAAAATGTGTTGAATAAAACATGTCAGCAATATTCTTGCCCTTTTAACAACCATATAATTTCTCTGAGAAAATGGTCCTGTGTCATCATGTAAAATTATTTTATAGAGTTAAATCTTGGCACTCTTATCTACATAAGAAAGGATTCAACACCAATGTTGACCTACTTTTTTTTCTCATTCAGATTTTTTTAGCAAGAGAATAACTGTCTCACACCAAGATTTGAAACCAGAATTTTATCGTAACGTATTTAAAAAGAGAAACTCATTCTTCTTGTGTTTCTGTAATCTGAATATCAGGTTATACCATATCAACAGCCAGCAGATGGAGAAAAAAAAAATGCTGTGGGAAGCTAGGCTATAAATACTAGGTTAATTCCAGAACTTCAAGATTTTCAAAATTTTGCTAAAGCTTCTCTAAACTCTCTGATCTTTTAGTAAGAAATTCATAGTTTCGAGTGGGAAAGAAAGGCACAGAATCTCAAGTTGAGGTCTGTATACTTCAGGTGGTTTCATCATCCTCTTATACTTCCTGTGAAAGCCATTTTTGGTTTTCTAATCTCCTCATTGGTGTCAGTTCAAAAAAATCGTTCAATTGGGAATAGAAAAGTGATTTTTTCCCCCATAATACCAGTGTTGTGACTCTCTTATACATCTAGTGACTTTCCTATTTAAAAAAATCAATGTATTAAATTTACCCTTAGTAATTGAATGCCCAGTTGGAAAAGCTGCTTTGGCTTTCATTCATTAAGTATAATTCATGCACATGTGTGCCAGGTTCTGTAGTTGGATTAATGTTGCAGACATAGAAGATATAGTTCCCATTCTCAAGTTGCTTAAGACAAGCCGACTGAACCATAACAATGCAATATAATAAATATGATATAAGTAAGCACAATGTGCTATGGAGGTATGTAGTAATAGCTCCTAACCCAAAGCGGGTAGCTGTAGAAGTCAGTGATTTTGACTACCAAAGATGGGGTTAGTAAAATATGAGGTGAATTTTGTGATCCAAATCAGCTTTTTTCAAGACAAACATTAGTCTTATTAACATTACCAATGTATTGAATGTCTATGATATGTTAAATGTTACAACAAATGCAGTCTTATCATCTATATTAGATATCTTAATAATAATGAGAATTTTCCCTAAATATTTTCCCTAAATATTCCCTAATGAATATTTTCCCTAAGAAAATATTTGTCTTATTTCTTCTGATTGTTGGGCTCTTTATAACCATAAAGAGTGGTATCAGGCTTCCCTGGTGGCGCAGTGGTTGAGAGTCCGCCTGCCGATGCAGGGGACACAGGTTCGTGCCCCGGTCCGGGAGGATCCCACATGCCGCGGAGCGGCTGAGCCCGTGAGCCATGGCCGTTGAGCCTGCGCATCCGGAGCCTGTGCTTCGCAATGGGAGAGGCCACAACAGTGAGAGGCCCGCGTACCGCAAAAAAAAAAAAAAGAGTGGTATAAACCATAAAGACTGGTATATGCCAATTCAGGGCACACAGCTCTCACGTACTGTTGGCTTTCAGAGATACCCAAGGAAAACTATGGATTCATTAGTAAAAATTCATCCTTTACTACTATAAACCCAGCTCAAACTCATGTCATACTAATGATTGTTGGATCATTCCCTTCATCCTAGTGTGTGAAGGACAATAAATCATGATTACATTGTGAGCCCTCAGTGGTAGGAAAAAGCATTGTGATGTAGTGTTTCTGAAAAGTAGTAGTAACGAATTTGGAGAAACAGCCTTGAACAGAGAGGGAGATTTCCAAACACAAGAAAAAGGGAATACAGAAATTAAGATGAAAGATAAGAAGGTGAGAAAGGTTAGCAAAGAGAAAATGAGTTTAAGTGAAGTAAGGTAAGTGGAAGAAAATGTAATAGGCTCAAGAAGTTTGAGGACATTAATAGTTAAATATCATACAGAAAGACTTAATGGAAACTCACTTGTACTTGAAGTTGGGATGTTGGGCCGTCTTTCTTATTTTCTACAATTCTGTCTCTGATTTTTACCAACTCTGCTACCACGGTAACTGAGGGAAATTACTTTAGCCTTTGATCAGTTCTAATTAGCTCTCTATAGTGTAATGAAGACCTATATCTTATCTTTAGTTGCGTACTGCAGTAAACACATAGTTTAGTCGTATATAGTCATCTAATTTTTAAAAGAACTATGTGTTGATATGGCTACAGAATTAATTTTTAACTTTGGTAAGAACAGACTTTAGTGGTAAATGAAAAATTTGTTCTGTAATATCACAGGAAAGCAAGCAGGCCCAATTTTTGAATAAGCTGAACCATTCAACGTTTTCAGGAAGCAGAGAGAGAGAATATCTTTGAGAAGGTTATGTTTACTTATTTTTTATTTCCACTCATGATTTTAGTAGATCTCAGTCAATTGGGGGAACAATACCTCTTGTTCAGTGATACCATTTCATTCCAGTGAGAAGTACAAAGTGAATAACCGGATAATGACCTAACACAGTAATGATTCTTGTTGATTTATATCTCATATGGGGAAAAATAAAAACTTGTTCATCTGTATTTGCTGTTGAAAGGAGAGGTTTTACAAATACCATTTTTGCTTTCACTTATCATGCATTACATCTATTATCTTTTCAATAATTGATAAATCATAAGACTTTTTGGACCAAAGTATATTGGAACCTTTAGGATTTTGAAAATTTCAAACTGATGGTATTCATATGACATAAATGTTGATGATGGCTTAAATTTTAAAACGGACAAGCTTCTGTCTACCTGCAAGTCACCTTTTTAGGAGATTCTGAAACCAGTTACATTTACTGAAAACTCCCCAATTAAAATGTGAAGCAAGTAAAATACTCTCAATAGTCATTAGGTTACTATAATCCTTTTTTTGTGTGTTTACCAATTAGAATTATTCTTAATACTGTAATTGGCTTTCCACACCCTCCTTTTTCAGCACAGTCCTTTTAAGTGTTGAATATAGCCTTACCTAATGACATTACTGATATAATATATTGAGATACTTCATTGGGTTGGAGTGACTTACTAGATGCCAATTTGCCACACCCAGAATGTTGCAAAGCTTAGAACATGGCACACAGGCCTATTTACTTGTTCCAGACTAAATAAGTATCTTTGTGTATGTGTGTGTATATATACATATGCCCATGTATTCCTTTATTTCAATGATCTTTATTACAGCGATAGAGGGCAGAACAATTCTGAATGTATACATAGGTGTTTAACAATCCTCAGTCATCTTATTATCTTTTACAGTGTAAAAGACCCTTGAGCAACATTAAGCAATATAAGACCATATTCTGTATTTCTTGTTATGGGTCTAAGGTATCCTAATTTATTTCTCAATAAATTAGTTAGTTAACAGGTGTTTGTTGAACACTTTCTAAGTGTAACCTAAAGTTTAAAGTAATATTAAAGAAAATAAAGTGAAACCGTGGCCCCTGTTGACCTTCCATTTAAGTGTTTCCCCATAGTAGAAGAATCTGCAGGTGACCAGTCTGCTCCCTTGCCCTTGGGTTGAGGTGTGGAGGACAGAGTACATCCTCTCAGGACCCTGGGATACTGAAGAAAATGATCTTTCAGACAGATGTACAAATTGGTGCCACAGATACAAAGTAATAATAATACAGATTGTACTGTCCTCCTGAATTGTCATATCTAGCCTCCTTTCTGCCACACATACATATGACTATACTTATATTTTAGAGCATTTCTTTTTTTTACTCCTAAGTGTGCTTTTTTCTTAACATTAAAAAACAATACTATTTTAAATACTTGATCACTATTCCAGTATAATGATTTTATTTTGGATTCAAGTTAACTTCTTAGCTAACATTATTTAATGCCTGTTGTATACAAATATTATGTTAAACATTGATCCTGAATGCCACAGCCCTGGACTTTTATTTTAGCATCCTTTCCAAAGTATAATACATGTAATTAATGAAAATTCTATAAGCACCCGCTCCAAAACACCATGGTTTAATAGTATATCTTAGGCCTACTGCTGAATCTTTACTTTATTAGTAAAAAGAGAGTTTAGGGAAGAAATATTTTTAAATCTTATATTTTTGTATCGGTCAAGATTCTTTATTACAAATAACATAATTCTCTTTGACTAGTTTAACATCAAAGGAAACACAATAAAAGGTATTAAGTAGCTAACAGACTCCAGCAGGACCAGAGAACTGGCTCTGAAGTTAATAACATTTTCCAAGCATCTTTCAGGAGCTCCTCTAGCGAAAAACACTCTTTTCACTGGCACCCAGCACTTATGATGCATCCGTCTGAACACCACTACTGTCCCAGAAGAATATCCCAAAGAAATACCTGATATTTCTACCAACAAATCAAGTTATCCAAGAAGAGTTGTATCCTCAGGTTGTTTGCTTCCAGTGTCAAATCACGCTCTGTGAATTTGATTGCTGGAACCAAAGATACTTGCCTAGCTGCAAGACAGTCTCAGAATGCTAGTTTTCTGATCTCTGCCTTAAGAAGATTGGTATCATATTGTAGAAAGTTAACAAAATATAAAGGAAGTATGCAAAACGTTGTGGCAGCCAGGGTGACCAATGACACAGACAACAGTGACCTAGATTAATTTTCATGTTAAATCTTTGCAGCATTTTATATTTTTAGGGGTCAGATATAGGTCATTGTCTTTCTCTGGGAAATTTATTCCAATCTTTGCCTTCAGTAACCATCCAAATTATTTTCTCAGTAAATCACCCACCATATATTAACTTCTCTAACCACCATTCATTGTTGAACTGAACAAGAGGAGCACATCTGTGGTGTAAGGCAAGATTTCTTGCCCTTAGCACTATTGACATTTCAGATGGATAATTCTTTGTTGCTGGGGACTGTCCTGTGCATTATGGGACCTTTAGCAGCATCTCTAGCCTCTACTCATTAGGTGCCAGTAGCATACACACACACACACACACACACACACACACACACACAATGATAATTAAAATTGTCTTCAGAAATTGACAAATGTCCCCTGGGGTGCAAAATCACTGCCAGCACTGAGCTCTGCCCACCAAAGCAACACCCAGCTCTACCCACCACCAGTCCCTCCCATCAGGAAACTTCCACAAGCCTCTTAGATAGCCTCATCAACCAGAAGTCAGACAGCAGAAGCAAGAAAAACTACAGTCCTGCAGCCTGTGGAACAAAAACCACATTCACAGAAAGATACACAAGACAAGAAGGCAGAGGGCTATATACCAGATGAAAGAACAAGATAAAACCCCAGAAAAACAACTAAATGAAGTGGAGATAGGCAACCTTCCAGAAAAAGAATTCAGAATAATGATAGTCAACATGATCCAGGACCTCAGAAAAAGAATGGAGGCAAAGATTGAAAAGTTGCAAGAAATGTTTAACAAAGACCTAGAAGAATTAAAGAACAAACAAACAGATGAACAGTACAATAACTGAAATGAAAACTACACTAGAAGGAATCAATAGCAGAATAACTGAGGCAGAAGAACGGATAAGTGACCTGGAGGACAGAATGGTGGAATTCACTGCTGCAGAACAGAATAAAGAAAAAAGAATGAAAAGAAATGAAGACAGCCTAAGAGACCTCTGGGACAACATTAAACACAACGACATTCGCATTATAGGGGTCCCAGAAGGAGAAGAGAGAGAGAAAGGGCCCGAGAACGTATTTGAAGAGATTATAGTCAAAAAATTCCCTAACATGGGAAATAGCCACACAAGTCCAGGAAGCGCAGAGATTCCCATACAGGATAAACCCAAGGAGAAACATGCCGAGACACATAGTAATCAAATTGGCACAAATTAAAGACAAAGAAAAATTATTGAAAGCAGCAAAGGAAAAACGACAAATAACATACGAGGGAACTCCCATAAGGTTAACAGCTGATTTCGCAGCAGAAACTCTACAAGCCAGAAGGGAGTGGCATGATATACTTAAAGTGATGAAAGGGAAGAACCTACAATCAAGATTACTCTAGCCAGCAACGATGATCTCCTTCAGATTCGATGGAGAAATCAAAAGCTTTACAGACAAGCAAAAGCTAAGAGAATTCAGCACCACCAAACCAGCTCTACAGCAAATGATAAAGGAACTCCTCTAAGTGGGAAACACAAGAGAAGAAAAGGACCTACAAAAACAAGCCCAAAACAATTAACAAAATGGTCAAAGGATCATACATATCAATAATTACCTTAAACGTGAATGGATTAAATGCTCGAACCAAAAGACACAGGCTTGCTGAATGGATGCAAAAACAAGACCCATCTATATGCAGTCTACAAGAGACCCACTTCAGACCTAGGGACACATAAAGACTGAAAGTGAGGGGTTGGAAAAAGATATTCAATGCAAATGGAAATCAAAAGAAAGCTGGAGTAGCAATACTTAGATCAGATAAAATAGACTTTAAAACAAAGAAAGTTACAAGACACAAGGAAGGACACTACATAATAATCAAGGGATCAATCCAAGAAGAAGATATAACAATTGTAAATATATATGCACACAACATAAGAGCACCTCAATACATAAGGCAACTGCTAACAGCTATAAAAGAGGAAATTGACAGTAACACAATATTAGTGGGGGACTTTAACACCTCACTTACACTAATGTACAGATCATCCAGACAGAAAATTAATAAAGAAACACAGCTTTAAATGGCACAATAGACCAGATAGATTTAATTGATATTTATAGGACATTCCATCCAAAAACGGCAGATTACATTTTCTTCTCAAGTGCACACAGAACATTCTCCACGATACATCACATCTTGGGTCACAAATCAAGCCTCAGTAAATTTCAGAAAATTGAAATTATATTGAGCATCTTTTCTAACCACAACGCTATGAGATTAGAAATCAGTTACAGGGGAAAAAACATAAAAAACACAAACACATGGAGGCTAAACAATAGGTTATTAAGTAACTAAGAGATCACTGAAGAAATCAAGGAGGAAATCAAAAAATACCTAGAGACAAATGACAATCAAAACACGATGATCCAAAACCTATGGGATGCAGCAAAAGCAGTTCTAAGAGGGAAATTTATAGCTATACAAGCCTACCTCAAGAAACAAGAAAAATCTCAAACAATCTAATGTTACACCTAAAGGAACTAGAGAAAGAAGAACAAACAAGACCCAAAGTTAGCAGAAGGAAAGAAATCATAAAGATCAGAGCAGAATTAAATGAAATAGAAACAAAACAATAGCAAACATCAATAAAACTAGAAGCTTGTTCTTTGAGAAGATAAACAAAATTGAATAACCATTAGCCAGACTCATCAAGACAAAGAGGGAGGGGCTTCCCTGGTGGTGCAGTGGTTGAGGGTCTGCCTGCCAGTGCAGGGGACATGGGTTCGAGCCCTGGTCTGGGAGGATCCCACATGCCGCGGAGCAACTGGGCCCGTGAGCCACGGCTGCTGAGCTTGCACATCTGGAGCTTGTGCTCTGCAACAAGAGAGGCCATAGCATTGAGAGGCCCATGCACCATGATGAGGAGTGGCCCCCCGCTCACCGCGGCTGCAGAAAGCCCTCGCACAGAAACGAAGACCCAACACAGCCAAAAATAGATAATAAATAAATTTAAAAATTAAAAAAAAAAGAAAAGAAAAGGAGAAGACTCAAATCAATAAAATTAGAAATGAAAAAGAAGTTACAGCAGACACTGCAGAAACACAAAGCATCCAAGAGACTACTACAAACAACGCTATGCCTATAAAAGGACAACCTGGAAGAAATGGACAAATTCTTAGAAAGGTATAACCTTCCACGACTGAACCAGGAAGAAATAGAAAATATGAACAGCCCAATCACAAGTAATGAAATTGAAACGGTGATTAAAAACTTCCAGCAAACAAAAGTCCAGGACCAGATGGCTTCACAGGTGAATTCTATCAAACATTTAGAGAAGAGCTAACACCCATCCTTTTCAAACTCTTCCAAAAAATTACAGAGGAAGGAAAACTCCCAAACGCATTCCATTAGGCCACCATCACACTGATACCAAAACCAGACAAAGATACTACAAAAAAAAGAAAATTACAGACAAATAACACTGATTAATGTACATGCAAAAATCCTCAGCAAAATACTAGCAAACAGAATCCAACAGCACATTAAAAGGATCATACACCATGATCAAGTGGGATTTATCCCAGAGATGCAAGGATTCTTCGATATACGCAAATCAATCAATGTGATACACCATATTAACAAACTGAAGAATAAAAACCATATGATCATTGCAATAGATGCAGAAAAAGCTTTTGACAAAATTCAACAGCAATTTATGATAAAAACTCTCCAGAAAGTGGGCATGGAGGGAACCTACATCAACATAATAAAGGCCATATATGACAAACCCACAGCAAACATCATTCTCAATGGTAAAAAACTGAAAGTGTTTCGTCTAAGATCAGGAGCAAGAGAAGGATGTCCACTCTCACCACTATTATTCAACATAGTTTTGGAAGTCCTAGCTACAGCAATCAGAGAAGAAAAATAAAAGGAATACAAACTGGAAAAGAAGAAGTAAAACTGTCACTGTTTGCAGATGACATACCCTACATATGGAATCCTAAAGATGCCACCAGAAAACTACTAAACCTAATCAATGAATTTGGTAAAGTTGCAGGATACAGAATTAATGCACAGAAATCTCTTGCATTCCTATACACTAATGATGAAAAATCTGAAAGAGAAATTAAGGAAGCACTCCCATTTACCATTGCAACAAAAAGAATAAAATACCTAGGAATAAACCTACCTAGGGAGACAAAAGACCTGTATGCAGAAAACTATAAGACACTGATGAAAGAAATTAAAGATGATACAAACAGATGAAGAGATATACCATGTTCTTGGATTGGAAGAATAAATATTGTGAAAATGACTATACTACCCAAAGCCATGCAATCTGTACTAGTCAGATCCAATGCAATCCCTATCAAATTACCAATGGCATTTTTTAAAGAACTAGAACAAAAAATCTTAAAATTTGTATGGAGATACAAAAGACCTCGAATACCCAAAGCAGTCCTGAGGGAAAAAAACGGAGCTGGAGGAATCAGACTTCCTGACTTCAGACTATATTACAAAGCTACAGTAATCAAGACAGTATGGTACTGGCACAAAAACAGGAATATAGATCAATGGAACAAGATAGAAAGCCCAGAGATAAACCCACGCACCTATGGTCAACTAATCTATGACAAAGGAGGGAAAGATATGCAATGGAGAAAAGACAGTCTCCTCAACAAGTGGTGCTGGGAAAACTGGACAGCTACATGTAAAAGAATGAAATTAGAACACTCCCTAACACCATACACAAAAATAAACTCAAAATGGATTAAAGCCCTGAAATTTAAGGCTAGACACTATAAAACTCCTAGAGGAAAACATAGGCAGAACACACTATGATATAAATCACAGCAAGATCCCTTTTGACCCACCTCCTACAGAAATGGAAATAAAAACAAAGATAAACAAATGGGACCTAATGAAACTTCAAAGCTTTTGCACAGCAAAGGAAACCATAAACAAGATGAAAAAAACCCTCAGAATGGGAGAAAATATTTGCAAATGAAGCAACTGACAAAGGATTAATCTCCAAAATTTACAAACAGCTCATTCATTTCAATATCAAAGAAACAAACAGTGCAATCCAAAAATGGGCAGAAGACCTAAATAGACATTTCTGCAAAGAAGACATACAGATGGCCAAGAAACACATGAAAAGCTGCTCAACATCACTAATTATTAGAGAAATGCAAATCAAAACTACAATGAGGTATCACCTTACACCAGTTAGAATGGGCATCATCAGAAAATCTACAAACAACAAATGCTGGAGAGGGTGTGGAGAAAAGGGAACCCTCTTGCACTGTTGGTGGGAATGTAAATTGATATAGCCACTATGGAGAACAATATGGAGGTTCCTTAAAGAACTAAAAATAGAACTACCATATGACCCAACAATCCCACTACTGGGCATGTACCCTGAGAAAACCATAATTCAAAAAGAGACATGTACCAAAATGTTCATAGCAGCCCTATTTACAATAGCCCAGAAATGGAAACAACCTAAGTGTCCATCATCGGATGAATGGGTAAAGAAAATGTGGCACATATATACAATGGAATATTACTCAGCCATAAAAAGAAACGAAATTGAGCTATTTGTAATGAGGTGGATGGACCTAGAGCCTGTCATACAGAGTGAAGTAAGTCAGAAAGAGAAAGACAAATACTGTATGCTGACACATATATATGCAGCACTGTTTACAGTAACCAGGTCATGGAAGGAACCTAAATGCCCATCGACATTTGAATGGATAAAGAAGATGTGGTACATATATATAATGGAATGTTACTCAGCCGTAAAAAGGAACGAAACTGGGTTATTTGTAGAGACGTGAATGCATCTACAGACTATCATACAGAGTGAAGTAAGTCAGAAAGAGAAAAACAAATATATATTAACGCATATATGTAGAACCTAGAAAATGGTACAGACGAACCAGTTTGCAGAGCAGAAATTGAGAAACAGAAGTAGAGAAAAAACGTATGGACACCATTGGGGGAAAGCCACGAGGGGGCATGGGGGTGGTGGTGTGATGAATTGGGAGATTGGAATTGACATGTATACACTGATGTGTATAAAATGGATGACTGGGCTTCCCTGGTGGCGCAGTGGTTGAGAGTCTGCCTGCCGATGCAGGGAACACGGGTTCATACCCCGGTCCGGGAAGATCCCACATGCCGCAGAATGGCTGGGCCTGTGAGCCATGGCCGCTGAGCCTGCACGTCCGGAGCCTGTGCTCCTCAACGAGAGAGGCCACAACAGTGAGAGGCCCGCGTACCGCACAAAAAAAAAAAAAAAAAAAAGAGGGTGACTAATAAGAAAAATAATTAATTAAAGAAAAAAAAGACAGGCAAGGCTCCTGATCTCGTGTAGCTCATATTCTAAAACAGTGGAGGGTGGGAAGGAGGCAGACAATAAACAAGTAAATAATAAATGAACAGAATATTTTAAAAAAAAATCACTGCCAGTTGAGAGCCACTAAGTTACAGCTGTGTTTTTGCTTAGTGGATAGCTTACACAAATAAATGGAAGCCACCTTTGACTACTTTATCTGTGTTTCTCACCATTGATGTTGTAGTTATATGTCTCTCACTGCTTCCCCTAAACTCTTTTCATCAAAATGTAAGGAATTGTATAAATCTATAAAGGAGGTTGAAAAATTATCTCTTCTGTGTAGCTTCCTCCAGTACTTCCCTTTTGCTTTGTCTTCTGTCCCTTCTGCACAGTATAACTATTCTACATCCTCTCCCTTCTTCAAGGGTAGTCTTGACATTGGATACTTATAGGAAGGAAGGGAGAAGAAAAGGTAGTTCATATTTTCAGTTTAAACTTTGTGCCCCAGAAATTTGGTTGATTGAGTGAGTACATATTTCTTAAGCTTATCATTGGAACAAATGAAATACAAGTTTCCATTTTGTCATTACATTAAATTTACTTGAAAAGATGTTCCCAGGATACAGAAATTAGCTGTTATGTAGTCAAGATTTGGGATAGAGCCTGGAAAGCCTCTTTAAAAAATCTTCCGATGTTTCCTTTTGTAATTCAGAGCATGCACAGGGAAATATAGGTGAGCCACATGAATTGCCTTTTTCTTTTCATGCTTATTGCAGTATTCATTAATTTATATATATTATCACTCCTTAAAAAATAGTTTATATGAGTAAGATGGTTTTATATATTAATCCTTAACTATCCTAAGCAAAAATAAAATAGTAAAAGAAAATCAGTTTAATGACATTTGGTTTCCTGATAAATTTCAAAGTTGACATGAATCATATTGCTACTTTTTCAAATTAACTTGCAAAATTGCTAACCTGCTTTAAGAATTTAGGAGCGTGCTTTTCCAAAATTGAAAAGTGACATCTAATTTCCTTATTTTATGCATTTCTTTTACTGCTTAATAAGTTGTAGCTTTGCAAGTATAAGAACATTATTAAGTTTCTTTTTGTATTGCTTTTAAATAGAATGAATAATTCAGATTTTTATAAGAATAGTTTCAGTTTTTATACTGTATCATAAATAGCTCATCAGCAGTGTGAAAGAGATTTTTTTCTCCTTGCCAGAAATACTTAAGTTTTTTCTATTGTTAAAAAAGAAAGAGAAATGTTGATGTTATTCTGTCTTGAAATAATTCACTAATTCTAAACAATACATTTTTATTTATTAATTTTGGCTAACTTTAGCTTAATGTATCTCCAGAGTGTTTATTATCCTAATTTCATTTAGAATTTGTTATAGCTCAGATATGTTTTAACAGTATATAT
Source organism: Mesoplodon densirostris (assembly GCF_025265405.1). Classification (NCBI taxonomy): domain Eukaryota; kingdom Metazoa; phylum Chordata; class Mammalia; order Artiodactyla; family Ziphiidae; genus Mesoplodon; species Mesoplodon densirostris. The sequence goes on from NC_082668.1 coordinate 69,140,577, forward strand.
AGGAAAAATACTTATTTACAAATGTGTGATTAGGTAATCACAAACATATAATTTTTTGCTATCCGTTGACCTATTTGGAAAGTAACAAATATTTTGTGGCTTACATCTTCCTATTTTTAATATTAGCGAGGCTAGAATTTTACATAATGCATCAAATGAAAAGAATTTGGAGAGTCTGAGGTATACTGTATAAAATATAATTACACATAAGAAATTGATATTCATGTTTTATTATTTATGGTTAAAATTAAAGAAAATATTTAATTGGAAAGAGAAGATAATACATTCTTGCTCAAGTCTGAATTATCATTAAATTTTTTAGAAACTATTAATTTTTTTTTTTTTTTTTTTTTTTTTTTTTTTTTTTTTTTGCTGTACGCGGGCCTCTCACTGCTGTGGCCTCTCCCGTTGCGGAGCACAGGCTCCGGACACACAGGCTCCGCGGCCATGGCTCGCGGGCCCAGCCACTCCGCGGCATGTGGGATCTTCCGGGATTGGGGCATGAACCCGTGTCCCCTGCATCGGCAGGCGGACTCTCAACCACTGCGCCACCAGGGAAGCCCGAAACTATTAATTTTTATTATAAAATAATACTATTTTGAAAATAGTGGAATAAGAAAATCAGAATGAAGACCTCCATTTCTAGCAGTGTAACAGATTGCTCTGAAGGGCTGTCTTAATTGTAAACAACCAAATCTTGCATAAAACTTAATATTATTTCATTGTTATGTTCCACAAGTTGAAGTAAAACCTCAACAAGCAAGGAAAAATAAAAACTTGGGCTGAAACTAAAGCATGAGCAGTAAACATACAAGACAGGTGGATTGTCTTAATGGCAAATGAAAGTAAAAACACTTAATCCAGAAAGAAACCTATAGGCCAACAACAAGATAAAGAAGCTGGAAGAAATTCTCACTTAAAGCCCCCAGGTGGGGTTTTTTTCCTCCTGTTTTACTTACAGATTATGTCAACCATATATGTGTTCATGATCAAAGTCCAGCAAACACAAGGAAATAACCCATTGTGAGTGAGATTTAGCAGTATTGACCTAAAACAAATAGACTGCCAGTTATTTCTCCAGGGAAAAAAACGGGGGTTAATTTGGGATCAGCAGAGAAGTGCAATTCGGAGTCTGCATCCATGGTGAGCCACATGCAAGTCTCCACAAAACAAGGAAAGGAGAACTCCTTTATAGAAGAGAAAAAGAAGTTGGAAGGGCTATAGTAAACTAAGAGTTTATGATTGGCAGAATTGTTGCCAGGAAAGAAGAGAAGTCTTTCTTCTTCCTCTAGGCTCTGCCGTCATCTCAGAGCATGAGAGCTCCCTCTTCTGGTATCACGACTCTGTTTAATTGAGGTTTCTGTTTATTAATTTTGACAGTAGAAATGACAAATTACAAATTTAGATCCCCAAGGACTGCAGATACTGAAATTATCTGATGTAGAATATGTAAAAGCAAACCTGAAATACTTTTAAAAATAAGCTAACAGAATTGAACTTACAAGTGGAAAATTTAATTGTCGAAATGAAAAAGAAATCCTCAATGGATAGGTGTATTAGTCAGTATCTAGTCAGAAAAACAAAAACCATTCTAATTATTTTATACAGAGACGATTTAATACAAGGAATTGGTTACACAGGTTATTAGAAAGGACCAGGAAGGCAAAGAGAGGATGACTGGCAGAGCAAATAAAAAGGAAAAAGGAGTAATAGCCAGAGCTCAGAAGCTGCTAACATTTCTTGGTTGGAGCCTGTGATCCTAGATTCACTGAGATGCTGTTGCAGTCACTTTTGGATCCACCAAAGTGGTGTCATCTCAGCCAGAATTAGCAAAAAGTCACACTGCCTCTTCTCAAAATGCTGGGTTCCAGAATCACCTCTTCCCTGTTTCCCAAATAGCAACGCTTTCTTTATAATCTGCAACTGGTGTCTTTTACTGGAAGAATTCAATAGGAAACTTGTCAGGGGAACCAGGCATTTTCAAACTCCTCACCTCATACAATACTAAGCAGAGCATAGAACAGTGGAAACAATGAGGTCTTTAAGAGTCAACAGACAAATAGTTGGCAGAATGGGTTATGTATCAGTTTGAACACAGCTGAAGGGAGAATTGGTGGGTTAGATGGGATGTTTTAAAATGACAGAATATATGAGAAAAACAAATACATTGAAAACATGAAACAAAGGTAGAGATTTGTAGGCTTAAATGGGAAATTCTGAGACTAATCAAAGCTTCCCACAGAAAACATAGAGGAAATGAAGGATAGACAGTATTTAAAGAGCTAATAACTGATAATTTTCCGGAAATGGTGAAGAATAGAGTCTACAAATAGCAGAAGCACAAGATGTAACAAGCAAGAAAAATAAAAATAAATCCATATCTTGAGATTGTATGGTAAAACTGTAGGACATCAGACAAGAAAAGGTAGTAAAAGCAGCCTGAGGGAAACAATGAAATGGACAGCAGACCCCTCAAAAGCAACAATGGAAGCTAGAAATCAATGGAATATCTTTAAAGTGCAGAGAGAAAACACTTGTCAACCTAAAATTGTGTGCCTAGCAAGTCGTTTTTTCAAGCCAAAGTTCTAAAAACTGTGAACAACCAAAAACAGTTTACCAGGAACAGACATAAACTAAAGGAACTTCTAAAAGTAAATGATTAATTAAGAAAAATATCATTAAAATGACAGAAAAAGAAATAATTTCAAAGTCAAATATATGATGCTAGAAGTAATGATGAGTGAAAAAGTTAGCAGATAAAATAAATCCACTAAAATCTATATAAAAACCATTACTACTAGTAGTAATAATAGATATTATTATTTAACATTTCAGGGGTTGAAGAAAATGGAAAGAATGTAATGTTAGACATCAACAGCATGAAAGCCTGGGGAGGGATACAGCAGAGATTATCAGTACGCATAGTAAAATTTCCAAGGAAATTAAAAGAGTATAAAAGGAGTGTATGAGGGCAATTCCATGGCAGTCCAGTGGTTAGGACTCAGCTCTTTCACTGCTGGGCCTGGAGTTTGATCCCTGGTTGGGGAATTACGGTCTCACAAGCCACACAGTGCAGGAAAAAAAAGAGAGAGAGAGAGAGAGGGTATGATATCCAGTCCAATAGAAGGGAGAAAATGGAATAAGTTCCAAACAAATAAAAATTATGCCAATCAATTTTTAAGGCAAGAACAGAGTTTGTATTTTAAGCATAGAAAAGTGGAGCCAATAGAAAGCAAAAGGTGTAAAATAATTGAAACAAGTCTAAATACATTAGCAATTACAAACAGTGACACTCTGAAAACAAAGACATGAAAAAGTTAAAAATAAAAGGTAGTAGAAAGTTATACTTGGCAAACACCAAACAAACAAAAGCTGGGGCATCAATCTTTTTTTTTTTTTTTTACGGTACATGGGCCTATAACTGTTGTGGCCTCTCCCGTTATGGAGCACAGGCTCCGGACGTGCAGGCTCAGTGGCCATGGCTCACAGGCCCAGCCGCTCCGCGGCATGTGGGCTCTTCCCCGACCGGGGCACGAACCCGTGTCCCCTGCATAGGCAGGTGGACTCTCAACCACTGTGCCACCAGGGAAGCCCTGGGGTGTCAATCTTAATGTGACAAGCATGACTAGAGATAAAAAGAGTCACCACATAATAATGAAAAGTTGAGTTCACTAGAAAGATATAATATATAACATGCTCCCTGGTTTCAAACTATATTACAAAGCTATAGTAATCAAAACAATATGGTATTAGCGTAAAAACAGGCATGTAGGTCAATGGAACAGAATAGAGATCCCAGAAATAAACCCATGCATGTATAGTCAATTAATTTACAACAAAGGAGCCAGGAATATGCAATGGGTAAAGGATAGTCTCTTTGATAAATGGTGTTGGGAAAATTAGACAGTCTCATTCATGAAGAAGAATGAAACTGGACTGCTTACATCATACACAAAAATTAACTCAAAATAGGTTAAAGATGGGCTTCCCTGGTGGTGCAGTGGTTGAGAGTCCACCTGCTGATGCAGGGGACGCGGGTTCGTGCCCTGGTCTGGGAAGATCCCACATGCCGCGGAGTGGCTGGGCCCGTGAGCCATGGCCGCGGAGCCTGTGCTCCGCAACGGGAGAGGCCACAACAGTGAGAGGCCTGCGTACGGCAAAAAAAAAAAAAAAAAAAATAGGTTAAAGACTTGAACACAAGACTTGACACCATAAAAATTCCTGGAAGAAAACATAGACAGTAAGCTACTTGACATAAGTCTTGGCAATAATTTGTTGAATTTGACACCAAAAACAAAACAACAAAAGCAAAAATAAACAAGGGGGACTGCATAAAACTAAAAAGCTTCTGTACAGCAAAAGAAACTGTCAACAAAGTGAAAACACAACCTACTGAATGGGAGAAAATAATTGCAAATCTTACATCTGATAAGGAACAAATATCCAAAATGTACAAAAAATAAAATTTAAAAATAAAAATTGGGCAGAAGATCTCAATAGATACTTTTTCCCAGGAAGACATACAGATGGCCAACAGGTACATGAAAAGATGCTCAACATCATTAATATACAAGGAAATGAAAATCAGACCACAATGAGATATCACCTTACAGTTGTTAGAATGGCTGTCATCAAAGAGTAAAAAAATAATAAGTGTTGGCGAGCATGTTGAAAATGGAACCCTTGTGCACTGTTGGTAGGAATGTAAATTGATGCAGCCACTATGGAAAACAGTATGGAAGTTCCTCAAAAAAATTAAAAACAGAATTACTATATGATCCAGCAGTTCCACTTCTGAATATTTATCTGAAGAAAGTGAAAACATTAATTTGAAAAGATATATGCACCCCCATGTTCATTGCAGCATTATTTACAATAGCCAAGAGATGGAAACAACCTAAGTGTCCATCAGTGGATGAATGGATAAAGAAAATGTTGTGTACATGTACAGTGGAATATTATTCAGCCATAAAAAAGACTGAAATCTTGCCATTAGAGACAATTTGGATGGAACTCAAGGGCATAATGCTAAGTGAAATAAGTCAGAGAAAGACAAATACTGTATGATTTCACTTATATATGGAATCAAAAAAGAAACAGAAATCAAGCTCATAGATACAGAGAACAGATTGGTGCTTGCAAGAGGTAGGGTTTGGGGGGTGAGAGAAATGGGTGAAATTTAAACAGAACAAAAACAAGTGTTAGAGAACTGACATGCCTAAACTTCCCAACGGTCAAGCCAACTGAAGAGTTAAAAGGATATATATATAACAATATTAAGCCTCTATGCCCATAAAAACATGACTTCAAAATATATTAAAATATTAAAATTCAATAAACTTGAAGAAAGTGATAAATTCAATACCATAATAAATGTTAACATAGATTTGTCTGAACTATGTACCCAACAATTAGACAGTATGCATTCTTCTCAAGTGATTACTCATTTATAAAAATTCACCATATTTTTTAACCACAAAATGTCAATAAGTTTCAGAGAATTATCTTGCAGACCATATCTTCTGACATATAAATAAAAGTCAATGGCTAAAAGATAAATTTTTAAATGACTATACATTTGGAAATTTAAAGAAAAAAGACTTTTGAATAACTCATGAACCAGAAAGGAAATACTTCTAACTGGACAAAAACTAAACATTTCAAATGTATAGGGTACATAACCTTAAATGCTTACATTAGAAAAGAAGGGAGGCTGAAAGTCAATGACCTAGGGTTCCAATTTAATGACTTAGAAAATGAACAATAGCTTTAAAAACAAAAAGTAAGAATGAGATAACAAAGAGCAGAAACAAATGAAACAGAAAACATTTAGCAGGTGGGATCAACAAAGCCTGAAATTCCTTCTTTTAAAACACCTATGAAATAGATAAACCTCTGGAAGTTTAATCAGTTAAAAATTAAAGAGAAAAAACAGAAATAAATGATATTATCAGTTTTTTTAAAAGGTACACACCTACAAATCAAGTAGAGATTAAAGGATAAGAGGATACTCTTAACAACTTGATACTAATAAATTTTGAAAACTTAGGTAAAATATACAAACTCCTAAGAATTATCACTTACCAGAAGTGACTCAAGAACCAGATGAAAACCAAAATAACTCTGTAATCATTAAAGAATTAAATACTTTGTCAAAACCTTCTCATTTAAAAAAAAAAAAAAAAAAACCACTTCTGGCAGAGTTACAACTGACCTCTGACATTTCAAATAAAAATTCTTTCAAACTTAAATACTCTTCCAGAGAAGAGAAGAAGAATAAATATCCCCAAATTCAGCAAATACATCTATATCAAAACCTTAATATCCAAACCAGACAAGGACAGCAAGAGAAAATAAAAGTATGATTCATTCTCACTCACAAATGTTAATATCAAATCCTAAACAAAACATTAGCAAACTGAATACAACAATGAATAAAAGGAGAAAATACATCAGGACTAAGAAGGGCATCAAAAGAATGCAAATGTGGTTTGACATTGGGGGGGGGCATCTGTATGTGTCATTTAGCATATTTACAGGAGAAAAAACGTGGTCATCTCAATAGATTTTTTAATAATTTAGTTGACTCATTCAACTAAATTGGAGGAGGAATAAAACCTCTTAGCAAAAGTGGGAAAAAAGGGAAGATTCCCTAACTTCATAAAGGGTATCTATCAAGAATATGTAGCAAATATTATTCTTACCAATGTAATACAGACATTTTCTTTAAAACTGGAACAAGACAATTTAACATTGTAGTGGAGGTCAGAGTCCCCACAGCAAGAACAGAAAAGAAATATCAAGTATAAGCATTTGAAAGGAAAAAATAAAACTGCCTTCATTTGTAGATGACATGATTGTCTACATGGAAAACTCAAAATAATGAACAGGTAAACTGTTAGAAATAATATGAGAATTTAGCGAGTTGACTGACTATAAAATCAATAGACAAAGATAAGTTGAATTTCTAATGTTAAAAAAGTTAGAAAACATGCTGTTTACTACAGCCACAAAGACTTAAAGTACATAGAAATAAAATGAACAAAAGTACACAAGATCTCTATGGAAAAACTATAAACTTTATTGAGCAACAGTAAAGATCTAAATGGAGAGTTGCACTAATATATTAGATTCAGTATACTCAGTTTTTTCCAAATTGATTTATAGATCAATGTGATGCCAGTGAAAAATTGTAACAGGATTTTTTTTTTTTTTTTTTGCGGTACATGGGCCTCTCACTGTTGTGGCCTCTCCCGTTGCGGAGCACAGGCTCCGAATGCGCAGGCTCAGTGGCCATGGCTCACGGGCCCAGCCAATCCGCGGTGTGTGGGATCCTCCCAGTCCGGGGCACGAACCCGTGTCCCCTGCATCGGCAGGCGGACTCTCAACCACTGCGCCACCAGGGAAGCCCATAACAGGATTTTTAAGGAATTCTACTTCGGAATATCTACTTGATATTAACCTCTCTTGGAATTCCTTTTTATATTTCTATAAGAAAAGCAAGAAAAGGGTCCTGAATAGGAAACAGACATAGTCATAAATCACATAAGTCTGTAAAGTCTGCATTTCAAGCCAGTAAGTTGAAACTCCCAGGACTCTTTAAAAACCTAATAATGGAAGAGACCAAAGAAAACATTCCAAGGTTTCTGAATATTTAATCTTAGATAGTTGCAAGTTATATTTCAAGGTATTTTTTATCTTCTATAAAGGACTTGGAGAAATGTTGATTATTTTTTAGATGTTTAAGAAAACAATGTTAAGGAACAATACTTACTAGGAAAAACATCTGTATCTAAAAACAGTTTTATCACATGAGTTTATATTTCAGCACACAAACAAAAAAAATTTACAGGTTTAATTTGCAGCCAGCTATATTTTTGACATATTTTTGCTTTACTAGACTGAATGACTAAATGACTTAATATTTCTCTCTGCACTGAATGCAAGGAATTTTACCAACTACCCAATAATTTAATGTAATTTATACTGTTTAAATCTCTTTTTCCTGCCTGAAAGTAAATTTTGACTCTAGAATGCTTTTCTTTTGACATCACATATTTCACAAGTAATGGACTTTGGGGGTCACCTAAAACAAAAAATGGGTTTCTTACCAGCAGATACCATTCCCATCTAATATGTTCAGTCTGCCTGATTTTTAGTAAGCATGTAAGAATTAATGGAAGTGCCCAGATATTTTTACAATAGGCTTCAATTATTCTGTATTTTTTCAAAGCTTAATAGCCTGAAACCTGATAGATTGATAAAGTTGTGGGATAAAAGCAAATATTTACAAATCATTATTCTGAAAGATGATATTCATTTGTTTCAGGTTTTGCATTTCTTCCTCAAGGGATGTAGATATATAACATGTATTCTCTAAGGGAATGTTTCTGTTGACCTTTATATGTATCTATTTTTTTCAGTTCTCTCTGAAGTATTGAACTGTTGAAAAACAAATAGAACATTTAAAAATTTTTTCCTGTAGCATCCCTCAATTTGGTGTACTATGTTATATAAATTTCTGTTTTACTTTTTTATCATAAAGTAGAAATTACTTCATTGGTTTTTTTTTCTGAATATAAAAGTGGTGCTACTTATTGCAGATGTCTTTTTCTAATAATGTAGAAAAAGTTTATATTAGAACGGGTTTTCTGGAAGATGTAATATCACATTTTATTATTGCCATAGATATTTCTGTAATAAGAGCAATGTAGACAACACACAGTAACATAACATAATTCCAAATTCCAAATCTTTGTTATGGGATTTGATTGGTTTTTATTAACAAAATCAACTGGGGAACTGCCAAATACTCTATTTCTTTTTTATATTTTAGACCAGTGTTCTTCAATATGTGGCATTTAGACTTCCACTTCTATCAAAATTACCTGGAAGTGCTTGTTAAAAAGTACAGATGCCTAAATGCTACCCTATAGTTTCTCAGTTAGAATACTGTCAGTCTGGCCTGCACATATGCATTTTAACAAGCAGCACTGGGGATTCTTAAGCACTCTACAGTTCCAGAACCACTAATGCCCACTATAGCCTGAAAACTGAAGAAACTTTATTCTCTGCCTTTTTTGGTATACTTCATCTTCCAAGTTACTACTTTTTTTTTTTTTTTTTTTTTTTGTGGTATGCGGGCCTCTCACTGTTGTGGCCTCTCCCGTTGCGGAGCACAGGCTCCGGATGCGCAGGCCCAGCGGCCATGGCTCACGGGCCCAGCCGCTCCGCGGCATATGGGATCCTCCCAGACCGGGGCACGAACCCGTATCCCCTGCATCGGCAGGCGGACTCTCAACCACTGCGCCACCAGGGAGGCCCACTACTTTTTTATTGAGGTATAATTGATATATTTTATATTAGTTTCAGGTATACAACATAATGATTCAATATTTCTATATATTACAAAATGATCATCACAATAAGTCACGTTAACTTCTATTACCATACATAGTTACAAAAAATTTTTTTTTCCTTGTGATGAGCAGTTTTGAGATCTACTCTTTTAGCAACTTTCAAGTATGTAACACAGTATTAACAACTGTAGTCAGCATGTTGTACATTACATCCCCACGACTTATTTATCTTATAACTGGAAGATTGTACCTTTTGACTCTCTTCATCCATTTCACCCACTACTGACTCCCCACCTCTGGCAACCAGCAATCTGTTCTCTGTATCTATAAGCTTGATTTTTGTTTTGCTTTGTTTTGTTTTGTTTAAATTCCACATGTAGGGAATTCCCTGGCAGTCCAGTGGTTAGGTCTCTGCACTCCCACTGCAGGGGGCACGGGTTCGATCCCTGGTCGGGGAACTAAGATCCCACAAGCCGAGTGGCATGGCAAAAAAAAAAAAATTCCACATGTAAGTGAGGTCATATGGTATTAGCCTTTGTCTGACTTATTTCATATAACATAATGCCCTCACATTCCATCTATGTTGCCTCAAATGGCAAGAATTTTTTTTTTTTACAGCTGAATAATATCCCGTTGTATCTTTATACCACATCTTCTTTATCCATTCATTATCTATTGATGGACGCTTGGGTTGTTTCTATCTCTTGTCTATTGTAAATAATGCTGCAATGAACATGAGAGTGCATATGTCATTTCAAATTAGTGTTTTCACTTTCTTCAGATAAATACTCAGAAGTAGAGCTGCTGGATTATATGGTAATTCTATTTTAAAATTTAAATTCTATTTAAAAATTTTTGAGGAACCTGCATGCTGTTTTCCATAGTGTCTGCACCAATTTATATTCCCACCAACAGTGCCCAAGTGTTCCCTTTTCTCCACATCCTTGCCAGTACTGTTTTTTTGGGGGGGGGCGGGCAGTGTATGTGTGTGTGGTTTTGGTTGGTTTTTTTTTTTTTTTGTCTTTTTGATGATAACCATTCTGACAGGTGTGAGGAGATATCTCATTGTGCTTTTTATTTGCATTTCTTTGATGATAGTGATGTTGCACACCTTTCCAAGTTACTTCTTAATGCTATTATATCTGCATTATAGCCCTTAAACAGCAACTCAAACCAAGGAGAAGCAGCCTCAGCTCCAACTCTCAGCTAAATGGTCTTCCCTACACTAGTTTACCTGAGGAACTCCTCTTCATCCTTTACAGCCTATGGCTGCCCAGTGTTTGTCTGTCAGGTCTGGAGTACAGATAGCATTTGTAAAAATCTGTCCCATTCTTTCTTGTTACAAAGAGTTTAGGAATTATTATCTCTTGATTTATTTAAAGAAATATTTTAGTCCAGTATTAACTTAGGGGATAATGTTTACAGTGAAAGATTTGCTTTCATTCTTTAATTCAGTGTAACTGCAAATTGGAGCAGCTTTTAACTAAGTTAAAAAAAAATTCACTGCCCTTCAGCCTCTTAAATACAGCTTGTAATTCTCTACCAGGGGTTATGGTATATTTCTAAATTTTAGCTCTACATTACTAGGATTTAGTTAGTTCCAGAAACCTTATAGGCTATAGGCCTTTTGATATCCTTTTTGTTATGTAGAGACCAAGGGAGGTAAAGATAAAGACCTTCCAGCAGGGGCTTCCCTGGTGGCGGAGTGGTTGAGAGTCCGCCTGCCGATGCAGGGGACACGGGTTCATGCCCCAGTCCGGGAAGATCCCACATGCCACGGAGCGGCTAGGCCTGTGAGCCATGGCCGCTGAGCCTGCGTGTCCGGAGCCTGTGTCTGCAACGGGAGAGGCCACGACGGTGAGAGGCCCACGTACCGCCAAAAAAAAAAAAAGACCTTCCAGCAAATTATTCAACTCTCACTCCTGTAAGAGTTTCTGGATAAAAGAAGGAAACTGTCAGCATGTTTTAGAGAATTGAGAAGTTTGACAATCCTGTGGGAAGTATTCCTATCTAATCTTTTAAATGTATGTCCATCTATGTTTTCCATAGTTTTCGGAATCTCCTCTTTAATTCCTGTGATACTACAATAAAGAAATAAATCACCTCCAGAGTCAAAAATCTGAAATTAAGGAAAGTAAACAGTACACTACTCAAGCTTTTCTCTTCCCCTACCCAGTTAAAATAACAAAATAGAAAAGCAACATGGTCTGTAATTAACATCTCCCTTTTCCAAAGGCATTGCTAGCCTTATGTCATCCTCACAGGTTAGCAGGGAGTATACGTTGAAGCCATGAGAAACAGATTGTGTACCCCCAGCAGTCAAAACAACGAACTGCTAATTTCATTGGTTCCTATGCATTATAAACCAGTGCTTCTAAGTTATCCTAACAGGTTAACCAGACATACCAGATTTGGGGGACCAATGGCAGACATCTCCTTGTCCAGGACTCCATTCTCTTCTCACTTTTATCCTGATTTGGGAGGTCTGATTTTCCTAGCCTGAGAAGTTCACCAACTTTGAAAGAAAAAGTTCAGCCTCCTCTAAGATGAACTGGAGATAAAGCAGATGTTCTTAAGTTTCTGTTCAACCCTAACACACCTGAGGGATTAATAGCAGTGACAAAGTACAGTGGCAGAGGAGGGGAGGTTGGCAGATTTGGAGTAAGAAAAGGAGTTGTTGAGACCGCTGAGGATTCACTGTAGTTTTGAATTGCAAGGAAAAGGTCATGCTTATAACTTTAAGGTAGATATTTAGGCAATATTAACTTATTACTGTCTAGTATATTATTTACACTTTTTACTGCTTTATGTCAGAAATCTTCTGACTTAAGATTTTACAAATAGCAAATGCATTTTTGCATTAACAAACATATGAGGTCATATTTTTGCTTTTCTTCCATACTAAATTCACCGTGGAGCTGGATTGTTTTTTGCAGTGTTATTTCTATCTGACTAGCTAAAATTATATTAGCTTCATAAATAACTTGGGTAGATTTTATTCTTTTTGTATTTTTCTGGATCAAATTACATGAAATAAGAGTTCTATATGTCGTAAAATTTGGTCGAACCTACCAGCATAGCCATCTGGTCCTGGGGTTTCTTCACAGGTGTGGTCTTTGACTGTTACTTCAATTTCTATATTACTTATTCAAGTTCTTTATTTTTTCTTGTAATAGTTGTGATATCTTACATTTTCCTGGGAATTTATTTATTTATAAATTTATTTATTTCATCTCTATTTTCAAATACTTTAATATATAGTTGTTCATAATACCCATTCTCCTTTTTTATTTTTATTTATTTTTTTTTTTTCTTTTTGCGGTATGCGGGCCTCTCACTGTTGTGGCCTCCCCCGTTGCGGAGCACAGGCTCCGGACGCGCAGGCCCAGCGGCCATGGCTCACGGGCCCAGCCGCTCCACGGCATATGGGATCCTCCCAGACCGGGGCACGAACCCGTATCCCCTGCATCGGCAGGCGGACTCTCAACCACTGCGCCACCAGGGAGGCCCCATTCTCCTTTTTTAATCTTTTGGTGTCTGTAGTTATTTCCTTTTTTTAATTCTGTATTTTGTTTGTTTGTACATTCTCTTATCTTTTTTCAGTCTTGCCTGAAGTCTGCTTATTTTATTAATCTTTTCAGATAATCAGCTTTTGGGTTGCTATTCTTGTTTATTACTATTGTGGAGGTTGTTGATGTTGTTCTCTACATCACCTGCCCCTATATTTATATTTCCTTCCTTCTTGTTTCTTTGGGCTTGCTCTGTGGCTCTTTTCCAACTTCTTTAGCTGGATGCTTAACTTCATTTAGTTTTTTTGTTTTTGTTTTTGTTTTGCAGTATGTGGGCCTCTCACTTTTGTGGCCTCTCTCATTGCAGAGCACAGGCTCCAGACGCACAGGCTCAGCGGCCATGGCTCACGGGCCTATCCACTCCATGGCATGTGGGATCTTCCTGGACTGGGGCACAAATCCGTGTCCCCTGCATCAGCAGGCAGACTCTCAACCACCGTGCCACCAGGGAAACCCAACTTCATTTAGTTTTAATCTTTTTTTTTTTTTTTTTGATAAATGTTTGAGCTATGGACTTCCTCCAGCTCCTTCATCAACACGTGTCCTTTCTTTCTTAGGATCACTGAGTATTAGATTTTCAGTTCTGTTCAAAGCAACCCTTTTCACTTGACTTTTCCTTTCCTGACTCCTCCGCAGCTTTGCTTTTAGTCCTTGTCTTAGTGTTGGAGTTTGGGATTCGAGGAACAGAAACTCATTCACATTAAGAGAAAAGATGAGTTAATGTAAGGGTACCAGTGAACCGTAACTGGAAAGTTATCAGATACCAAAGCAGTTCTCTGTGTCACTCCTTTAGAGGGACATGGCCTCTCTTGGAGCCTCCACCTCTCCCCCCACACATCTCTGTTCTCTTCTGTTTCTCTAAGATCTAACTTCCTTATGCTCTACCTAACAGATGATTCCATCATCCACTCATGGTTTTTATTTTGTCTGACTTCAGCTTTAACATTGCTCATCACTGCTGCACTATGCCTTCTTTTTTTTAATCATTACTCTTTCCTCTGAGTTTCCACTGCTAATCAGCCAATTATTTCCATATTTCTTAGTTCATACTCCTAACAAAGAGAATCCATTTGGCTCAATTCATCTTTTCTTAATAGATCATTAACCAATTTATATGCCTACTATAGTCAATCACCTGTATTGAGGGGTGTGAGCAAGACACTTTCCCTTAGGGAACAGGCTCCAGCTGTCTCTGATAGTTCTCTCGTTCTTATTTATTCAGTTTCACTCCATTAGCTCCTTCTCCTCATACTTTAATTTTGTTTTGTCACTCTAAAAAAATACTCTTTTGATCCTGTTTTTGTCTGGCTACCATCAACTCATTCTTTTTTTCATCTCATCCATTGTATTCAAAAGAACAATATTTGCAGTGTTCATATCCTTGTCTCTCATTAACTTCTCATCCCACTGAAATTGGGCTTCCTCTTTTTTTTTTTGTTTTTTTTTTTAGCTTGAAACAACATTCATTTATTATCTCACAGTTCTATAATTCAGAAGTCTCGTATGGTATGGTTGGATTCTCTTTTTTGTTTGTTTGTTTGTTTTTTGGGTTTTTTTTTGCTAGATTACCATTTTTTAATTTTTTAATTTTTATTTTTTTTATTAGTTTCTGCTTTATAACAAAGTGAATCAGTCATACATATACATCTGTTCCCACATCCCTTCCCTCATGCATCTCCCTCCCTCCCACCCTCCCCATCCCACCCCTCCAGGCGGTCACAAAGCACCGAGCTGATCTCCCTGTGCTCTGCGGCTGCTTCCCACTATCTATCTACCTTACGTTTGGTAGTGTATATATGTCCATGCCTCTCTTTCGCTTTGTCACAGCTTACCCTTCCCCCTCCCCATATCCTCAAGTCCATTCTCAAGTAGGTCTGTGTCTTTATTCCCGTTTTACCCCTAGGTTCTTCATGACATTTTTTTTAAAATTCCATATATATGTGTTAGCATACAGTATTTGTCTTTCTCTTTCTGACTTACTTCACTCTGTATGACAGACTCTAGGTCTATCCACCTCATTACAAATAGCTCAGTTTCGTTTCTTTTTATGGCTGAGTAATATTCCATTGCATATATGTGCCACATCTTCTTTATCCATTCATCTGATGATGGACACTTAGGTTGTTTCCAGCTCCGGGCTATTGTGAATAGAGCTGCAATGAACATTTTGGTACGTGTCTCTTTTTGAATTATGGTTTTCTCAGGGTATATGCCTAGTAGTGGGATTGCTGGGTCATATGGTAGTTCTATTTTTAGTTTTTTAAGGAACCTCCATACTGTTCTCCATAGTGGCTGTACCAATTCACATTCCCACCAGCAGTGCAAGAGTGTTCCCTTTTCTCCACACCCTCTCCAGCATTTATTGTTTCTAGATTTCTTGATGATGGCCATTCTGACTGGTGTGAGATGATATCTCATTGTAGTTTTGATTTGCATTTCTCTAATGATCAATGATGTTGAGCATTCTTTCATATGTTTGTTGGCAGTCTGTATATCTTCTTTGGAGAAATGCCTATTTAAGTCTTCTGCCCATTTTTGGATTGGGTTGTTTGTTTTTTTGCTATTGAGCTGCATGAGCTGTTTATAAATTTTGGAGATTAATCCTTTGTCAGTTGCTTCATTTGCAAATATTTTCTCCCATTCTGAGGGTTGTCTTTTGGTCTTCTTTATGGTTTCCTTTGCTGTGCAAAAGCTTTGAAGTTTCATTAGGTCCCATTTGTTTATCTTTGTTTTTATTTCCATTTCTCTAGGAGGTGGGTCCAAAAGGATCTTGCTGTGATTTATGTCATAGAGTGTTCTGCCTATGTTTTCCTCTAAGAGTTTGATAGTGTCTGGCCTTACATTTAGGTCTTTAATCCATTTTGAGCTTATTTTTGTGTATGGTGTTAGGGAATGATCTAATCTCATACTTTTACATGTCCCTGTCCAGTTTTCCCAGCACCACTTATTGAAGAGGCTGTCTCTTCTCCATTGTATATTCTTCCCTCTTTATCAAAGATAGGGTAACCATATGTGCGTGGGTTTATCTCTGGGCTTTCTATCCTGTTCCATTGATCTATCTTTCTGTTTTTGTGCCAGTACCATACTGTCTTGATGACTGTAGCTTTGTAATATAGTCTGAAGTCAGGGAGCCTGATTCCTCCAGCTCCGTTTTTCGTTCTCAAGATTGCTTTGGCTATTCGGGGTCTTTTGTTTTTCCAAACAAATTTTGAAATTTTTTGTTCTAGTTCTGTGAAAAATTGGGCTTCCTCTTTTATTATATTCCTGGAACTGCTCTCATCAAGGGCACCAGTAATCTCCTAATTGTCATATCCAGTGGAAATTTTTCAGTCCTTATTTCATGGCTGTTCTTCAACACTTGACATTCACGGCAACTTTCTTCTACAAATATTCTACTCCCTTGGTTTCTGTGAGTCTGCATTCCATGGTGCTGCTTGTAACCTTCTGACTATTCTTGCTCTTTTTCTTTTTGCAGGTTTTTCCTATGCCCTCCACTTAAAATGTTGATATTCCCCAGTATTCATACTTACCCATGACTCTTTTTCTCTGTGTTCTTTCTATTTTTATGGTTTCAACTATCATATATAAACTATTGATTCCAAAACTCCCATTTCCAGGCTAGACTTCCCCACTGAACTTCAGATTCATATATCCAGGGATGATCTTTGGGCATCTCCAAGTCAACATAACCTATACTGAATTTATCATCCCTGCTCCCTAATATGTTCCTCTTGTATTTTTTGTTTCATTTGTTGGTATAGCTATTTATCATCCAGACAAACTAGAAGTATGAAAGTCTTCATAGTCCAGGGTTGGGAAACATAAGACACACATGCTTATTACAGGCATAGGATTCATGAGCATATGCTGACACTGCCTCACCCCATTCTCATAATAGGTATATGGCTCTCATGGTTGTTTATCCTAATGAGGTTGGATGACATCACAGAATCCTTTTCTACATGGTGTTGTAGGCAACTACTGTCAATCAGTTACGCTTAGTATCCGGCTTATTCTTCACCCAGCTCTTTGTGCAGTCACCTTTAGGACTACATCAGGAGCTTTCTTGTCCTGTGTCTTCTGGGTGGGTTTGCTGGGAGGCATCCACAGAAGATCAAAAAGTGGAAGAAGAGTGATACTGATATTTATTTTTATAGGTGTCGTCACAGTGAAGGACATAACTCCTGTCAATACCCTCTTCAATTCCAGAAACTTCTCTTTTCTGACTTAGGGGTGTAATGGGTCTTTGGTATTGCCAGCCCTGGGGTCATATACTATCCCTTGCCAGTTCCCCTAAATCTACCCCACATCTTTGCAGGTAAAGTTTTTCACAAATTACCCAATTTGAGTGTACTGTTGTCCTATTTTCTGCTGAAATCCATGCTATATCAGATAGCATGTGAATTAAAACATTTGCCATCCCTTTCCTAGACTTCTTACATCATCCTCAGGCCCCACACATCCATATAATAACTAAGATTTGCTTATTTCAGAACCCAAATATTGCTCAGTTGTATTCCTTCTCTCTAGTCTCATTCTCAGAATCCTAGTTCAGGCCCACAGTATCTCTCTATGAGATAAAAATGTATGAAATGGAAAAGGATTGATATTGAGGCGAACTATTTAACAAAGGTTGCCAACCCCTGGAAAACTGATTACATGGCCTACTTGATTATATTTGGTTTTATTATTCTCTGGTTAATTCACGAGTGTGTATTCTGTGGCCCCTATACTTTTGCCTTCTGCTCCTTATATTTTAAAAGATCATTGTTTGGGGGCAGGGGGTTGTTTTACTTATAAATGTAGGAATCTTTTGTCTAATAGAATCCTCTTATATAAAATAAAAGTGGAGCTGGTTCTTGTTAAAGTAAGGTTAGTACTTCAGACACAATAGGAAAATTACTGCTCAGCATCTATTACCAGTGCTTAATAATTATTTTTCTCCTATTTCCTCCAGCTCTAACTCTACTGCCATCCTGGCCCTGTGCCAAATTAGCATGTATAAATATTCTCACCTGACCTTAGCCATGATACATTAATAAATAGGCTGTTCCATTTTGCTAACTGAGAGTTCTACCTGTATTCACCAGGGTAATCAGAAACTGGTTAAAATGAGATCCTGGCTCTCATTCTATCTGGGGGAGATGATTTCTCAAGAAAGATTCTCATTTCAAAGGCATTTGGAAAGTCTATCTATCATAAGAATTTACTTATTCTCATTTTTCTATGAATTAAAGAAATTTGATGAGTGAAATATGGAAAATTTTACAGTTTGTCAGAATTCCCCATTCTTTTTCTTTATAACCTTTTTTTTTTTTTTAATTTTTGGCTGCATTGGGTCTTCGTTGCTGTGTGCGGGCTTTCTCTAGTTGCGGCGAGCGGGAGCTACTCTTTGTTGCGGTGTGCGGGCTTCTCACTTCAATGGCTTCTCCCGCTGCAGAACGTGGGCCCTAGGTGAGCGGGCTTCAATAGTTGTGGCGGGCGGGCTCTAGAGCGCAGGCTCAGTAGTTGTGGCTCACGGGCTTAGTTGCTCCACTGTATGTGGGATCTTCCCGGATCAGAGATCAAACCCATGTCCCCTGCATTGGCAGGAGGATTCTCAACCACTGCACCACCAGGGAAGTCCACAGAATTCCCCATTCCAATGTAGGCTGAATATCACTCTCTGATAAGTATGATCCCGTTGGCCCTTCTACCAACTATATTGTACAGCAAGATTTTATATCATATACTGTAAATTATATCTCCTCCATCTTCCACTTGATCTTATTTTTTAAGGTGGTTTTTTTAAAATCCCTTTAAGGATATTAGGATCCTAATTCTGTTCTGCAACCATCAACCATTCTTCCATCTCAGAGTTTCTTCATCCTAGTTAATGGAAAATGGTTATTTGGATAGGATTGCAGAGAAGAAGCCTTTCGATCTGCCAATAGAGAATTCTAATAGATTGAACTTGGACATTGAGTCATAAATCTGTAGTCATTCAGTCAATAAGAATATATACGACTTTTGAAATGTCATCTAGCTCTTATTTTAGCATCTGGTGCACAAGCTTTCTAATGACTTTTCCAAATACCTTCTTAAAATCAAATTTACTAGGGCTAGAGTATTTTTCAGATCTGCCAAGCAAGCGATACTTTCAGGAAATGACTGAGGTTAGTCTAACATGACTTGTTCTTGGTAAAGATGAACTAGCTCATAGTTATCACTGTCTTCCTTTCTAAACACATGTAAAGCTATCTGTTCATTAGTTCCTTCCAGAACCTTGCAGAGCTTAAAAAGCACGATTTAAAGCCTGACTGGTTTATAATTTGAGATCTCCACATTCTTTTCCTTTTCAAAAAAATTAGAGTTTCATTATCTAGTCTCTTATCATCTCTTCTAGTCTCTGTAGTTCTTCAAAGATTACCATCATCCAGGGCTTCCCTCGTGGTGCAGTGGTTAAGAATCTGCCTGCCAATGCAGGGGACATGGGTTTGAGCCCTGGTCCGGGAAGATCCCACATGCCACAGAGCAGCTAAGCCCGTGCGCCACAACTACTGAAGCCCACATGCCTAGAGCCCATGCTCTGCAACAAGACAAGCCACCGCAATGAGAAGCCCATGTGCCACAACGAAGGCTAGCCCCAACACGCTGCAACTAGAGAAAGACCGCATGCAGCAACGAAGACCCAACACAGCCAAAAATAAAATAAATTAATTTTAACAATATATTTTTTAAAAAAGGATTACCATCATCCATCCAGTCATTTCATCTCCAGGTTCTATCATTCATTTCTTTCAGGCAATCATGTAGGTCAAACCCGTGCCCCCTGTAGCGGAAGCACATAGCCTTAAGCACTGGACCGCCAGGGAAATCCCTGTGATTTATTCTGTAAAAAAATTTTTTTTGTTTTGAAATAATTTTAGACTAAAAAGAGAGTTATAAAAATTGTGCAGAGCATTTCCATGTAGGCTTTACCTACCCTACCATAATGTTAACATCTTGCATAGGGCATAATCAAGTGATCAAAGCTAAGAAATTAATATTGATGCAATATTATTAACTGAACTGTAGACTTTATTCTGATTTCACCAGTTTTTCCATTAATGTACTTTTTCTTTTCAAGATACAGTTCAGGGACCGACATTACACTTTATTTTCATGTCTCCTTAGTCTCCTCCAATTTGTTAGAGTTCCTCAGTCTCTCCTTACCCTTCATGCCCTTGACCCTTTGAGTACCAGCTACTCAGGCATTTTCTTTAATGTCCCTCAGTTTGGGTTTATCTGAAGTTTTGTCTGATTAGATTGCCATTATGCATTTGTGGGACAAATATTTGGAAATGATGTCCCCTTCTCAGTGCATTCTAGCAGGTGGCGCATTATGTTGATATGTCTTTCTACTGATGATGTTAACCTTGATCACTTGGCTTAGTGGGTGTCTGTCAGGTTTCTCCACTGTAAAGTTACTATTTTCCCCCTTTGTAATTAATAAATATTTGGAAGGAAATACTTTTATGCTATGCAAATATCCTGTTTCTTCTTATACACTCGTCCTATTTTTAGCATTCATTGATCACGCCTGCCAGAGTTATTACTGTGGTGTTCAAATAGTGATTTTCTGTCTTCCTCATTTCTTCTGGATTTATTGACTTATTCTGTAAGGAAGAGCTGTTCCTTTTATTTATTTTTAATGGTTTTATTGTGATATAGTTGACATACAATAAACATATTTAAGGAGTACAGTTTGATGTTTTAACATATGTGAAACCATCCCCACAATTAAGATAACTAACATATCCATATCCACCAAAAGTTTTCTTATATTTCTTTATAATTTCTACCTCCCTTATCTCCGCACCCTCTTGATGTCCTCAAGCAATCACTGATTTGTTTTCTGTCACTGTAGATTAGTTTTCATTTTCTAGAATTTTATATAAATGGGATAATGCAGTATATACTCTTTTTCATTAGGCACTTTTCGCTCAAGATGATGACTTTGAGTTTTATTCTTGCTGTTACATGAGTCAATAGTTTTTCGTTTGTTTTTCTGAGTTATATTCCACTATATGGATATACCACGGTTAGGTTATCTATATGTTCACCTGTGATGGATATTTGGTTTTTTTCACTTTGGGCTATCACAAATGCCCCTTCTACCTTTCTTTTGATTAGTGTTAATAGAATTTATCTTTGTCATTTCTTTGCTATCTTTAAAGTATGATTTTTGTAGGCAGCATTACTTTTTATTTTTTACAAAGTCTGACAACCTCTGCCTTTTTTTTTAAACATCTTTATTAGAGTATAATTGCTTTACAATGCTGTGTTAGTTTCTACTTTATAACAAAGTGATTCAGCTATACATATACATATGTCCCCATATCCACTCCCTCTTGTGTCTCCCTCCCACCTTCCCTATCCCACCCTTCTAGGTAGACACAAAGCACCGAGCTGATCTCCCTGTGCCATGCAGCTGCTTCCCACTACATATCTACTTTACGTTTGGTAGGGTATATATGTCCATGCCACTCTCTCACTTCGTCCCAGCTTACCCTTCCTCCTTGCTGTGTCCTCAAGTCCATTCTCTATGTCTGCATCTTTATTCCTGTCCTGCCCCTAGGTTCTTCAGAACCATTTTTTTTTCTTTTTTAGATTCCATATATATGTGCTAGCATATGATATTTGTTTTTCTCTTTCTGACTTACTTCACTCTGTATGACAGTCTCTAGGTCCATCCACCTCACTTCAAATAACTCAATTTCCTTTATTTTTATGGCTGAGTAATATTCCACTGTATATATGTGCCACATCTTTATCCATTCATCTGTCAGTGGACACTTAGGTTCCTTCCATGTCCTGGCTATTGTAAATAGTGCTGCAGTGAACATTGTGATACATGACTCTTTTGAAATTACGGTTATCTCAGGGTATATGCCCAGTAGTGGGATTGCTGGGTCATATGGCAGTTCTAATTTTAGTTTTTTCAGGAACCTCCATACTGTTCTCCATAGTGGCTGTATCAATTTACATTCCCACCAACAGTGCAAGAGGGTTCCCTTTTCTCCACACCCTCTACAGCATTTATTGTTTGTAGATTTTTTGATGATGGCCATTCTAACTGGTGTGAGGTGATACCTCATTGTAGTTTTGATTTGCATTTCTCTAATGATTAGCGATGTTGAGCATCCTTTCATGTGTTTGTTGGCAATCTGTGTATCTTCTTTGGAGAAATGTCTATTTAGGTCTTCTGCCCATTTTTGGATTGGGTTGTTTGCTTTCTTGATATTGAGCTGCATAAGCTGCATAATTTTGGAGATTAATCCTTTGTCAGTTGCTTCATTTGCAAATATTTTCTCCCATTCTGAGGGTTGTCTTTTCATCCTGTTTATGGTTTCCTTAGCTGTGCAAAAGCTTTTACGTTTCATTAGGTCCCATTTGTTTACTTTTGTTTTTATTTCCATTTCTCTAGGAGGTGAGTCAAAAAGGATCTTGCTGTGATTTATGTCATACTGCGTTCTGCCTATGTTTTCCTCTAAGAGTTTTATAGTGTCTAGCCTTACATTTCAGGGCTTTAATCCACTTTGAGTTTATTTTTCTGTATGGTGTTAGGGAGTGTTCTAATTTCATTCTTTTACATGTAGCTGTCCAGTTTCCCCAGCACCACTTATTGAAGAGGCTGTCTCTTCTCCATTGTATATTCTTCCCTCTTTATCAAAGATAGGGTAACCATATGTGCGTGGGTTTATCTCTGGGCTTTCTATCCTGTTCCATTGATCTATCTTTCTGTTTTTGTGCCAGTACCATACTGTCTTGATGACTGTAGCTTTGTAATATAGTCTGAAGTCAGGGAGCCTGATTCCTCCAGCTCCATTTTTTTTTCCTCAAGATTGCTTTGGCTATTCGGAGTCATTTGTGTTTCCATACAAATTGTGAAGTTTTTTGTTCTAGTTCTGTGAAAAATGCCATTGTTAGTTTGATAGGGACTGCAATGAATCTGTAGATTGCTTTCGGTAGTATAGTCATTTTCACAGTATTGATTCTTCCAATCCAAAAACATGGTATATCTCTCCATCTGTTTGTATCATCTTTTTCTTTGAATTTTTGAATTTTATTTATTTTTTATACAGCAGGTTCTTATTAGTTATCCATTTTATACATATTAGTGTATATATGTCGATCTCAATCTCCCCATTCATCACAGCACCACCACCACCCCCCGCTGCTTTCTCCCCTTGATGTCCATATATTTGTTCTTTACATCTGTGTCTCAAATTCTGCCCTGCAAACTGGTTCATCTGTACCATTTTTCTAGGTTGCACATATATGCATTAACATATGATACTTGTTTTTCTCTTTCTGACTTACTTCACCCTGTATGACAGTCTCTAGGTGCATCCACATCTCTACAAATGACCCATTTTCGTTCCTTTTTATGGCTGAGTAATATTGCATTGTATATATGTACCACACCTTCTTTATCCATTTGTCTCTCAACAGGCATTTAGGTTGTTCCCATGACCTGGCTATTGTAAATAGTGCTGCAATGAACATTGGGGTGCATGTGTCTTTTTTTTTTTTTTTTTTTTTTTTTTTTGCGGTACGCGGGCCTCTCACTGTTGTGGCCTCTCCCGTTGCGGAGCACAGGCTCCGGATGCACAGGCTCAGCGGCCATGGCTCACGGGCCCAGGCGCTCCGCGGCATGTGGGATCTTCCCAGACCGGGGCACGAACACGTGTCCCCTGCATCAGCAGGCAGACTCTCAACCACTGCACCACCAGGGAAGCCCGCATGTGTCTTTTTGAATTACGGTTTTCTCTGGGTATGTGCCCAGTAGTGGGATTGCTGGGTCATATGGTAATTCTGTTTTTAGTTTCTTAAGGAACCTCCATACTGTTCTCCAGAGTGGCTGTATCAATTTACACTCCCACCAACAGTGCAAGAGGGTTCCCTTTTCTCCACACCCTCTGCAGCATTAGTTGTTTGTAGATTTTCTGATGATGCCCATTCTAACTGGTGTGAGGTGATACCTCATTGTAGTTTTGATTTGCATTCTCTAATAATTAGTGATCTTAAGCAGCTTTTCATGTGGTTCTTGACCATCTGTATGACTTCTTTGGAGAAGTGTCTATTTAGGTCTTCTGCCCGTTTTTGGATTGGGTTGTTTGTTTTTTGAATATTGAGCTACATTAGCTGTTTATATATTTTGGAGATTAATCTTTTGTCTGCTGATTCATTTGCAAATATTTTCTCCCATTCTGAGGGTTGTCTTTTCATCTTGTTTGTAGTTTCCTTTGCTTTGCAAAAGCTTTTAAGTTTTATTAGGTCCCATTTGTTTATTTTTGTTTTATTTCCATTTCTCTAGGATGTGGGTCAAAAAGGATCTTGCTGTGATTTATGTCATGGAGTGTTCTGCCTATGTTTTCTTCCAAGAGTTTTATAGTGTCTAGCCTTACATTTAGGTGTTTAATCCATTTTGAGTTTATTTTTGTGTATGGTGTTAGGGAGTGTTCTAATTTCATTCTTTTTTATGTAGCTGGCCAGTTTTCCCAGTACCACTTATTGAAGAGACTGTCTTTTCTGCATTGTATATCCTTGCCTCCTTTGTCATAGATTAGTTGACCATAGGTACGTGGGTTTATCTCTGGGCTTTCTATCATATTCCATTGATCTATATTTCCATTTTTGTGCCAGTACCATATTGTCTTGATTATTGTAGCTTTGTAATATAATCTGAAGTCAGGGAGGCTGATTCCTCCAGCTCCATTTTTTTCCCTAGAGACTGCTTTGGCTATTCGGGGTCTTCTGTGTCTCCATACAAATTTTAAGATATTTTGTTCTCATTCTTTAAAAAATGCCATTGGTAATTTGATACGGATTGCATTGGATCTGGGTAGTATAGATTGCATGGCTTTGGGTAGTATAGTCATTTTCACAATATTGATTCTTCCAATCCAAGAACATGGTATATCTCTCCATCTGTTTGTATCATCTTTAATTTCTTTCATCAGTGTCTTATAGTCTTCTGCATACAGGTCTTCTGTCTCCCTAGGTAGGTTTATTCCTAGATATTTTATTCTTTTTGTTGCAATGGTAAATGAGAGTGTTTCCTTAATTTCTCTTTCAGATTTTTCATCATTAGTGTATAGGAATGCAACAGATTTCTGTGCATTAATTTTGTATCCTGTAACTTTACCAAATTCATTGATTAGATCCTGTAGTTTTCTGGTGGCATCTTTAGGATTCTTTATATATAGTATCATGTCATCTGCCAACAGTGAGAGTTATACTTCTTCTTTTCCAGTTTGTATTCCTTTTATTTGTTTTTCTTCTCTGATTGCTATAGCTAGGACTTCCAAAACTATGTAGAGTAATAGTGGTAAGAGTGGACACCGTTGTCTTGTTCCTGATCTTAGAGGAAATGCTTTCAGTTTTTCACCATTGAGAATGATGTTTGCTGTGGGTTTGTCATATATGGCCTTTATTATGTTGAGGTAGGCTCCCTCTATGCCCACTTTCTAGAGAGTTTTTATCATTAATAGTTTTGAATTTTGTCAAAAGCTTTTTCTGCATCTATTGAGACAGTAATATGGTTTTTTTTCTTCAGTTTGTTAATATGGTGTATCACAATGATTGATTTCCATATATTGAAGAATCCTTGCATCCCTGGGATAAATCCCACTTGATCATGGTGTATGATCCTTTTAATGTATTGTTGGATTCTGTTTGCTAATATTTTGCTGAGGATTTTTGCATCTACATTCATCAGTGATATTGGTCTGTAATTTTTTTTTGTAGTATCTTTGTCTGGTTCTGGTATCAGGGTGATGGTGGCCTCATAGAATGAGTTTGGGAGTGTTCCTTCCTCTGCAATTTTTTGGTAGATTTTGTGAAGGATGGGTGTTAGCTCTTTAAACGTTTGATAGAATTCACCTGTGAAGCCATCTGGTCCTGGACTTTTGTTTGTTGGAAGATTTTTAATCACAGTTTCAATTTCATTACTTGTGATTGGTCTGTTCATATTTTCTATTTCTTCCTGGTTCAGTTTTGGAACATTATACCTTTCTAGGAATTTGTCCATTTCTTCTAGGTTGTCCATTTTATTGGCAGTTGCTTATAGTAGTCTCTAAGGATGCTTTGTATTTCTGCAGTGTCTGTTGTAACTTCTCCTTTCTCATTTCTAATTTTATTGATCTCAGTCCTCTCCCTCTTTTTCCTGATGAGTCTGGCTAATGGTTTATCAATTTTGTTTATCTTCTCAAAGAACCAGCTTTTAGTCTTATTGATCTTTGCTATTGTTTTCTTCGTTTCTGTTTTACTTATTTCTGCTCTGATCTTTATGATTTCTTTCCTTGTGCTAACTATGGGTTTTGTTTGTTCTTCTTTCTCGAGGCATAAGGTTAAATTGTTTATTTGAGATTTTTCTTGTATCTTTAGGTAGCCTTGTAGTGCTATAAGCTTCCATCTTAGAACTGCTTTTGCTGCATCTCATAGGTTTTGGATCATTGTGTTTTCATTGTCATTTGTCTCTAGGTATATTTTTATTTCCTCTTTGATTGCTTCAGTGATCTCTTGGTTATTTAGTAACATAATTTTAGCCTCCATGTGTTTGTGTTTTTATGTTTTTTTCCCTGTAATTCATTACTAATCTCATAGCATTGTGGTCAGAAAAGATGTTTGATATGATTTCAGTTTTCTTAACTTTACTGAGGCTTGATTTGTGACCCAAGATGTGATCTATCCTGGAGAATGTTCTGTGCACACTTGAGAAGAAAGTGTAATGTGCTGGTTTTGGATGGAATGTCCTATAAATATCAATTAAATCTATCTGGTCTGTTGTGTCATTTAAAGCTTCTGTTTCCTTATTTATTTTCATTTTGCATGATCTGTCCATTGGTATAAGTGAGATGTTAAAGTCCCCCACTATTATTGTGTTACCGACGATTTCCTCTTTTACAGCTGTTAGCAGTTGCCTTATATATTGAGGTGCTCCTATGTTGGGTGCATATATATTTATAATTGTTATATCTTCTTCTTGGATTGATCCCTTGATCATTATGTAGTGTCCTTTCTTGTCTCTTGTAACATTCTGTATTTTAAAGTCTACTTTATCTGATATGAGTGTAGCTACTCCAGCTTTCTTGTGATTTCCATTTGCATGGAATATCTTTTTCCATCCCCTCACTTTCAGTCTGTATGTGTCCCTAGGTCTGAAGTGGGTCTCTTGTAGACTGCATATGGATGGGTCTTGTTTTTGTATCCATTCAGCAAGCCTGTGTCTTTTGGTTGGAGCATTTAATCCATTCACATTTAAGGTAATTGTCGATATGTATGTTCCTATGACCATTTTCTTAATTGTTTTGGGTTTGTTTTTGTATGTCCGTTTCTTCTCTTGTGTTTCCCACTTAGAGAAGTTCCTTTATCATTTGTTGTAGAGATGGTTTGGTGGTGCTGAATTCTCTTAGCTTTTGCTTGTCTGTAAAGCTTTTGATTTCTCCATCGAATCTGAATAAGATCCTTGCCAGTAGAATAATCTTGACTGTAGGTTCTTCCCTTTCATCACTTTAAGTATATCATGCCACTCCCTTCTGGCTTGTAGAGTTTCTGCTGAGAAATCAGCTGTTAACTTTATGGGAGTTCCCTTGTATGTTATTTGTCATTTTTCCCTTGCTGCTTTCAATAATTTTTCTTTGTCTTTAATTTTTGCCAATTTGATTACTATGTGTCTCGGCGTGTTTCTCCTTGTGTTTATCCTGTGTGGGACTCTCTGCACTTCCTGGACTTGGGTGACTATTTCCTTTCCCATGTTAGGGAAGTTTTTGACTATAATCTCTTGAAATATTTTCTTGGGTCCTTTCTCTCTCTCTTCTCCTTCTGGGACCCCTATAATGAGAATGTTGTTGTGTTTAATGTTGTCCCAGAGGTCTTAGGCTGTCTTCATTTCTTTTCATTCTTTTTTTCTTTATTCTATTCCGCAGCAGTGAATTCCACCATTCTTCCAGGTCACTTATCCGTTCTTCTGCCTCAGTTATTCTGCTATTGATTCCTTCTAGTGTAGTTTTCATTTCAGTTATTGTATTGTTCATCTCTGTTTGTTTTTTCTTTAATTCTTCTAGGTCTTTGTTAAACATAAACATTCTTGCATCTTCTCGATCTTTGCTTCCATTCTTTTTCCGAAGTCCTAGATCATCCTCACTCTCATTATTCTGAATTCTTTTTCTGGAAGCTTGCCTATCTCCACTTCATTTAGTTGTTTTTCTGGGGTTTTATCTTGTTCCTTCTTCTGGTACATAGCCATCTGCCTTTTCATCTTGTGTATCTTTCTGTGAATGTGGTTTTTGTTCCACAGGCTGCAGGATTGTTCTTCTTGCTTCTGCTATGTGTGCCCTCTGGTGGATTAGGCTATCTAAGATGCTTGTGGAAGTTTCCTAATAGGAGGAACTGGTGGTGGGTAGAGCTGGCTGTTGCTCTGGTAGGCAGAGCTCAGTGAAACTTTAATCCTCTTGTCTGCTGATGGGTAGGGCTAGGTTTCTTCCCTGTTGGTTGTTCAGCCTGAGGCGACCCAACACTGGAACCTACACAGGCTCTTTGGTGGGGCTAATGACATACTCTGGGAGGGCTCATGCCAAGGAGTACTTTCCGGAACTTCCACTGCCAGTGTCCTTGTCCTCATGGTGAGACACAGCCACCCCCCGCCTCTGAAGGAGACCCTCCAACACTAGCAGGTAGGTCTGGTCCAGCCTCCTGTGGGGTCACTGCTCCTTCCCCTGGTTCCCGATGCACACACTACTTTGTGTGTGCCCTCCAAGAGTGGAGTCTGTTTCCCCCAGTCCTGTTGAAGTCCTGCAATCAAATCCTGCTAGCTTTCAAAGTCTGATTCTCTAGGAATTCCTCCTCTCGTTGCTGGACCCCCAAGTTTGGAAGCCTGATGTGGGGCTCAGAACCTTTACTCCAGTGGGTGGACTTCTGTGGTATCAGTGTTCTCCAGTTTGTGAGTCATCCACCCAGCCATTATGGGATTTGACTTTATTGTGATTGCGCCCCTCCTACCATCTCACTGTGGCTTCTCCTTTGTCTTTGGATGTGCGGTATCTTTTTTGGTGAATTCCAGTGTCTTCCTGTTGATGATTGTTCAGCAGTTATTTGTGATTCCAGTGCTGTCACAAGAGGGAGTTTCCATCTGTTTGTATCATCTTTAATTTCTTTCATAAGTGTCTTGTAGTTTTCTGCATACAGATCTTTTCTCTCCTTAGGTAGGTTTATTCCTAGGTATTTTATTCTTATTGTTGCAATGGTAAAGGGAGTGTTTCCTTCATTTCTCTTTCAGATTTTTCATTATTAGTGTATAGAAATGCAAGAGATTTTTCTGTATTAATTTTGTATCCTGCTGCTTTATCAGATGCATTGATTAGCTCTAGTAGTTTTCTGGTGGCATCTTTAGGATCTTCTATGTATAGTATCATGTTCTCTGCAAACAGTGACCGTTTTACTTCTTCTTTTCCTATTTGGATTCCTTTTATTTCTTTTTCTTCTCTGATTGCTGTGGCTAAAACTTCCAAAATTGTGTTTAATAATAGTGGTGAGAGTGCAACCCCTGCCTTTTAATTGGGGTATTTAGACCATTTATGTTTGATATGGTAATTGATTTGGTTAGGTTTGTCTATCATTTTGCTGTTTGTCCCATGTTTTTTATTTTGTATTTATCCCATTTGATCTTTGTTCTTTTCCCCTTCTCCTTCTATTTTCCTTTTTTGTGTAGTATAAACTTCATGTTACATTTTTTAAAATTTAAATTGTTAATTATCTTTAAAGATATTTAAATGCAAGAAAAAGATTTGAAATATTTAGCCAAATAATTTCTATTTCTGGTGCTCTACAGTCCCTTTGTCTTAGATCCAGATTTCAATCTGGTATTATTTTGCTTCTTCCTGAGGGACTTTCTTTATCATTACTTAAATTCTTTCAGCTTTGTATATCTGAAAAAGTCTTTATATCACCTTCTTTTTTTTTTTTTTTTTTTCCCGGTACGCAGGCCTCTCACTGTTGTGGCCTCTCCCATTGCAGAGCGCATGCTCCAGATGCGCAGGCTCAGCGGCCTTGGCTCACGGGCCTAGCCGCTCTGCAGCATGTGGGATCTTCCCGGACTGGGGCATGAACCCGCGTCTCCTGCATCGGCAGGCGGACTCTCAACCACTGCGTCACCAGGGAAGCCCTCACCTTCATTTTTGAAAGATACTTTTGCTGTCTGTAGAACTCCAGGTTGACAGATTTGGGGGGATTTTTTAGTACTTTAAAGATGAGAGCTCACAGTCTTCTCACATGCATTCTTTTCAGTGAGGAATCTGCTGTCATCCTTAACTTTGGTCTTCTGTACATAACACATTCCCCCATCCCTCAGCTGCTTTTCAGACTCTTATTTCAAGCAATTTGATTATGATGTGCCTTAGGGTAGTTTTCTTCATACTTTTTGTGTTTGGGATTTATTTTGTTTCTTAGGTCTCTGGGCTTATAATTATCACTAAATCCAAGAAAATTTTAGCCATTGTTTCTTTAAATTTTTTTGTTCCTGCTTTCTTCTTTCCTTCAGGAATTCCAGTTACACATTTGAATTACACTTGAATCACCCCACATGTCACTGACACTGTCCTTTTTTTTTTTTCAGTCTCTTTTCTTTGTCCATTTCATTTTGGATAGTTTCTATTCTTATGTCTTCACATTTACTAATCTTTTCTGCAGTGTCTAATCCACTGTTAATCCCATTCAGTGTATTTTTCACCTCATAGTTTTTGTCTCTAGAAGTTCAATTTGGGTTGTTTTTTTGTTTTGTTTTGCTTTACTATCTTGCATATTTCTTTATATTTTTCTATCTTGCATATCTCTTTTACAGTTACAGTAACTCTGCCAATGTTACAGTTACAGTAACTCTGCCAATGTTCTTATCTGCTAATTCTAAAATCTGTGAGTCTGGATCAGTTTCAATTGATTG
Organism: Mesoplodon densirostris; assembly: GCF_025265405.1. NCBI lineage: Eukaryota > Metazoa > Chordata > Mammalia > Artiodactyla > Ziphiidae > Mesoplodon > Mesoplodon densirostris. The sequence continues at coordinate 69,171,467 of NC_082668.1, forward strand.
ATTTTTTTAATTGAAATTTTTATTCATTTAATTGTAGGTTCACCTGCAATTGTAATAAATAATACAGAGAAATCCCATGTACTCTTTACCCATTTTCTGCCAATGGTAACATCTTGTAAAACCAGTGTAATATCATAACCAGAATATACTGATACAAAGCACTGACCTTGTTCAGATTTCCTTGATTTTACTAGTACTCGTTCATGTGCGTGTATGTGTATTCAGTTCTGTACAGTTCTATCCCGTGTGTGCAGTTCTGTCCCATGTGTAAGTTCTGTTCTCTGTTTCTAAAATTTTGTCACTTCAAAAATGTTAAATAATGGAATTATATAGTATATAACCTTTGGGGATTGGCTCTTTTCACTCAGCATAATTCCCTGGAATTTCATTAAAGATTGACTGGTTTTATGCCTCACCACATGTTTTATTTTCCTGCTTTTTCCATGTCTGATCATTTTTACTTCATGTTAGACACTGAATTTTTCCTTCTTGAGTCCTGGGTATTTTTATATGCCTTTAAATATTCTTCAGCTTTGCTTTGGAGTGCACTTAAGCTACTTGGAAATAACAGTTTGATCCTTTTAAGTCTTGCTTTTAAAACTCATTAGGTGGGACCAGAACAATGTTTAGTCTAAGTCTACGTATTCCCCACTATTAAGCAAGACACTTCTGAGTATGCTACTCTGTACCTAATGAATTATGAAGTATTCTAGTTCCCAGCCCAGTGTGAATGCCAAGTGCTATCCTCTCTATCCTTTCAGAGAATTATTTCCTCAGCCTCAGTTATTTTCCTCACATGCATGCATTTATCAGTGCTCTGAGGGATGCTCAAAGGGAGCCTTCCACAGATATCTGCATTTCTCTCCCTGTGGCTCTCTCTTCTCTGGCATTCTGTCCTGCAAATTCACACTGCCTTGATCTCCCCTGACTCTTCAGCCACATCTCCTCAACTTAGTCTGCTGAGCTCCAACTGGGTTCACCCTCTTTGCACACAGAATAGAAACTCACTCAAGGCAATAAGCTAGGGCATTTCTAGGGCTCATCTCCTTTGTTTCCTATTTCTGAAAGATCACTGGCCTTGATTGACTGATGTCTAATGTCTTAAAAACCATTGTTTCATATATTTTGTCTGGGCTTTTTTTTGTTATTTCAAGCAAGTGGGCAAATATGACCCCTGTTATTCCATCTTGGCTGGAAGCCAGAGTCCTCTATGATTTATTCTTAATCAAATTTATTTTTTCATTTTGATATAAGATTTATTCTCTTTGATCAAGAAAACAGAAACAAAATTGAAATTTAATTGTATTTTAATTTCATTTTATTATTTCAGTGTTTATCCAAATGAAAGTCTTTCCCTGAATCTTCTTCTTGTTCCAATCATAACTTTAAAAGTTCCTTTTATATCTTTAGGATTTTTCTAAAGCCCAATTCATTCTGTACTTGGTAAAAGTTTTTATATTTTTCTTGCATGCCTTTTCATTTTTCCCTTCTTTTCTTTCTACTTTTCTTCCTTCTTTCCATTCAGTAAGTATTTATTGAAAGCCTATAACGTGCCAGATGCTGTGTTAAGCACTGAGGATAACTTATGGAAAGGATAGACAAAGTCCTTACTCTGTTGTTTAAATTCTAGTGATGAGAGAAAGACAATAAACATAAACAGATTATTTTAGTTAGGAACATGTACTATGAAGAAGATAAACAAGATGGCATTTTGAGGTGATGTTTGAGCTCAGATATTAGAAGAGTTTAGGAGAGGGTACAGCAACTGCAAAAGCCCAAAGTCAAGAATAAGTGTGACATATTCAATAAACTGAAAAAGGACACAACTGGAGAGTCATTTGCAAAGAAGAGACTGGTACAAAATGTAGTCAGGTAAATATCAAGAAGTCAAATCACATAAAGTCTTAAAGGCTTAATCTTCGGTTTATATGACTTTTCTTTTGCTTTTGAAACATACCTCTTTATACCTAAGCCACATGGAAAGCTCCCTGTTCAACCCCTTGAGCCTCTACATAACTCTCTGGTTTCTTCATCTTTGGGCTTAGGCTGGTTGTATGGTCATGGTCAGAGTGTCCTTTTTTTTTTTTTTTTTTAAACTTTCTTTGCGTTCCTTATAATAGATGCTGACAGTGCACTTTTGTCTGTCTTTGAATACTTTGAAATATGCTTTCCCAAAGTGTAATACACCTTTGTGACCACACCCAGTGTGCACTTCCTAGGCTATTACAATCTCCAAGAGAACATGACCGATCTCTCCAATTATATTTCAATTATACCTATTATTATTATTCACAGTTAAACACAAAGAAGTACTTTAAAGAGATAGTTGTGAACAGGCATCCAAAATTTTGTCAGGCTCTCAGCCTTTATCACAAAAACTTCTATCAGATTGCTTCTCCCAATCCATTCTTCTTTTTTTAATTTTTTAAAATTTTTTTTTTTTTTTTTTTTTTTTTTTGCGATACGCAGGCCTCTCACTGTTGTGGCCTCTCCCGTTGCAGAGCACAGGCTCCGGACACGCAGGCTCAGCAGCCATGGCTCATGGGCCCAGCCGCTCTGCAGCATGTGGGATTCTCCTGGACCAGGGCACAAACCCGTGTCCCCTGCATCCGCAGGCGGACTCTCATCCACTGCGCCACCAGGGAAGCCCCTAAAGTTAATTTTTATTGGAGTGTAGTTGATTTACAATGTGTGTTACTTTCTGCTGTACAGCAGAATGAATGAGTTATACATATACATATATTCACTCTTTTTTAGATTCTATTCCCATATAGGTCATTACAGAGTATTGAGTAGAGTTACCTGTGCTATACACTAGGTTCTTATTAGTTATCTATTTTATATATAGTATCGTGTATATGTCAATCCCAGTCTCCCAATTTATCTCTCCCTGCTCCTTCCCCCTTGATAACCATAAGTTTGTTTTCTACATCTGTGGCTCTATTTCTGTTTTGTTCCTAGGTTCATTTGTACTATTTTTTTGGATTCCACATATAAGCGGTATCATATTTGTCTTTCTCTGTCTGACTTAACTTCACTCAGTATGACAAACTCTGGGTGCATCCATGTTGCTGCAAATGGCATTATTTTGTTCTTTTTTATGGCTGAGTAATATTCCAATATTCCATTGTATATATGTACCACATCTTCTTTATCCATTCCTCCATCGATGGACATTTAGGTTGCTTCCATGTCCTGGCTATTGTAAATAGTGCTGCAATGAACATTGAGGTTCATGTATCTTTTCAAATTATGGTTTTCTCCAGGTATATGCCCAGGAGTGGGATTGCTGGATCATATGGCCCAATCCATTCTCTTTTTTTTTTATGTTTATTTATTTGGTTGCACCGGATCTTAGTTGCAGCAGGCAGGCTCCTTAGTTGCGGCATGCATGTGGGACCTAGTTCCCAGGCCCCCTGCATTGGGAGCATGGAGTCTTAACCATTAAACCACCAGGGAAGTCCCCTGGTCCAATCCATTCGTAACACAGCAAAAAAGAGATACCTTCCTAAAGTGCAATTAAAGTCTTGTCAATCCTATGCTTATACTCTTGAAAGCTTCCCGTTGCAATTAAAAAAAAATTCACAACATGATTATGAATAATGATGCCCTACATTATTCCCTCCCAACCTATTTCTCCAGCCTCATCTCATGCCACTCCCCACTTTCCTCATTACATTTCAGCAACGTGGATCTTCCTTCAGTTTCTGGATCACACCCAACTCTTTTCCAGCTCTGGAATTTTGCACATGCTCTTTCCTTTGCCTAGAATACTCTTGCCCATATTCCTTTCTCATGGCCAGTTTCTCTCTCATCTTTCAGGTCTCACTTAAATTTCATCTCCTCAGGGAGGACTTCCCATCTCTCTAAGGGAGATCTTTCCTATTCCTCACCCTTGTTCTCCCTTAGGTCCTTATTTATTTCTTTCATAGCATTTAACATGGCTGCCAGTTATTTTATTTATATATTCACTTCTTGATTTTTGGTCTGTCTCCACCACTGCATTGTAAGCCTCCCAATTGTAGGATTCCCAGTGCCTACAACTATGTCTGATATGTAGTAGGCCATAATGAAGGATTTAAATAATTTCATTTGATTTTATACCTAGTTCATATACTTTGGAATGAATGAATGAATAACCATATTATAAACAAATCATAAAACTTAGAATAAAACTGACTTTTCAACAAAGATTTTCTTTAATACTGAAGTATTAAAAAGTCCAATGAGGGAAAGGACATATAGGTATTGTAAAATTCTCATTATCTGAATTACTGGTTCAGTGTGATGACCCAATTACTCTAAACACATCTATAGCTGAACAAATGAAAAAGATTAAGAACAGTATCATCTCACAAAATGCATTTTTACTAAATATAATTTCATTTTTAATTGTTAATGGCAAGTCTTCTTTTTGTATTTTATAAGAGTAATCAAGACTTGGTATATGAAATTTCCCTGTGGCTTTCTGGTATTTTATATATATATGTGTGTGTGTATGAATATTTATATATTTATATGTATAGTCATATATATATGAAGTAGATTGAAGCTACCAAAAATTTTCCTAGAAAAATAGAATTTATACAGTAGTGAGCTGTTTGTGATGTCTGATATAACACCAAAGTTGAAAATATGAAATAGTATGGGATTTTATCTCTTTATTATTCAGCATTATTTGCATAATACAGTTAAAGCACTTGTATTACAATATCCTGGTGTTTTTTTCAAACAGAATATTTTTGTCTGTTGAAAAAAAAAAGGGGGTGGGGGGGTGTGGAATTCCTTGGCAGTCCAGTGGTTAGGACTCGGAGCTTTCACAGCCGTGGCCCGAGTTTGATCCCTGGTCAGGGAACTAAGATCCCACAAGCCACACAATGTGGCCACAAAAGAAAAAGATATTGTCTGTTGAAGTGTTCATACTTAAAATATAGAAATTATTGCTGCAGTCGTCTTTTGAAATGTTCATACCTGAAACATTAAAACTATCATTGCAGTCTCATCTTCGGATTTATTTATTGTTTATTACTAGTAACAAATGACCTGATAATATAAATTTGAAATTTACTTGAGGGTTTCAGGATTATTTTCTTATAAATTTGGTAAATTCCTTTTACTTGTCCCTCTTGTTTTCAGTGTAAAAATTCATAGCTATGTTTTGTTGTTACCTGCTGTGTTTAATAGATGACTTATATGTCAGCATCTGTTTTTTTTGTTTGTTTGTTTTTTTGCGGTATGCAGGCCTATCACTGTTGTGGCCTCTCCCGTTGCGGAGCACAGGCTCCGGATGCGCAGGCTCAGCGGCCATGGCGCACAGGCCCAGCCGCTCCGCGGCATGTGGGATCTTCCCGGACCGGGGCACAAACCCGTGTCCCCTGCATCGGCAGGCGGACTCTCAACCACTGCGCCACCAGGGAAGCCCCCAGCATCTGTTTTCTGATTCTAATTTGGATATCTTTCTGACAAAAATAATGAATCAATAAATAGTATTGCTGCTCAGCTATGAACTAGAATTAGTAAATGCTCCTAAAAGTTACATAACTTATTCCAGAAACTTTGGCTCTCTAGATCACTAGAGACTAGTTTATTAGTTTACAGGTTAATCTGAGTCATCAATATCCTTCTTGAAAACTATAAAAATAAAAATATTAAAACATATCCCTGTTGAAGGTTAGAAACAAAAAACTTCAATAAAGAGTAAAGTTTTCAAACAGTACCTATAGTTAGAACTAAAAAAATCTTTATCTTTTTATTCTGCACCTTTGCTTCTGTCTCAGGTTGCCATGGAAATTTTTTCATTAACATTAGATTGATTTTTCCAGAGATGAAATTGCTTACATAATCTCATCTCCTAATATTCCTAAAGCCTCCTAAGCCAACTTCAGTGGTTTAACCTCCAAGTTCCAGATTCCTAAGAATTTCTGCCGTGCTGAGTATTCTTGAAACTCAAATGTAACACACTGATGTGTTCAATGTTAATATCAAGGTTACTGCCATGTTTTCATTCTTGGTCCAAAAAAAGTGTTTTAAACATTTTAAGTCATCAAGGAAAAACTTTGAATTGTAAGCTGAAGCATTTCAAGGATGTTTACCTAATAAAAATAAAGAAACAAAATCAGATGCTTTTATAGAGGCTTATACGTAGTATTCTAGGCTTTTTTGCTATAAAATATTAAAGTTCAAGTTAATAAACAAAGAAAACAGTATTTGATTTGAGTAATTGGACCTTATACACCTCTACGTAATATGTTAAAATTCGTACCTGAGTCAGTTCTTAAAAGTAGAACTTCACCTTGTGTAGACTGCCAAAAATAAACATAATTTTGTCCTAAGTACTTGATTGCTTCATGCCTCTTGAGTGAAGATCCCAAGTGGTTTCCGAAAGTTATTCCTCAGGTTTTGAGGGAACATACCTTGTGTTACTTGTTTTTGAGCACCTAGATTTTTAGTAGATACTCAGTACATGTTTCTTACTAACATGTAATTTTAGTCTAAGATAAGATACAAAAGGCACCCAAGGAAGAAAAGGTTGAAAATTCATGGCATTTGATGTGAAAAGGAACCCAATTTCACCATCAATAGATACAAAAAATACTATTATACATCCTTCTGTATGATATTTTAATGTAGCTTAAATGTTTCTACTTTTTTTTAGGAAGTAACTTTTTATTTTTCTTTATACAAATACAATTTTTTAAAATTCTGCATCTTTTTTTTTTAAGCCCAAATTTTATTATAAGATTCAGTGAACATAACTCTGTTAAATTGCTAGCACAGTTTCTCACTCTGTCACACACTGTTCTTACAGACTGACAGTGCTCTCTAGACCTCACTTTGAATAGCACTTAGTAGTTAAGTGATCATTTAAAGTTAGGGACGGTACCTAACTTTTGAGCCTTACTTTCTTTATTTGTCCAGTGGAACCAATAACACTTACCCTGGCATTGTCAGAATTAAATGAAATCATTGAAGTGTCTGTCATTGCCTGGCAGATACTGTATGTCTATTAAATAGTAGTTCATTAATTACCCTCCAATGCCTAGGGAAATTCATAGGAATTTGATTTCTTTTCTTTCCTGCCTTTAGCAAGTCTGTGCATCACAGCCAACTGGAGATCTGGTTTCTTTCAGTCCGACCATGGTGTTTAGAGTCCTTAGGCTTAGCCTGGGAATGTTCATTGTTACTGGCTGGCCTTTGCTTCTACGCCTTTTCAGTAAACAGCATTCTATCCTGATGATCTCTCCATAGCAGTACATTAGTGATCATCTCCATTCTAAATGTTTTTACTTTTAGAATATGTTCTTCAATTCATTTTTCCTCACTTGACAGTATGTCTTAGAAAATTTTCCATATCACTGTAGAACTACCTCTTTTAACTGTTGTATTATCTTCCATATTATGAACGTTTTATTATTTACCCATTCCCTAGTTAATAGGCATTTAGGTTGTTTTGTATTTTTCATTCTAATGATCATGGCTAGTGATCATTTTACATAATTCTTTGTGCACATATTTTACTATTTTTCCAAGCGTGATAAAGAAGAGGAGCTACTGTTTCAAAGAATATGCATATCTTAAGTTAATATTGATGCTGATATATATATCTCCTAAAAGGAGGTAAATGGTCCTTCTACCAGTAGTTTGACACTAGCTGTTACACCATACTCTTGACTGAACTTGCTATTACCAGTCTTTTAAAAATGTTTACACATCTTAGGAGTGAAAAGTGATACTTTCTTATTGCTTTATTTTGCATTTTCTGATTACTATGAAGATCGAACATCTTTTCTTAAGCTTACAGGCCTTTTGGCATTTCCTCTTCTCAGCCTATCCATATTTATGGTCCATTTTTCTTTTGGGCTTTATATCTTTTTTTTTTTCTTTTCTTTTTTTTTCCTTTTTTTTTTTGCTGTACGCGGGCCTCTCACTGCTGTGGCCTCTCCCGTTGCGGAGCACAGGCTCCGGACACACAGGCTCCGCGGCCATGGCTCGCGGGCCCAGCCGCTCCGCGGCATGTGGGATCCTCCGGGATCGGGGCACGAACCCGCGTCCCCTGCATTGGCAGGCGGACTCTCAACCACTGCGCCACCAGGGAGGCCCTATATCTTTTTTAAATTGACTTTTGGAAGTTACTTATACCTTCCAGATACTAATTTACTAATTTACTGTTATATATGTTGCAAATATTTTCCCCCTATCATTTGTCTTTTAAGTTTTTTGGTGATTCTTTTGCTGAACAGAAGTTTTAAATTTTGATGTAGTCAAATGTAACAGTCTTTTTCATTATTGCATTTGCTTTTTGGATCTCCTTTAGAAGGCTTTCATAAATATAGTTTAAATAAACATATTCTTTTATATTGTCTTACTGCATTTATGTTTTAGCTTGATTTAGTTTTTGTTTTTGACTTATGTCTTGAATCATCTGGAATGCATTTTTGTAAATTATATGAGTTATGAAAGTAACTCATTTTTTCCCCAAGTGAGTATACAGTTGTCCCAATGCCATATATTGAACTGGCCATCCCTTTCCTACTGATTTAAGATACCACCTCATAAAAAAAAATAAAATAAAATGCCACCTCTATCATCAACTAAATTTGCATATCTATGGGTTTATTTGTGGCCAGTCTCTTCTATTATACTACTTGCCTATTCTTGTACCAATACTACAACTTTTTAATATGTTTTCCTATTTGATAGCACAATTATCCCTTTCTTGTTTTTGTATGTTAATTTCATACTTAGCTACCTTCTAAATACCTTTGTCCTTGGTTCTAATAATTTTCCAGTTTGGGTTCTTTAGGAAAATGATCATGTTGACTTCAAGTACTGACAGTTTTATTTCTTTATTTCTATTAATCATACCTCATTTAATAGTTATAAGTCTTACTAAATATTCAAGACCAAGCCAATTCCACATAAACACCTAAGAAGGGACACATTTTTATCAACTTCTCCAGAAGGTTTTATCCTTCTCTCCCTATCCCTCTCCCAAATTTTGTCCTCCATTCACGCAAGATGGATTGGAGTTTTCTTTCTTTCTTTCTTCCTTCCTTTTTTTTCTTTCTTTATTTTATTTTCTTTTTTTTAAATGAACAGTTCTTTAAGCTTGAGTTACTCCAACCAATATATGGGGCTAGGGGAATTAACAAGGTAGAGAAGCGATTCGAAAGTAGAATAGCCCATTATATTAATCTTTTCTGACCTGAAGTCGAATTTTTCTTTCTCTTTTATTTATTGGGGCATTTAATCACTTTGCCTTATAATCTTCAGAAGTCTATGTTTTGTCTCCCCAACATTTTAACTCCTTCTGATTAGACTATTTCTCCTGCCTCATATACTCACAGTTCCTTTCCTCCTCCCCTGATACCTGTACTGCATGTCCTTTAACTTCATATAAACCTGTATTCCAGCTTAGATTCTGTGTTCCATATTTCAGTCACACAAGTGCCATATCTCAGACTTCATTGCCCCTCTATCTTTTGCCCACCCCTCTTCAAAACCATGGTCCTATTTTATTTTTGTTTGATTTTCTTACATTTTTTGAAATAATTTCAAACTTACCGAGAAGTTGCAATAGTGCAAAGAACTCTATTCGCACAAATTCAGCAATTAACATTTTGCCATATTTCCTTTATCATTCTCTCTTGCCCCACTCTGAGTGTTTGTGTATATTTTTAGAATAGTTTGATATTAAATTGCAAAACTCATATAATCTGTTTTGTTTTTATTTTTTCTGTGCCTATACTCAATAAGCCAGAAGTCCAGCTCTGTCCATACTGCTGTCTTGTCTGATAAGTCATGTTCTGGTGAATAAGTTCACCTTTTGGATTCTGCCATAAATTCATGATCATTGACCTCAAATTGGCTTTCACCGCTACCTTTATATGAGTGACTGTTTTTAAATTTACAAATACAGGGATGTTTGGGGATATCATTTTGTTATGACGTTCTGTATGGAAATTTGATCAGATGATACATTGTGTGTGATTTCATTTGTCTGGAGTCACTGAGATTTCCTTTATGGCCAGCTATTTTTACTTATTTACCAAATATTTACATAACGCTTACTATGGGCCAGGAGCTAAGTACTTTACAAATCTTCACTTATTCAATTTGCTCAACACTGTGTGGTAGATATTAGTATTATCTTCATTTTGCAGATGAGAAAACTGAAGAACAGAGATGTAACTTACCCTAAGTCACACACCAAGAGGTAGAGTTGAAATTTTACTTTCAGCAGTCTGGGTCCAGAATTTGTGCTCTTAACCACAATTTTTAGGGATTTCCCCCCAAGATTCTGCTCTTTTCCATCTTGTTCAACCTCACTTTTTAAGAGGCGGGTATTAAAAGTTCTGCTTTCAACTTAATTTTCATGGAAACAGTCATTCTCTTTTTATATTTATCTTTCATTTGTTTACAAAATATTTTATTAAATTCCTAAATGACACCAGCAAGTGTTATTGACTCAGACAGCATTGGAAACAACACAACTGATATTCAAAAGCATATAATTCAGGTGGTAAGAGCAGAAGTAAGCTTTTGCCTGTTTTCAAATGGAAATGCTGTTTTGATTAATTCAGTGATTTGTTTATGTGGAGGTCAGTTTAGAGACTTTCCTCTGTAGTTCAAATCAGAATATGTTCTTTAAGTAAATAGAGGCAAAATCACTGAAAAGTTATTTTCCATCTGACAGATGTCATTATCAGAAAATAAGTACATAGGAATGAAATTGCATTTGTAAATTAAGATACTTGTAGACCAGCAATGCTTATATTAGAAATGTCATGGATCTATGATACCAAAGCTGTTTTTAGCTTTATGTGCATAGAGATTCATCCTATGGTAGGAAGACTGACATGTTTTTTTAAAGCCGTATTTCTGATACTCCCTAGCACAAGTTCTTCACTTCAATCTGGTCAGGCTCTTCCCCCATCCCACGGGTATCTAATCTCAGTAAACATATATAAGATTGAGCTGAAAACATTGAAGTCATCTTTATAAAATATTTCTTACTTTTCTAGCTTATGTAGAAACGATAGCATTGGAATGACCAGGAGAACATCTAGCTCAGAGGAGGTTCTTTGGAGTTTTCCAAACGTTGGACACAAATTTACATTTTTAAATTATATTAAGTATTTTAACACAGTCATAAAAATAACATGCCCACTCACATGTGTTATACCAAATTGTAACACATGAACATATCATGAAACAAAAATAAACTGTGCTGCTAGTTTATATTTTTATGAACTGCTGACTAAAGCCTTGCCACCAATTTCCCTGTAGATATTTGAACTTCTTATGAGTATGCATTTTTATTTTTGTTTTTAGTTGGCCTTTTTTTTAAAACTTGAGTCCATTATTATATCTCCAAATCAAATTATGCAAGCAAGAGAATAGCTGCAGCATATGTATGCTCCATTAAATAAATATAAATACGACATAGAGGAGTCTTCCTGCCATGTATCCTTATCACTCCTTAACAATTCTGCAATGGCAAATTAATGTGATAATATTGTATTAACGAAAGTCTTCTTGCTTAATTTAAGTTTTTGGTAGTTCTTACCCATATTTTGTATTCATGACCAAAGACATGAGTAATTATTAGATATAGTCATTCAATTTTGGAAACAGGATTTTCTTTACTTCCCTTCAAGCTTCTAGACCATTTTGATTGCAGCAATTTTAATATTGCCAAAGCCAAATTTGCTATTTTTCAAAAAAGTTGCCATTTACAATAGCTTTTATGTGGTAATCAGAATTGTCTCAATATTATAAAACCAAAACAAAGTACAGAAATCAACTTGTTGATGAAGATTACTTAAATTGCAACTGTCACCAATATCCCTTGGTTTCATATGTTTTATTAATCAAAATAGCCCATTATTCTTATTGATGGATTTTAATAAGTAATATTATAAGTTGGTCTTCCAAAATCAATTATTACCAACAAATCTTTTTCTGCTTTTTATAATGGAAGTTCCATTTAGATTTTATTAGACAAAAGAGATCTACGGCTAAAATAATTTGAAAACTACTGATCTAGTTCAGTCCATTAATCTTAACAAATTGAAAAATTAAAGCTCAGGTTACATATCTTGCTCAAAGTTATAAGCTGGAAAATTGTAGATACCAAACTTCCTGTTTGTTCACTGTTCTTTCTATTATGTGTTATCTCATCTCTGAGGTCCTATAGTACATTTAGTTTATGCCATGCCATTTAGCATTTAATGCCATGGTTTGTATACAGGCATTCATTTATTTATTCAACAAGTAATCTTCTGTGCGCCAGATACTCTTTTTTTTAATAAATTTATATATTTGTTTATTTTATTTTTGGCTGCATTGGGTCTTCACTGCCGCACGCGGGCTTTCTCTCGCTGCGGTGAGCGGGGGCTACTCTTCGTTGTGGTGCGCAGGCTTCTTATTGCGGTGGCTTCTCTTGTTGCGGGGCACGGGCTCTAGGCGCGCGGGCTTCAGTAGTTGTAGCACGCGGCCTTCAGTAGTTGTGGCTCGCGGGCTCTAGAGCGCAGGCTCAGTAGTTGTGGTGCATGGGCTTAGTCGCTCCGCGACATGTGGGATCCTCCTGGACCAGGGCACGAACCCGTGTCCCCTGCATCAGCAGGCGGATTCTTAACCACTGCACCACCAGGGAAGCCCATGCCAGATACTCTTTTCGACACTGGAAATAGTCTCTGAATCTAAAAGTTGAGCTGAAAATAAAATAAGAAAAGTAGATTCTACTCAGCCTTCATTTGATTTTGGTTAAATAAATACACACCTACAATTAATCACCTCGTGTATCACTGATTGGTTTTAGCATATCATTAAGAACTTTTCTATTTGTGATTGTATTTTAGGGGAGTAAAAAAAAGTTCTCTAGGTGAGAAAAACAAATAATTCAACTCAAAGCACACTGTTTTCATACCCAGTACCTGATAATGTAAGTACATAAAACAGAATATGGTGGGGCTTCCCTGGTGACGCAGTGGTTGACAGTCCACCTGCTGATGCAGGGGACACGGTTTTGTGCCCCGGTCCGGGAGGATCCCACATGCCACGGATCGGCTGGGCCCTTGGGCCATGGCCGCTGGGCCTGCGTGTCTGGAGCCTGTGCTCCGCAACGGGAGAGGCCGCAGTGGAGAGAGGCCCGTGTACCAAAAAAAAAAAAAAAAAAAACAGGATATGATAAGGGCTGTTACATGCATGTAAGCAATACTGTAGAATGAGATAATAACTCTAAGCAGGAGACTGGAAGAGGCTTCATGGAGGAGTTGACCCTGGAATTTAGTTAAAGGACAGAAGGTTGCTTTAAGAAAGTGAGAGGAAATCTTTCTATGCCCAGGGAACAACACGTGCATAGGCATAGAGTTGTGAACAGTTGTGGCATTTCCAAGAAAGATTAATGCATTAGAATACTAGGATGTCTTGAGAGAAGTGGTGAATAAGCATTTTTAGGCATCATTATATGTTTGAACAACGGAAGTAATGAAATATGAGGAATTTTTATATTGTACACCAGGTATTCCTCATGCGTCTACCTGTTTCTATTCCTAAGTTCTTTAAGAACACTGATGGTATTTTGTACTTGCCCATTTATGGTGACAAGTGCAGCGCCATACATGGCAAGGGCTCTGTATATCCTTACTGATTAATTACACTCATCATTCACTCAACAAATATTTTTGGCTCCAGCCTGTGTAAGATTCTATACTTTGTGCTATGAGAAGTAAAAAAAAGTTGCAATACAAAGCCAGCCTTCAAGAAGCTATTGAGCCCAAAGCACAAATTAGTCTGGGATAAACCATAATGGGAAAGAATATTAAAAAAAGGATGTCTATATGTGTAAAACTGAGTCACTTTGCTGTACAGCAGAGATTGGCACTACACTGTAAATCAACTATACTTCAATTTTAAAAAGTTTTTTTAATTAGCAAGGGTTTTTGTCAGTTATGGTAACTAATACATCCATATGTTCACAGAGCTTATGTTCTTATCAGAGGAGACAGACAATAATAGGATAAATAGTAAAATACAGTATGTTAGATAGTGGTGAATACTAAGAAGAAAAGTAAAGTAGGAAAAGAGAGAAATTGATTATCAGACAGGAAAAGGGAAGGTAAAATTATTTAATTTCTCTTGCCTCAGTTTCCTCAACTCTAGAAAAGAAAAGGTAGTTGTACTTACTTACAGGGCTGTGACAAGGCTAAGTCCCAGAAGATGGTAGGATGTCAGCCAGTATTATTTATACATTTGGCCAGAATAACTTTAGCACAACAGTCATCTTATTTTCATCATTTATGGACTTGTTTTATTTTAAGACATACTTTTATTAAAGGATATACTTCCAAACAGTTTTGAACTACTTTATCTATAGAGGAAGGCTCCCTCATCCATATCTTGTTTGTTTTAGCTTCTGCTTCCAATGCAGTCACATCTAATATCACTTTCTTACTGAAGTGAATCATCATTCTTTCTTAGTATTTCTTCTACAGAACAATATTTGCTTATCTGGATGTCAGGGCATCATTTTCTATTTAAGGCATCAGGCAGGCATCAAGATCTTCCTGTGGAAAATATTCATTAATGTCTCATCGCTTATCACATCTCAAGGTTAACAGGTCTAACAAAATGAGACCTTTATGCTTGCTTACCAGCTAAAAATGAGTACCATAATGGGATTATTATTGCCAGATAAATATAAAATCTTCAATATTAATCTTTTGGAACTAAGATCATTTGCTTGGATTTGGTAAGGTTTCAGGTCTCCTACTAACCTTTCTTTACCTGTGTAACCTCTGCACATCCTTGGATGTATCCTGCTTCCCCCTTTCTTTGATCCCTGAAAACTGGACTAGCTCTTTCTTTGTGTTCATTTAGCGCTCCGTACTTATCCCTAGCACAGCTGGTGTCACTCAGTGTTGTAAGTAATCACCTGTTTACCTGACTGCCCAACTCCCTACCCTCCACCTCTCAGACAGTAAGCTCCTTGAGCTAGGGGGATGATGTTCTCTTTATGTCTGGGCCCCAAGTATCTGTTACAGTGCTTCACATGTAGTTGATTCCCAATAAACTTAAAACATTAAATATAATGCCAGGAGTACCTTTAGTACATAAGGATTATAGAAACGTAGTTATTTAACCTTGGTCCCACATCCCTTAGTTGTTTCTTTGTCTTTCTTGGCTGCTTTCTGAGGAATAGCATTGCTCAAGCATGCTGCTACGCCCTGTCCTACACAGTCCCCTGTCCTGCTTTGGCCCAAAATCAAAAAGAAAAAGAAAAAGGCCAGATATCTGGAAAGACCTCAAAGGTAGAGAAGCACCCCATGGAGTACTGTGGTCCAGGATGTGATCCCTACTCTTGCAATTTAAAAAAATTGACTTCGCCATTCCTCTCAAGGGTGATGGGCCTCTAGGGTCTGACACAGACCATCTAAAATTTTTTTTTAACATCTTTATTGGAGTATAATTGCTTTACAATGGTGTGTTAGTTTCTGCTGTATAACAAAGTGAATCAGCTATACATATACATATATCCCCATATCTCCCCCCTCTTGCGTCTCCCTCCCACCCTCCCTATCCCACCCCTCTAGGTGGTCACAAGGCACTGAGGTGATCTCCCTGTGCTATGCAACTGCTTCCCACTAGCTATCTGTTTTACATTTGGTAGTGTATTTATGTCCATGCCACTCTCTCACTTCATCCCAGCTTACCCTTCCCCTTCCCCGTGTCCTCAAGTCCATTCTCTACATCTGCGTCTTTATTCCTGTCCTGCCCCTAGGTTCTTCAGAACTTTTTTTTTTTAGATTCCATATATGTGTTAGCATACGATATTTGTTTTTCTCTTTCTGACTTACTTCACTCTGTATGACAGTCTCTAGGTCCATCCACCTCACTACAAATAACAATTTTGTTTCTTTTTATGGCTGAGTAATATTCCATTGCATATATGTGCCACATCTTCTTTATCCATTGATCTGTCAATGGACACTTAGGTTGCTTCCATGTCCTGGCTATTGTACATAGTGCTGCAATGAACATTGTGGTACATGACTCTTTTTGAATTATGTTTTTCTAAGAGTATATGCCCAGTAGTGGGATTGCTGGGTCATATGGCAGTTCTAATTTTAGTTTTTTCAGGAACCTCCATACTGTTCTCCATAGTGGCTGTATCAATTTACATTCCCACCAACAGTGCAAGAGGGTTCCCTTTTCTCCACACCCTCTACAGCATTTATTGTTTAGATTTTTGATGATGGCCATTCTGACTGGTGTGAGGTGATACCTTATTGTAGTTTTGATTTACATTTCTCTAATGATTAGTGATGTTGAGCATCCTTTCATGTGTTTGTTGGCAATCTGTATATATCTTCTTTGGAGAAGTGTCTGTTTAGGTCTTCTGCCCATTTTTGGATTGGGTTGTTTGTTTTTTTGATATTGAGCTGCATGAGCTGCTTGTAAATTTTGGAAGATTAATCCTTTGTCAGTTGCTTCATTTGCAAATATTTTCTCCCATTCTGAGGGTTGTCTTTTCATCTTGTTTATGGTTTCCTTTTCTGTGCAAAAGCTTTGAAGTTTCATTAGGTCCCATTTGTTTATTTTTGTTTTTATTTCCATTTCTCTAGGATGTGGGTCAAAAAGGATCTTGCTGTGATTTATGTCATGGAGTGTTCTGCCTATGTTTTCCTCTAAGGGTTTGATAGTGTCTAGACTTACATTTAGGTGTTTAATCCATTTTGAGTTTATTTTTGTGTATGGTGTTAGGGAGTGTTCTAATTTCATTCTTTTACACGTAGCTGTCCAGTTTTCCCAGCACCACTTATTGAGGTGAATGTCTTTTCTCCATTGTATATCCTTCCCTCCTTTGTCATAGATTAGTTGACCATATGTGCATGGGTTTACCTCTGGGCTTTCTATCCTGTTCCACTGATCTATATTTCTGTTTTTGTGCCAGTACCATACTGTCTTGATTACTGTAGCTTTGTAATATAATCTGAAATCAGGGAGCCTGATTCCTCCAGCTCTGTTTTTCTTTCTCAAGATTGTTTTGGCTATTCAGAGTCTTTCGTATTTCCATACAAATTGTGAAAAATTTTGTTCTAGTTCTATGAAAAATGCCATTGTTAGTTTGATAGGGACTACATTGAATCTGTAGATTGCTTTGGGTAGTACAGTCATTTTTACAATGTTGATTCGATATTTGCAAGAATTTAATTTATAAACCAGGTGACCTGTTTGTTGGTTGGTTTGTTTTCATTGTTTGAAATACCTGTATCTGATATCTAAGTCACTAACTTAATGATATCAAAGCCCCTATGAAATCCTTCAAATAATCAGAGGGTTGTTCAATGCCTGTGGAAACAGAGCAAAATGAGTTAAACTGCACCAAGGATTATTTTACCCACGCTGAGGAGCAACCTTGTCCTTGTCTTCCTGATGGCTAGGAGAAAATTAAGTAAGGGGTAATAAGGTCTCAAGTATACTTTTGAAAGTCCTTATAAATTTTTTCCTTATTTGCTAAAAGGAAGCAGTTTTAAAAGTCAGGGGAAAATGTCTTTTTGTAACTCAATAATGGTAATGTACAATTTGGTTTCATAATTCTTTGATCCCAACATTAGGTTCCTAAAATAATGATAATGTGGTATTGCTGACAATGGTGCTAAGAAAGAAGGAAAGATAGAGAATTAAAGTTGGATGAGCATTCTCTGTACCCTCTGACTCCTCTAATTCAACGATCACCAGAGTCTCAGGGTCAAATCAATTTCATTAAGAAGGTTGACTGTGTGTGCTTGTGGTTTTAGCTGGCTTACTGGTTGGTATTCCTTCATATACTAACAATGAGTGAAGATCCACTACAGAGTAGAGAGTTCATCCTCTACCCTTGTGAAGAAACAATGAAGTATAGGTTAAATGGTCATTAAGAGAAATAAGTTGTACCTCTTGTCAAGGTCTACAGTCTGTCCTTCAAGCCTTACCTCAAGGTCCTTTCTATTCCAGAAGGTTGGAAACCCAAGTGCCTACAGAGGCCAGGCTGGTGGGAATGAAGCAGGAAGCCACTGCAGTGTACTGGAGAGCCAAGTCCTTTCTGAAGGAGCAGCCACTGCTCCGATCCAGATAATTGTTGCAAGGCAGGAATGCTGACCTAGTGTTACCACATTGTCCAGTTTCTCAGGTAAAGCAGGAAATGCAAATTTTCATGTGACATCTTTTGATTTAAATATTGTCAACTAATTCACTTGTATTATTATTCTCAAACTGTACACGTGCCAGATACTTCCACAGGTGGGATTTGGCCCAGAGCCCTCGTGTTTGTAATTTGGTTTTATATTTTGCTTACCTTTTTGTTAAATTGAAGACTTTATTTTCTACAGGTTTTGCTTTTCTTCAGCATGTTCTCTAAAATATTCTATGCCTTGTTTTGTGCTATTGAAACTACCTTCCTCTCCAACCTGAACATTTTGTGCATAAGCTTTCTTTGGCTGCTATATTTTCTCTGCCACCATCAGCATTCCACTGAGCAGTCAAATGCTAGATGGAGTCTCCTTGAGACACTTTTCTTATGCCACCACTAAACATCTACAGGTATTACTACTTACTCATTTCCTTCCCGATGTGTAAGCTAAATAAACACAGTAAAAGATCATGGGACTTAGAGATTGTATGCTTTGGGCTCCCCCTTCTAGAATTTACACAGAGACTGTCTTCTTTCTCTTGCATCTTGAGAACCTTATCAGATAATTAATTAGACTATGGTTATCCTTTACATTTAATTATGTTTGCTGGAGATGTTGATTAGACTTAAGTGTTCCTAGATATTTATGCATATAAAGAGACAATGTATTTGTTTCTTCAATGGCTGAGGAATCTTCCTATTTTCACTTTGAGTAACTTGATTGTCAGTGTTACAGGGGGTGGGTGGGAATCATTACCTCTGTGTGGAACTAATTACTCCAGGTAGGAACTTGGCATCCATTGCCAGGTGAATTGAAGAATGCTAAAACATTTTTTAAGTAAAAGAGTACATAAACATTAGTTGTTTCAATATGTTGTACAACCCCCAGATGAACAAAAATCATGATTGTTTTATTCTTAGTACAGTTTTGATTTTAAAAAATTGATATGCATTCTTTTTTTAACAATGATTTGACCTATTGAGCTGCCTTGAATAGCCAAAACACTAGTAATTCACAGACAAAATGTGAAAATAACCCCTTAAACTTGCTTAATGCACTCTTAAAAAGATTATGTAAATGTAAGCAAGTATTTTTTATAAATAATCTTTATGAGAAATTTTACTATACCATAGAAAAGCAAAAATAGCCAACTATGGGGCTTTCCTGGTGGCGCAGTGGTTGGGAGTCCGCCTGCCGATGCAGGGGACATGGGTTCGTGCCCCGGTCCGGGAGGATCCCACATGCCGCGGAGCGGCTGGGCCCTTGAGCCATGGCCGCTGAGCCTGCACGTCCGGAGCCTGTGCCCCGCGGCGGGGAAGGCCACAGCGGTGAGAGGCCCACATACCGCAAAAAAAAAAAAAAAAAAAAAAAAAAAATAGCCAACTATGTTGATGCCAAATATACAGAAATATATCATAAATCAATTTTCCCTCAGAGTTATCGTGAGTTTATTAATTAGTTTATAAATGTTCTGGTGTGACCTGTTATTACACTTTAAAACAGTTCTCTGAATTTTTTTTAAAGAATATGTACTTGGGAGCTGTGATTGTTCACTTTTTGGCTTTTAAGGAAGTAAAATGCATCATAAGCATTTTCTACATGTACATACAAACCCTCACTTTCCTTCTATATATATTTTTGTTTGTTTGTTTTTGTTTGTTTGTTTTTGCGGTACACAGGCCTCTCACTGTTGTGGCCTCTCCCGTTGCGGAGCACAGGCTTCGGATGTGCAGGCTCAGCGGCCATGGCTCACGGGCCCAGCCGCTCCATGGCATGTGGAATCCTCCCGGACCGGGGCACGAACCCGTATCCCCTGCATAGGCAGGCAGACTCTCAACCACTGCGCCACCAGAGAAGCCCCCTTCTATATTTTTAAAGGCACAAGGGAAGCTGTAACTTGAAGTTAGGTGCCTCAATTGCTTTTTCTTTGTAGTCATGTAGAATGACGAGCGCAAAGAAAAAGCTCAGTTATGTGTAGTAATGCATGTGAATTCCTGAATATTATAAGGGGGAGTTATAAAGAGAACTAAATTTAGACCTGGAAAACCAAATAATGACTGGAGAAACCAGGGAAGGCCTCTCTGAGGAAGTGACATGTAAACTGAGATAAACAGTAGTTGGTTTAATGAAAAACATGGGGATGGCAGATGACATTGCAAGCAGAAAAGTAAGGGTGATAGCCTGAGGCATTTTAGAACCAATCAAAGGGATAGCCTTAATTTTTCTTTCTACTATTTAGGTCATTCAGTTTAATGTGGTATTCTTTCTGACTCTCCCTATCTTTTTCTCCACTTAGCTAAAACAGAAAGAGAAATAATAGCATAATACTAGGCACAAAGCTTGTGACTATTTCCAATAAAAATCTTCCCTAATGCTTTTAAGTATTGGGGAAACATTAATTAGCTGTTCTATGGATATAACATTTAATTTTCTTGGAAATAATAGTTTTCCTAATTACAGATCCAACACATTTTTATTATAAAAAATTTTTTGAAAATATAGAAAAGCAATGAAGAAAATAAAAGTCACTCATGTTCCTGCTATCCAGGGACAAGCACGGGGAAGATAGTACTGTTCTATTCCTATATCTACATAAACAGTAGCATTTTTGTAAATGAAGATTTATAACTATACATGCAACTTTGTCATGTGTTTTTTCACCTGACAATGTCATGGACCTTTTCGATAACATGATTTTAATAGCTATGTATAAATAATAACAACTTAGATATTTATTATGTGCTAGGTACTAGTTTAAGACTTTTAACTTACTGTATCCCCAGAACAGAACAGTTCTATAAAATCTCCATTTTATAAGGAAAGAATTTTTTTTAAACTTTTCCAAGGTCACAAGCAATTAAAATGTACAGCTACATAGCATCTCAGTACTGTACTTAATTTAAATAAAACCCTATTTTAGACTTCTAGATCATTTCCAGTATAGTGTTTGGCTATTTGAAATAATACTCATGATTCTGTGGGTTGGAAGTCTAGGCTTGGCTTAACTGGGACAGCTCATCCCTGTTCCACATGGTGCTGGCTGGGCTCAGTTACATGTTTGGGGCGTCAGCTGGACTAGCTGGACCAGCTGGACTTTTCTCTCTCCACAGAGTAATAAATCCCAATTCCTGATGGAAGGAACTACAAAATATTTGTGGCCAATTGCAATCTACTGCATTCAGCACTTAATCCTCCAAAGGCTTCTATGTGCCGAGAATGTGTAAGTTGCTGAACGTTGGTAACATGAAATGGCCTGTGTAAGTAATCCTCCTGACCATAGATGGACATAGGTCAGGATGCTTGTTACCTTGACTCTGAAGACTGGCCTCATTCTCAGGAGCCTATCCCTATACCTTCAGAGTTTGTGAAAAAATGTAACCTTCCACGTGAATGTGATCCTCATGCACAGTTTTTGAATGTTTACACTCTTCTGCACTGAAAGGGCAAGGACGTTTGAAACTAGAGAGTTTTAGTGATCAGAGCAGGAAAGATGTGCATGCGGTATCCTGATACAACTGTATAAAGCAGGTGTAAATGTACTGGGGTACTTTGGGGTGAGTAAGTAGAGCCTGGCAGAGGCATTAGGTCTCTTACAAAAGATGTATCTGAGAGGTATGTTTTGGAAGAGGTGGCTGCACAGTGAATATAAGAACCAAATGAAAATAATAACCAGAGTTAAAATGAGGCTACTTTTTGGAAGGTTTTTTTTTTTAATGAAAGAAGATATAACTGTAAGATAAGTGTGCTCATAAAAGTGCATAGCTTGAGTAAGTAGGTGAAAGGTGAAACAAATGGGAAGGTTGAATGGGAAGGCTGGTTAAATACTTTTAAGGAACTGTTTAAATAATTGATATGAGGATGAAAGATCACTGAAAAGGGAAATGTCATTCAGGGTTACCCTAACAAGCATAATTTAACTTAATAATGATGGAAAGATGATGAGTATATCCATTCATTACCCAATCAAATGATAACGTTGTAGCCAGTCAGACATTACTCTTCAAAATGCTAATGCTTATGTTATTTCTTAATCCAATTATACCTGTTGTTGCGTGTACATACTGTTTTGGAATTTAAGTATAGAGGTAGGTTTTATGTGAGCCTTTTTTCTCAATTGGAGAACATGAGGCATTCACCCTTGCAAATGTCAGAATGGAGGAGACTTCTTTTTTCTATTTTTTTAAATTTTTTTATTGAAGTATACAGTTGATTTACTGGAAGAGACTTCTTAACTTTGAATATTTCCTGAGTTAAGTTTATAATCATTGTATAAAAAGTACAAAAGATAACTTATATAACATTAAATATTGGTGTTTTACCTAATTTACATCGTCTCACCTTGGTAAATCAATAGCTCATTCAGGATTCATTCTGTCCTACTGTGTATCCAAGTAATGAGCACAAGATTAATGCGTGATGTCATTATAAGCATTTTAATAGAATTTACTCATAATATCACATGACTTAAAAATCAATTCATTATTTTTACCATTAATCAAGTTTGTGTGACATTATTCAGAAGAATGTATGGTTTGGTGTTATTCAGAAAGATTTATGAAGATTACCTACTTATTTTCATGATGTCATATTCTCTGATATTTAGTCTTCATGGTGTTTTGGGTGTAACTTTTAAAATATACACTTATCACTGCATAACATAGTGAATTTATTCTTAGGTTGACAAGAATGTCAGTAAAGCAGATAGAGAAAAAAGGTCTATTGCATTAATTATCATCCTGTTGAAATACAAGTTTCATTTTTATATGGTTGCATTCATCTATTTTAGTGGTTCCATTATTAATCCAATTAAAGTGTATATATAAACCATTTAAATAAAACTCTGATGCACTTTACAAATAAAGTATAAAGTTAGCATATTGTTTTTTATGCTGTGGCCCCTCCCATTGCGGAGCACAGGCTCCGGAGGCGCAGGCTCAGCGGCCATGGCTCACGGGCTTAGCCGCTCCGCGGCATGTGGGATCCTCCCGGTCTGGGGCACGAACCCATGCCCCCTGCATCGGCAGGCGGACTCTCAACCACTGCGCCACCAGGGAAGCCCAGCATATTATTTTTTTTAGAAGCCCTATCATACTTTTGCTACACAGAAGTTATTACTCAGAGATTTTGAGATCATTAGGGACAAATCTAGAGCAAAAAATATCCTTTGTATTTTTTGTCAACATGCATAGTCACCGGCTTCTATTGACTTCTTTTAAAAACTTTTCTTTCATTTTAGACGCCTGTGTTGCTAAAACTTTACAGGTCTACGTCGTAAAAATCAAAATATAAAGCTGTATTGGCTAACTAGAATGTAACCATTGTAGTAACTTGTAACTAGTCTTCATCAAGTATTTAAGCACCTCCTGTAGGCCAGGGGTACTACACCAGGAAGTGGGACTATTGGAGGAACCTAGAGAAACAAGTCCCTGCTGTGAGGAGTTTACATTCCTGTGGAGAGAGATAGGCAATAAACAAACAAAAAATGATAAGAAAAAAAATCGGGTAATAAGAGGTATCAGTGAATTAACAAAGTTTCAGAGAATACCTAGGATTTACAGTGTGGTCTCCTTGAGGAGGTGACATCTAATTTGAATTCTGAATGAAGCCAATGAAAAGAAGTGAATCAAGTCACTAAAATTCAATTCACCAAAAGTCGACTCTCATAGACTAATTTGCATATTGAAAGGTGGTTGGAAAATGAAATTGTTGGTAGAATGGTGGCAGATATTCTCAGAACACATACACACACACACACACACACACACACACCTTTTTGAATTTTGTTATTGCTACCAGAAATGTTTAAATTAACATTTAAATGTTTAAATTAATTAATTTAATTTAATTTTAATTTTAATTATGTTCTAAGTATAAGATCTATCCCTGATCCTTAGTATTAGTGAGATGGAGGTGCCTTTCATATTACAATAACTTTTCTGTTTTAACCTGTGTCTACTGGGCTTGAACCAAGCCATATAAACAGGGTGTGTCATAATGGAATCTTTGGGGAAGGGGTGAAGGGAAAATGTTGTGGATATGTAGTTTTTATGTTAAATTTGGAAGAGAGGAGAAACTGGTGTTTTCATCATAAAACTAGAAAAATAAAACTTGACTAAATCTTGAATGATTGGTCTATATAGAAGATAAAGTTATCAGAATCTCGGAGGCAAATAGAATAGATTTTAATATTCAGCAAAAGAGGGCATGCATGGATTTCAAAAGTTTGAGAAGCATGGCAAGAAAGCTTGAAAGTAAGGAAAATGAGAGCTGGTCCAATCTAAAGACCAAAGACCACAGAAGAGATTTCTTTAGGAAAAAGCAAGGTAATAAAATGAGCATGAAAATGGACTGTAAAAAAAAAAAGTTTCACTCATCGGGGTCTGTTGCTATTTGGCCAAACTGGGAGTCCAGGATCACACAAAATTCTTATCTCTGTCACATCTTTCACTAGCACTGGGAACTCCACTGGGCTGGAAACTTCTTGAGGACAGGAACTGTCCCTTCCTTGCTCTCTCCATCCTTTCTCATCCCGCTCCCTGCCTCTTTCCTTTCTATTCTTCCCCACTCAGCAGCTTTTTTTTTTTTTTTTTTTTTTTTTTTTTTTGCCACACCGCCTGCAGGATCTTACTTCCCTGACCAGGAATCGAACTCTCACCCCCTGCAGTGGAAGTGCAGAGTCTTAACTACTGGACCGCCAGGGAAGTCCCTCAGCACCTCTTTAGTACCAAACACAAATATTCCCTGGGGCTTTGGATAAACTGGTGTCTTACCATCTTTGTAATCCAGAACATAGCATAGTGCCTCGTACATAATAGCCACTCATTAACTGTTAAATGAAACATGAATAAAACACATATGTGATCAGCAGGGGTCGGTGAATGGGAGACAGAAATAGGAAGCTGTGCCTGCAAGCAGGTCATTTCTTTGAGAGGCATAGGCCCAGTGGAGTGGGCCCAGAAATGCAAATTAGCACCCTGAGTCACTATTGAGAATGTACTACTTGGCACTATCCTTTACACCCCACATTTTTCCCAATAAATTTTTGCTGGTTTTCCCATTGCCTGCCAGTGTTTCCCACACCCATCCCCATGGTTCCTGACTTTCAGCTATTATAGTATTTGCTTCATTACAACACCTTTAATCTGCCTCAGAGCCAAGGCTGCAATAAGGTGTATGCCTGAATCATGATGCCTTTTACTATAAAGCATTCTCCTGCTTTCCCAATGAAGAGACCTAAAAATAGATTTGGGGCCAACTTAAATATGTAGACTTTTAAGAATGCAGATTGAGTAGTTTTGTGTATACTTACACTATGTGTTGATTGAGTTATACATGCATGTATATTTAAAACAATCTAAAATATTAATTTTTATTTAAATTTTTTAAAGTTTTAATATTATGATATGAATCTTAAGTCATTTAACACAGTTTTTGAGGAACTTCCCTGGCAGTTCAGTGGTTAAAACTTCTTGCTCCAATGCAGGGGATGTGGGTTCAATCCCTGCTTGGGGAACTAAGATCCTACATGCCACATAGCCAAAAAAAAAAATTAACAACAAAAAAAAGTGATTGGATTAACACACAACTTTCTAGTTGTCAGGTCATAAGAGGTGATAAATATGTTTCTATTGTCAGTTAGAAGGAGGTTGTATGTAAATATGTTTTTATTGTCAGTTAGAAGGAGGTTGTGTGTGTATATGTGTAATGCCATAATTATGGGTCTATCTCTGTCTTGCAATTAGAAAGTTGCAAGAGCAAGCAAATTGTTTTAACTGGAGTAAGTGGATCAAGTTGGAAGAAGAAAACACGTTGAGTTTGACATGTGATTTTGACAGCAGAGGACATAAGAGTGGTTTAGTACACTTACCAGTTTATTCTATTTTTAAAAGTGTACAGCTTAGAACAGTATGGAGGTTCCTTAAAAAACCAAAAATGGAACTACCATATGATCCAGCAATCCCATTACTGGGCATATATCCTGAGAAAACCATAATTCAAAAAGAGACATGGGGGCCTCCCTGGTGGCGCAAGTGGTTGAGAGTCCGCCTGCCGATGCAGGGGATACGGGTTCGTGCCCCGGTCTGGGAGGATCCCATATGCCGCGGAGCGGCTGGGCCCGTGAGCCATGGCCGCTGAGCCTGCGCGTCCGGAGCCTGCGCGTCCGGAGCCTGTGCTCCACAACGGGGGAGGCCACAACAGTGAGAGGCCCGCATACCGAAAAAAAAAAAAAAAAAAAAGAGACATGTACCACAATGTTCATTGCAGCACTATTTACAATAGCCAAGACATAGAAACAACCTAAGTGTCCATCGACAGATGAATGGGTAAAGAAGATGTGGCACATATATACAATGGAATATTACTCAGCCATAAAAAGAAACAAAATTGAACTATTTGTAGTGAGGTGGATGGACCTAGAGTCTGTCATACAGAGTGAAGTAAGTCAGAAAGAGAAAAACAAACACCGTATGCTAACACATATATATGGAATCTAAAAACAAACAAACAAAAATGGTTCTGATGAACCTAGGGACAGGACAGGAATAAAGATGCAGACATAGAGAATGGACTTGAGGACACAGGGCGGGAAGGGAAAGCTGGGACTAAGTGAGAGAGTAGCACTGACATATATACACTACCAAACGTAAAATAGATAGCTAGTGGGAAGCAGCCGGATAGCACAAGGATATCAGCTCGGTGCTTTGTGACCACCTAGAGGGGTGGGATAGGGAGAGTGGGAGGGAGACGCAAGAGGGAGAGGATGTGGGGATATATGTATACTTATAGCTGGTTCACTTTGTTATACAGCAGAAACTAACACAACATTGTAAAGCAATTATATTCCAATAAAGATGTTAAAAAAAAAGAAAAACAGTGTGCAGCTTCTCAATTTTTCATCATTAAATGTAGTGTTTATATATTTACATATGTTTCAGGCTACATTATTGGAATTTTGAAGACATGAAAACATCAGATGAACCAACCTGCAACATCCTGGATTCAGATTGGAAGATGAAGAGAAAGTTTAAAGAATGTGGCCTATAAAGGCGGGTAGTACCTGGAAATATTAACTGACTCACACTGTAAAAATGAGAACAGTTTCTAAACAATAGAGGTTATTTTAGTCCAACATCAAGTTTCAAGACAAAATGTTGAACTAAAAACTTACACTCCTCCCCTCCCCCACTTCAGACAGGTACCAGCATTGGTGAATATGATTTTCCTTAGTCAGAAGCACTCGTTTTTACCCATGTAGACCATCCTTAGGAATTAAATATTGGTTATTTAATGTAGATTATAATGGGAAACTGATTTTTTCTACAATGGCAGATTTCAAGGACTTGGTTCCAAACTGAGCCGAAGCTTCCCAATGCATTTTGTACAGTCTGGGGAAAACTGTGCTGCATTGGCCATTTTTGAAGGCCATGATGCCCTGTAATATAAGGATATCATCTTATTGCTGATATCTTTGGGGAGTCCCAAGCAGACACAGAAAATGAATGGAGGCAAGGAGTGTGACGGAGGGGACAAGGATGGAGGTCTTCCAGCTATACAAGTTCCTGTGGGTTGGCAGCGTCGTGTGGATCAAAATGGAGTGCTTTATGTCAGGTGAGCCCTTATTATTACCTGCGCTACCTCCAAGTTTGTGGTCCCCAGGTGAAGGAGGTACAGTCTGTTCCTCTGAGAGTGTAAATATTGTAACTGACAGCACCTGAAATCAATTTGAATAAATGATCTTCGTGCTGGATATATTTAAGTGTTTTTATTCTGTACTGTTTTGCGATGTAAATTGCCTTAGATTACAAGAGAGGATTTTTATGCATTATTTGTGTTTATATAAAATGTCATCCTGCTTATCTCTCTAACAAGGATAAAGAAAAATAGGAAGATTTCTAAAAGAAACACATGAGCATCGTTACTACATTCACAGGAGAACGTAAAATACTGAAAACAGACCCGATGTCTCCTGACAATATTTTTGTGTCCTTCATAGTGCTTCAGCTGGCTATTCTGATGTAAGGTTAAGTGTTTTTATCTATAGGCAGTTTCAATTATTAGTTTCTTAATGCCTGATATAACTAAAAATAATTTCCCTATTTTTTCTGTGCAGTTTTTAATCTATTCCCTGCATATAATAGTAAAAGAAAAAGTCATGATGGAGTCATCTCACAAGTAAAAATCATACAAATTATATATAAATGCCTGCTCTCTTCAATTTTGACAGCCTTTATTACGTTGAACAACTTGAATGAAGTAACTGAACTGTTGGCAAGAAGTTTTAGTCTTATTATTAAATAATTGGCACCTAAGTTCCTTACTTTGTAGTTTATCAGTAAGTATATGATTAGAATACCACAAATCTTTCTTTGTGATGTAATAAGAAAAACTATTACAAAGAGGACTTTTTAAAAGATATCACATTGCATCATTACATTAATGTTGTTACTTTCATTGTGGTTATTTGTACTCAGATTCAATGGAATTCTCATTTGTGCAAATATATATTTATATAAATGAAGAATTTTCCATTATATAAACCCAAATGATTTCATACTATAACAACTCTACTGTCAGTTCAGATTCTGTCCTGGGTTGGTTGGTTGGCTGGTTGGTTGTTTGGTTTGTTTTGTGGAAGGTATTTCTTGATGTAAACTTAATGACCAATTGAAATTCTTTTGCACACGTGTTTTTTGTTTCTGTAATATTCAAGATATGCTCTATATTAATTGAAGTGAAGGGATAAGAAAGCAGGGAATGTGGAGCTCACCCCATGGTAGCTTAGATGGATGAGGACACACGGAATAACCTTCTCAAAGTGTTTCTATTGTCAGTGCTGTTAACAAACTGCCAGAAATACTTTGTTATCAATGTATCAATAATATAGCAAGATATCAGTGTTAATGTTCATATTTATGGTTTTTCTAGTCTGTAAGGAGCAAATATATATTCAGCTTAGAGCAAATAACTCCAAAAATCTTGATAATTTAGTTTTGGGGAGATTTTGTTTGTTTTGTTTTTGTTTTACTTCATCTTTATCCCTATGAAAGATAAATCAGCTTTTCAGGTTGCTGAGAGTTAGGTTAAAGCAAATTAAGTCTGGGAATCTGTCAGTTATCTTGCTCATGACTTTTCCAAGTCTGAGTAGACTTTACTATCTGTTAGTATGAGTTGGAATTCTCCCAATCCAAATCTGTACACTAAAGATTATTTTGGAAACTAACTTTGCCAGATAAGGTAAGACACCTTCAAATAAATTCAGCCAGCATGGGTTTGATTTGTTTGTATATAACTGGTTAAATTACTGCTTGAACATGTAGAAGAGGCTAGCCCTCCTTCTATAGCTTCCTTTGCAATGTGCAGTTTGCTTATAATTTTTAGGTTAGTCTCCAGCTGCTCCTGCCTCAGGGTGGCATTGAGGCTGCACATTAAATTTCCCACCTGCTTCCAATCTTCTAAGCTTTATCTATGCCATAAGACTTGTAACTATTTTTATGTTAATTATTACTCCCAAAAGTTAATTAAAGAGCTGCAACTAAAGGAAAGAACCCAACTGACTGATTGAGAGGAAGTGTTTTTAAAATGTCTAGAGTAGAGTGCTTTGATAGAATTCAGGAATTCTTGTCTTCAAGTTTAATTTTACAATTAACTGCCTCTAGGATTCATTCATACACTTTTTTTAACTGTAACACATTAGACAGTTTCTTTTCATAAAATTCATGAATTCTTCACATAACTAGTGATTTTGTTTTATCAAAATTACCAGACCTCCAAAAACGTCTTGCTGCCCCTACCGCTATGGTGGAACTCCAGTCTGTAATATGGGAATTATTATTCTTTGCATATCATCTGAAAAAAATTGTTAGCCCAAATAAATGAGAGAGTTAACAAAGTTGAGGATTTTAATTGTGATTTTCTACATGCGTAAGTCACTTATATGGTTGTCCATAAGTAAAATATGAATTGCATTTTAAAGCTGGTTTATTTAGAGACACCAAACTACTACCTGTGTTTTTGTAGAAGCAGAATAGTCTACCCCCGGTAATGTAAAACTTTGTTTATGAAATGGAGATATCGTTTCTGGTTAAACTTTATCAGATGGCTTAAGTGAAAGTTTTGGTAAATAGTCATAAATAAAAGATATTCTTGAATAAAAAGTATATAATAGTTTTCAAGACATAATATTCATGCAAGCTGTAAAATTAGTACATTAATAATACAAGTCCTAAAATGCAAATCGCTCATTTTAAACTAATCCTCATTGTAAATAAACATTAGAGACTTATCCTGTCATCAGAATTAGTACCTAATCTGTACACTTAAATTTGATCAGTATTCACATATCATACTAACTTCTGTGACCCAAAGAGTAGTAACGTTGAGAGCACTACCCAATCACCAGCCGCAAGGCCTGCAAGGCACCTTTCTGCCACCTAAAACCCTATCTCCTCAAGAGTTCCCCATCCTTATAAGTACAGCTTGGATCTTCAGTAGAATTTGAGGTGGGCCACACTGATCTATCTTCAAAGAAACACATGAATGAGGGAGGAAAAAGAGAAGCCTGTTTTTACACAAGGGCAGC
Source organism: Mesoplodon densirostris (assembly GCF_025265405.1). Lineage (NCBI taxonomy): Eukaryota > Metazoa > Chordata > Mammalia > Artiodactyla > Ziphiidae > Mesoplodon > Mesoplodon densirostris. The sequence continues at coordinate 69,202,223 of NC_082668.1, forward strand.
TTGGTTCCAAACTCCAATATTAAAGGGAAGAACTTGTTAGCTCGAATTTTTGTAAATTTAGTGACTTTCTAGTTTGACCTCCAACGTGTTCCTAAATTTCAGTTTTTCCTCAAACAGCTTTAGAAGTAGATCTTCTAGTTTAAAATGATAATGATTACTTTCATGTTGTTTTCTTGTTCCTTTCTTACCTGCTCTTTCTTAAGAATACATTTTTCCCATCCTTAGTCCACTCTTGGTTGTCAACATACTTTTATTTATTTTTCTATGAAGATCTGTATTTTTCTGAGAAATATTTTGGTCAGAAGAAAGAGTGATAGTGTTAAAGGCTATAATTTATTAGCTAACATAATACTGACAAAGAAAATGCTTTTCCTTAGTAGGAAGATATTTCACAGGAAAAAACCCTGTGAAGGACAGTAAGACTATAAATTATGCCGTTTTTCATATAATATGTGCAGTCAGAATTATTTCCTGATGTTTTTTTAAACTATTTTCACAGTCCCAGTGGGTCTTTGTTATCTTGCTTGGAGCAGGTTAAAACATACCTGCTTACTGACGGAACATGCAAGTGTGGCTTGGAATGTCCTCTTATTCTTCCCAAGGTAACCATTTCGCAATAGATGTATCAGCAATTTTTCATTTTTTAGGTGTTTCATATATTTGCTTTTCTCATTTGGCATTTCATTTTTATATTACTTCTCCAATCATTTATACATTTTAAAGTCTTAAATTATATATCTTTTGCATGCATTTTGGAATGCTTAAGGATTGTGGAAAATAGTTCAAGTCCAAGAGTCATTTTCAAAGGTGACAAACCTATATTCATATTAAATATTTCATCAAAACCCCTTTTGCACCATTTTATTACAGCTATACCCATGCTCACTATTTAATAGTGCAGTATTTTTTCCCTCCTGCTCAGTCTGCAATGCTATTTTTAGCACTGGTGTTGATGGATCTGCCACAAATATTTCTTAAATTACAAAGCTGAACCCTCATAGCCAAAAGTGAAAGTGTTTTACTCCTTTACAAGGTAAAAAGTAAAATCATTTTAAATGATAAAATATTTACTATAGAAACATGTCATTGTTTTCTGGGTATCTATAATAGTCCCAATCATAGGACTAGAGATTAATAGACAACTTTTTCTTTTTTGTGTCACCTCATTCACAAAAAAGCACTTGAAACAGTTTGTAAGTATATGCACAATAAATATTTTTTAAAATAGAGTAGTAGATTTTTTAAATCAGTGAAAAGGTCATATTAATATAGCAATAAAGTAAAGCCAAAGAAAAAGTTAGCATATAGCAATGTCAGATTTTAGGGTTTCTTAACTGTACTTCATCTGTTTTTGTACTGTTATAACATCAGGAAGTATCTAAAATTGGGAATATTATCAGATACTATTCCTTTCCATGTATTTATCTTGGCTATCTTAGAATTAGGATAATCTTCATTATTTACTCTGCCACTAAAAACCATGAGTTCAGCAGAAGTATTTATTCCATTATATATAAAGTTGCTTTTCTTAAATTTAAAAACTTGAGAAAGTTTTATTCAGATTTATGGGTTAATCTATGCAAAACTTTTTTTTTAACAAGGGGATCTTTTTACTTAATATTTTTACAGACATATTTTAAACGAAGGCTGTGCTTTTTCCAGGTGTTTAATTTTGATCCTGGAGCTGCTGTGAAACAGAGAACTGCAGAAGATGTTAAAGCAGATGAAGATGTCACAAAGCTATGCATACATAAAAGAAAAATCATTGCAGTGGCCACACTTCATAAAAGCATGGAAGCCCCACATCCTTCTCTGGTGCTCCCCAGTCCCGGAGGAGGAACAAGTATGTAATATGGTGAAGGTTTTAGGGATTTTTCCTCCCCCACTCCTCTCCTGGAGGAGTCACTAGAAATCACTTTGCCAAGCATTTTCTGAGTCCACTTTTCAAACATGCACAATGCATTTAAAATTATGTATGTTTTATCATTTTATTGCAAATAACAAATTAGTTCTGAAAAATTCCCATGAAGTTGTCACCCAAAGTTTCCTATCCAAATCATTTAGTTAAATGAGGAAAATAAACACTGATTAGCACATACAAATGCTATGGAGATACATAGAGCTGAGCTAACAAAAGAGAAAGTGCCATTGGTTTTTAGGAAACAAATGTAGGCTTTTTCCTAGGGCTGTATTGGAATGCGTAGTATTAAGTCCTTAAATGCAACTAGCAATGTTATCAAGAACTGGCAGTGTTATTCTTTCAGTCATTTAATAGCTACATATTGAACACCTACTAACAAATCACCTTGCCAGGAATTTTTTATACCTCCATCCAACACATACATGCACACACGCTTGTATGCACACACGAATTTTTTAAAAATTTCAAAGCTGCAGAAAAATTACATGAACAGTTCGAGTACCCTAGATTTACCAGTTAACGTTTTGTTTCAGGAGTTGCAGATATTGTGACAATTCACCCCTAAGTATTTCAACACACATGGATGTTCTCTTATATAAACCACAGTCTAATTATCACGTTCAGGAAATTTAAAACTGCTATGATAGTATTATCTAATATGCAGTCTATATTCAGATTTCTCCAGTTGTCCTAATAATATTCTTACAGTTTTTTCAATCCAATCTTTTTTAAAATCCAGGATGCAAAGATTGTGCAACTGCAAAGAGACATTACTTTTCTTTAATCTACATCAATTCCCCAGTCTTTTTCAATCTTCCATGACGTTGATACTTTTGAAGAGTCTAGGCCAGTTTTATAGATGTTCCTCAATTTTGATTTGCCTGATTGCTTCCTCATATTTATATTCAGGTTAAACATAGTTTGATACGAATACTGCATAGGTGATGTTATATCCTCATTAGGAAGCACATAATGGCAGTTTATCCCATATTGATGACATTAAGTTTGATTTCTTGGTTAAAATTATGTCCATTATTGAGGTACATTTTCCCTTTATGATTTATATGTAATTTGTGGAATTATACTTTGAGGCTGAGGAACTTGTTTTTGTAAGGGCTAGAATATGAACTCTCCAAAATACTACAATTAGCTTAACACTTGAATAATAATTCTGGATAAAATACAGCTGAACACCAAAGCATTTGTTTATGAAAGGTAAGTAGCATTGTTCTGCAGAGTTCTGAAAAATAAGGATGAGGAATATAACCTGTAGTGATCAGAGAAAGCTTTATGGTAGAACTTGGATTTGAACCAGCCCTGGAAAATGGTAGGATTTAGACACATAAGGGAAATAAGAAAATTCTTATCTAGAATGAGTATAGCATAATTAAGAAATGATGTGGAAACTAATGTGACTTGAGTGGAAAATTAAACCTGCATAGGTAAATTGAGGCTAAATTATTGATAGTTTTAGATACAAAGAGAAGCAGCTGTGACACCAAACAGGCCATGAAAGAGTCACACTTAGGGGCTCCCCTGGTGGCGCAGCGGTTGAGAGTCCGCCTGCCGATGCAGGGCACACGGGTTCGTGCCCCGGTCCGGGAAGATCCCACATGCCGCGGAGCAGCTGGGCCCGTGAGCCATGGCCGCTGAGCCTGCGCGTCCGGAGCCTGTGCTCCGCAACGGGAGATGCCACAACAGTGAGAGGCCCACGTACTGCAAAAAAAAAAAAAAGAGTCACACTTAGAACTCATGTGAAGAGGGTAGGGAAAGACAGATTTGGCAGTTATTAGCAGAGACCTCCTCTCCAATAACCCTCTAACCTTTAAACTTTAACAGGAATGATCAGAAAAAATTGCTCCACTAAGGTATGTAAGAAAAAAATATATTTTAGTGAATTTTTCTTTTTCTTTAATGAGCTATGTTTTTTAAATTAAAAGATATAGCAACAACTTAAAGACATTCAACAGTAATAAATTATTTAAAATTTATCATTAGCCTGCCACCTTGATGTAAGTATGTTTTCATTTTTGCATCTTACCTTTCACATGTGTTTGCACATGCTCATTTCTGCTGCCATTCTCACTTCACATCATATCAAACCATTTCAGCTCTGTCTACAGAGTCTGCCTTGTTTCCTTTTTAATGATTGGAGCAGAATCTTGGTCTAGGTCCTTTGTGCTACTCTATACATACAAGTTTCATTATTGAAATTAAAGGTAAATATTTAACTAGTATAGGTATAAGAGGTATATCTCCACATCCTTTTAAAATGATATACTTTATTGGATTAATTTCTACTCTTTTACCAACTTCAGACATAGCATTTATTTCAATTTTCTAATTTTAAATTATATTAAAAGGTTGGGATTTAAATAAAGATTAAGAAGACTCATGTAGTAGTTTTCACCTCTCTTTATTTTACATGCATAAACATACAACACCTCTTTCGAAAGGTCTATTTAATATACACAAAAGCACTTGATGAGTACCTAGCATTTACATTTGCCAACTCTTGTAATACTTTAGTTCCTAACTGCAACATAAGAGCAGCATGACTTCTGTTTGTTTATCTGTTTAGTATTTCTTTTATTTTAAAGATGGTAACTATTTTTCCCCAGTATGGAAGAAATCCTTTCTAAACGACAGCTACTTTCTAAATTCTGTTGAATGTAAAAATGCCAATGTCTATATTTTAAATCATTGAATTGTAGATAGCTACATAAATGAACAAGAAAAGACACAACTTGGTGGTTTTATTACTAAAGAGGACACAGTCAATCCCGTAATAATGTTAGTGATGTTAATACAGATGACTATGTTCTCACTATATGCCAAGCTCAGTGCCCCAAATATTTTTCATATGTTATTTCCTTGATTACAAACTTTAAAAATCTTTCTTTAACAAGAAAATGAATTCAGTTGAGTTTATCTGCTGCAATTTTCTTTTATGATTGGTTCTCAACTTTTCATATACTGTATTATATACAGAAATCACTCTATCAAAGAATCTCTACCATGCCAGAAACAGAAAGCCCACATTTCCCAAGAAAAATATATGTTCACTACATTCTCTTACTTCTTGATTGTACACTACCAAGACTTCTGTTTATCCCAGGTTGAGAACCACTGACTTAGAAATTGTTATGTTATGATTTGACCTGTATACTACTCAGCAGGTAGGAGAAGTTTATTTATCTTAAATGTGTAATTATCCATTTAAGTAAATATACCTCTGATTGCAAATGAATCCGAGTAAACTTGCTGATATGCTGTAAGTCTAAGAATTGGGATGGCCAATGTATAGTATAAATAGTACCACTCTCATCTCCTGTGCCTCTAATAGACTCATTGGCATTTTCTCATGGAGTCCAGCTAGAGCTCAGCACCCTTTTCAGCATAGCTCTCTAAGCAGCCACCACCAGTTGATGGGAATTGGCATATGAAACTAATTTTATTTGCCATCCCTGTTTTAGAAGTCACAACCTTATAAAATAGTTAAACTTCCTTAGGGGCTAAAAAAACTTAAACCTAGAATTCTGACATCAAATGAAAATTCTGTATGATGAACCAGGTTGCTCTTGTTGCCTGTATTCTGTCTGATCTCTGAAAGAACTGAAAGGATTCCAAAAAGCCAGCGAGGGAGCAATGCACCCTGTAAAAAGAGAATACTCAATTGGAGCCCAGTACTGAAGATTTTTGCACTCTGACTAAATTTTGTGTAAGAATTCTATCCTAATAAAAGAATTGCAGTCTTTTACCTAATTTGGTTGACTGGGGCTGGTTTTACAACAATGACTAATTAATGGCAAAGAAATTGAAGTGTTAAAGTATTACAGACTTGATATGAAGTTTAGCATGATTGTTTAACTTCACTGTATTTACTGTTATCACTCCCTTTGTAAAAGATTCAGAATCTTATTTACTTAATTCACAAAAATTAAGACTCTGTTACTCTCACAGTGAAAATATTGGGATGAGGAAGAGTTTTTGTAGCTGTCCCGAGGAGGTTTTAGTAAAGTTATACAAACCTTTATAGGGCAACAAATTTTCTGGTGAAAATGGCAATTCATTTAAGTCACTCAAGAAAATATTATGCCACACAGATCACAATTTTCTGTTGTAACTGTGTTCTTAGAAAATTCAAATCCAAAAAATAGAATCATCAGCATTTCTATCTGGGCTGTCATTCTTGATTTTGCATATTATAAATATTATTAGAATGGCTAATGTCAGTATGTACGGATTCAGATCCCCATCCTTTCTCAACAGACATGAGGGAAACAAGCATAATGAGCAGTTATTGAGAACCTTTGGTCAACTAAGGGAGAATAGTGTGCATCTTTTACAATCAAAATTTATTGTAGAGTACAGAACTTTTTTTTGTTTTTTGGGGGTTTTTTTTGCGGTACGCGGGCCTCTCACTGTTGTGGCCTCTCCCACTGCGGAGCACAGGCTCCGGACGCGCAGGCTCAGCAGCCATGGCTCACGGGCCCAGCCGCTCCGCGGCATGTGGGATCTTCCCAGACCGGAGCACCAACCCGCGTCCCCTGCATAGGCAGGCGGACTCTCAACCACTGCGCCACCAGGGAAGCCCCCAGAACTTTTTTTTAATTGCAAAGAGTCACAGCTTCTGTTTGCAGATTTCTTTTTTCAGATGCCCTCCCTTCCCCATTTCCTTCCCTCCCTCCATCCTAACACAAAAGAATTGAGACTACTAACAGATTTTTTTTTTCTCTTTCACATCAGATGCAACTCCAGTAGTACCTTCACGGGCAGCAACTCCAAGATCTGTAAGAAATAAGTCTCACGAAGGAATTACAAATTCTGTAATGCCTGAATGTAAGAATCCTTTCAAATTAATGATTGGATCATCAAATGCCATGGGAAGGCTATATGTACAAGAACTGCCTGGAAGCCAGCAACAAGAACTCCACCCTGTCTACCCCCGGCAGAGATTGGGCAGCAGTGAACACGGACAGAAATCTCCATTCCGTGGCAGCCATGGAGGCCTGCCCAGCCCAGCGTCGTCAGGTTCCCAGATATATGGAGATGGCTCAATCTCTCCAAGGACTGACCCACTTGGAAGCCCTGATGTTTTCACAAGAAATAATCCTGGTTTTCATGGAGCTCCCAATTCTAGTCCTATTCACCTGAATAGGACTCCTCTTTCTCCCCCTTCAGTAATGCTACACGGTTCTCCTGGACAGTCATCCTGTGCAATGGCTGGAAGGACTAATATACCTCTTTCCCCAACCTTGACTACAAAGAGTCCAGTAATGAAAAAACCAATGTGTAATTTTTCAACTAATATGGAAATACCACGAGCAATGTTCCATCACAAACTACCCCAAGGCCCACCTCCCCCTCCTCCACCTTCTTGTGCTCTTCAGAAAAAGCCATTAACATCTGAGAAAGATCCACTTGGCATTCTTGACCCTATTCCTAGTAAACCAGTGAATCAGAACCCTGTTATCATTAATCCAACTAGTTTCCATTCAAATGTCCACTCTCAGGTACCTGTGATGAATGTAAGCATGCCTCCTGCTGTTGTTCCTTTGCCAAGTAATCTCCCTTTGCCAACCGTAAAACCTGGCCACATGAATCATGGGAGTCATGTACAAAGAGTTCAGCATTCAGCTTCAACCTCCCTGTCCCCTTCTCCAGTGACATCCCCAGTGCACATGATGGGGACTGGAATTGGAAGGATTGAGGCATCGCCCCAAAGATCACGCTCATCTTCCACATCATCAGATCACGGAAATTTCATGATGCCACCTCTAGGACCCCAGGCCACTTGTAGTGGTATTAAGGTTCCACCCAGGTCACCAAGGTCAACAATAGGGTCCCCAAGGCCATCAATGCCATCAAGCCCTTCTACCAAGTCCGATGGACATCATCAGTACAAGGATATCCCTAACCCATTAATTGCTGGAATGAGTAATGTACTAAATACCCCAAGCAGTGCAGCTTTTCCTACTGCATCTGCCGGAAGCGGTTCTGTAAAGAGTCAGCCTGGTTTGCTGGGAATGCCTTTAAATCAGATCTTGAACCAGCACAATGCTGCCTCCTTTCCAGCAAGTAGTTTACTCTCAGCAGCAGCCAAAGCACAGCTAGCAAATCAAAACAAACTTGCTGGTAACAACAGTAGCAGCAGTAGCAATTCTGGAGCTGTTGCTGGCAGTGGCAACACTGAAGGACATAGCACTTTAAACACCATGTTCCCTCCTGCTGCCAACATGCTTCTCCCAACAGGTGAAGGGCAAAGTGGTCGAGCAGCACTAAGAGATAAGCTGATGTCTCAGCAAAAAGACTCACTGCGGAAAAGAAAACAGCCACCTACCACAGTGTTGAGTTTGCTCAGACAGTCTCAAATGGATAGTTCTGCAGTTCCTAAACCTGGACCCGACTTGCTAAGGAAGCAGGGTCAGGGGTCGTTTCCCATCAGTTCAATGTCTCAGTTACTACAGTCTATGAGTTGTCAAAGCTCTCACTTGAGTAGCAATAGTAGCCCGGGTTGTGGGCGCTCAAATACTGCTTTGCCTTGCTCTGCTAACCAGCTGCATTTTACAGACCCCAGTGTGAACTCCAGTGGTCTTCAGAATCCACTGACACAGGACGTACCTTTAAGAGGGGAAGCCGTGCACTGCCACAATGCAAACACTAACTTTGTTCACAGTAACAGTCCAGTCCCAAACCACCATCTTGCAGGTTTAATAAATCAGATTCAGGCTAGCGGGAACTGTGGGATGCTCAGTCAGTCGGGCATGGCCTTAGGAAATTCATTACATCCCAATCCACCTCAGTCAAGAATTTCAACGTCCTCCACTCCAGTGATACCAAACAGCATTGTTAGCAGCTATAATCAAACAAGTTCTGAAGCAGGTATGGTTTTATTAGAAAAAAGTACCCAAAGGTACTAAACTTTTATACGTTTTTTTAAAATTTATACCAAAATATTTATTATGATAAGAAATGATCCTTTCCCCATTGTGAAATTCTCATCATTTCTTTAGTATTTATAATTTTATTTACAGAATGCTAGGGATTTGTCTCTTAGAAAAAATAACAGCCAAGAGGATTCCATGTGTTTCCGTTATGTGTCAACCTGTGTCATTTTGAATTTTGTTCGACTTTCAGTTGGTTCTATAACCATTGGACTCGAAACTACAAAAGAAGCCATAGAAGGCAGGATTTCCTGGTTTCCAACTACATGAGACGTACTTGGTCTATGCCAATATAAAAGCTGTTTCCCCTAGCTCTTGTTTGTATTCAGGTAAATGAAGCTCATTTGGAAAACCCCCAAAAAAGGGCAGAAATACATGGATTTTTTGTTCTTGCTGCTGACCAGAAATAGGTGAATGGATAGGAAAAGGTAACTAGAAGTTGTATGAAGTAGAAAGCTGTCTTCTAATGTGTTTTCTTATCCTAGTTTGCTATCCTTTATTATTATTTGTTTGAAAAAATTCATAAATGGATATTGGCTACTCCCTTTTTAAAAAAGGTAATAATTTAAGTTTTCCAATAAAAAAGGCTTGAAAACCTGATTTCCAGAATTTTTGATCTTGAAATTATTTTACAGTTTTCTTGGAGAACTAAACCATTGTTTTTACCATTGACATTATGGTATCTCTTTGTCCGCTATTAATGAAGGAGACAAATTTATTTAAAAGTAGACACATTAGAAAGAACTATATTTTATTTCAGTAGAGTCCTCAGAAATTGTTACAAAAAACCGTAAAGAAGCACTATAAAGATAAATTCATTGAGACGTCAGAAAATTTGACTATAAAAATAATAGGAAGAATACCCAAAACCCAACAATAATGATTTGAGAGATTGGTGGGAAATGACAGGGAGGAAATAAAAGATGATTGTAGAGACAATATTATTCAGCTATGAAAATAGTGGGCTTTTAAAACCAGATTGCTACTGGAAGTGGGAAAACTGCTGAGGCTTTTAATAATCTATTGTATAGATATATATAGACTGTGTTATACCACCATGCTGGAAAGGCATTATGACCTACATGTCTTTGTTGCTGATAGTAAAATCAAGTGTTTTCCTTCCTGGTGTCACTACTTTTACCTGCCATTCTCCACAACTTGTGCTATGTGTTATGTTTTGATGTCAGTATTTAATGAAGAATTCTTCATTGACCTCTTCTGTTAAAAAGAATATAAGGTGAAGATGATAATTGAAATGATTAGTGCCTTCTTGATATTCTTAGTCTAAGGAATCTCATGAAACTATTTTTTACATGTTTAACAGGATTCTTATTCCAAAGGGGCTTCCAGCTTTTCAATGACTCATATTCCTTTTTAGATAATCCCAAACAAATGAAAATTTAATCTTATGCATTTAGCAGATTAAGGTTACATAAGATCAGTAACTATTTAAAAATACACTATATTTATTAAGCATACCTTCAATCATTTAGATGAGGCGTTGTTAGTCTCATTGTATTATATCTTTCAATTTTGATACCCCTTACCTCAACTTACTTTGTTTCAGGTCTAAGTTCATATTGCAAAGTGTACGTATTTTATTAATGATGTATTTTAATTTATCTATAATGGAAAAGACCAACATTTATTTATATTCTTGTTTCTTCTGATTGTTAAGTTTCGACTTATTTTATATAGTCTTAGACATGTATTTTCTTGTTCCATGCATCTCTGTAAAACATCAGATCTGGATTGCCAGTGCTGGGAGTGTCAAAACACGCATGTTGAAAATTTACTAATATAAGTAAAGTGTTAGCATATAAATAGCTAAAAGGGATGAGAATAAATATCTAGTAATGATATGGATGTGACCAGTCATGTGTAAGCTAACAGAAAGCATATCCCTGATAAAAATCTAGGTCAATAAGAACTTTTTAAAGTAGTAAACCTAATAAAATTAAATACTGCTTAATGTGCATAGCTCTGATGTGCAGCTGGTAATAAAAATGGGTAGATTTACTAATTAATATAATTCTTTTGATGAGCTGAATATTGAAGAGGTCTCTAATATCATGTTTCTTTTAGATACACAGTGAACTGTGTCAACTGAATGTACTGTTATTATAACTGCTTAGCCTTAATGTTTATTTTCACTGACATTTATTCATCCATCAAATACACACCAAAGCTGGGCTTTCAGAGTGAGACAGCTGATGACAGTTATAGCTATCCCTTTAAGTTTTGCTGAGTATTCCTAGCATACTAGTAAGACATTAGAAGAAAACCACATTTTATTCTTAAAATGTTGCTTTTAGCTGTCATTGAGTACCTATGATATGCCAGGTGATTTGCCTGTATTATTTCTAATTTGTGCAGTATTCCAAAGTATAAGGTATTCTTGTCCTCATTTTACAGATGAGTACATTGGGCCTCAGAGAACTTGAATAACTGTCCAAGGTCATACATAATTGAATTAGGATTTGAACTCAGGTTCATCTGATTCTAAAATCCATTTTCTTCCCAGCTGCGTAAGTTCTTCATTTGAAACATAGTTGTGAAAAATACTGTTTTCACTTTCAAATCTTTAAAAATACCCAACAGATAGTGAATCAAAGCATATCAATACATGTTAGGAACCACGTTTGTAAACTTTTGATGCACTTTTAGACAAAAGTCAGTAATTTTGCCTTCTCTATTTGGACTCTAATATCCTAGTGTACAATAATTAGGATGTTTGTGCCAATGCAGATGAAATGTCCACAGTATCAAAAGAACTACCCCTCCTTTGTGAATCACATTTGGTAACCTTTATTTGAATGAATCTGTATCACCTCACTCAGATAAAAATGGGTTTCCTAGTGGGTGATGTGTCAATAGGCCTTTGGAGAAGGCAACTTTGCAGACGCTAGCCCTGCCATTCCAGGTGTGATAGCACAATGAGGGTGAAAGAGACCCACAGGTAACATGGCCCAACTCTTCCTTGTGGTAATGGAACATGAACAGAACTCAAGTGACCTCCTGCTCAATCCAGTGCCTTTTTTCCCCACTCTCCTAAGCAGCAGCTCAAAAATGTTACATTAAGACCTATTTAAGACCAGAAATCACTCTGAAAACATTTAATTCGATTGGCTATTTGTTTTCAAAAACTTCTTTTAAAGAAAGTTTTTCTATCATAAACAGCCCAAATATTCATTTTTAGGCCTATATGTGAATACCAGTCCATATTTTAAATGTATTAAAACTCATATATGAGAATCGGAGGCAAAGTAGTAAAAAAAAAAAAATCAGATTAAAGATACGAAATGCTTAGAAAACATTTCTAAAACTTAAGAATATACAAGGTTTTATTAATTCTATTTGGTGTTTTGAAATTGCCTTTCCACTAAAGCTCTCTAAACACTTTGCATTGTAAAGTTTACAGGTTTCTATTAGCTTTTTGGATATGAAATTACAAGTGAAGTTTAATATTTCCATGTAACAGATTTAGAAAATGACCAGTAGGATACTTGGTGACATTCCTCAAGCTGTAAAGCAAAGCTCTGGTGGATCTGGCAACCAAACCCCAATCAGTTCCTGATTCTCAGTCCAAACACTCAAACTGCTGAATGCAGGTATGTTCTGAAATCCATCACTCGTGTACATTTAAAGCAACTTTCAGTTTATGAAGTGAGATAAGTTTCAACACTTAAGTGGTTCCAGCACGTGTCCTGTGGTGTTTTGGTTTAGGGAGGAATTCAAAATCAAGTACCCCTGACTGACAAATTTCATCAAGTCCATGCCTCTTTGGGCCTCTGACTGCTGCCCACCTGTTTACCATAGAACAAAAACACACATGCCAGTAACCTGGGCCTCTGCAGAGGACCCAGCCCTGTCAGTGTCCACATGACAACCCATCCTTCCATGGCCCTGTGGGTTTTCACAATTTTCAAAGAAGCAAAAAGATTTAGATTATTCTGCTAACCAACTTAATAACTGAACCTTACCTCCCTCCAGTATGATACAAAGTCATTAAATATAAATTTTTCACTTTAAAATGCCTTTTATATTCTCATTTTTTTTAATAAAAAACATTTAATCAACTCTTCTAAAACACATGAAAATGTAGTCCTGTGAAAGGGCAGAGTATGAGTTTGTACCAAAAGAGAAAATAATTCAATCATTTATTTGCCTTAACTCTTAAAGATATACATTGACTAACAAGAATATAAATAAACCTATGAATAAATATTTGCTCATGAATATTTATATAAATATATATATATTTTTTAACTCTGGAAAAGAAAATGTTTTTTTCAGCACAAAATACATTTGATTGAAACTCAGTGCAGCCACTAATATGGTAGGTATAAGAAAATTAGAGATCACAAAAGAATGCTTTGGATAAAATATTGCAAAGTGCAAGCTTGGTTTTTTGTTCTATGTATTTATTTATTCTCAGAGCATGCCAGTAAAGAAAATAAAGGGAAATTGTCATTCCCTTCATTTGAGGTTATAGTTGCAAAAAGATTATGGGTTAAAAATACTCCAGGATGGATTGTTCTATGTTAGCTGTCTCAGGATGTGGGACATTTGTGTGGAAATAAGCCTCTAGTCTTTTATAGACGTATGTAGAATGAAAAAAGGCAGAGACTCCTTTAAGGTTGTGACTGAATTAATAATAATTGCTATTGAAAGTATTTCCACTCAAGTTTTTAAATGCCTAGATTTTACGCCTCACCTGATTGATGCATAGGCTTCTAAGTTGAAACTTGCCCTCTGCTCTTGTTTTTTAACCAAATACCAAAACTATATTAAAATCTTGATTATGTGATAAAAATCTATGTCTATTCTTTTAGTTAAATTTTTGCAAAATGAGCCATTTCTTCTTTGCTGTAAGTTATTTTTACAACAGGCAGTGTCTTGCTGTTTAAGAAGGTTTCCTAATATCAGGGTTACACCACTTGCTTTGTTTACATATTCCAGGTTTAATGTTTCCTTGTGTACAAAAAGAGGAGTTAAAATATGTTTGAATTTAGACACTGAGTCTATGTAATCAAAGGTGATAACAACTCAGAGTGGTGTGATATGTTTGCTGATTCAATGATCTATTTTGTACCTTTCAAGAAATAAATTGTCCCAGTGTGCAAATTGGGAGAATTTTATTCTATTGCAACACACTAAGCTCACTTATAAAATCACTAGAAATCCTTCAATTCTCAAGGGGATGCCTAAGCTATTATTTACTAAAATCAAGTGGTCTAAGAACATTGAAGCAGCTTCTAAAAGTACCTAAATTCTAGGCAGTAATGTTAACTCTACAAAGACTTGACTCATTAAAAATAATGCTTAAACATTTTCCTAGTGTCATCAAAATAGATTTCATTTCCACCTGCATGGAGTACGAAATAAATCAAATCATAAACTTCCTACCTTCAAGGAACTTGTATCAAACAACATTAATGCTAACAAAGCAAAGAGTAGAGTAAAAATTATGTTCTAAGAATTATACTTCTTGCAAAGTCAAAGTAACAACTCACCTTTTTACAGATTAGGAATGGAACTAGACAAACAGAAGTCTGAAGGATTTGCTGAGATACTCCTGGGGTAGGAGCTAGTCCAGGGAAATTCTAAATATCTGTCCAAGACCCATGGGTACAGGTATAAGAAAGAGTAGTATTTATCACAAATGCCCCAGAGCGGAGCTCCTGTGCTGCACGACTCCACAGGGATACCTCTCACATTAGAGTCTGATAAACATGCTTCCTGGAGCACAACTCCATAGACCATCCCCCACACAGTTGAGCAACTGAGAGGCCTGATCCTAAAGCAGTGTTTTCCAAACTTATTTTTACTTTTAACCACGGCAAGAAATTAACTTGCATTCCATTTAACTAGAGATATATTTTTAATGTACAACAAAAGTTTCCTGAAAAAAACACTCTGTGTGATGCACTCTGACATTTTAGATCCCATTCTATCTTATCCTGTCTTATTCTATTTCTTTTTTTTGTGACAGTCATGATCTACCGAAATGATTTCACCACCCACCAGCAGAACATGACCCAGCACTCACATGTATAAGTTAACAGAAACAGTTTCCACAAAATAATACCCTAGCTATGCAATGTACTCTTTTTTTTTTTTCTTTTCTATTTCATTTATCAAAATATACTGGTTTGGGGGCATACTAAATCGATTTTACAGTCTTAAATAGGTCTAAGCACTGTCTTAGGATATTCATAAGGTAATTAACTCAGCAAATATTTATTGAATACCTAGTATGTGCTCTGCACTGTTTAGCACTGAAAATAAAATAGTACACAATGGAAGGATACAAAGTTAACTTCATAATCTAGAATCTCTACTTGCTCTGCTCATTGAACAAAATGAGATAAACTTCCAGTTGGTATATTGATGGATGGAGCATTTTAACTGTTATTCTAGCATATTGAGAGAACAGAAATCCTACCAAGCAAGAGACTTAACCTCTTCTCTCAGCATTTGCTTCCTTACAATAAATATTAAGAAAAATGTGATAAAAAGCATTTGTAAAAAAAAAAAAAAAAAAAAAAAAAAAAAAACTTCGTTACTTGAGAAACTGAAAAATCTCAAGCAATTTTTTTCATTTCAACAGTTTTCAGAGTAATTCTATGTATTAATAAAGGAAGCAGAAGTGATCAGTAGTAAAACACCCTTTTTTTTGTCTGACCCCATCACCACCCAAAGACTGGCCTCGCCTCCTCAACACAGTCATAATCACTCAGACCTCATATTCCAAGATTCAAGATACAGTCCTTCCACTGTTCTTTACTCTTCCCTAAGAGGTTGGCCCTGTTGAGGGTGGAGAGTATTTCCTCAGATACTGCCACTGATCCCTTTCCCCTCTTCCTTTTCTCCTAAGTTGTGTTGGTTTTGGGTCCCTCCCTCGCTTCCTTATGGAGAACAAATAGACACTAGTTCCTAGGGCTTCCTGCCTACTTCTGGTAAAGGAATGCTAGGAATTTACATCAGGATCCAAAGCACAAAGATAGAGATTGGTATATTTTTGTAAATACATATTACCATGTCATTACTAAGGCTTGGGAAAATAATGTCTTGTTGGAAGATCTAGACCTCATAAAAGTTATCTTTCAATTTTTTAAATCCTTTAAATATAGAAGAGAAAATTTTACTATTTCCATGGGGTTGAAAAGTGAATTATATTTATTAGACTCACTAGGGCATGATATTTTCTCCTGTCTCTAGAAGCATTCGTTTTTATTAAGGATTATCATTGACCCTGTTTGCAATTAAAGTACACTTGCCAAAGCAAATGATAAAGGTCAAATAGTGAAGGAGTATGTTTCATATGATATATTTCTTAGGTTCTTGAATTTATGGATAAAAAACAGTATTTGGGCATATCAATTAAGAAAAAGTTTTCTAGCATTAAGTAGTATTTATTCAAAATTGAAGCTATAGATCAAACTGGTAAAATGACATTTTAAAAGCACCTATTGGTCCATATGGAACAAGCTTTATGCCCTCTCTTGTACACATACAAAGACATGTACAACACTATTATTAATACTTAAGGGCCAACCATGTGAGAGTTTAGCATGATATGAACAATGACTCTTCTCAAAGAATATTGGTGACGAAGAAGAGAAATAACTCTAAAGAAGTAGACATTACCTTTGTTTTGAAAAGCAGTGTTTACAAAATGAGGCAAATAAAACACCTCAAGAATGAAATTGTTAGTAATAGGTAAATATCCTTTAAAAATCCTTAAAAAAAATTACTGATGCTATTTCTGTATACACACACATATATAGACACACACACACACATCATAAATTATATGTGTGTGCAAAGAATACTGTTTATATCTGGAAATCTACCCCACTGGAAAAAGCTACCACTGTTGTTGCCTAATTGTACTGGACTATCTCAGTGATTGGGTGTCTAGGCATGTGATCTCACACCAGTAAAATTTATTTGGATGGCTTTCCAGTCTTATTTCTTACTTCTTTAAAAGTAACAGAAACAATGAGAAAAAGAAGTTATGCCAGTTCATGGTGCTGCTGGCTGGTGTGAAATAATAATTTTTTCTAATTAAAGGACTTCTCCAACTTACTAACTTGTTCGAGGCTCCCAGCTGCCTTTTAGTTATTTAACTGCTAAATGTTTAGTGAATAGTTTGCTATTTTAAAAACTCTTTTAAAAAAAACTGTCTCCCTCATTAGATTAAGCTCAAAACATCTTAGCTGCCAAAAGAAAAATCAGCTTTAAGAAAACTTTTTCCCCACATGCTTCAACAGACCATAGGTTTTTATGCAGAACTATGAAGTAAGTTCACCAGAGAATGCCTGTTCAAGATTGAGTGCTTCAGAAATAAGCAATTTCCAGTTTCCCTCCTGCCATAAAAATTCACGATCCTCTTTCAATGACCCCAAGCATTAATGAGTTGACTTTAAGAATTCAGAGTACTTTGGGATGGATGTCTTCCTCCATAAGATTATTTTAACTCCCCAGCACACCTGGGAGTCTTCTAAAGTAACTTGACATCTTTCAGCCATCTCCTTTCCAGCATCCCTTATCTCCTGGCATTGGACCAATCATACCCTACAGAGTCAGTTTTCACTTTTCTCCACAAATGGGTGGTATTCTCTCCTCCACATACACACTTGCCACACACACACACAGCATCAAGTGATCTGATTCCTAGAAGTTGAATGCAAGTTTTACGATCTTAATAGATTGATTCAACCAACATTTTTTGAATGCCAACCACGTGTCAGAGACTCTTAGGTCTTGAAAATACAGAGGGAAATAAGACATGATCCTTGCCTTTAATGGTTTAGAAAGATGATTTTAAATTTCTTCACTGCTTGTCTAAGGCAGCAGGTTTAACCATGGGTGAGAGGGCTTGGGTGTGTAGGAAAGCAGCATACAATATTTTCAGTCATATTTCTTTATTCTGAGGATACATTACCCTCCATACACTTTATTATCTCCTTGCCTTTTAAAAAAATTACTTTGCTTCTGCTTAGAAGCCTTTTCTGTCTCCTTTTCCACTCTCAAATCCCAGATCAAATGTTACCACTTGCTTAGTTTTTCCTGACACCTTCAGTTTTACAATTGTCCCCTTGTTATATACCTGCTGTTGTTCCTGGCATATTGCCTTGTAGTTATACTAGATACATGAAAAGAGCTTTAAAATTTCCTGGTTTGTAATAAGCTCTCAAAAAATGTATATTTGAGAGAGACAGGGAGATCTGTGTGTTTATCACGTTGCCTAAACCCTGAGTTCCTTAAAGAAAGGGCAGGGTGTTGTGTTGTTGTTGTTTATTTGTTTGTATCACTATTTCTACCCTTTTGTTCAGTAGAGTGTACTTGATTGTTGAATTGGTGTGTTGAAAATTAGAGAAAATAAAAAATATGCCTGATCCGCATATTACCCTTAAGAAGCTTGTGGTATTCACCCCCTTCTTGTTTGTAATGCAAAAATATACCCAGAGTATCTATGTTTTCTTTATTGTCATTCCTCAAGCATATTTAGATGGAGAATTTTTAGAATAATGTCCCCAAATGACTACTTTCATGAATCCTCAATATGGATGTTTCTCTCTTACAAAATAAAGATAAAAGAATAATAACCTCTGCAGAAATCCTTCATCTACAAAGCCTTGTCATATACACACTAGTGTATTTTGAAAATATACTCTGACTGTGATTAAAGGAATGGGTGATCTGTACATTTAAATATGCCATTATTATTTAACAGATAGGGAAAAAAGCCATAGATAGTGATTACTAGTAAATAAGAGTTTTTATTAGCTTGTTTAAAAAGATGGATTCCAAACGCAAATAATCACATACCTATTTAACGGAAATAGCAGAAAGATTTAAGAAGCAATGAAATGTTTAAGGTGTTGATTGTTTTATTACAAATCTGAATTAATATTTAAAGAATTGTATACCATATGCCTACTTCGGCATTTTATCTCCTTTAAATGAAACGCTGAGAGCTTAAAAAAAAAAAAAAAAAAAGACCACAACACCTAGGAAAAGTTGCAAAGTCGTGCTATAGAGATATATATGTTGGATATGCTGATTTATACTTACTACTATTACCATGTCATCACAACTAACTGCAGCTACTAATGTCAATAATAATGATGACAATGATAACTCCTTTTATTTGTATACTTTTACACATTGCAAGCCTTTCACTTACCTATTTTTGAGTCTCACAACAATCATGCCAATGAGTTTCCTTAGGAAAAATTCAAAGGTAGGAAAGTTTCATATGCAGGAAGATGTCCATCCATGTGTTATATATAATGAAGAAAAAATCAAAATATAAATGCCAAACTTTATTGGATCAATAATATGATCAATCCATATGCTACATGGTTAAAAATATTAGTATGGAGTTTTTATGTCAGGAAAAATTATTGTGTTAGTCTGTTAGGAGGAAACAAGAATAATATATAGTTATATTTGTACTACTATTACAACTATGGAAACATTTCTGTGTATTTGAACAAGGCCTCAAAGGTAACGTGGTCAAATATAAAGTTTGTTATTATGGCATATAGCACAGCAGTAAAGTGTTTGAATTATTTTAGATTTTCAGTAACACTGGTATTGTTCATAATAACATATACATGTTTAATATTTTAATAAATTAAGTGTATGTGCTTATAATATTTGCCAAATGCATGTATTAAATAAAACAATGCATTTCTTTAGGGTAAGACATTTTTCCAAAAAATGATTGTAGTTTCCTTCAACAGAATGTGATTCTCACCCTCCCCACCCCACCCCTTGTGCATCTGGATCACCAGGGGTGATTTCAAAGAATACTACTGCCCAGGCTGTACCCCAAGAGATGAGTTTTCAGCTGGTCTTGGATAGGGTCCAGACATTGGTTTGTTTGTTTGTTTTTTTTTTTTTTTTTTTTTTTTTTTTTTTTTTTTTGCTGTACGCGGGCCTCTCACTGCTGTGGCCTCTCCCGTTGCGGAGCACAGGCTCCGGACACACAGGCTTCGCGGCCATGGCTCGCGGGCCCAGCCGCTCCGCGGCATGTGGGATCTTCCGGGATCGGGGCACGAACCCGTGTCCCCTGCATCGGCAGGCGGACTCTCAACCACTGCGCCACCAGGGAAGCCCTGTTTGTTTGTTTTTAAGTTCTCTAGGTAATTATTTTGTGTAGCTTGGATTGATAACAACTAAAACAATTATAATACACAACTGAAATTTTATTATTAAATTCCCTGAATTTAATATACATTACTTTAATATACATTAAAATATACACCTTTAGCATACATAAGACTTTCAAGGTTAAGAATGCTATTTGGGTGAAGACTGGTCTGATTTAAGGAATCATGAGTATAAAGTATCTTTATGCTATTAGAATGACAAAGATTTAAAAATAATGATAAAACACAGTGTTGGTGAGAAAAATGAGCACTGCCTACATTGTTTATAGAAATATAAATTGAATATATGTTGATCAGCTTCACTGGAGGCAGTCTGACAATGTGTATCCAGAGCTTTAAAAATATGTAAACGCTTTGTCCCTGGAATTCCACTTTTAAGAATTTTTACTTAGAAAATAATTGAGCATATTGGCAAAGATGAGTTAATAAGAATGTTTATCATAGTGTTGCTTGAAATAGTAAAAGATTGTAAACAATCGAAATATCCACAACAATGGATTGAATAAATTATGGTATATCCATACATGATACTAGTAAAATGGATCTATAGTTAACATGAAAAGATATTCACAATATATTGATAAATGAAAAAAAGTTGCAAAACAATATGATTCCATTTTTGTTAAAAAATATATGTAACATGTATATGTATGTCTGCATATGTGTATACATATAGGTGGGAAAAGCACAGAAAACTATACACTAAAATATTAATAGTTATCTACATAGGTACTTTTTATTTTCTGTTTTGTATTCTCATGCATATTCTATTTGGGGGTTTTTTCCCACTAAAAGAAAGTACTGGTATTATAAATATAGAACAAAAACTTTTTTTTAAATGTAAAAATATATTTTGAAAAATGAAGCATTGTTACTTTTATCTACCCAATTGAATGGACT
This sequence comes from Mesoplodon densirostris, assembly GCF_025265405.1. Lineage (NCBI taxonomy): Eukaryota > Metazoa > Chordata > Mammalia > Artiodactyla > Ziphiidae > Mesoplodon > Mesoplodon densirostris. The sequence continues at coordinate 69,223,180 of NC_082668.1, forward strand.
ACAACACAGCTTCCCCCATTTCCACCTTGTCTGGTTGTGAAAAACAAAATATTTGATAGTTAGAAACAGGTATTGCTTAAAGTACTAAGCTTCTTCAATATATTCATGTTCAAAGTAGGTCAAGAAGTATGAAGTCAAACTAGTTTCATTAACATGTCAAATCATCTCTAACTACAGTTTATCTGGTTAGAATCTACAGAGAGGACATGTAACATATTAATTGAAATGTATCTTGATGTATTTTTATAGAGTTGTCTTCCTTAACATCCATAATTAATAAGTGGGTTTTTTTCCCTTTATTTTAGGCGGTTCAGGACCATCATCCTCCATAGCCATAGCTGGCACCAACCACCCTGCCATCACAAAGACAACATCTGTCCTTCAAGACGGCGTCATAGTCACCACCGCAGCTGGAAACCCACTGCAGAGTCAGCTGCCCATTGGGAGTGATTTTCCTTTTGTTGGCCAGGAGCACGCACTTCATTTTCCATCCAACAGCACTTCAAACAACCATCTTCCACACCCCTTGAACCCCAGCCTCCTCAGTTCTCTACCTATCTCTTTGCCAGTGAATCAACAGCATCTCCTAAACCAGAATCTATTAAATATCCTCCAGCCTTCAGCAGGAGAAGGCAAGTCTGAGATCAACCTCCACCCTTTAGGTTTTCTCAACCCGAATGTAAACGCTGCTTTAGCTTTTCTCTCCAGTGACATGGATGGGCAGGTATTGCAGCCTGTTCACTTTCAACTCTTAGCAGCCCTGCTTCAGAACCAAGCCCACGCAGCTGCCATGCTTCCCCTGCCATCTTTCAATCTGACCATCTCAGATCTTTTGCAACAGCAAAATACCCCTTTACCCTCATTAACACAGATGACAGCCCCACCAGACCATTTGCCAAGCAATCAGTCAGAGAACAGCCGAGCTGAGACCCTTTTAACCAGCCCCCTGGGGAACCCTTTACCAAGCTTTGCAGGCAGTGACACTACTTTTAACCCCCTGTTCCTCCCAGCTGTCACTGGGGCCTCAGGATTAATGGCCTTGAATCCCCAGCTGTTGGGAGGTGTCCTGAACTCGGCATCGGCCAACACCGCTAATCATCCAGAGGTTTCCATAGCAACTTCTTCCCAGGCAACCACTACCACAACCACTACATCATCAGCAGTGGCAGCACTGACTGTCTCAACACTTGGTGGGACAGCAGTGGTGTCAATGGCAGAAACATTGCTGAATATATCTAATAATGCTGGGAATACACCTGGTCCAGCTAAACTGAACAGTAACTCTGTGGTGCCACAGCTACTTAACCCTCTACTGGGGACAGGTCTGCTTGGTAAGTTAAATTTTTTCACAAATTTTTACAAAAGAAACGTTTTTCTAATTCATTTTCTCCTTTTTAAAAAAACTCCATTTTGTCACACTATTTTTAAAAATGTTTTTGTGATGTCACAGCTTGCTTAAGGAACTAAATATAATAACACCCACACACAACCATAGTTATACAAACATGAAAATGACTTCTTCCTTTTCCCCTATTCTAGCAATACTAAATATCATTTTAATCTGCTTTCTCTTCTAATTTTGATGCCACCTAAACCTAACCTACCCATCATTCTCTTAAGCCAAGTAGTCTTATTTTTCAAATAATTAAAGCACAGGTGCACCTTAAAAATAACATTTATTTGAATTTTAGTTGGTGTGGCATCACAGGGTTAGTATGAGCAGCTGCACTGTGGATGAAAATGGATTGAGGAAGTGTTTTTCCATGTGATCCCTAAATAAACAAAACTAAATGCTTATCCAGCAAAATAAGAAACAAGGCATAATAGCATTCAAAGTTAAAGTTTGCCCAAGTTCAAGGAAACAGAAGGCCCCAATAGCTACTGCTAGGTTTTCTCAAACAGTATTATTCTTTAGAACTTTGTGGCTTAAAAACAAAATGCTTTATGTAGATTATCTTATCTCAAAAAATTTAGAAAATAATTTCAAGTATATTCAACTGTTTGATGTGAGTAATTGTAATATAAAGTACAGAGATAATGTCCATAAAGTCTGGAAACATAGGCAAATATGCATGATATTGTCAAGGGTATCTTCAGTATCTTAAAAAATATATGTTTCCAGATTTCATGGACACCTTTACAAAAAAGTTTAATTAGTTCTATTTGGCAGTCAAATCAATGTAGTTAAGTAACCTACAAAGCATTACAGATTTACAGATTTCAAGCTATAGGGCAATTTCTATGATGTTATCCTCAAAATAATTTCAGTGTAAATTCAAAACAAGTTAATTTTGAATTTTGAATATAAATGTAGTTATTAACTAATCCTATCTGATTATATAATATTTATTTTTAATGACTGTGACAATGAATCCTTTTGTATTATTAGCTTTCTTTACAATTTTAGTTTTAGGTAACCAAAATACAAAATACATATTTTGTATAAAAAAATACATATTAAAACAAAATACATATTTCTAGACCAAATCTGATTTTATTTGATGGTATTTATTGATGACTGTGGCTTGAGAACTAAATTTTGTAAACAGGCCTGATCAGACCCACTTGTTTTAACTATCTTGTCAAATACTTATGCTTGCTAAAGCAGTTAGGACTAATTTTAACTTTTAATTGTAGTTGCTCTAACAAAAATGGTTTCAAGGAATTCTGTAACACTGAAGATCAATATATAAGGATTGGCTAGTGGATAGACCAAAGACTTAACTCGTCTCTCCATGATACAAAATCAAAACACTAATTATGAAAGATTAAATTAAATAATAAAACTACTCTTTCCTAACCACTTAGTAAGACTTTGAGGAGAAAAAGAAAAAAGAATTACAATGTAAGTCTAGTTTTTAGTTTTTGTTTTAGGAATCCTCAACAAAGATAGGCATAGGACCTCCAAAGAATCACACTGACTTATATTTTATGTTTTTCAAACTATAGGTGACATGTCCTCAATAAACAGTACTTTGAATAACCATCAACTGACTCATCTACAGTCGCTGTTAAACAACAATCAGATGTTTCCTCCAAATCAGCAACAGCAGCAGCTTCTTCAGGGGTACCAGAATCTCCAGGCTTTTCAAGGACAGTCCACAATTCCTTGCCCAGCTAACAATAACCCCATGGCTTGTCTGTTTCAGAACTTTCAGGTACTCTCCTTCCCTGGGTTACTTTAGTAGAAAACAATATTTACTACTTGTTTTACTTAATTGGGGGGGAAGAGACGAAAGAACGTAGTTATGTACCTTTTCACCTTTACTTACTATTATTTCTCAATAATGAATATTGTTAAACATTCCAGTTTTTTGTGTGAAGCATTTTATTTTGTCTGAAGCATACCACTGGTCCTTTTGGAGCTGTTTGTTAGTGAAAACTGATCATGTTACCCTGTTAAACCCTTTTGTGGTTTCCCATTGCTCCCATGATTAATATCCACATCCTTAACATGCTTACCCTGCCTCACTCTCCAGCCCCAGCTCTCACCATTCTCTCCCTGGCTTCAGCCACATGGTCTTCTTTTAGTTCTACAAACTGAATAAATTCGTGGTAGATTAAGGAGCTGGATGGAAAGAGTAACGCTAAATAAATACATGAAAAAAATATAGAAGATTTTAAAATAATCTTGGTGTAGAGAAGGCTCTTTCAGCAAGACACAAAACCAGGAAGTCAAAAAGAAAAGAGGTAACAGAATTGAATACATAAAACTTTAAAATCTGTTTGACCAAAGGTATTCTAAACAAAGTTCAAGACAGGTGGCAACCTGGCAGAAAATACTTGCATAATAATAGCAAATAATTGCCATTCATAATATTTTTAAAGCCCATACAAATTAGTAAGAAAAAAGATAATTGATTAGAAAAATGAGCAATAGAAATGAACAGACAATTCAGAGAAAATTAAATAATAATTAGTAATAAACATGAAAAGAATAATCAGAGTTATATAAATTACAACAGTACTATGTTCATCAGATTGATGATATCCCTTGCTGACAGAGGCGTGGGAAAATGTATTCTTTCAGATATATTGTTGGTCTGATTGTATGCTGATATAGTCCTTTTGGAGGGTAATTTGATAGTTCAGCAGTTAAAATATATATATATATATATATATATATATATATTTACATATACATATATACACACACCTCCTTTGACCCAGAAGTTCAACTTTTATGTATCTATTTTAGAGAAATCTTCAAATGTGAACAAAAGGGCACAGTCTAGAATGTTCATCACAACTTGATTTGTGGCGTCAAAAATTAGAAACCACTTAAGCAACCATCAGGAGGGAAATAGTAAAATATGTTATGCTATATCCATCTATCTAGTAGTTTACAAGATTAGGTAGATTTATATAATCTGATATACAAGATCCACAAGATTACAGAGCTCCAATACTGTAGTATTATAGAACAATACTAAAATACAATACCATTTATGTCAAAGAAAGAAATAAGGCAGGAAGAAAGGAAGGAATGGAAGAAAGAAGGGAGACTAGATATACACCTACACACCTTAAGGTATTAAAAACAAGTCTGCAGGGATGCACTAGAACATTGATTACTTCTGAGAAAGAAATGGCATCAGAGTGGCATGCAAAAATACAGATTTGGGTGGGGAAGTGATTAAAGCTTTTCTCTTTTTTGACAATGAGAAAATGTTCATATATGTCTTATATAATAAAAGAATTTAGAAGGAAAGAGGACGTGCTCAACCATATCACTGAGTAAATAGGTAGATAAAGCCTGAAGGGACTCCATTAGATTAGATTTAGCAGTAAGAGCATCACCAGTGACTTGGTGGAATGCAGTTTTGGTGGAGTTGTGGGAGCAGGAACCAGACTGCAATGAATGTAAGGATGAGAAAAGAAAGAGTATGGATTACTCTTTCAAAAACTTAACTATGAAGAACATATGAGAAACAAGGTAGTGCCCCAAGGTGGGCGTAGGTTGAATGCAAACTTTTAAAATATGGAAGCCATGCACATAGGTGAATGCTAAAGGAAAGAGACAAAAAAAAAGTGGAAGAGATTGAACATAAAGAAGAGAAGGGGTAACAGATAAGGCAAGATCCCTGAGGAGAGGCTTGGGATCCAGAGCATGAATGGAGGACAACTCTCAGAGAGTAGAAGGGGCTCCTCTTACACTGGGAAGCAGGACAGGATCAGGGACACATATATTGCAGAGAAGTGTGTGCTGCCAGAAGGCAGGGAATAGCAGAGTATAAGAATTATGAGAATTCTTAACCTGTGAACTTCATTATCTCTAAGTAAGGTCATTTACTAAGAATACTGTGGGATATGGTATAGCAGCTGGCTTGAGGAAGTAGATAAATATCTGAATAGTTGTGAGAGGGAGTGATACCTAACCAGAGAATCATAGGATTGATGGGAACGTAAGCCCCCAGCTGTGGTTGGAAGCCATAAGTTCCTGTGGATAGATACTCAGCATCCTCACTGTACATATAGATATATAAGGTAGGGAGTTAAATTAATCCGAGATTGGGATTTTATCTGATAGGTGTAGACAAGGGGAGAATGGCATGAGAGTAGTTATGTGCTGATAGATCCCAGGTTCTGGTTTAGTAGGAAAGGATATAAAGACAGGAAGGGAGTGATCATTGTGGGGGAAAAATCCTAAGTATCAAGGGTCTATAGCAGCAATTCTTAGCTGAGGTTGGTGAAATTAGAATAACCTGTGGACTTTTTCAAATTGTACTCATCATTCCTGTCCTGAGTATTGATATTCTTCCCTGGTGGGCATTCCCTCCCTTCACCTCTTCCCAATTAAGCATCACCTCTGTAGCAAGCCATTGTCACTGTTGGCAGCATGGGGGTGTCCCTCAGGCAGAGGCCTGGTAAGGTTCAAGAGTAGGCATTACTACCCTATTTAAAGACTTCAAAAATTTGGTGTCATATCAGAAATAGTTTATTGTTAAGAAAAGGGTATATGTATTTTGTTTTGTTTTATCTTATATTGTATTTCACTTACATCAGTAGAAATATCAGTGAGTTAGAAATCATTTTTAAATCTGCTTTCCTTTTTAATTTGAGCAGTGCTGGTGAAAGACTTGTTTCTCTCTTTGAATTCCAAGTTGCAAAACCTGTAATGACACTAAAAACATGGAGTCATCACCTGGAAACATTTTGTATCCAACCACCTCAACTTTAATTTTCCTAGAGAGTGTTTAGTAATGATGATTTTTTAAAAAAATCTGTTACATGTTTTAATCAAAGAAACAGTACCCAAATATAATCAAGACATAAGCCTTTCTATACAGAGTGACTTTTAATTTCATTTTTGAGTCTTGTTCTTTCTTTATATTGCCTTCCTTGTTATATTTGTTTGTCTTCTGGTAAATCTTAAAATTATGGTCTTTCTCTTTAAGGACTTGAATATTTTTTTCTCTCTCTCTCACCGCTTCCTGTCTATTTCTTTAAGGTGAGAATGCAGGAAGATGCAGCTCTCCTAAACAAAAGAATAAGCACTCAGCCGGGGCTCACAGCACTTCCCGAAAATCCAAACACTACACTTCCACCTTTCCAAGATACATCTTGTGAGTTGCAATCGCGGATTGACCCATCTCTTGGTCAACAGGTGAAGGATGGCCTCATTGTGGGTGGCCAAGGTGATGCTTCCATAGATACTATTTACAAAGCAGTTGTTGATGCAGCCAGCAAAGGAATGCAGGTTGTCATCACCACTGCAGTCAACAGTACAGCTCAGATCAGCCCCATTCCAGCTCTGAGTGCCATGAGTGCCTTCACTGCTTCAATTGGTGACCCATTAAGTCTCCCCAGTGCTGTCAGTGCGGTCATTCATGGACGAAACATGGGCAGTGTTGATCATGATGGTAGGCTGAGAAGTATAAGAGGGTCTCGGCTGCCCAGCAATCTGGACCATGGGAAAAACTCAAACAAAGGAGATGGGTTTGAATATTTCAAGTCGGCAAGTTGCCACACATCTAAAAAACAGTGGGATGGGGAGCAAAGCCCTGGAGGGGAGCGAAACAGGTGGAAGTGTGAGGAATTTTTAGATCATCCAGGCCATATCCACAATAGTCCTTGTCACGAAAGACTCAACAATGTCTCTACACTGCCATTTCTGCCTGGGGAACAGCACCCAATACTGTTACCATCAAGAAACTGTCAAGGGGATAAAATTCTGGAGGAAAATTTCAGGTATAATAACTACAAAAGAACTATGATGAGTTTTAAGGAGAGACTAGAGAACACTGTGGAAAGATGTACACACATCAATGGGAACAGACCTCGACAGAGTCGGGGCTTTGGAGAGCTGCTGAGCACCACAAAGCAAGACCTGGTCCTAGAGGAGCAATCTCCGAGCTCCTCAAATAGTTTGGAAAGTTCTCTGGTCAAAGACTACATCCATTACAATGGAGACTTTAATGCCAAAAGCATTAACGGGTGTGTACCTAGCCCTTCAGACGCTAAAAGCATTAGTAGTGAAGATGACCTAAGGAATCCAGACTCCCCCTCTTCAAATGAATTGATACATTATAGGCCAAGGACGTTCAACGTTGGCGACTTGGTCTGGGGCCAAATCAAAGGACTGACTTCCTGGCCTGGAAAATTAGTAAGAGAAGACGACGTTCACAGTTCTTGTCAACAAAGCCCCGAGGAAGGGAAGGTATACCAATCTTTATCCATTGTCAAATACTAACCTTTGTTCAGATATCAATTATTATTTTTTGTTATCATCACTTTGGATTCTTCATGACTCATTGAGGTCTCACAAACTTCTGGAGCATAAGATGAAGAGGGGATTGTTGTAGTCACCAAAATGTCGTATCATCAAGGGGTGAGTTGTGAAGCATTCGTAGATCCCACTAGGGCTCAGGGTGGCTCTAAGCCAGGAACCAGATTTTCAGAATTCTGTTAACTTTGCCTTCCTTCCTTGCATGTACCTAATTCTTCATTCATACACAGAGAATGAAGGCAAATGGCAATGATGGGAGAAAAAAAAATATGGTGGTTGCTGGAAACCAGCAGTGTGGCAGAGGTAGGGGTCCTCCCAGGAAACCAGCAGTGTGGCAGAGGTAGGGGTCCTCCCAGGCAGCAGGAAGTGCCAGGGGACTGCATCTCTCCCGTATGCTGATATGTGACACATAGAGCTGGCAAGAGGGTAAAATTGGGGTGGAGTTGCAGCCATTTCGGGAAGCAGCAGGTAATATCTGAGTTCAGAATGGAGTCTCCTTTCAGGAAACGTTCTGGGTCTTTATAACATATGGAAATGTTTAACCCCATAGTCTGGTTCTACTTAACACAATCTGATCACATAAATTAAATGAAAACTTCTCCATGAAACTACCATTCAATTTAGAGGAAATTAGTAGGAGTCTTCTGAGCTTCTTTTTCCCCCTCACAATTGGTAGAATTGACTCACTAGGCAAGAAATATGCAGAATGTTTAAAGTAGATAGAAAAATTTATATCCGAGCAGGAGGAGATAATAATGTACATTCCCCACATATGATGAAGAAACATGTAATTTTTCATCTCCTTAGGAAATAAAAATTCCTCTTACAGGTATATATTATTCTCTTAAAGAGTATATTGTATAAAGCTCTTTCAACTCTGCTCAAACCTCCACTGGCATTTAGGTTTCATGGCAAAGGAAACCAAAAGCATTCTTGCCAGCACAATAAAAAGATTGTCTTTCTCCAAATGACCAGGAGGTCCTTTAACCCGTCGCTTATAATGCCTAATATATACTTGTCAAGATACACTCTGGACATAATGTTTCTACCTTTGATAAGAAAATGAATTCCATACTTCTATTCACAAAACATTTTATTCTCTCATCTCTCTGAGACCAGACAATCATTCTTTAGGTTGATAAACCTAAATATTTTTGACAGTTTATTCAAAATATAATTAGAAACAGCAAAACTGGGCTTTTATGATATAAACGGAACTGCTACACATACATGATGTAGACATTAAACTGTTTTATAATCTCTGTGCAAATGAAACCAAGTCTTTTTTGCGTGCCATTTTACCAAAAAAAGCTTAACTAAGGAAAAGATTATGGCCTCCCTTTCCTGGAAACATTCTTCCTGTCCTAAATGCCTTGTCTAAATATCTTTTTATGTCCTCAGGAGAATAAAGGCATGTACTTTCAACACATTTCACATTAAACAGTGGTCCTAATCTTCTGCTTAGTCTGTGTTAGCAAATTCCTGAGATTTGAGTTCCTCACTGATGTTTGAGGAGATGCACTTTAAAAAAAAAATCATTATCTAAGAGTCCAAGAAACATTTATTTTACTTTATTTAAATAATCAACTGATTTTCAGTCACTATAAAAGTGTTTCAAAAATCCAGATTCTTCTTCTTTATTATAGACAATAGGTGGATTCCTAATAGAGAGCATAAAATTGTTTCTGTAAATTCAAATATCCCCCTTCCCATTGGCTGACATTGTAATTTTGCATTCTCAAAACTTTGATATCAAAATCTTGATATCATGATACACTAAAAATACTTCCGGTAAATCAGAAAAAGTAATTGAAAGCAAACATTTAGCGGTGAAAAACTGAAAATTTATAATAAAATATTAATGATAACACATGAAATATTTATCTGTCATTAAAAAGCAAGGTATAAGAGCCTTAAAAGCTCTAGGGCACTTAACATTTTAAAAAACCTCTGGTCTTTTCAGGACCTACCTCACTTTTGCACATAAAAAAACAAAGTGCCATTTCACAAACCCTTTTTTCCCCCTATAGTTCACCAAACAAAGGAAGGGCTTCCTCATACCTTATTTAATGATGCCCAGCTAGCCATACCCTGTTCTCAGTTGATAATACCAAGAAAGGTGAAATTTCAAACACAGATCTCTCTGACTCCAAGCCACATGTCCTCTGCCTGATGTCTTGGTGATCCTGGTCCACCTAGAAAAGTTTAAACTATGGTTAATATCTGTGTAAGACAAAGCATGATCTATTTGAAAAGATCTCCTGTAAAACATGTTTTACAGTAAAATTGGTTTAAAATTGTGAACCAATTATGATGTAAATTTTATTTACATAGAACTCCTTAGTCCTCACAATTTTGGATAAAGTCTTTCACGTTTATAACTAGACTTCTGCTTTTAGAAAGGTAAGCAGTGTATTAGGTTTCCTTCCATATACTGCCTGACATTTTAATGAAGTCAAGAGAGGAAGACAGAGACTGACTTCATAAACCATTTGTTTATTATAGTAAAATCTTATTAATTCCGTCTTGCTGATGTGGAATGTGGGACTATTTCCCCCAGTATGTGTCTCTGTAGTATCTCAGAAGAAAAGGTTCGCTAAACAGTTTTCTTACACGTGATTATTTAAAACCTTCTTAGCCTCTCAGATTTTCATACTAGTATTTCTGTGTCCACCCAAGTATGTAACTTAATCCAAGATCCTGTCAGACCCCACCAGATAAAATCTGTGTTAACTCAAGTTTTAGAATAGATTTATTATCTTACCTCCTCCCATCCCTCACATCTCACAAACTTATCATTTGTTTTCTGTTACAATCTTTGTTCTCAGCAAGTCACTTCAAATCTTTTTTGGAAGCAGGCAACGTAGAAAAAATAATAATAATTAATGAACACGATTGCAGGTTACTAGTTCAGAGCAAGCCAGGCACCTCTCATGTTTTCAAGTTGCATGAGTGGTCTCTGGACTGAGAGGTCAGGGCTGTGATTGGAGCAGGCACTGAGATCTCCAAGTTGTCCATAACCTGATACTTTAGCCAACTGTTTGTCATGATAGTAAATGACTTGGTCAGCTTATGATTTTAGAAAGACATTTTTAATCTTCCGTGGGGTGTTAAATGTAGCAGAATTACTAATAATGCATTAGAAATGTCCTGCAATTTCTGAGATTCCTTTCTAAGAGGTATGATTTCCAAATATCAAATACTGTGTGAACACAATCCTCGGAGAACTAGAGAGAAAGCCAGGTGTGGCAAAAAGAGGCCTGGGCTTCGGGCATTCTTGTGTGAGCTTAAACGCACCTCTGCCAGTTACCTAAATGGTCCTGAATAGGTATATTAATCTCCAGAGCTGAAATCTCCTCACTGCTCAAGTGGGAATATTAATTCCTACTCAGAATGATGTTTAAGAATTAAATGCATTACCATAAATAGATGGTACACAAAAGAGGCTCAGTAAAAGTTAGCCTCCTCCTCTCTGTGGTCTATATTAAACAACCTTATGTATATGTGCTGTCGAAGCAAGCACTGTATTAAACAACCTTAGGAATTTGGATTCCACCATTATAGAACTGTGGTCATTTGACCTTCATTATTGTTTACCTATGCATTATCTGTGTAAAAAGGGCTTACTAACCAGGTTGGGGGTGAAAGGATAATAATAACATATTTAATGAATGAAATAGTTTATAACTATTTTTTATGAACCTCAGGACGTTGCATACAAATTGGCATATCTGATTATAAATTACTATTAGCTGTTCATTTTAAGCAGGAGTTCTGCTTGGAAGCATTTTAAAGCACTTAGTTTGTTGAGTGAACTTGAAAGTCCCCCTCTCCTCAATGTTTCTAAACACTATAAACTCAGACTTTCTGCCTCTACCTTCCTACCCCCCAAAACACTCAACAATATTAATTAGTAGAGATTTTTAACAGTCTGTGAAAAGTTGCACTGAATCACCCCTATATAATACTGTCCCAATATTGAAGCTATGTGACAGCACCGAAGGATGTCATGTGCCTTATATGATACCATTCAGGAAGTGGTATCTCCTTACTAATTCATTTTTTCCTTTGACTATCAGTTTGTAACGAAGTACATTCTAGAAGATATTTATACTTTTTCTAAAGAAGTGGTACAAGCTTCTATCTGAGCCATGAACCCTTTATAGTTTCAGATTTAGTGGCCAAGAATAAGACCTCAGTGCTTAGTCATGGCTGGAGAAATGTACTGCCAGATCTTGGCACAGTATTAAGGAATTCTTGGAAAGGAAAATGGCTTCCACTGGCGTTATACCTATACACTATGATGTACAAACATTTTACGCCTGTGCAACTATGGGGGGTAATGGTTATCTTTATGTATTTATTTCAATAACTATTTTAAAACAGGAAAAAATGCTCTTTTTTTCTAAGATATATTTTGTAATTATCATCCGCCATCTTTGATCTTACATTAACTAGCCTAAAAGGATTGACTATCAAGTAATAATCAAAAAATAAAATTCCTATTTTTTTCTGAGTAGATTATTTTTACTCTTTTTGCACACTGTCCCATTGGTCTTCATATTTAATTGTTACATTCGATGTGTGTTCTGACTCAAGCCAAATTTAGGAAAGAATTTATTTCTATATGGGCACCAAAATGTTTCCTTTCAGTGAAATGTTTGTTGTTGTTGGACAGGTAGAGACATCTCCTGATTACCCAGAAAAGTTCTACATGTTGGTTCAACATCACCTGGTTAAATGAAGACGTTTTTAAAAGCAGTGGGTAGGGTGCTCATTCTCTAGACTCACAATTTGACTTTTTTCCACATGGTTATATTTGACAGGTAGAGATTAAAGTAGCTCTCTGAATGGTTGTTCAAAACAGAAAGAACTCATCATAATTAAAACTCATGCCAAATTTTTTTTGAGACAATCACTTTCTGTATGTCAGTTCAGTATCACATGCACTCACGTTTTGATGGTATGGAGCAAAACCAGAGATAGCTTACAGTGGCATTCTGGGGATGTGTAACTTAAGAAATTGAGCCTGGGAACTAAATTTGGGAGGTATGCCCTCCTGTGAGGTTTAAACACTGTTACTTTGAAGAACATTCTTTCTGGGCTTGATTATCAGTGTTAACTATTTATATTCTTTGGTACTATCATTCTCTGTTGAAAGTGTTCTTTGTGTATTCCCTTTGCCTTATATATTTTCTTAACCACTTCTGGAAATGAATTATTTTCTCTATACCCAATCAATATCCACAATATTTGGGCTGCATTTTGGCTGGTGGGGTGGCTGGGGCAATCAATGCTCTGTAGCAACAGAATCTTTTTGAAAAAGGAGCAAAATAGTTTTTGAAAAGGAATAAGCAAGATAAAATCCAGGCATACAAAGTCAGTGCCTGATCAAAATTTGAAAGGTAATAAAAATGAAAAACTAGGTAACACCAAAAATATGAATATTAGGGAAAAGACTAAACTGAGTACAAAGCTTAGGTAAACTTTAGTAAATTGTGGAATACCATGAACTTTTTTTTTTTTCTGAGAAAGATTAAAGAGGAAAAGGAGGACTGTCTCCATTCATAGATAACTGAGACCAAGCACAGAGTTCTTGAGCTTGTTAATACAGGTGTCATATGGTTAGTAGCAAATGAAATCTCAGGTATGAGGCAAATACATGCTTCTGTTATATGGACTTTTAAACAGTGTATCCTTAGAAGTACAAGTTTATTCAAAACATTTAATTCTATATGTCATATGGCTCTATATGAAATGTATTGTCATACTTAGAATAGATTTACTCTGGTCCTATAGTATAGTGCTCTAGTACTTAAAAACGTTGCTATCTGAACTGAAGAGGAAAGGAAGCCAAGAAAAAGCCTCAGATAGTGCCACTGACTAAAACTGTAATAATGTGGATTTGCTTAATCCCTTTGAAAAAAATTGTGGTTCACTTTATGGATTTTTCCTTAAGTACTATTGTTGGAAAATTAGATTCATCCTTTCTGTCACAGGTGAGTCAACTTTTTACCCCCAAATTCTTTGTTTATCATTAATTCCCATACTTGCAAAACTGTTGAAATATTGCACTTAAGTTAGCAAGACATTTTTAGCTTGAAGATTAAAATAGTTACTATGAAAATAGTTATTATTTAATAAATATTTGAAAACAACAAACCTAATAAATGCCTCCTATTTGCTTATTGCTTCAGAACTGCATTTCCCAGACTTCAGCTCAAGTCACATGTTACCTGTACTATTAGTTAGAATTTTTCTTTAAATTCAGTTACTCATTTATTTATTTATTCAACAAATATTTTTGGCGCGTATTATGTAGGCACTATTCAAGCCACTTTAAAAATAACTCCTAGTCTTATTCTAAGACACATGTGAAATCATAGGTATAATGTTTTCATATTTTTCTAATATAAATTTATATGGATATATAACTATTAAAAATGATTAAAGGTCTGTCCATGTTCCACCTAAAACAATTTCACATGCCACCGGTGGCACTTTGGGAAAGACTGTTTTGGTGTTTATAAAGCACCTTCCTATTTATAATCTTTTTAGATCCTCTCCATAAAGATGCACACAATTATGCATAATAATTAATGCAAAATAATTATAATGCAAAATAATGCTCAGGGAAGTGGCATTCCTAAGGGCACAAGTCACAAGCAGTTAAACCAGGCCCCAACCGTGGTCTCCTAACTCTAAGCTTAGTACTCTTTGCATGATACCATTCCCCCAACAACAGGAGCTGATGACACTGTAGAAATGGGATGGGAAGTGAAGAATGAAAAGGGGTGACTGAGGTCAGCTGTTTTATCTCTATTAATGAAATCTGTGACGTGGCTCTGCTCTATCCTTTGACCTTTGTGTGACAGCTTTGCCTCAGCACTAAGTACCAGCAAAGTAATCACCAAGAGATTTAATCCTGTTATCAGGGATTAAAACCTGCGGGGGATTTTGACATCTTCTCTAGTTAACTGGCTCTATTCAAAAGTGATCTAGGATCTTTGGTCCAGGTTCTTCTAATACATACTATACCTCGCTTTCAGAGGGTCACTTTGGCTCTCTGAAACGTTTGTGTCTCCTTTTGTCATAGACTGACTTCTGAGATACATTACATGCTACTGTGCTGACCCCAGATCAAACTTAGTTAAATTACCAAATGTTTAATACGTGCCTTTTGAACAGAATAAGCAACCAGAGCTTCAGACTTGTTCAGAAAACTCAAACTTCCACCATATAATAATGTCTGGCTCTATGGGTATGTTTCTAACCCTATGGAACAGACTACAGGACTATTTATGTCAAAGAATTCTTATATCTAAAGAATCTGAATGAATGAAAGAAGGGATTTAGGATTCAACATATGTGTATATTGATACATGAGGTAATATATGTACTATAAATACATATAAGTTCTGGATATCTTTTTTCTAATTCTACAGTGACATATGTGCAGAGTTATACCATGGTAGCCATTACTGTTAGCATCATCACTGTTAGAATGAGAATATGTTGGCAGATTATTGGTAAAGATACATGATAAAGTTCTCCCCCAATTTCTCACCAAGATAGGAATCAACTTTTGGAGCTTCTGCCTTTTGCATATACAAGAATATAAGATTATGAAATTACAGATTAAAATAGTGTCTTAAATTACTTGCTCCTTCAGTGTAAGTTTTATTTTAAAATATGTATGTGTTTAATCTTTTTAATGTTATATTTATGTATTTGATTCCCAGTACTTTCTTCATTTACAAGTTAGCTAAGTAATTTATGAGGGAGTACTCATTAAATCATTAAATATGATTTCTATTTGACCAGACATGGAATTTATTTTGTTGTTCCCTGATACGTTTGGTGGGGGGGAGTTATCTTTAAAGACTTTCTTGAATATTGTGTAAGTAGATGAATATTTCCCCAGAAAAAACACACCCACTTCTTGTATTATATTTCATAATACAGAAGAGCACTAAAATTGTGAAACCAAATAAACTAAACATTTACTTGTGGATATGTATGATCTTGTCATCTCAGAAATACAGAGTGATGTGTGTCTTATATTTAGTTTCAGAAAGCACCATCATTGCTTTCTCTTTCAAGGTCATTGAATCCTTTATAAATAATGTAATTTATTATGAGCTACCATAGAACCTGAGAGGCATATTTAAATGAAGAAATCATGGTAGAGAATTAGTTCAAAAAAATCACCAGAAGATTATCCAAGCATAAAAAAATTTTTGAAGATAAGTTTGAGCAAGTATCATCTAAGTATCTATAAAACTATAATTGGATTTAAAATAATTTGACCTAATTTTTTGAGTATATGTGTATATACATATATACCTACATGTGTATATATGTGTGTGTATATATTTATATATATACCTATATATATTATGTATATTTCAATGTATATTAGAGTTGGTGTGGTGGAGAGAGTTTGCTTTGGAGTCAGATCTGAGTTTCAGTGCTGGCCATGTTGCTTAAACTCACTTAGTCCCATCTGTAATATGACAAAACAATACTAGTGTGCAGTATTACCACATTAAATAATAAAACAGTACTTTCTACATAATAAATGCACAAGAAATGCTTTTAGTGCCCTTTATTTCTTAATTAAAAACAAAAATAGGTGATTTTTTTAAAGTAGTTCAACCTAACTTAGTTTTTAAAATTAAGACCAATTGGGTAAGTTTTCACTGTGATGTGTTGCTTTGTTTCACTGTGAATCTGCTTTCTGTTGCCTGCATCAATCCCTGCTGAGACCTCTCACTACACCAGTTTGTGTCTAATAGAAGTTTATGTTACAGAAGAGCTTTCTGCTTGCTGCCAAGAAAATAATTTAAATATAAGCAGAATTAGTATAAATTACATAAATGTAATGTGTGAAATATCTTTCATACTTTCTTTGTGTGAGTGAATGCAAGATAGAACCTCATTTCTAATGTGAAATGTGAAAAGGTATCCAGGCACCTTTTTTTAAAAAACAACACATGGATATATTCATCTTACTTAAGCTTTTCCAGTCATCCCAATAAGACATTTCATCACTCCTGTAGAATTGTTAGTGGAACAAAGTTCTCTCTTGTTCTGGCACAATAGATTAGGTATCCCCAATGAACGTGTGTATATAAGACATTTGGATCCTTTGGGACAAAATACAGAAGTCATGAAAAGGAAAATGTTTCCATTATTTGACTGTTTTTCTCATTGAATAATTAGAAATGCTTGTTTTCAGACTTGATAATGGAGACCCTTTGTTAATCATTACTGTGTACTAGATTTGAAGGGGTCAAAGAAAAATTATTTATGAATGGTGTTCATGAGTCAGGAAGATTTAAAGACAAAAGTTAATCATTTCCTTGCTTATTAGTGTAAATTTTCTCACCCACTAGGCGTTTTGGCAACCTCTGAATTTTTATACAAAAGTAGTGTAGGGGTGAGGGAGAAACTGGGTTAAGGGATGGTGGGGGACTTACTTTGAAGCTATATTTACACAGCAAGCAGTACTGTTTCTACTTAGATTGTGTTTAAGATCAATAAAAGTAGCAGTGTTTTTCTAAATGTGTTTTTATTCACATACAACATTTCCTATTTATTAATTGCTTTTCTTAGGAGAAGTGGCTTCAAGAACCATGATAGAGTTTATGAGGGGCAGGTGGCAAAGGCTGCACCTCCCCTTCCCCACTAATCCCCCAGCCACCATTTAGTGGCACGCTGCGATGAGATAGCAGACGTCACATAACCTAGGCTGGCGGGGGAAAGCAGGACAGGGGAGAGGACACGCCCATCAGGTGTAGCAACACCCTCTTCCCACATCATTAAGGAGTACGTGCAGCTTAGTGCCCCACTCATTCTCTGGCCTCTGCAGAGCCTAACGCATACTGAGTAACACTAGCTGCTCTCTGCTTAGCTAAGTGTTCAGCGTGACTTGTTGCATTTTAATTCTCACAGCGATTCTAGCAGGAAGGTAGGTATTATTGTCCTCATTTTAAAGAGGAGGAAACTGAGGCTCAGGAAATTTAAGTGTTTTATTCATGCTAGAAAGTGAGGAGGTTGGATTCAGACTTCCATCTGCTGGCTCCAAAGTCCACCCCCTTCACTAACCACCGCTCTTGTTCATCCCTAATAGAATACAGCTTTGCCGAGCATCAGGCAGTGCAGAAAGCAAACCAGGATCTCTTGTTTATATGATTTTGTGAAATGAAGGTTATTTAAATTCCAAGTTTTGCCCTTAAAACATTATTTTGAAAATGTTGACACTTTTGAAATCCAGTCTTTCATTTCCCCTGATGTTGCAGCCTGGGAGCCGCAGAATCAACCTCTGCTGGAGTGAGGACAGAGCATTTGACAGGGCAGTGAGAGTTAAGCCTCCCTTCCCCCAGTGCAGCACCTGCTTGTACAGCAGGAAAATAAACACACTGTTAACAATTGCAGGTCTGGGTAATGTGGTTTGGTCTTCATGCCTTCACTCAGGTGGAGCCCGAGAAGTTGAAGACACTAACAGAAGGTTTAGAAGCTTACAGCCGAGCCCGGAAAAGGAACAGAAAGTAAGCACTATTTTCTTTCTGTTTTGTTTTTCAAGGATATAATTTACTGGTTTTCCTTCAAAGGGACAATGAAATCTCACTGATTTTGTCCATCTTGGTTCTTGCCTAAGTACTGCTTAATAGTTATCATCCAAGAGGACCATTATAGATAAATTAGCTACACAGAAAATATTTTCTTAAAAATTTATACTGTGTGGGGTTTCCCACTTCATCAGCTCTTTCCTTACTCCTTCCGTCTCCATCCCTCCCATTTAATGGGAAAGAAAATATGATTAATATTCTCAACATGTAGCAATTGGTCTCTGAAAGTGTAGCAAAAGTATATCCCTTTGTAATTCAAATACTTTGGGAGGGGGAATACCCCCCCACCCCTAGTTGTATACATGTGAATAACTTTGGCAGATTAACTGTTAGTCAAAATGATGGTAAATAATTATTTTTTCTTGGGACAGGGGCAATAGGCTTTCTTTGGAATTATAATAATAAGTTGAACTTTGGGACATTACTATTATTCAATTTTTTCTAGATCTTTGTAGTCTGAGTAAATGTAGTATGGACAAGTAGATAATGTTTGAAATACAATTTGTAATGCAATGTAGTTTTATATATCATAACTATTATTTCATTTTAAGGTAGAGAACTATAAATGTGCTTCTGTATATGTACATGGAAAGTTATTTTAAATATATATATAATCAATACACCTGTTCAGTTACTATAATTTTCATATTATCCAACATCTAAGAATTATGAAAACATAATGATTAGTAGTGTATCTTGTATAAAAGACTTATATAATGATAATAATATCTATTAAAGGGCACTCATTCTCTTAGTGGTGTCTTCAGTAATTCTTGCCAGAGCTAAAATTTTAGAACTCACCAAATCTTGGGGAGACTCTCTCCACCTCACTAGAATGTCTCAAAAAGATGCCAGCTGCAAGGAGTAAACTCCTGTGCTCCTATGTTCAGGACTCCTTTGGAAGGTAGCAAGTTGGCACTGGTTGTGGTGAGGACCAAGTGAATTGCCAGATTCACTAAAGATAAGGCAAACAGTGAGGCAAGTCCCCTCCCCTCTATTCTGACTGCAGTGACCCAATGCAGAGCTTAGTAGTAGAATAAAGCCTATAAAATTCATACAAGGTCTGGATGAAAGGAGGGAAATTGCAAACTACCTACGTCACAAATTTTCAGTGGGCCATTTGCTTTAGAATATTCAATAGTACTTGTTTGTTTTTAATTTTTTATAAATTTATTTATTTATTTATTTATTTATGGCTGTGTTGGGTCTTTGTTGCTGTGCGCGGGCTTTCTCTAGTTGCGGTGAGCGGGGGCTACTCTTCGTTGCGGTGCGCAGGCTTCTCATTGTCGTGGCTTCTCTTGTTGCAGAGCATGGGCTCTAGTCACACAGGCTTCAGTAGTTGTGGCATGTGGGCTCTGTAGTTGTGGCTTGCGGGCTCTAGAGCTCAGGCTCAGTAGTTATGGCGCACGGGCTTAGTTGTTCCGCGGCATGTGGGATCTTCCCGGGCCAGGGCTTGAACCCGTGTCCCTTGCATTGGCAGGCAGATTCTTAACCACTGCACCACCAAGGAAGCCCGATAGTACTTGTTTATTGGATGTAAAATATCCCTGAAATCTTTTCTTCAGTGAGGTATGCCAGTTAGCTGGATTATGTGCAATATATCCAAAACTGTTGATAACACAGAAATAAAATAACTCCTCCAAATATTTAGATATACTGCCTTGAAATGAGCTGTATTTTCCCAATAAATTTGCTATGAAGCAATTTCTGAAAGGTAATGAGTAACAAACAGCAGTTTAAGCATTTTTCCTCAAAGCCAGTTTACTATTTCTGGTGAACTTATATGAGTCCTAAGTGGCATTATCTAAAGGAACTCTCATGAAACCATAAACTTAAGAGTATGGACTGGAGAGGTAAAAGACAAAAATATGAGCAAAACAGCTTTGTTTATCAGACTGTTGTCTAAGTAGACTGACTTGCCTTATAAATGCCTAGTAGAATACTCTACATTTTGCATATATGATTTAAAATCCATTTTTCTATTCTCCCAATTAGAAGATGGGCCAGAATTACTGAACCCATTTATAGATGAGGACACTCAGACCAAAATAGCTTAAATAATTAGTTGAAGGTTACATAATGATAAATGATATATTGAACCCAATCACTTATTTATTTATTTAATCATTTATCTATTCTCCAATTTAAGGAGATTAATTTAGCAAAAAATCTGTGCCAACCAGGCACAATGCTATAGTCCCTGGACATCACTGTTTAGTGAAGGAGGCAGATGTAGAAACAAATAATTAAGATGCTAAAGTTGCAATGACAGGAATATGTATAGTATATTTTGGGATCACAGAGAAGTGGCATTAAACTCAGGTAATGGAAGACGTCCTAGAGGAGCTAATAGCTGAGCCAAGCCTTACACACTGCATAGGTATTAGCCAGACAAAGGAAATGAGGATGATGGGGTGGGGGTGGGAAATAGCATTTAGATAAGATCAGCAGTTGGATTTAGGGGACAGGAAACTGTAAAAGATGCAGCCAAAGATATAATCAGGAGCCAGACCATAAAAGGCCTAGTAAGGCCTCATGGGTCTTTATGTTATTGGAAGTGCTTGAAGGAGACAGGTGGTTGGATTTTCACTTTAGATATAGCTATATGGAGGATAAATTTTAGGAGAACAGTATTGGAGACAAGGGCATCCATTTAGGAGGCCTTGTCAGAGGACAGGGGAGGATGAGGACTCAAACCAGGAGGGGAGCCATGAGAATGGAGAAGGAATATGATCAAGATATATTTAGGAGGTAAAACTGACAGAACATCATGATGATTTGGTTGGAATGTGAAGGAGAGCAAGCAATCAAGGACAACTCTCAGGGTTTTAGCTTGGATGACTTCATGGGTAGTGGAAACTGAAGTGGGGAACACAGGAGAAAACTGTTGAGTGCAGTGTGAGGTACCTGTGATCCCACAGGTACAAGTCTGAAACTGGGAAGAAGTGGTATTTGATTATGTAAAATTGACTGCAGTCACATATTACCAATTTGAATAGTGGGCTAAGGATTGAACGCTGGGGCACTTGAACATTTACTAGAGATAATGAAGGAGATGGGAATAGTGATCAGAAAGGAGGAGGAGAACCAGGGGGTAGGGGAGTTGGTTTTTGACCTGAGTTGAAATCCTGTTTCCATCACTACATAGCTATGTGTACCCTTGGGTATGTTATTTAACCTCTCTGAGCCTAAATTCTTCATTTCTAAAATGGGGATATTAATTCCAACCTCTTAGAATTGTTATA
Organism: Mesoplodon densirostris; assembly: GCF_025265405.1. Taxonomy (NCBI): domain Eukaryota; kingdom Metazoa; phylum Chordata; class Mammalia; order Artiodactyla; family Ziphiidae; genus Mesoplodon; species Mesoplodon densirostris. The sequence goes on from NC_082668.1 coordinate 69,244,788, forward strand.
AAGAGAAACTTAACGTAGTACTTGGCACGTGGTATTTAGTAAACAGTTATTTTTATTGTAAAGATACAGTTGAAACAAACAAAATCATCATGTATTTTTGCCAGTTGAAACGTTCTATCACCATATTAGACGTTTAGAGCATTATGTAGTCATTTTAATTCTCAATATCCTATAATCAAATCAAACTGTACAATAAATAAATATCTTTAAAGTGACGTGCTTATTACAGCCTAATCACAAAAGAAATATTAATGTATTTATTGAAGAATCACTCAGGGTCATTTTCTACTTAAAAGAGGAAATAGCTTCATTAAAGAAAAAGATTACATAGCTTTTAGATATGTTATGATTTTAAGTAAGGATCAAATCTTCTGCCTATATGTACATATATATTTGTTCAGTAACCTTATTTTTATGAATCTGGAAAGTGATAAAGTAATAACATAAATCACACTTTTACTTTAAAACCAAGAAATGATACTTATTGTATTAAATTTTCTTTATCTTTTAAAACTGAAATATAGTTGGTTTACAGTATTACTTTCAGGTATACAACATAGTGATGCAATATATTTATAGATTAAACTCTGTTTAAAGTTATTATAAAATACTGGCTATATTCCCTGTGCTGTATGTTATATCCTTGTATCTCATTTTATACCTGGTAGCTTATATATCTTAACCCCCTTCCCCTATCTTGCCCTTCACCCCACCCCCTCCCTACTGGTAACCACTAGTTTGTTCTATGTATCTGTGAGTCTGTTTCTGTTTTGTTAGATTCATTTTTTTTTTGTTTTTGTTTTTTAGATTCCACATGTAAGTGAAAACATATAGCATTTGTATTTCTCTGACTTATTTCACTAAGCATAATACCTTCCAGGTCCATCCATGTTGTTAAAAATGGCAAAATTTCATTCTTTTTTATGGCTGAGTAGTATTCTCATTGTATATATATACCACTTCTTTATTCATTCATCTGTTGGTGGACACACTTAGGTTGCTTCCATATCTTGGCTATTGTAAATAATGCTGCTATGAATATTAGAGTACATGTATCTTTTTAAAGTAGTGTCTTCGCTTGATATATCGAGCTAGTTCTCCTCCCTCCAGATGTGGTCAGGGATACGCGCACTGGCAATGGCTGCCTCTGCCCTGGTCAGAGGGTCTGTGCGGGCTCCATTCCCTCTAAATGTGTGCACTCTCACTGGCAATGGCAGCCCCTGCCCTAGTGGAGAGCAGTGCCAGAGCGAGAGGGGCTGGAGCAGGAACCCAGTGAAGGCTAGGGAGTGTGCTGGCAAGCCAGCCAAAGCACCAGGCTGTTTCCAATATGCTTTCTCTCTGCTGTGTGTGTGGTGTGTGTGTGGTGTGTGTGTGTGTGTGTGGTGTGTGTGTGACGGGGGGGTAAGCAAGTCTGTGCATGCACTCTTCAAGAGCGGAGTCTTGGTTTCTTACAGCCCTCCAGTAAGCCCCACTTGTTTTCAAACCAGCTAAGGGGTTCATCTTCCCAGTGTTGGACCCCAGGGCTGGGATGCCTGAATGTGGCTTGAACCCCATGCTCCCCAGGGAGGATCTCCAAGCTGGTGATACCCCCTCCTCTTCTGTGTGCGACTCCCGACCAGATATCTTCTCCTCCCTTCCTACCAGACTCCTTTATGTGGACCTTTCTCTACAGTCTTTGTTGTAGAGGAGTCATTATTGCTAGTCTCCAGGTCATTTTCAGCGAGAGTTGCTCAACAAGTAGTTGTATTTTTGATATATTCATTGGGGCAGGGGGTGGGGTGTGCAGGTAGGTTCAGTGTCCTCGCACTCCACCATCTTGATCTCTCAAGTGTTGAATTTTCTTAAATGTGCATACTTTCCCTATGGATTAGGTTTTAGAATCCAAGTTTCTTGACATTTATATCTTACCCAAGTTTGTTCTGTTCTACATGAAGTGAGTTGCTTAAATTCTGAACTGATAGTCCAGAGCAACGTGCGCTTCTCATTTTCCTCTATTTCTCATACCATTCACAGATGTGTACCTGGCTTTTTTTTTTAACTAATGAGGATAAGGGTAATGTGTGACAATGTAGGCAGTGAAGGTAAGTGGCAATTATCTCCATTAATAACTAGAAATGTGATTATATGAACATCTATTGCTTAATCAAGTAGCTTTTAGAGTGTCCATCAGTAAAAATGTTTATTATTAAATGTCAGTGGGGAAGAGAAAATAGTAGAAGAGACTCTGTAAGGAGGCCCTCTGGACTAGAAGACTGAATTTTGACTAATTTTTCATTTCATGGACTCATGGAGCTTTCTCTTCCTCTTTTAAGCTCATTTTTTCCTGACTTGACCAGCTAGTGTAAAAATTAGTATGCAGATTTGACATCTGGGAAACTCTCTTTACCTCTTGATTCCAATGATGTATTCATGTAATTTCCTGCACCACGTCTCCATATTTATTCTCTCTTCCAAAAGTAGTCATTTCACCCTCTAATAACTACTTAAGTTTGTTAAAGGAAAAACATACTAATTACCTTAAATTGATACAAGGTGTTTATAAACATTTTAAATATCTCGTTGAAGAATGAAATAACAAACTCCTAAAATTTTGTCTATTTATTCAACAAATAATGTTGAATTATTTTTATTCTTTAATGGTGATGTCACTGTAATTTTTCATAGTTAGGGAAAACATTTTTATGACTCTATTACTTTTGAAAACTATTTGTAGTTAAATATCCATCTTCTTCGCTATAAAATTGCAGTTGGTTTCACCAATTTTCCCTAAAAAGTCATGAAGTATTGCATACAAACAGTTGTCATAATACCTACTTCATCAGATTGTTATAAGGATTAAATGAAGTAATGTATATAAAGATTTAATACAATTCTTGGCACATATAAACTTTTCAATAAATACTAGCTGTTTTTGTTATTAAAGGTGAGAGAACCAAGATTCTCTGATTGTTTTTCACTGAAATATTTTACCTCTTTTTAGATATTTAGAACTTTTACATAGTCAATTAACCCATAAGATAGTAAATAAACCCATAAGATAGTAAATAAAAATGCATAACAAATATCTTTTAAACTTATGTTCATACTTTTAAACAAAAGAAATAGTAAGGATAAAGCTATTTAACACATTACACAAGGTGTAATATTGTCAGGCAACTGGGCAGTTTGTGATACTGTCAAGACGTTTGCTAAACAGTCCACAAAAGGGGCCCCAGCCCAACCCCAGCTCAGCTTAAATTGCCCTACAGAGTCTTGGGATTGGATTCCTATCCAGTCACCCAGAATCATGCTTAGCAAACTCCTCACTGGGAAAACAACTCAGTCTGACTCCACAAGATGCCCAGGGCCCCTTAAAACTGGAAAAGGTAGGTAAATAAAAGACAGTATGTGAATAGATTATATCAACTTGGACAGTACTCAAAAATAGCAGTAAAAAGGAAAGAGAAAAGTTGCAGAATGGTAGGTATATCAGGACACCATTTGTATGATATATATATAAAAAACAAGTAAAAGACAATACTAGGTACTGTTCATGGATATATAAAATATTAAAACACACTGTAAGAATACACAACACAGTTAGTTGCATTTGGGGAGGAGGGTGGGAGAGTATGGGACTAGGAATTGATAACAAATGGGAACTTCAGCTTAATTCTTTTATAAAAAAGAATTAAAGGAAATATGTAATTTATTAACAGTATTTTTGGAAATGGGTTTGATAGGGATTGCTAATTTATTCTATGCACTTTTCTGCATTGTTTACATTTCTAAAAGTAAGTGGGAAGAATATAAAAGCTAGAGGCTAGCTTACAGGCCAATAAAAGGTGGGGGAAGATGTTGGTGCTGCATTGCCCTTATAATTTAGTTACAACCACTACATTAATCTTTCCTTTCAGTTAAACTGACTTAAGTGCATATATATTTCCCAAAATATGGAGCCGTTGTTTCAGCTTTAGACAAATATTTTTATTTAGTAAATATATGGAGCATCCACAAGGTGCCTAGCAGTACACTACTCAGGATTATATACAGAAACTAAATGTATGAATTTTTCAGTCCTGGTGTATGAGGGTAAAACTTGGTGAGGGCTGTGGTAAACCAAAAGGCCTCATCTAAAAGCATTCCACAAGGGCTTCTCTGGTGGCGCAGTGGTCGAGAATCCACCTGCCAATGCAGGGGACATGGTTTCAAGCCCTGGTCTGGGAAGATCCCACATGCCACGGAGCAACTAAGCCCGTGCACCACAACTACTGAAGCCCGCACGCCTAGAGCCTGTGCTCCACAGCAAGAGAAGCCACCACAATGAGAAGCCCGCGCACTGCAACGAAGGGCTAACCGCAACTAGAGAAATCCTGCGTGCAGCAATGAAGACCCAACGCAGCCAAAAATAAATAAGTAAAATAAATAAATTTATAAAAACAAAAAAACATAAATAAATAAATATTTTAAATAAATAAATAATAAAAACATTCCACTAAAGCTCAAATATGTTTCTAAACATGATGTGAGCCAAACCAAATGGGTCTGTGAGCCAAAGTCTTCTACAACTGCAAATTTCCAGTCTCCATGTAGATGCTGGGATAGGACTTAATTCTTTGGAAAGCCATGCTAACAGCCTATTTTGAAAAGGTTTGCCTCTGCAGCTTTTCTGGTAATTGTTGTGACAAGATAAATGAAATGAATCACCTTAGTACTCAGAATAATTGGGTAATTATTTATATGCATCAAGAAGGAAAAATTAGAGTGGACATAACTATAGACATGGATAGTGTAGATTTGCCTGATTTTAGTAATTAGTTCAACAGCTTCCTAGATAAAACTTTCAATCATGGCAGATGTTCCATGTGTTATAGTACATGTGATGGTATGCTGAGTGGAGAGAAAAGGTCAGACGAGTGATAGACACTCTGAGTCCATCATTCTTTATTTGCTCAAATAGTTATGTCATTTTGGTTTGTGCGGGTGGGGGAAATGTGGCAGAGCCTCAGGTGTAGCGAGTTGAACTGTTTCCCACCTGGAATAAATGTGTACCAGGATTTCAGCCTTCACTTGCTCAACTCCTGAAGCCAGGACGCTCCAGAGAGGGTAGAGGGAGCTCCCTAGTGGCCAGAGCCTGAAGTTCAGAGCCCTTCCTCTGGCCACACAGCCGGACCGCCTGCAAAAGAGACAAGCCAGAACAAAAGGCAATGCAAAGCAGGCTGGACTCTAAGAAGACAAGCTACATCTGTGGGAAAAGAGACCTATGGCCCAGCTTTCTTGCAAAATCATCAGACTACGGAAGAAACATGTGGAAGGGGAAAGAATCCGTTTTCCCCAATCATGTGTTCAATTTTTTTTCTGTAGTTATGTGACTCTATCATTAGTATTCAGTCGTGAGAATCCCAGAGTGTTTTATCATCTGAATTATCAGATGTGAATATAAATTGACTTTCTCTTGTGGAATGAGTACTTCTGTTCTCTGATTAGGGAATTACATTGAGATTTTGTTTCTTTAATTTATTAATCTGATGTGTTGTTTTCATTAATTCCAGAAGTGGAAAGCTAAATAACCATTTAGAAGCTGCTATTCATGAGGCCATGAGTGAACTGGACAAAATGTCTGGGACTGTAAGTTAATTTATTTTTCCACTATATTATGTTTCTTTGGAAATAAATTGTATTATACTTTTTGGTAAAGTCTCTTAAGTACTGTCAAGCAACTCACATAGCAATACTAAATTACTAGGCTCAGAAAAAGACTGATATCAGAAAAGATTAAAAATAACTTAAGAAAAAATAAGCTAGTGGTATTAACTATGTTTTTTTCCTGAGATAAGTACCTTTTTTTCCCCATATAACATTCTTTTAAAATGAGAGCAGCAAAATATTGAGGTTCAAATCACGGCTTTTACATTTGACTCCCAGAAGAGCAGTGATCATTAGTGTTGCCTAAGTATTCAGTAATATAAATTTCACTCTGCCCATAAAACAAAAAGGGAAATTGAACATAGGGTCAAGATCAAGAGTATATAGACCTCTCATTTCCTTTCTACTATTACGTAAAAAAATAAAATATTTGGCCCCAAATTCTGTTGTTAAATTATTTACCACTATAACCACTGGTTTTAAAGAAGTAGAGTCTACTTTTTCTTTACATTTTTTTGGGATGGTGCATATAATAGTGTTGAATGTGAGAAGTTTACTCATCATTCTCTAATTTATATATTGGATAATGTAAATGCTCAAAATATAATTTTGATAATCTCTAATAAATGTGAATTATCGAAAGCTACTCAGCAATGAAAGGTAATTTACTTTTACTTGACACTGTGTTAAGAAGGTTATCTGAATCCTAACAAGTCGTCTAGTGGCTATTGAATGACAGATGAGTTATACGTTCATAGAGTGTTGGGATTGGTATGGACTTTAGAGATTTTGTGATCCGACACACATCATTTCAAAAGTGGGTAAACTGAGGCCCTGAGATGTTAACTTTCCTGGTAGAATTATAGGAAAATTCTGGAGCAGAGATTATAAACTCAAACGCCTTCTAGGGCCAGGCAAATAATATCATTAAGTAAAAGGGGTCAGGTATGAGTAAAAGAGCAATTTCAGTGGATTAAGGAATGCCAACCAAGATGCACTGGTCAAGGTAGGCTGTGTACCAACTCTCAGTCTTAGAGGCTCAACACCATAAAAATGGTTCCTCACTTGGGTCTCCTTCTGGCTGAGGAAGGGCTTGCTCCACACCATCATTCAGGGGCTCAGATTCTTTCTATTTCTAGTGTCCACCCTTCCCTAGGGCCTTAGAGTGCTCCATTACATCCTTTGCATCCAGCCCAGCAGGGGAGAGAAGACTGTGTACACAGAGGACACCAGGATAGGTTTTGTGGGCCAGACCTGAGAGCTCATCACTTCTGCTAACTTTCCACTGGCCTGACCCAAAGACCATCATGTGGCCTTCTTAATTCAAGGGGACTAGTAAATGTGCTGTACACCGTGCCTGCTCAGGAAGAAGAGAAGTGGGTTTGGCAATATCTCGCTAGCCTGTGTATCAGGACATTTGGCCTTTGTGGCCAGCAGGCAGTCAGCAGTGCTGGGGACCCTGGCGACTTGGGGGCTGTGCTCTGTCCAGAAGGAGCTCCTGTTTCCATGCTGCAGCACATCTGAGCCATGTGAGGAATTGTGTCAGTGTTGCAAGATCTTCCCATTTTTCATGAGACGCTACAAGTCTAGAAGTAAAATTTCTCATTTTTTAGTGTTGCCAACTATTTTTGAAATATTAAAACACCATATAGCTAAATAAAATCCCTTTCCAGGCCACATTTGATCCACAGGTTACTAGTTTGCAGTCTTGAATAAAGGCTTCTTTCCTTAATTTTAAAAAGGTTTCAGTTGGCTCTTTATCAGAGACTAGTGGTTTTAAAGAATGTATACGGAAGGGTTAGGAGGATGAAGCAGTGTGAGAAACTCATAGGTGTTATTTTTGAAATATAATATTTTTTAAAGTTTTCTGTAGTTGACTCTGAATAGCATTGGCCTTTGCTTTTATCTAAACATTACCTTTAAAACATGCATTTGAGCCAACTTGTAGTGGATCTTGAGAGCTGATTCTGCACATCTCTTCCTAAGTCTGAGTTCTGTGACATCCCATTGGTAGCCTGACATTGGCCGCAGTGAAAACATGGATTATACCACAGAGATTGCCATATGCTACAGTGGGCTTGTGTCCCTCCACAGGGAGCTGGTTGTTAAGCATTTACTACACCATTGCCTTGGGCGCATCCTGCCTTTCCTGGGTCCTGACCTTGCCTCCTCCTATCTGTATCACAACAGCCACAATACAACGTGGGGCACCTGATCACCTCCCTTGCACTTGTCCTCTGCCCCTCAAAACCATACATGCTGTCTGATACCTGGGAACCAAGTGCTGCTGCTGCTCCACCCCATTCGATCTGATACACAGCCCTAAATGCGGCTAGTTTCTGCATTTGTATATAAAGATGAGTTGTATGAATTGCTCTTCCCAGACTACACAAGCTTAGATTAGCCAACAGATGGTAGTGGTATTCTGTTTTCCATCCAATACTTCTCCTAAGTAAACCTCCTTGGGCTGAGTTGTGAGCATGTTTGTATTATCTTTGACCCTTCTTAGCAGTTATAAAATAAGTACAGTGATGAAATAAAGAAGAAAATATATTTAGTATATATTTATCCACTTTTCCAGACTTCAGTGAAATCAGTGATCCAGGGAATCTCTGATGGGAAACGTCTTATTTTTGTCTTAAATGGACAGCGGGGGTAGCAACTGCAAGTCCCATTTCCCACATTGATTTTTTTTTCCAGTTCGTCCTCTGTATTCCACTAGTTGTGGGGGTCCACAGAGTGTTGCTCTGCTTGTTAGTTTCCAAGATTCCTCATCCTCTGTAGTGACTGTGGGCACGCTGTGATCTGGGCCTTGGTAAAAATTTTAAATGCCTCAGGATAGCAGTGATAGAAAATGAGGGCCAGAGTCTGTTCCCCACCCTGTTTCTTTATCAGAAATCGTATGGTGTTTGTGATTTCAATCTCTGTTGTTGTTGTTTTTTTCCCATCTCTTTTATTTCCAGGTTCACCAAATCCCACAGGGAGACAGACAAATGAGACCCCCCAAACCCAAGAGGAGGAAGATCTCCAGATAACAGGGACTACTCCACCAATGCGCAGTGTTTATTAAAGGAATGTGCACAGATATAGCTGTATATAAGTATTGATATAGCCACTGTTATATCAATATTTATACTATGGCAGATGGTTAACACCGCCACAGGGTGCTAAAAGAAACAGTGATACAATATTTTTTTTTTTTGATCAGGAAGGATAATGAATGCTGGAAAACCAATCAGAATCCCTGAATGATGAGAGTGATAGTCAAGAGATTACTGAGAAACTCTTTTTCTATAATACTAAAATTGTGATTATAAGAAATAGTCCAAATGTTTCTGAAGAATTTTCCATGTTGTATATAGAAAATGCAGAATTTCATGGTGATATCAAAAATGTAAATATTGTACAATATTGTCATGTACAAGCATACCTAATGCACACTTTATCTTTTATTGTACAAAGAAATAGTGTACAAAATTCTTTGGTTTCTATGGAGTACACCTACCAGAGACTACAAGTGTAAAGTGATAAATAAAAATACAACCTAAATGCTTTTCTATGATAATGTAAAAGATGCTGTTTTTGTATTTAACAGCAGAGAAAAGGCATGATAATGTATTAACTGAATTATGACATACACTGCACACCACTGAGTGTCCATTTATATTGTCTGTTTGGAATGAACCTTGCCTGGAAGCACTGGACTTGATTTCGGGTTTCTAGGAAATGGAAACCTTGCAGATTTCTAAAGGGACAAGGGCTCACAGGTCTAAATTAAGAATTCAGAAACTGCAACCATTTGTTGCATATTTTTTTTACCTAAGTTTTAAAGTAGAATAGGTTTTATAAAAAAAAATCTTAGATGGGATATTTTACTGAATCATTTCTGTAGTTAACATTTGATAGCCACCTCTTGAACTAGAAAGCTTATGCTGCACCACCACTAACGCTCAGAGTTGAGGTTTTTTTGCAGACAATACCTGACAAGATAAAACTTTCTATTTCCATACATGGAGGCAAAGCCCCACTTTGAAACCATTATCAGAGGTAAGGTTGATTATAATTCAGTTTTTCTATAGCAGCAAAAATAAGTACAAATCATCAAAACAAGTTTCACATCCATTCATCAGTATTACTTACACCAGAAGTTAAGGTGGCTTACGAAATTATTATCAATGGTAATTTTTTATCAGTATTATGTAAGATATCAGATTTATTTTATTTAAAGAATTATTTATACCATTAACAGATTCTTATATATATTAATGTGGCTGAAATGTGCAGGTTGAATCTATTAACCAAATTATTTATATTATATTAAGTAAAACAATGTGAAACAAATGTAGAGAGAAAATACTACATTGCAAGTATACAAACCTAAAACTGTGAGCCATTGTAAAGTACAAGGTTATTAATAAGAAATGTAGCACAACATAAATGTCTTCTTTTCACAGTTTTTGTGGTGGTGGTATAACCCTATCTCCCAGGCAATTGAGCCAAGTTTCAGGCCTTCAGCCTGAAATTGATTGGATTGGATTCAATTGATGGATTGTCAAAGGAAGGGATCCCTTATCCCTTTATTCTTAGAGCCACCAACCCCACCTCCAAACCCTTAACCCTCTGGAGAGCACTGCCTCTTCCCCTCACCTGGGATTCCTTCCACAGCCTACTGCTTCGGCTTCTGGGAGGCCCTCCAATGGCAGACTCTGAACCCGTTAAATGCCCACCACCTCGCTTCTCTTCTCTCATCCACCCCTCCAGCTCCTCTGTCCCATGATGTAGCAGAGTTCCAGTCACTCAGGAAAAAGGAGACCAAGGTCATTCCTCTGTTTGGTTTCTCGGGGCCACAGCACAGAGCACTGCACCTGGGCTCACTTTTGATATCAACAGCTCTTAGTTCTTCTCCCAGGTCTCCTGTGTCTCTCTGTCCTTTCCATTCCCACTCTCACGCCTACCCCCAAGCCTGATGGAATGCAACTGGCTACACTGGGCTTCATGGCCTGGAGGCAGGAACCCTTCCTTCTGGGGGTAGGTTGAGTTTGTCTTTCCTGTCATGGCCGGATTTCCTGCCTGGTCCTTCCTGCAGTCACCTGAAGTAACCTTGTGTACTTTAGTTGACTATTTTTGTTATAAGTTGATGTATTTGGTATGTTTAAACCATTAATGTTGTCCTTTTTTTGGTACCAGTCTGCTTTTCTACTGTTTTGTCTACACGGTTATTTTTATTTACAGATTCACAGCATATGTGTGTTTGCGTGTTGGGTGTGTCTGCGTGTATGTGGGTTTTTGCGTGTGTTGATATGTAGCTTTTTTAGCCTTTGCTTTTTTTGTCTTCAGACTGAGTTTATGTCTGCCAAGCCTTCTTTTTGATATTTTAAACTAATTAGGTTTCTGCATCCCTGACCCGTGTATACTTTACATCAGTAGACCATGTAAAGTATGTTTGTGCCCGTGATTTCACTGGTTGCTTATGGCTTGATGTGGGTGCTAGGTATTGTTTCAGTCCACACAGGTTTGGTTTTTTTTCTTTTTTTTTTTTTGCGGTACGCGGGCCTCTCACTGTTGTGGCCTCTCCCTTTGTGGAGCACAGGCTCCAGACGCGCAGGCTCCGCGGCCATGGCTCACGGGCCCAGCCGCTCCGCGGCATGTGGGATCTTCCCAGACCGGGGCACGAACCTGTGTCCCCTGCATCGGCAGGCAGACTCTCAACCACTGCGCCACCAGGGAAGCCCGGTTTTTTTTTCTTTTTTTCTCTCTTCTACAGTTCTGTGGTTTCATGTAAGCAGTTAATGTAAATATTGTTAGCATTACAGGTCATGCAGTGCTGTAACATTTTTTTTAATGTTGCACCTACTTTACAATTAAAAAAATCGGTCACTCGTACTTGAATTTTGCCCATAGAGCCATTTCTTTCTCTTTGTATTAAAGCCAATTCATTTTTTTAAAATGAAGGCTAGCCCTTCTACATTAGTACATTTTTTTATTCCCTAAAATAAACTTTTTTTTCAACAAATCTGAGAATGGAAACAGAATGAAAAAATTTTGCTCTTTTAAAGAACTTAATAGTCCCTAATTTTATTTTGTGCCCTTTAACAATCTTAGGAAGCACAAGGAGAATAAATTATACCTTTAGGTGTTTTTTTAAGATTATTTCAAATGAGTGAAATCTAACTGAGCAGCACTTATTTAATCTGTCTTGTTTGTAGCATTAAAAGCAATCATGGTTTTTATTTATTTAAGGAACATTTTTGGTTTGTACTTTTTAGTCCTATTGTGCATGAAAATTCTGAGAAGAATATTCATCCCCTGTGATATCGTGGGCCACTTTTAGTCTTTTATTTGAACCCTGACTTTGAGTTATTTGCTACGTCTGTTTTTTAAGTAAACACAAGCTTCTTTTTTGAATGTAACACTGCAGAATTTTGGGAGGAGTGGAGGGTGGTTGTTCTACTTTCCATAAGTTTTATGAAGATTTTCAGCTGACTTATCCCATGAGGTGATTCATTTTTTCATTTCAGACCATGATAACATATTGTAGTTAACTTTGGTCATCTTCCATGCAGTTTGCAAAGTTCCCTTGTAAGTCACAAGTGGTTTCGCATTGAGATTTTAAAATCTAAGATGCTTAAGATGCTGGTGACATTGTTCTTTCTGAAAAGAAAGACAAGATTCTAGACCTTACTGAAAATCTGATATCTTGTTTACTTTGCCATTTATGCCCAAGTGATGTAATGCAAGACTCAAGGCTTTTCAATGTAGTGTATAAAATGAGTTATGCATTACTTGACTCATTTGGGGACTATGAACAAGTACTATCAACCAACCAGAGCTGTAATACTGAATTATTGTTTATCTTTTTCTTTCATTCACTCTATCACATTTGCATTAGCCAAAGAGATAAGAAAATTAGTAATTCATATGTGTAAACAACCCAGAAGTGAATATTAAATCAGTGAGCCAAAAAGCAATAAACAACTCAAGCATGGGAAATCCTGCCAACAGTGGGCAGTCTGATATAGAAAAAATATATAAAAAACATTATCTTCAAATATGAAAGCTTAATTTGTATCTACTGTAAATATGTATTATCAGCCTTATCTGCTTTTATACACACTGTGTGTGTACCTCAGTGACCTTTTATAAACCGGAAAAATGGTTGATTTAATAATTTGTTATGTAAATACAAAGTTGTCTATAAATTGGAAAATTTGATGCCAGATGGCTTCACAATATACAAATGTGTTTTGTAACATCATGCCTTTATGGATTAAGTATAAATACACTGGATTGTCTGTGTAGCAGAGTAGCAATTTACATTTCACCTGCATATCAAATGGATATTTTTGTCCAAATGGTTATACCCTTAGAAAAAGAAAATGACCTGAACGGTTTCAATGTGAAAAACAAATACGGTTTTGAATTCACCAAAACTCCTTTTCACACTCAAGAGTCTATTCAATTCCACACTAAATGCCTTGTATTATGATATTTCCATAGGAGATTCATTGATTCAAGACTGGGATCTACCTAGGAAACCTCCCCAAACTGAATAATTCTACTTTAGAGACAGGCTGTGCATCTTAATTTCTAAATCACAGGCAGGGGAGAACCACAGCCTTCTTGCTGCTTTTTAATGTATTCTTTTCTGCTTTGTTTCCATACATCATGGAGAGCACCACACAGACAAAGAGGGCCTAGTTCTGTGCACCAAGGTATCTACAGAGTGTCATCTCCACTCAGAGCTCCTCGGCCTCAGCACTGTTGACATTTTGGGTGAGCTCATTCTTTGCTCTGGGGCCTGTCCTGTGTATTCTAGGATGTTTGGCAGCCTCCCTGGCCTCTACCCACCAGATGCTAGTAGCATCCCCTCCAAATTGCGACAATCAAAGGTGACTCCAGACATTTCCAGATATCTCCGGGCGTGGGAGTGGGGGGCGCAGGTGGGAGACAAAGTGAGATTCAAAAACCACTGCGTTAACGGAATCAGTTCTGGAACATATGTCTGTGTAAAATATGGGCATGTTTTGCATGCTGTAATCAACAGGAAACTGATTCGTAGATCAAAATCCAAAACAAAATCCATGCCAAAGGAATGCTTCTCAGTCCATGTTTAAGAAAGTGCATATACTAGCTTCAGTTTCATCTTGAATACACTTGACACTTTTGATTGTAAGATTCACCCAGGACAATCCTGTTGTTTTTTTTTTAATTTATTTATTTACTTTTGGCTGCATTGGGTCTTCGTTGCTGTGCGCGGGCTTTCTCTAGTTGCGGTGAGTGGGAGCTAATCTTTGTTGAGGTGCATAGGCTTCTCACTGCGGTGGCTTCTCTTGTTGCGGAGCACAGGCTCTAGGCACACGGGCTTCAGTAGTTGTGGCACGTGAGCTCAGTAGTTGTGACTCGCGGGCTCTAGAGCACAGCCTCAGTTGTTGTGGCACGCGGGCTTAGTTGCTCTGCTGCATGTGGGATCTTCCCGGACCAGGGCTTGAACCTGTGTCCCCTGAATTGGCAGGCAGATTCTTAACCACTGCGCCACTAGGGAAGCCTGACAATACTGTTTTGAGAACTTCCAGGTAGGGCTTAGAATTACCTAGTGTGGTTCAGAGTTTGCGAGAAGACTGATGGGCCACTTGGGTGGAAGGCTTCCCGGTGATAGTGCAGCTGTCTCCCTTGAGTCAAGATGAGGAATGTGGCTAAGTGTATGTATGTATGTATACATCGATGTACTTTAATAGCTCTCTACATCAGCCTGGTACAGGTATCTGTGGTTTTTGTGTGATCCTCTTTGAAGTTCTGACAGAAAAGTTCAATAGATCTTGGAGATGTCATTGATACATTTATTAATTCAGTAAACATTTGTTGAGTCCCACTCTATGCCACAACCTATATGCAGCAATGTGAATAAGGCAGACCCATTTCCTGCCCTCACAGAGCTGCTAAGGAGGAGACCACTTAAACATGTAAGTACGATAAAGGGTGATAAGGGCTGGGATAGGGTACACATCACAGGCCCCTGACCTAGTTTAAGGGGAATTGAGGCTTGAGTGAGGATCAGGAAAAGATGCATAGAGTTAGACAAATAAGAAGTGTGTGCCTTGTGGGAGAGTAAAGGAGAGCTTGTTATGGGCAGAGAGAAGGGCTTGTATGAGGCCTGGAGGTTAGAGGAAGCAGGAAAGAAGAGCGGCTAAAGTGCATAGTGCTAGGGGGAGTATGGAGAGAAGTGGGGCAAAGAACAGAGCGGGGGTCAGGGCATGTCCTGTCAAGACCGCACTGTAGGGAATTCCCTGGCGGTCCAGTTGTCAGGACTCCATGCTCTCACTGCTGAGGGCCCAGGTTCAATCCCTGGTCGGGGAACTAAAATCCCATAAGCTAAACCACATGGCAAATAAATAAATACATAAATACATAAAAATAAAAATATTAAGAAGAAAAGAGACCGCACTGTCGCGTGATGGTAATGGGGACCATGGCAGGGTTTTAAGGACGGGCATGATATGACCAGGTTTGTGTTTTAGAAAGATTATTCTGACTGAAGGTGAAGAACAAGAAGTTGGAAGGGGACAACATCAAGTGCAGCATTTTATTTTATTTATTTATTTATAAATTTTTATTTATTTATTTTTGGCTGCATTGGGTCTTTGTTGCTGCGTGCAGGCTTTCTCTAGTTGCAGCGAGCAGGAGCTACTCTTCGTTGCAGTGTGGGCTTCTCGTTGCGGTGGCTTCTCTTGTTGCGGAGCACGGGCTGTAGGTTGCTTGGGCTTCAGTAGTTGTGGCTCACGGGCTCTAGAGCGAAGGCTCAGTAGCTGTGGTGCACGGACTTAGTTGCTGCACAGCATGTGGGATCTTCCTGGACCAGGGCTCAAACTCATGTCCCTTGAATTGGCAGGCGGATTCTTAACCACTGCACCACCAGGGAAGTCCCCGCAGCATTTTATTTTTTTTGTGGTATAGCTGATTACAAGATTACGTTAGTTTCAGGTATACAACATAGTGATTAGTGATTTGAAGATATTCATAGAATATACTCCATTTAAAATTGTTATAAAATATTGGCTATATTCCAGGTGCAGCATTTTTAAAAGGAAAATTTTTAAAAGATCTGAGCCCACCATAATTCTTCATATTACATTTGTTGAGCAAGTTCCATCCCAGGCTTGAGGTATGTACATAACTATGTTTGTGTAAATTCACACTAAGAGTCATGAAAAAATGCTATTCAGTACACTTACGGTTACTGCCAACATGATTCCCTATGTCTCTCACACAAATTAGTGCTCTATTGGTAGAGCAATAATGTTTCTACTTTGATGATCAGAGGTTGGGAACGTTTGAAGTCCCAAAGCATTTTGTTAGATTGTTAGGAAGCAAGGCCTGCTTCCCAGAATGCACAGGTAAGTATAGGTCAGGTCCAGGCCCTCGGCACCATCCCTTCATCCTACACACCTCACTGGAAAACAGGAAGCTGCAGAGGAGCATGCGAGATGTCAGAGGTACCAGGTGAGCACCAAGGGTTATGAAAGCACAGGAAAGCGGGACCACAGGGAGTCAGGGCCCAGAACAAGGCCATCTGGCTACAAGGACCTCTGCCCCACGGCAGGGGGACCACAATGGCCTTTCATCATCCATTCCAGCCAGTGTTTATGTACATGCCCTTCAAAATATCCCCAACCACAATTAGTCACCTCCTACATTCAATGAACATTGAACTCGAGGGCTTTTTAAAGCTAATTATCTGTTTTAAAAAAGGGGGGGCCAGAAGCAATTCTATGATCCAGATGCCAGCAAACAGCCCTTCTCTCTGGCACAGGGTCCTGTACACAGGAAATGGAGCCTCAACAGAGAGACAGCCCATTATAACGTTTACAAACTGGTCCTTGGAGGGGGATTGTCTACATTGAAATCTAGGCTGTACCACTAAATAGTTGTTTGACTTTGGGCAAGTTACTTTATCTGTGCTTAGCCTCCAGGTCTAAGAAAGAGGGATAATAACAGCACTTCCCTCATGGGGTTGATGAGGGATAGAATGAGATAATGCAGATAAACTCTTAGTGCCTGGCACATAGCAGGCACTCAGGGACTGTTTATTGTTTTTGTTTGTTTGTTTTTTGCGGTACGCAGACCTCTCACTGTTGTGGCCTCTCCCGTTGGGGAGCACAGGCTCCGGACGCGCAGGCTCAGCGGCCATGGCTCACGGGCCCAGCCGCTCCGTGGCATGTGGGATCCTCCCGGACCGGGGCACGAACCCGTGTCCCCTTCATCGGCAGGCAGACTCTCAACCACTGCGCCACCAGGGAAGCCCAGGGACTGTTTATTGTTAAGCTGCAGTTTGAAAGTTTAAATTAGAAAAGGGAACTTATTGCCAGGGTAAGTTTTTGTCAAACATAAGGAGGAGTTGTGTGTAAAGTTGCTGTCTCCCCAGGAAGCCTTTTAAAGGTAGAGTGGTTCCCCTGTCCAGGGCAAACTGCAACACAGAAGCCCTCTCTGGTGCACGCTGTCCAGCCCAGTTTCTGAATCTGCTTCCCGGGGTGTTTCTCAGATGAATTCCGTTGTCTATAATGCCACATGCAGAAATGGACCAGCAAAATGATGTCCCAAGAAACTAGTCTGGAAAATGATTTCTCCAAGAAGAGCATTGGCTGTGGTAACCAGGACAGAAATGGAACTTCAGCCACAGAGTGAAGTTAGAACTGGCTCTTCAAATAAGTAACTCAAGATGTGAAAAGTTTAAACAATTTATAATCGGTCAAATCAGAGAATGCAGCATTTAGAACAGGGAAAGGTGTATTTGACTTGAGAGGCTGAAATTTGGTGTCCTTGTTCTTGCCCCTGACTGGCTCCGTGAATTAGGACAAACCCCTGAAAAGATTCTGGGGCCAGACTCCTAGGGTGTGAGTCCAGTCATTCAGTAGCAGTGTGACCTCAAGTAAATTACCCTCTAAGTGCTTTAGTTTCATCATGTGAAAGGGGGGCTACTGGGATCATAACATTTTTTGAGGATTAAATAGATTAATTGACATGAAGCATTTAGAAGAGTGTAGGCTTGGAGTCAATGCTATGCAAGTCTAGCTATTGTACTGTTATTACTGTTAATAATAGAAGTGGAGCCTCACTCAGTTCCTTCATCCACAGATGGGAACGACGAAACCCTCACTTATCTTGAACCAGTCTTCTTGGGGTGGTCACTTGAGGGAGTCCTGCTCTTCACATGGAGCCATTTATTTCTCTTCCCTGATTTCAACATAGGTGCTCTTGAGAGGAGTAAGCCTTTGAACCAAGCAAGTGTCAGGAAGTTCCCCAAAGATTTGAGAATATGGAGGGTTGGAAGAAGAAGTTCATAACTCTCCTAGGATGAGCCTGTCCTCAGACATGCATGAAAATGAAAAGAGATAAATACACGGAGGCATGCTTTAAAGAGGAGAGGAAAGAACTAATAATCTGGTAGTATTTTTCAGCACTATTAAGGATTACTATTTGTTTCTTACTTGGAAGTTTATATCTAAATACTATACCTAGACTTTTTTGTCTAGGTACAAAAAAATCTAGGTATAGTATTGAAGTATATGAAAAATACTTTTAAGACTGAAGCCTTAGGCACATCATGCTAAAAGAGGGGGCAGAATTTGTCAAACACTGGTGAAAGGAGTAGGTTTAGCTGAACACTTAGTTGCCAGGGGCAGGGCCTCTCCAGGGTTTCTTGTCTTCAGCTCCATGGGCCTCTGCGGAACGCTGATTATGGGGAATGTGGCCAGGATGACTGGTCACCTGGGGCTTTGGTCCCTGGACTGTGACTGAATCCCCCCAGAACATAGCTCTCCCCACCAAGTTAATCTTAAATAGCTTTCATGGTCAGGAAAGATATCCTTAGGAAATCTGAGATCTGTTACAGTTTCTGTCCCCCTTTTCCAATCAAATAGGGATCATCTAGAATCGGTAGGTTCCTTCAAATTTCAAAACAAGCATGGAGGTTAGGAGCCTGTGATTTCAGGCTGAGTCTCATTGTTCTGGTTTATTTGGCACAGACTGGGAAGCAAAAATTCACAGGAGCCAGGAAAGAAAGCATGCAAGGACTGGTGTGGAGTAATATACTGGCTCTCTCTGGACAAGCCATCTGTCTAAACAAGAGCAGGCAAAGCTGAAGAGAGATTGTTCCCCCACCCCACCTTTCTCTTTGCTTCCCAGCTCTTCCCAAATGTCCAAGGTGATTACGGAGCAGGTGAGGCATCCTGGGAGGAGGAGAAAGTGTGTGCACTGTGTTTCTGTGCTTCGTAAGGCAACCAGGTTAGCCAAGAGATCAGGCCATATAGCAATGGCCATTCTGAGGAGCTCATAGCTTTCTGAGTAGAGAACAAAATAAAAAAGAGATGTGGCTCCTGCCTTAAAGAATAACTTTCCTTGTTCCAAAGCAGTGGTTTCCAAACTTTATTATCAGAAATTCCTATCAGTAAAATAAAAATAAAATTGGGGACATACTATATATAAGTATACCTGTGTGTGTGTGTGTGTGTGTGTGTGTGTGTGTACTATGTGTACTACTGAATTAGTACATTATGTGTGTTACAAAACACCCAAAATAAAAATTAGGAAAGACTGAGATGAACCAAACAGAAATAGAAATTTTTATTTTTTCCCTCTTTCTCACTCCAGTAGATTATCTTGCACTGTGCCTGGGGTGTGTGCACTCAACTTTGGAGATCACTCTAAGTGATGAAATACTGGGAGGTCATGGCATGTTGCTCCAATACCAAAGGCAGCGATGGAACCACACCATCAACAGGAGCTCCTTGAGGAGGGACCCAGTTTTTCTTATTCAACTTTCTATGCTCAGTTCTAATTAAATGGTAGGTAAAGAAAGAAGAAAGGAAGGAAAGCGTCCTGAAAACCTGATAACTGACGTGGAATCCATGTTATATATTAGGTTATATGACTAACCTTGATCTTTATATAAGCTCAAAGTGTCTATCAAATCTATCTCTCTGGCTGTGAGACAGGGTCACCTTCTCAGGAGAGTTTCTGATCCATGTGCAAGGGCCAGACTGTAGGCCCCACACTGCTGCTCCCACCCTTGTAGAAGTGAGAGGACACGCCAATGCCATGCTCACTTACCTGGGCCAGGCACCCTGAGTGTGTGCATGCATGTGTATTCTATGCACTCCCAGCCCCAGGAAAGTTCTCGAGCTTTCTTGAAAGCCCAATGTGTGTGGTTCTAGGCAGCTCATTCATAAGGTCATAGTATTGTAGAAAAGGAGCTGAACCAGGCTGTAGTCTCAGCTCTGCTGTGTGACCTTGGGCAAGTGCCTTAACATCTCTCAACCTGAGTTTTCTCATCTGTCCTGAGGGGAACTGATGTCACCCTACCTGACCCACAGGGTTATCATGAAGTTCACATGAACATGCTTATGAAGATATTTTTCAAAAAATGCAAAACATAGTATCTTGATGTCATAAGGTATTTAGACTTATGTGTTAAGGTCTTTTCAAGGCCCAAAGACAAACTTTTCCTAGAAATCTTGGAGTTAACTATCCTGAGAAACTATCTCTTGAGGAGACCAGCTCAGAGGGATACTGGTTCATAGTAGATTTCTAATCTGAACCCAGAGTTCTGGAGGCTTCATAAGCCTAAAGAAGAAACCAAATGGACAATGGTGACTCCCATAAAGCAATTTGGGTAGATTTCCATTTTTCTAGATAATGCCAAGATTTCCAAGGGAGGAGATTTGTCTGTTCATTTCTTCAATAAATATTTATAGAGCATCTTATCTCTGAGATAAAGGCCCCTTCCTCAAGGGCTCTTGTTCCTGAACATGAGAAAAACTTGTGAACAATCATTGCCATACACTGACAAGAGCCACAGGCAAGATGTGACTTACAAACAGCTTTGGATACTACTGGGAGGCTTAAATATTGTGGAATCAGGTAAGTGACTTATGGAAGTACAGGAATTCAGGCATTTCCAGGAGAGGTAAAGGACATTCAAGAGAGAGGGAAAGAAGTACAAAGACCAGGGGCTGGGTGGGAGATGGAAAGAGGTAGAGAATAGCGTGGTTTTCGGGAACTCTGAGGGATCCTGTAAGTCTTGAATGTGATGTCCAGGAAGGAGAGAGGTAGACAATAAACCCAGAAAGTAAGCAGAAGCCAGCTCATGGTAAAAGTGTGGTGCCAGCAGGTCTTTTAGGCCAGCAGAACTTGGAAAGCCGTTCGAAACATCTTAAACCAGATGAACGACAGCCATCCGTCTATACACATACCAACAAATATTTGTTGTGCACTTAGCATGTGCCAGCACTATTCTAGGATACAATGGTAACTATGGCTGCCATGTTCCTACTCTCACAGAATGGATAGTCTACTGTCAAAGATAAGAAATTATTAAAGTGTAATGAGTATTATGATGGCCATAGGAGTCTATGGCACCATATAATGTTGTTTTACAAAGGCCACTTGTCAATATGCCTAAAAATGAGGCCATTTAGATGATACGTAACTCATATGTTGTTCTGCAACTATGACGTTCACCCATGAAAACAGCTAGGAAATAATAAAGAATATAAGTGGCAACTCTGGTCAAGATTCACCACTGCTATATCCACATCACCTGGGTGTGCTTACCCCAGGCTTAGCTAGATGGCTATCATCTGAGGTGTTGGTTGCAGTCAGATGGTGCCTGCAGAGTCATAATGAAGGTTTCCTCCCCACATGTCCAGTGGCTGATTGATGCTGGCTGTCAACTGGGACCTCAGATGGCACTGTTAGCCAGAACACATGGCTTCTCCATGTGCTCTGGGCATCCTCACAGCATTGCGTCTGGGTTCTCAGAGCAAGTGTCCCAAGACACATTAGAAGGAGCCAGCGGGAAGTTGCACTGCCTTACTAACCTAGCCTCCTAAGTCACATGTTATTGCTTCTGCCCAATTCGTTTGGTTGGAAGCAAGGCCTTAAAGCCATCCCATATTCTGGAAGAGGGGAATTTGACTGCCTGCCCTGATGGAGTGACAAAAATTTGCAGACACATTTAAAGCCACTACATAGGTTTTCAACAAAATATGTGATAGGAATGTAGTCTCTTTGCTGGTATAAATATTGCTAAGATAAAAATAATTGCTAATATTTGGGGAACACTTATGTGAGAGAAACGATGCTAAGCACTCTACGTGTTGTGAAAATTAAATGACATACCACTCCCCATCCTATGGGACAAGTACTATTTTTTCCCCATTTCACAGATCTAGAATCTAAAACTGAAAGATTTCAGGTAATTTGCCTTTTTTTAAAATTTATTTTTATTTATTTATTTTTGGTTGTGTTGGGTCTTTGTTGCTACACGCGGGCTTTCTCTAGTTGTGGTGAGTGCGGGCTACTCTTCGTTGCGGTGCACGGGCTTCTCATTGTGGTGGCTTCTCTTGTTACAAGCCTGGGCTCTAGGTGCGCGGTCTTCAGTAGTTGTGACATGTGGGCTCAGTAGCTGTGGCTCACAGGCTCTAGAGTGCAAGCTCAATAGTTATGGCGCATGGGCTTAGTTGCTCTGTGTCATGTGGGATCTTCCCGTACCAGGGCTTGAACCCGTGTCCCCTGGATTGGCAGGCAGATTCTTAACCACTGAGCCACCAGGGAAGCCCCTAATTTGTCTGTTTTACCCAGATTGAAAGTGACAGCCCCAGGAAAGGAGCCCAGGTGGGCTCAGGGTCCAAGCACTCATCCACTAAGCCAAACTAACCCATTTCCTCAAGGCTCATATATAAGATGAAGTTCAGGTATTTGAAATAGATTTCTCCAAGTTAATGAGTGAATGTATAACCGTATCCAACCTCACATGAAAAGCATATTTGTACAGTTCATAACAAAATGGAGAAAATGTCTTCCTGGTAGCTCTTATGCAAAGGTTTCTGGAGGAAGGAGGTTGGCTTTAAGAGAAAGATGCTGTGATAATCCTTTTGTGGAGTAGAAGGGAGACGCCCCAGCCACGTTGCAGGGCAAGAGAGAGCGTCTTGGAAGAGGAGGTGCTGACTCTTGTGGGGGAAGGATGAAGAAAGAGGCAGGTCTCCCACCCTTCAATCCACCCCATTTCCCACAGGCAAATCAGGGGGAAATTTTAGGAGAAGAGACTTATCTAAAGGATATTTCCTTCTTGTAAAGAGATTTACAGGAAAGATGCTACTTGCTGTGCAACATGAACTCCCTCCATGCCTCTGAAAATTTTCAGT
The DNA here is from genome assembly GCF_025265405.1 of Mesoplodon densirostris. Taxonomy (NCBI): domain Eukaryota; kingdom Metazoa; phylum Chordata; class Mammalia; order Artiodactyla; family Ziphiidae; genus Mesoplodon; species Mesoplodon densirostris. The sequence continues at coordinate 69,267,611 of NC_082668.1, forward strand.
GAAATTGCAACAACTCCTGATGAGTTTTGGTGTAGTTCGATTTATTGTTATAGCTAGTTTAGGGGCTGAGTTTTGTATCACAAATGGCTCAGAATCAGCCAGTGCTCAAAGAGGGGGCATTAACTTCCGGGGTCTTAAATCTTGCCCTCTAACAAGTAGTTCATGTCCCTGACAAAGTGCTGGAATTCATTAACTAGTTGCAGTCCCACTAAGGCCCTCTTCATCCTTGCCAGGAATTGGCATCAGACTCAGTCTGTTCCAGAAAGAATGAATCTCCTCGACTGAGCATAAGCTTACTGACTGCCTACAACACTGATCATACCCAGATACTAACAAACCTGGGTGACATTAAATTCTGGATTAAGGGGCTGTTCACCTTGTTTTGCCCACTCTAGATACCAGGAATCTACCAGGAAGGTAGGTCCCACTTGGTCCAGACACATAACAATTCTTCAATGAGTCTATGAAACCAATTCCAAGTACTCACTGAGACTAACCCAAAGCTCTATGGTGAGAACCAGGTAAATTACACGGTTGTTATTCCTTTGGTCTCAATCCCAGAAAAAGGATGAGATTTGGAGACTGGAGCTGGGCAGAGCTGAGCAGAGCTGGAGCTGACCTGCAAGAGTCATGAAACGTGAGCAAGAAATAAACCTTTGTGGTTTTAAGCCACTAGGATTTGGGGATTGTTATAAAACACTCATAATGTAAATTACACACTTACTGTGTGGAAGGCTTTGTGGAATATGGAGTTGTACAAGATGTAGTCTCTGACTTCTAGAAGCTTACAATCTAAGAAGGTTAGACACCCAAGTATCTTGTAAAGCAGCAGAAGTAGCCAAGATGATGAGTGAGGCAAGAGGACCATAAGGACAGTTAGCAGCATGGAAAGTCAGGGGAGATTTCATAGAGGAGGGATGATTGGGAGGCTCAATGATGCAGGGAATGCAAAGAGAAAAAGGACCTAGGAGATGTCTGTGGATTTTGTTTCTAGAAGACAAATAGGGGGCTCTGAGGAAATACTTCCAGGTGAGGGGGTAGAGGGGGCAGTTAAGGGGTAAAGGAGGTGGAGAGGAAGCAAACCCATCAAAAAAGTTTACTCTTTCAACATGTGCAGTGAGAGAAACCATAGGGATAGGGGAAGTCAAAGGACTGTGACATTTGCAGGATGAGGCAGCAAGCATACTTGGGGTCTCCACCCTCCCTACTCTCCCTCCTCATAGAGTCTACCCTGCCCACTGTGCCTGCTGAGAGGAGAGGGAATTGGCCAACACCAGGCTCCCAGCCTCAGATGACTGGGCCGAAGGGGGCACCTGATTTGAGGAGGACAACCCAAGTTGTGAATGACATAATGCTTCAGTGACCGGGCTCAAAAAGATGACTGGGGAGGAAACTTGCACAATCCTCTTAGATAGCCTCATCCACCAGAGGGCAGACAGCAGAAGCAAGAAGAACTACAATCCTGCAGCCTGTGGAACAAACACCACATTCACAGAAAGACCGACAAGACGAAAAGGCAGAGGGCTACATACCAGATGAAGGAACAAGATAAAACCCTAGAAAAACAACTAAATGAAGTGGAGATAGGCAACCTTCCAGAAAAAGAATTCAGAATAATGATAGTCAAGATGAGCCAGGACCTCGGAAAAAGAATGGAGGCAAAGATTGAGAAGATGCAAGAAATGTTTAACAAAGACCTAGAAGACTTAAAGAACAAACAAACAGAGATGAACAATACAATAACTGAAATGAAAACTACACTAGAAGGAATCAATAGCAGAATAACTGAGGCAGAAGAACGGATAAGTGACTTGGAAGAATGGTGGAATTCACTGCTGTGGAACAGAATAAAGAAAAAAGAATGAAAAGAAATGAAGACAGCCTAAGAGACATCTGGGACAACATTAAACACAACAACATTCTCATTATAGGGGTCCCAGAAGGAGAAGAGAGAGAGAAAGGACCAGAGAAAATATTTGAAGAGATTGTAGTCGAAAACTTCCCTAACATGGGAAAGGAAATAGCCATGCAAGTCCAGGAAGCGCAGAGAGTCCCATACAGGATAAACACAAGGAGAAACATGCCGAGACACATAGTAATCAAATTGGCAAAAATTAAAGACAAAGAAAAATTATTGAAAGCAGCAAAGGAAAAATGACAAATAACATACGAGGGAACTCCCATAAGGTTAACGGCTGATTTCTCAGCAGAAACTCTACAAGCCAGAAGGGAGTGGCATGATATACTTAAAGTGATGAAAGGGAAGAACCTACAGTCAAGATTATTCTACTGGCAAGGATCTTATTCAGATTCGATGGAGAAATCAAAAGCTTTACAGACAAGCAAAAGCTAAGAGAATTCAGCACCACCAAACCATCTCTACAACAAATGATAAAGGAACTTCTCTAAGTGGGAAACACAAGAGAAGAGAAGGACCTACAAAAACAAACCCAAAACAATTAAGAAAATGGTCATAGGGACATACGTATCGATAATTACCTTAAACGTGAATGGATTAAATGCTCCAACCAAAAGACACAGGCTTGCTGAATGGATACAAAAACAAGACCCATATATATACTGTCTACAAGAGACCCACTTCAGACCTAGGGACACATACAGACTGAAAGTGAGGGGATGGAAAAAGATATTCCATGCAAATGGAAATCACAAGAAAGCTGGAGTAGCAATACTCATATCAGATAAAATAGACTTTAAAATAAAGAATGTTACAAGAGACAAGGAAGGACACTACATAATGATCAAGGGATCAATCCAAGAAGAAGATATAACAATTATAAATATATATGCACCCAACATAGGAGCACCTCAATATATAAGGCAACTGCTAACAGCTATAAAAGAGGAAATCGACAGTAACACAATAATAGTGGGGGACTTTAACACCTCACTTACACCAATGGACAGGTCATCCAAAATGAAAATAAATAAGGAAACAGAAGCTTTAAATGACACAATAGACTGGATAGATTCAATTGATATTTATAGTACATTCCATCCAAAACCAGCAGATTACACTTTCTTCTCAAGTGCGCATGGAACATTCTCCAGGATAGATAACATCTTGGGTCACAAATCAAGCCTCAGTAAATTTAAGAAAGTTGAAATCACATCAAGCATCTTTTCTGACCACAATGCTATGAGATTAGAAATGAATTTCAGGGAAAAAAACGGAAAAAGCACAAACACACGGAGGCTAAACAATACATTACTAAATAACCAAGAGATCACTGAAGAAATCAAAAAATACCTACAGACAAATGACAAAGAAAACACGACAATCCAAAACCTATGGGATGCAGCAAACGCAGTTCTAAGAGCAAAGTTTATAGCTATACAAGCCTACCTCAAGAAACAAGAAAAATCTCAAATAAACAATCTAACCTTACACCTAAAGGAACTAGAGAAAGAAGAACAAACAAGACCCAAAGTTAGCACAAGGAAAGAAATCATAAAGATCAGAGCAGAAATCAGTGAAACAGAAATGAAGAAAACAATAGCAAAGATCAATAAAACTAAAAGCTGGTTGTTTGAGAAGATAAACAGAATTGATAAACCATTAGCCAGACTCATCAAGAAAAAGAGGGAGAGGACTCAAATCAATAAAATTAGAAATGAAAAAGGAGAAGTTACAACAGACACTGCAGAAATACAAAGCATTGTAAGAGACTACTACAAGCAACTTTATGCCAATAAAGTGGACAACCTGGAAGGAATGGACAAATTCTTAGAAAGGTATAACCTTCCAAGACTGAACCAGGAAGAAATAGAAAATATGAACTGATGAATCACAAGTAATGAAATTGAAACTGTGATTTAAAACTTTCCAACAAACAAAAGTCCAAGACCAGATGGCTTCACAGGTGAATTCTATCAAACATTTAGAGAAGAGCTAACACCCATCCTTCTCAAACTCTTCCAAAAAATTGCAGAGGAAGAAACACTCCCAAACTCATTCTATGAGGCCACCATCACCCTGATACCAAAACCAGACAAAGATACTACAAAAAAAGAATATTATAGACCAATATCACTGATGAATATCGATGCAAAAATCCTCAACAAAATACTAGCAAACAGAATCCAACAACACATTAAAAGGATCATACACCATGATCAAGTGGGATTTATCCCAGTGATGCAAGGATTCTTAATATACGCAAATCATTCAATGTGATATACCATATTAACAAATTGAAGAATAAAAACCATATGATCATCTCAATAGATACAGAAAAAGCTTTTGATGAAATTCAACACCCATTTATGATTAAAACTCTCCAGAAAGTGGGCATAGAGGGAACCTACCTCAACATAATAAAGGCCATATATGACAAACCCACAGCAAACATCATTCTCAATGGAGAAAAACTGAAAGCATTTCCTAGAAGATCAGGAACAAGACAAGGATGTCCACTCTCACTGCTATTATTCAACATAGTTTTGGAAGTCCTAGCCACAGCTATCAGAGAAGAAAAAGAAATAAAAGGAATCCAAACTGGAAAAGAAGTAAAACTGTCACTGTTTGCAGATGACATGATACTATACATAGAGTCCTAAAGATGCCACCAGAAAACTGCTAGAGCTAATCAATGAATTTGGTAAAGTTGCAGGATACAAAATTAATGCATTGAAATCTCTTGCATTCCTATACACTAATGATGAAAAATCTGAAAGAGAAATTAAGGAAACACTCCCATTTACCATTTCAACAAAAAGAATAAAGTACCTAGGAATAAACCTACCTAGGGAGACAAACTTATTCTATGAGGCCACCATCACCCTGGTACCAAAACCAGACAAAGATACTACAAATAAAGAAAATTACAGACCAATATCACTGATATTTATGCAGAAAACTATAAGACACTGATGAAAGAAATTAAAGATGATAAACAGATGGAGAGATATACCATGTACTTGGATTGGAAGAATCAATATTGTGAAAATGACTCTACTACCCAAAGCAATCTACAGATTCAATGTAATCCCTATCAAATTACCAATGGCATTTTTTTTACAGAACTAGAACAAAAAATCTTAAAATTTGTATGGAGACAAAAAAGACCCCGAATAGCCAAAGCAGTCTTGAGGGAAAAAATGGAGCTGGAGGAATCAGACTCCCTGACTTCAGACTATACTACAAAGCTACAGTAATCAAGACAATATGATACTGGCACAAAAACAGAAACATAGATCAATGGAACAAGATAGAAAGCTCAGAGATAAACCCACGCACCTATGGTCAACTAATCTATGACAAAGGAGGCAAGGATATACAATGGAGAAAAGACAGTCTCTTCAATAAATGGTGCTGGGAAAACTGGACAGCTACGTGTAAAAGAATGAAATTAGAACACTCCCTAACATGATACACAAAAATAAACCCAAAATGGATTAGAGACCTAAATGTAACACCGGACACTATAAAACTCTTAGAGGAAAACATAGGAAGAACACTCTTTGACATAAATCACAGGAAGATCTTTTTGGATCCACCTCCTAGAGTAATGGAAATAAAAAAATATTTTAAAAAATGAGACCTAATGAAACATCAAAGCTTTTGCACAGCAAAGGAAACCATAAACAAGATGAAAAGACAACCCTCAGAATGGGAGAAAATAGTTGTAAATGAATCAATGGACAAAGGATTAATCTCCAAAATATATAAACAGCTCATGCAGCTCAATATTAAAAAAACAAACAACCCAATCCAAAAATGGGCAGAAGACCTAAATAGACATTTCTCCAAAGAAGACATACAGATGGCCAAGAAGCACATGAAAAGCTGCTCAACATCACTAATTATTAGAGAAATGCAAATCAAAACTACAGTGAGGTATCATCTCACACCAGTTAGAATGGGCATCATCAGAAAATCTACAAACAACAAATGCTGGAGAGGGTGTGGAGAGAAGGGAACCCTCTTGCACTGTTGGTGGGAATGTAAATTGATACAGCCACTATGGAGAACAGTATGGAGGTTCCTTAAAAGACTAAAAATAGAATTACCATATGATCCAGCAATCGCACTACTGGGCATATACCCAGAGAAAACAATAATTCAAAAAGACACATGCACCCCAGTGTTCATTGCAGCACTATTTACAATAGCCAGGTCATGGAAGTAACCTAAATGCCCATTGACAGATGAATGGATAAAGAAGATGTGGTACATGTATACAATGGAGTATTACTCAGCCGTAAAAAGGAACAAAATTGGGTCATATGTTGAGTCGTGGATGGACCTAGAGACTGTCATACAGAGTGAAGTAAGTGAGAAAGAGAAAAACAAATATCTCATATTAACGCATATATGTGGAACCAGAAAAATCGTACAGATGAACTGGTTTGCAGGGAAGAAATTGAGACACAGATATAGAGAACAAATGTATGGAAACCAAGGGGGGAAAGTGGCGGGGGGTTGGGGGTGGTGTTGGGATGAATTGGGTGATTGGGATTGACATGTATACACTGATGTGTATAAAATTGATGACTAATAAGGACCTACTGTATTAAAAAATGTGCCTTCTTGATAAAATGTTTAAAATAAGTCAAAAAAAAAAAAAAAAAAAAAAAAACGATGACTGGGGACAATCGTGTACCTTCTCATAGGAGTCCTGAGCCAAGAGAGACAGCTGAAAGATATTCTTTGGGAATGGTTCCTTGAGCTGAAAATCGGGTACAGGAGAATTAAGTGGCCATTATCCATTCGTGTGCATACCAAAGTCATGAGGACCCACAGGAAGTGGCTGGGAAAGGAGAACAAGAGAACAGCAGATACAAGGATAGAAGTGGAGAAGCCAGGAGTAAGGGATGACAGTAATGAACCTATGGTGCCTCATGATGTAAGTCTTTACATTAATATTACCTCATTTATTTATCATAACTGTCCTATGAGATGGGTGCTATGATTGTCCTCATTTTACAGATGAGGAACCCAAGACACAAAGAAGTTGTACCCAAGACACAAAGAAGTTTTGCCCAGGATGACTTGCAGGAAAGCCATGATATAAACTAAATAGGCTGGCTTTTAGCCACCTTGATCACTGCCTCTTAAAAGGGAGATGAAAGGTGCTCCCTGAAGCCCCTGGGAGTCGACCCTTCCTAAGGTCAGGCACTTGAGTTTCATTGGATTTCCTGAGATCATCTGAGCCATCCAGAGTGGCTTCAGTTCCTGGCAACCAAAAGAACTCAAACCAAATCAGATGGGAGACTTGAGCTTTCTGGGTGAGAGAGACTGCAAATGTTAGAGAGAAAAGGGGATTGTTGATGGAGCAGACCTGCAAGGAAGCACAAAGGGGTGGGATTAAGGATGAGAGAGAGATTTTTCTTGTCCCATAGCCAGGACCATATGGCTTAGTTTCACCATCAGGCGCCCGCAGTGCCAAATGGCAAGTTAGACAACTAAGCAAACCAAGAGGAGTTACACATAACCCAGGGGCTGTGCCTTGCTGGCTGACCCAGCCACTAATGGAGCCGGTGAGACTGGGCCTACATGACTCCTCCTTTCCGAGCCCTAGTTGCTCTGTCAATAAAATTAGGATGATGATAAAAAATGGAGAGCGTGTGACTTTCCAGGACTCTGGGGAAACTACCGAGGTACAGAGAGAGCATCACGGTAGGACTGCCCCCTGTGGCAGCCAGACCCGGGGTCTCGAGCCAGGTTTTCCAGAGGCTGTCTCGGAGGTAGAAGTCTGAGTGCAGGCAGTTTATCAGGGAGTGCTCTCAGGATCAACACCTGTGAGGGGTGAGGGCAGCCAGACTGAGCAGAGGGAGAAGTTGCAGCAAAGGCAGCAGCCAACTTCGTGGGGAACTTGAGCTAGGATGGCCCCGAAGACTTGTCCCAAACCGAGGCAAAGAGCTGTGCCTTTGAACCCCACACCCTTCGAGAAGTCACTGGGCCTGGGATGCCCTGTTAGGTGAGGCAGCTCCCTTGAGTCAAGGGCAGGTCCTGGGGAGAGACTCAGCCGTGAGAGCTTCAGCAGGCAACATCCTGTGCAGATGCGAGTGGGGAGTGAATGCCTCAGCCTTGAAAGGGGGGATCTGGGCAGCATCCCACAGCACTTGCTGCACAAAGAACTGAACACCACTTGTCAGAGACCAAATGAGGCAGGGAGCCTGGGCTTTGGGAAAGTGGGGACTGAAAGCGGCCAGGAGGAGACGGCAGAAGTTTGTCTTGTACTGATATGATCTCGCTGTGTCCCCACCTGAAATCGTCAGGAAAGTACATGACCTGTGAAAATGCTGCATGTGTCTGGATGTGTGTGGAAACTCTAAAGAAAGGACTCCTGTGTCTAGTCTGAGGCCAAGAAGCCCAAGAAACTTAACAAAAATTCAGAGAGAAACTGGAGATAATGAGGCAAGGGAACTTTAGGGAGGCCACAGAATTACAGTTTGGGACAAGTTTAACCTAAATCTCCAAAGGGCAGGGAAGTCTCAGGTGTGTCATATTAGGCAAGGGCACTTTTCCCGGCCTTCAGCGGGGTTTTAAGGATTTCAGAGCTTCCAGAGCGAAATAGAAACTGCTCTCTGCAGCACGTGTGTTCCCAGCCCACTTCTGGGCTGTTAAGTTACTGAGAATTGTACCAGTCCTGATTCTGGGGACACACTATGAAATGAGTGCGAGGATAAGCCTCTGCCCAAAGCATCCTCACTTCAGGGGAGCATGCACAGAGAAAGGCCATGTGAGGACACAGCAAGAGGCATTTGCAAGCCAAGCAGAGAGGCCACAGGAGAAAACAAACCTGCCAGCACCTTGATCATGGACTTCCAGCCTCCAGAATGGTGAGAAATACATTTCTGTTGTTTAAGCCACTAAGCCTGTGGTGTTTTGTTATGGCAACCCTAGCTGACTGAGACAGGGAGACAGGTAACCAGGAAGCAGGGGGCTGAGAAGGATGGTGCAGGAAGATAAACCCACCCACGTGTCCCCCATTTTCTCTCTCATCTCTTTCCTGCCTCACACGATCTGACCCTGGAGGGGTCAGTGGCCAGGGGACACCTGGCAGAGACATGTTTCTAAGGCTGCATGTAACTCTGGATGGAAAAATGTATAACACTGGAGACCAGAGCCTCCCAGACTCCTTTGCCAATCGGCTTTCAGGCCGGAGGTGACCGGCTGCAGGCACTTGAGGAGGTAAAGGGAAGAGAAGCAGCTTCACACCCATGCCTCCTTTGCTTCCTGACACTTGTTTGCTTCTTGTTGGCTATTGTCATGGTCACTGACCTGAATTCAGCTTTCAAGGTAAATTTGTTTCACTGTAATACTTTTGGTTCCAGTTTGGAACTTGGGTTAAAAGTATCACCCAGTTTAAGAAAATGTTCAACGCCCAAATCAGAACTGAAAACAAGGAAGGTGAGAGTTTGCTCTCTGGGCCTCCTTATCTGGAAAATGAGGCAGTTGTACTAGATTTGTGGTTTTAAAAAAAGTTTTGTTTTTTTAACCACAAGAAGGCTTTCTTCAGAGGAAATTTTTCCAGGAAGTAGAAACAAGGGAGGTACATATGAGCTGAGTTGCTCAAATCAAAGGGGAAGGGTGAATTCCAGAATCCTGCCCACCGAGGTGAGGCTCTGCAGAGCAGGGTCTGAAATCATTTTACTATCATCTCTGAAATCCTCTTCCAGCCTCTAGTCTGTGATCTCTGAGGACTTAGTGGTCTGAGCCGGTCACCTCCTTGCCACACTGTGGGGAGAGAGTGGAGCTGGGGCCCAGGGGAGGGTCCTCAGCTGTTTCTCCTAAACTCACCATCCATCCGTTCACTCCCCATGGGGGAGGGAGGGCTGGGCAGGGAGAGAGGCCAGGTGAGGCCATCTAGCTGAAGCTCCTCCACAGAAAACCAGGAGGAGTGGCCCCAAATGATACATCCTGTGACCCAGGGCGGGGGAAGCCCACTCACCTCCCAGGACAAAACTGCCCTGTGCTGTGTATGTTGCTGTCCTTTCCTCCTGACTTCTTGCTGCAGGAAAACCCTTGCTCCCTTTGTCTAAGACTCTAGTGTCCCTAAAATGTCTCCCACAGGCAGGCATCAATATGCCCCCGAGGAAGTCTGGCCCTGGAGAGAAGTTGAGGGGACAAGCAGTGTCTTTGGCATGAGTAATGCAGCCCCCAGTGTGCTCTGAATTGGCCTCTTAGGACATTCCTGCATATTCCAATGATGCTGTCCTTGGTCTAAACATCTCTGGAAGAGCCTGCATAGCCATGGGGTGAGGGTAGGATATCTTTTAGCTTCATAGTCACCTCTTATGTTTGACTCCAAATGCTTTCACCCAGCTAAATTACCCACTCTATCCACCAGACTTGCCCGAAATGACTTTCTGTAGTTCTTAAAACTAAATTTACCTCCTGAATGATAAAGACTCGCTGTCATCAAAGTTACTCCAAAGACAGTGGCTGAGGCAAATCTAAAGCGGTCTTCAAGGGGCATCTGAGCAGTGGCTATGAACAAACACCTTGAGAGGGGAAAACTCTCCCCTAGGTACAGAACCTCCAAATGTGTGCATGAGAGAATGTGACCTCAGGGCGACATGATGCATGTGCCTTAACAGATGCAGTCAGATCGAAAGCGACTGTGTGATTCAAGCTGGGGGCGCCAGAGATGCTGAGAAAGACAAGACAGACAGAGAAAACCTCCTCATAAAAAGTAAGAAGAATTCGTTTAGATAAAAGAATCCTTTAAAGAAATGTAACCAGTTCTGGGTCTTAAAAAGGCTTAAATCAAAGGGGGTGAAACAGGGCAATCATTTGCAATTATGAAATGCTTGTAAAATATTAAATGTGTTATATTTAATTTTTAAAGTGTACACTTCCATGTTTCGTTTTGGGTTTGGTTTTCATCTTTTTTTAATTGAAGTATAGTTGATTTATAATGTTGTGTTAGTTTCAGGTGTACAGCACAGTGATCCAGTTATACATTTTTTTTTTTTTGGATTCTTTTCCCTTGTAGGTTATTACAAAAAATTGGGTATAGCTCCCTGTGCTATATACAGTAGGTCCTGTTGGTTATCTATTTTATAATAGTAGTGTGTATCTGTTAATCCCAAACTCCGAATTTATCTATCCACCCCCCTTCCCCTTTGGTAACCGTAAGTTTGTTTTCTCTGTCTGTGGGTCTATTTCTATTTTGTAAATAAGTTCATTTGTATCTTTTTTTTTTTTTTGGATTCTATATGTAAGTGATATCATATGATATTTGTCTTTCTCTGTCTGGCTTATTTCACTTAATTTGATAATCACTGGGTCCATCCATGTTGCTGCAAATGGCATTATTTTGTTCTATTTTTATGGCTGAGTAATATTCCATTGTATATATGTACCACATCTTCTTTATCCATTCCTCTGTCAATGGACATTTAGGTTGCTTCCAAGTCTTGGCTATTGTAAATAGTGCTGCAATGAACATTGGGGTGCATGTGTCTTTTTGAAGTATGGCTTTCTCCAGATATATGCCCAGAAGTGGGATTGCTAGATCACATGGTAGCTCTGTTTTTAGTTTTAGTTTTTTGTTGTTGGTGTTTTTTATTTTTTTTTGTATTATCGTTTTTTAAAATTCTTTTAATTTTTTAAATTTTTTATTGGAATATAGTTGATTTACAATGTTGTGTTAGTTTCTGCTGCACAGCAAAGTGAGCCAGTTATACATATAAATATATCCACTCTTTTTTAGATTCTATTCCCATATAGGTCATTACAGAGTATTGAATAGAGTTTTCTGTGCTATATATTAGGTTCTTATTAGTTATCTATTTTATATAGAGTAGTGTCTATATGTCAATCCCAATCTCCCAATTTATTCCTCCCCCTCCCTTTGCCCCCTTGGTAATCATAAGTTTTGTTTTCTACATCTGTGACTCTATTTCTATTTTATAAATAGGTTCATTTTACCATTTTTTAGATTCCACATATAAACGATATCATATGATATTTGCCTTTCTCTGTCTGACTTCACTCAGTATGACAATCTCTAGGTCCATCCATGTCGCTGCAAATGGCATTATTTCATTCTTTTTTAAGGCTGAGTAATATTCCATTATATATATATATATATATATATATGTAATATTCCATTATATATATATATATATACACTGCATCTTCTTTATCCACTCCTCTGTCGATGGACACGTAGGTTGCTTCCATGTCCTGGCTATTGTAAATAGTGCTGCAATGAACATTGGGGTTCATGCGCCTTTCTGAAGTATGTTTTTCTCTGGGTATATGCCCAGGAGTGGGATTGCTGGGTCATATGGTAGTTCTATTTTTAGTTTTTTAAGGAACCTCCATACTGTTCTCCATAGTGGCTGCACCAATTTAAATTCCCACCAACAGTGTTGGACGGTTCCCTTTTCTCTACACCCTCGCCAGCATTTATTGTAAGCCAAATTATTTTCTTAAAAAAGCATAAGAAACTGGATTAACTAGCTGTGTGATCTTGGGCAAGTCATTTTAACATCTCAGTGCTGCAGTTTCTCCATTTTTTATATAAGGGAGTTGGACTCCAGACCCTCTAAGCCCCTTCCAGCCTGGGGTTTATTCTCCACAACATCCCTGAGATTCCTCTGAGAGAAGTCCTTTGTCCCAGGCACTAGGAGGACATACAGCCTGCTGGGTGAGGAGCCACACAGCCACTCCGCTGGGAGGTTGAGCTCCCCCAGGTGCTGCCAGGAGAAGGCAGAGATTGGGGACCTGCAGAGCCTTCAGACCTACTCTCCTCCTCCCAGGTCAAACGGAACAAATTACTTTTCCCTGTGGCCCGATTTCCTGTGAGGGACTGTTCTCTCCTAACCTTCTCCTCTTCTTCACCCCCTCAAAGGGCTTGGACTTTCCAAAAACAAGGGCTTGGCCACCTGCTTGGGAAGAAAAGAGAGAGAGAGCAGTACACACGGAAGGATCAGGAAAGCCAGTCTTTTTTTTTTTTTTTTTTTTTTGCTGTACGCGGGCCTCTCACTGCTGTGGCCTCTCCTGTTGCGGAGCACAGGCTCTGGACACGCAGGCTCAACGGCCATGGCTCACGGGCCCAGCGGCTCCGTGGCATGTGGGATCTTCCCGGACCAGGGCACGAACCCGTGTCCCCTGCATCGGCAGGTGGACTCTCAACCACTGCGCCACCAGGGAAGCCCAGGAAAGCCAGTCTTTGCATCCTTCACAAGTCAGGGAGAAACCTGCCAGAGGGGTGTCCTTACATCCCCCGCCTTTTCTCACCAGCTCTGACTACAACCAACAAAGAGAAGAAGAAAGAGAGATAGAGAGGACAGGGGAGGAGGGAGAGAGGGAGGGAGGGAGGAAGGAAGGAAAGAAGGAAGGTCCGCTCACAGGTGCTCTACCACTGTGAGCATGGGCAGCCCAAAGTAGGGGGATGGGGTGCAGACACTGGGCTGGGCACGAACACCTGGCTCTTAATCTAGGCTAAGAGTCTCCCAGTATTTCTGAAAGTACCAACCCCTAGTGAAAACTTTTTCTGAAGGCACCTGCAATATGTGTGTGTTTGTTTATTGACACGTCCTGCGTTCTAAACTATAACTATTAAAAATATGGGTAGAACATACACTAAAATGATACAATTAAGCTTTTTTTTTTTTTTTTTGAAGATGTTGGGGTAGGAGTTTTAGTAATTTATTTATTTATTTTGGCTGTGTTGGGTCTTCGTTTCTGTGCAAGGGCTTTCTCTAGCTGTGGCAAGCGGGGGCCGCTCTTCATCGCAGTGCGCGGGCCTCTCATTATTGCGGCCTCTCTTGTTGTGGAGCACAGGCTCCAGACGCGCAGGCTCAGTAGTTGTGGCTCACGGGCCTAGTTGCTCCGCAGCATGTGGGATCTTCCCAGACCAGGGCTCGAACCTGTGTCCCCTGCATTAGCAGGCAGATTCTCAACCACTGCGCCACCAGGGAAGCCCACAATTAAGCTTTTGCACAGCAAAGGAAACCATAAACAAAATGAAAAGACAACCTACAAAATGGGGGGAAATATTTGCAAATGATGCAACCATCAAGGGCTTAATTTCTAAAGTATACAAACAGCTCATACAACTCAACAATGACAACAAAACAACCCACTCAAAAAAATGGGCAGAAGACCTAAACAGACATTTCTCTGAAGAAGACATAGAGATAGCCAATAGGCACATGAAAAGATGTTCAATATCGCTAATTATTAGAGAAATGCAATTCAAAACTTCAGTGAGGTACCACCTCACATCGGTCAAAATGGACATCATTAAAACGTCTTACAAATAACAAATGATGGAGAGCATGTGGAGAAAAGAGAACTCTCACACAGTTGGTGGGAGCCACTATGGAGAACGGTATGGAGGTTCCTCAGAAAACTAAAAATAGAATTACCATACGATCCAGCAATCCCATGCCTGTGCATATATCCAGATGAAACTATAATTCAAAAAAGATACATGCACCCCTATGTTCATAGCAGCACTATTCATAATAGCCAATACATGGAAACAACATAAATGTCCATCAACAAATGAATGGATAAAGAAGATGTGGTACCTTGAGGACACGGGGAGGGGGAAGGGTAAGCTGGGACGAAGTGAGAGAGTAGCACTGACATATACACACTACCAAACCTAAGGTAGATAGCTGGTGGGAAGCAGCTGCATAGCACAGGGAGATCAGCTCGGTGCTTTGTGACCACCTAGAGGGCTAGGATAGGGAGGGTGGGAGGGAGATGCAAGGGGGAGGGGATATGGGGATATATGTATATGTATAGCTGATTCACTTTGTTATACAGCAGAAATTAACACACCATTGTGAAACAATTATACTCCAATAATGATGTTAAGAAAAAAATACCTATGTGTAGGAGTTCTAATATATTCTCTGCATCCTAGCCTAAGCCTTGGGGCTTATCACTTAGGGTATGTAGACCCCCTGGACATACACAGTGATGTGCCGGAGACACTGGAAGCCACCATAGACGTGCCACATCTTCAGAGAGCATCCATTCCACTCAGATGCAAGTAACTCAAAATATAGATGTGAACCCAGCTATGTTATAGAATAGGATGTACAATCCACGTGAATTTTTAAAGTCAAAGAGGAGGCTTGGGAGATAGTTATGTTGCTGTGGGAAACCCTGGGATCTGGGTCAGATCACCAAGGTTCTGGCTTCTTCTGAGGCTGGGGGCACTTGGCAAAAACGTTTCCAAAGCAGTGTTCCAAGTGGGAGCAATTAGGCCCAAGGATGAGATGGTGCTGGGGGTTAGGGTGTCAACATATGAATTTTGGTAGAGGAAACAATTCAGCCAATAACATAACTATTTTCTCAGCTTGGTTAAAATGAAGCAATAGGAGAAAAGAGAACCAACCAGCTCACTGTGTGAAATGTCATAAAGGCTTCACTGGGGCCTGATGTGAATGAGAGAAGACTGGCCCAACTTGGCCACTTCTGGGCAGGACCCAGGGGTGACCAGCCTCTACTAAGGGCCTTCTCTATAGCAGAATACTGATATGGGCTGAATGTTTGTGTCCCTTCAGATTCACTTGTCAAAGTCCTAACCCACAGTGTGATGGTGGGGCCTTCGGAAGGTGATTAGATCATGAGGGTAGCGCCCTCGTTATGGGATTAGTGTCCTTATAAGAAGAGCCTAGAGAACTTTCTCTCTCTCTCTCTGCTGTCTAGCATGTGAGGACATGAGAAGAAAGCCATCTGCAAACCAGGAAGAGGGCTCTCACCCAAACAGAAAAGAAACCACCAGCACATTGATCTTGGACTTTGTAGCTTCTAGAACTGTTAAAAATGTTTGTGATTTAAGCCACCTAGTCTGTGGTCATTTGTTACAGCAGACAAGCTAAGGCAGACTGTGAGAATTCTAGGGGTGTGATGACCCAATCACACATGTGCAAAGGAAGAACCTCCTTGATCACAGTTTTGGCCCCATTGCCCAGTGAGTAGAGCCGTCTGAAGGCAGCAGCTGTGCAGGGCCTGCAGGGCAGGTTTTCCAGGGGGCAACTTCCCCAAGAACGTGCCCCCAAATTCTCACTGCCCCACTGACCCCAAGGCAAGTCCCCTTCCTCAAGATGTGGTATTGCTTGGACACTGTGCAGTCCACTTTTGAGGTCTATGTCACTGTGGTGGCCCGAGTCTCTGAGGGTCAATGGTGAGGAATCGCTTGCTGAACCGGCAGTGGGGGTTTGCCTGGGAGCTGACACCAGGAGCCACGTGTAATGCTGGTAGCAGCTCTGCGCAGCCCTAATCTAGTTTATGCAAACCCTGTCGTTTTGCAGCCCACAAGGAAGGCTAGGAGAAGGGACTTGCTTTGATCTATTATCGAAGAAGATTTTGCACCTATGTGAGAACGGCTAATGCTAAAAATATTGCTGTTTGGGAGAAACATGAGCCCATCTGTGCCCTAAATTCAGATATTTTAAATGATATTGTGGCATCCTGGAACACTCAGCATTAAACAAACAAACGTGAAACTCCCTGTTTCATTCTTCAAACGAAGACCAAATGAGGGGAGAGCAAAGCACCCAAGTGCTTGTGCAAGTTTCCTGCACCTTTCCTTGTGTGGAGTCCTCCACGACCCTGTGCTCCAGCGTGGCCGTAGCTGCCAGAAAGCACAGCAGTGCTGTCCTGCTCAAGGTCCCGCCACAAGGCTCTGCACACGAGGGCTGGGGTTTGCCAACTTTGCTTCAGAAAGAAGTTTCTTCCACATTCTGCTCCAGCCCACAGGACTGGGATTCGAGTCAAGAGTCAGAGTCTGAATCGAAGCACTGCCTCCTACAGCTGTAAGGGATTGGCTGGGGTGAGCTTTTAACCTCTGAGTCTGGATGTCCCTGTTGGTAGGGTGGGAATCACAGTATTTGACTTTCCCCCTCGTGGGGCTTTTGTGAGAATCAAATGAAGTGGTGCAGGTGAAATTACCTGTAAACCATAAAGCATCATATACCTTTTGGGGGACATTTTGGGAGTTTTGTCACCCAGCATATTTTACCTCTCCTTCTAGTAACAGTGTAATTGTTATGCTACAACCTAATTTCCTCTGGACAACCAACCTCATCCCACTGTTAGTCCCCAGGCTGCAGGTGGACTTGACCCTTCCCCCAGTCCCAGAAGCTAGGGGTGTGGCTCAAGGCGTGGCTGAGGAAAGCCTTGTCTCCTCTAGCCTCCTCCTGTGGTGTATTGGCCCTCATAATCCTTTCCAGTGCCCTCCAGTGCGCTGTCCTGTGTTGCAGAAGCCGTGCAGCTAAAAACTACCTTTTCCCGACTCTTCTATAGGCAAAGATCTGCACTCAAATTATAATCCAAAATTTCCCACTGAAACTAGATTTGGAAGGCAGAATTGCAGAAGAGATGGTGTCCCTATGACTTTCACGTCTTCTGCAGGCATACATGCTCACAGAGACGCTCTCTCCTGCAGCAGTGGTCCAGCATCGGGTCAGTCGTGTCTTGAGTTTGAGAAGTAGGTTGGTGGTAGTGGTAGTGGTGCCATCAGCCTCCTGGTCTCCCGATCCCTGATTCACAAATATGACAGGTGGTCTTGAACTCACCTGTTCTCATGGTGGCCTCTGGATCCCCCCATCTCTCCCGAGAAGGTCAGTTCTGCTGTATTCTGGGAGTCACTTCTAAAGATTCAACCTAGAACATTTCTTCAGACGATCCAACAATTTTGTAAGCTCCTGGTACTAACGTTAAATCCCTCTCTGCTCTAAATATCTAGAGTGGCTTCTGTATTCTACCAGTGAATACCTACCTGTACATGGTACAGATGACATGGGTACTTCAGACCCCATTTAGACCAAGGAGAAGATCAGATCACAGAATTTCATTCAAACAGTTAAGAAATACAGGTTAACTTTCTGATGGACTCTTGGAGGTTTCGAGGCCAGAGCAGCTGGCCGCAATCTTGCCTCCACAAGAGGTCGGAGAAAAACACCAGCACGAGGGGGCCAAGCCAAGAGACGAGAGAATCCTCATCATGACACCATTTGAGTAGCTGACTCAAGGCAACTTCTTGTTCTTGTGACAAACCTATCCTTGGGCTTTCGAGTTACGTGAGCCAACAAATTTCTCCTTCTGTCTAGGACAGTTGGAGTTGGGCTAGTCTGTCATTTGGCCAAAACATAACTCATCAGGCATAATGACCATCACAGGAGAGAAACCCCAGAGCAGCAGTGGTCAGAAGCATATAGATCACACGTTCTCAACGAGGGGTCAGCCTCAGCATCACCTGGGAACATTTTACAAGATACAAATGGACAGATCTGGGCCTGGGCCTTCCAGATCCCAGGAGAGGATTTCTGTCAGGTGAGGTGGTCCTGTGCACCACCGGAGAACCTGGCTGCTATGGATCAACCCACAGGATCCATGGCTGTGGATTAAAAAAACCCTTAGAATTAAATCACTCAGTACTGTAACCACCAGATGAGAATCCTATCAAGTGAAAGGTTGCAGCCCAGCTTGTATGAGCCAAAGCAGCTGGGCCATTTTTTAAAAATTGTAATAAATAAGTGAATACATAATCAATCCCTTGAGTGCCAGGTCTCTGTTCTGTGTGCTCCCAGAGCTGTGCTTTTTCATCTTGATTCTATGCCCCTGAAAAGAAAACCAGTGTAGGGGAAAATGTTGACAGACTGTTGTCTGTGACGTCAACCAACAGAAAAAGCTAAACGATTGATGCTCGTTCCAGAAAGTGTTTCTACTGTGGGGTTTGGGAGGTGCAAATTTAAGTAACCCTTCCTTTTCTGGAATAAGTATTAACTATTTGATACCAAAAGCCACCTGAGGAAGGAAAGCAAATGTTTTGATGCCTGCAATGTGTATAAGACGTGACAGTGTTGGAAACAGCCCTATGGAGTGAACAACCGCACAACTAAATACCGACCAAGCATTTCTGAAGTGCCTGGCCAGGGCTTGGGTGGCCAAAGATAGACCAGACATGCCCTGTTGGGTCAAGAAATTTACCGTCTCCAGAGAAACAGGCTTGGTGAAAGAGCATAATCATTTAATAGAGGATTTTATCTTTGCAATCAAACAAAAATTACTTAAAGGCAAATCTGAATAATAAGCTGGGTGATCAAACCAACTGACTCTAAAGTATGACTCACAGGATTGTTCTGAAATCTGCTCCCCAAAATACTTCTGCAAATACCATGAGCCTCTTGGAATGTGCGTGTAACCTCCTGAGGTACCACTTTATTTTTATTTTTTTATTGTGCTGTAGTTGATGTACTATATTATATAAGTTTCAGGTGTATAACATAGTGATTTATGATTTTGAAAGGTTATACTCTATTTATAGTTATTATAAAACATCGGCTCTATTCCTTGTGCTATATACAGTGTATCCTTGTAGCTTATTTATTTCATACATAATAGTTTGTGCCTCTTAATCCCCTACCCCTATCTCTCTCCTCCCCACTCCTCTCTCCCCACTGGTGACCTCTAGTTTGTTCTCTAGATCTGTGAGTCTGTTTCTTTTTTGTTATATTCTCTAGTTTGTTGTATTTTTTAGATTCCACATATGTGATATCATACAATATTTGTCTTTATCTGAGTTATTTTACTAAGCATAATACCCTCCAAATCCATCCCTGTTGTTGTCTGAGGTACCATTTTAAAGGGGCAAATTCATTCAATGTATAAATTCCAGTTTGTTTGTTTTTTTTTTTTTTCTTTTGGTTTTGTTTCCAGGAACTCATATAGGCAAAAGCGATCATGTAATTAAATGCTTGGTTGATGGAAGTTTTCTCTAAACTGAATTTCCCCAAGCCTTCCCTGGATGTGAATATTTATTAGGGCACATAAACGTTAACAGTAAATTATCCTGGCCCATTGCCTCTGACCAGGCATCCCCTTTATGTCTCCCTCTGGCTATTGCTGGAGTCTCGTCTGCGTGAAAGAACAATCTCGTCTCTCTCTCTGGCCCCTCACTGCTGACTGCCGCCCATGAAGCTGCTCATGACCATTTTGGCCTGACCTCTGGGAGCACTGCCTTCCTTTTGAGCCTCTATATTCCCCGCAGACCTGGGCAACCCTGTGTTGTATTTCATCCTCTGGATCTGGTTCTCCAAAGTCCCTGCTTCAAGCAGCTCACTGACGGTCTGCAGCTTCTTTCTCATCCCACCCCCTCCTCCACAGGGCAGGGGGACCAATGCCACAATATCCAGCTCCATCCTGCCTCCCCTCCAGGCTCTGAATCGAAGCCCACATCAACTCCTCTCTTTATGCCAACAGATCCCCGAGCTGCCTGCTAGCTCATGAGTCCACTGGACGATGACTCCCGACAGGTTCAGCTACATCTAAAATCAAGGTGAGGCGAGGACCTTGAGAAGCTAGGTTCCCCTCTGTCACCTCTCTTGGTTTCTGACAGAGCTGACTTCAGGCCAAAACTTACATTTAATTAACAGAATGGGGTATGGGCAGGCGGCCACTGCTCTCAGTTAAAAAGCTCAGAACCGTGTCTGCAAGTGACTGTACGATCAAGACACACTGCATAGACTCCAGGGGCAGGGATGGTGGTCAACAACATGGCAAGGCCGGTGGACATGATGGTACCACGGATGCTGTTTACCAGGGTTTCTTTTAGGGACTCCTATTGTGGGGGATGCTGACATCCTGCTCTATAAAGCCTGTAATGTTTTAATTCTTTTACAGAAAAAAAAAAAAAAGGCTTTACCTTATGCCGTTATGGGGAAAATTAAAAGGAATTCCAGATGTGAGGCGTTAAACTCTCACATCTCTTCCTCACCACCCAGCCGCCTTCTCCCAGCAACTTCGTAGAGCTGTACACTTTATCTGAATATTTGAAGAAAATGATATATTTCTATTAAAACCAGCATGAATATATTATGGAGTCAGACAGAAAAATTCATGAATTTTTAAGATAGAACAGGAGACTTGAAAGAAATTTCATCTCTGCAGCTCCAGGGCATGCGTTACTCTTGTTAGGGATACTTCAGCAGAAGTTCTGATGTGGGTCCCAGGAAGGCACCAAAAGCTTCCTTGCTGATGACTGACAGGGTTGGCTTGTGTGTTAGAGAAATCTCTCTGAAGGCAGCATGGTGAGGTGGGAGGAATGGAGGCGAGGTTCCTGAGCTTGGCCCTGGGTAGTAATTGTACGCGTTGGCTCTTGGATCCAGAGCCTCCTGGGTGCCAGGGAATCCACGTGCATTTCTCTGCAGGTCCCCTACAAGCCCATGTTACCAGAGGACAGTGAGCCTCAGGGAGCTAAAGAGCTCTCAGCCACAGGGCCTGCTGCATCTCGCCACCCTGCCCCTTCTGAGAAACCGTCCCCATGCTTGCAGCTTCTGGCCTTCCCCAGCTCCAACATGACAGGCTCCCGGGGGCCCTGTGGCCTGGTCACCTGAAAGAGGCCATGCTGCCTGAGCCACCCGACAGGGTCCAGGGACCTGGGCTCCCTTGGCCCTCGCCTGCCCCGACCCGAGCCCACACTCCCAATCCACCCCATCGGTGACCCACCCCTGACAGCACAGTGGCAACCACTCCGCATCTGACTCCAGTGACAGCGAGCGACCTCATGGTGTTTCCAGAGGGACACACGGCAATGAGTTTCTAGTGGTCGTGGCTGACCCTGAAGAGAAGGGGGTGTTCTCAAACCCAGAGTGGAGCTGAGGCTCACGGGACCCTGAAGAGCCTGGCCCGACGGCCTTGTGTGGTGGGGGAAGGGTGTGACCCCGGGTCACGTTTCCTTTCAGGAAGCTGAGCTGCTCCAGAGGCCTCAGAGAGAGAGAGACCAGCAGTTCCCCACACGGCCCTTCAGCGGCCCCCGCCTTGGGCATCGTAGCTGTGGCTTCTCCCGCCAGACGTCTGCCTGCAACCCAGGAGCGGGCACTGACGTGGGGACTTGAAACGCCCCTACTTATCACCGAGGAAGCAGGAGAAGGACAAGGACCCTCTCCCCACGCGGGCTGTGGGTGAACAGGAAATGGCTCCAGCCTTTCTTCCTCTCCGCCTTTGCTTTCTGTTTCAAGTCTGTGGTGTGTACCTTTGAGTCACACCAAACATTTTAGAGCGAACAGTGGGAAACAAGTATACTTACGAGAGGAGGGTCCTGTATTCTAATAAACCATTTTCTCTCTGTAAGGCAATAGCATTGCTTCCAGGTTCCAGACTGGATTCGGATCCATCGACCTCTGTTTCTTTCCGTGATCTGTCCCCTCGAGCGGGAACTTGGTAGATGTGAAGCTCCGTGGATGCTTAAGGGGCCAAATAGGGTCTCGAGGGGTCAGCGGGGCCGCACTTTTGGAGGCCTCAGCAACGGCTACACCGGCAGGCAGCCAACCAGTATTCATTGCCTAATCGTTGATTATGTGCCAGGCATTGTGATAGGTGCTTGGGATGGAGCGTGGAGCAACGTGGACAAAATCTCTACCCTCCTTAAGCTTAAATCTAATTGGCAAGAAAGATATTAAGTAAAAGTTTCCTGTAACTGTGGCAGCGTAATAACTGTGCTGCTTATTACGAAGGAGAAGGACATGATACCGCAGGCACAGGTAAAGAGGATGGCGCTTGGCTGGGGGTGGGCGATAGAGTAAGAAACGTTCTCCCCAAGGAAGTAACAATGAAGATAAGACCGAAAGGAGTGGGCTATGTCCAAATGAGGGGGTGGGGGGATGGAGAGCAGACAGCTCCAAACTGAGGGGTCAGATTACGTGGAAAGCCCTGAGGTGAGAGAATGGGTGTGTATAAGGAATTCAAGATGTCCAGGATACTAGAGCAGAGGGGGCAAGGGAGGTACGGAGGGAGGTCGGCAGAAGCAGGGAGGACGTGGTTGGTAGTGGGAAGAAATTTACAGGTTCTGGGCAAGGAAAAGGCACTGGCAGATTTGCATTTTTTGTTCATTTGTTTGGTTTTGTTTTGGTCACCCCCTGTGGCTTGTGAGATCTTAGTTCCCTGACCAGGAATTGAACCCGCACCCTCAGCAGTGAAAGAGCAGAGTCCTAACCACTGGACCACCAGAGGTTTCCCAGATTTACATTTTTATTTTTATTTTTATTTTTTTATATTTATTTATTTTATTTTTATTTTTGGCTCTGTTGGGTCTTCGTGGCTGCGCATGGGTCTTCTCTAGTTGCGGCGAGGGGGGGCTACTCTTTGTCGCGGTGCATGGGCTTCTCACTGCAGTGACTTCTCTTGTTGTGGAGCACGGGCTCTAGGCGCGTGGGCTTCAGCAGTTGTGGCTCGCGGGCTCTAGAGCGCAGGCTCAGTAGTTGTGATGCACAGGCTTAGTTGCTCTGTGGCATGTGGGATCTTCCTGGACGAGGGCTCAAACCCGTGTCCCCTGCATTGGCAGGCGGATTCTTAACCACTGCACCACCAGGGAAGCCCCCAGATTTGCATTTTTAAAGGAGCACTCAGGCTGTTGTGGAAAGAATGGAGTTGGAAAGGGTGGAAATTGATTCAAAGAATCGGTTGGACTATTGAAATCGTCTGAGTGAGAGACAGTGATGATTTGCAAAGGGATGGTGGCAGAGAAACTAGAAAAGGGAGGATGAATCAACAAGAGGCTGAGGAGTAATTGGGTGAAAAGTTGGGGCTTGGCTGCATGCGTTGGGTGTGGGCAAGAGGAGAGTCCTGCATGACCCCTACTCTGAGGATTTCCGCAGTTAAGTATTCATTGCTTCCTGAAATGTTCAGCACCAGCTCCCATAAAAGCAGAGATGCTCCATTCAAGGGTGCCATCTTGGATTTCAAGTCCACTTAAGAAGGATGAGAAGTGTGGGACACATGAATGGGTGAGAAGCCCAGCAATTCCATCTCTAATGTGTGGGGAAAGCCAGAGCCTTCTGAAGGCTGCAGACCCTACCCGGCCACCTGTTCCTGTGAATGGCCTTTCTCGACATCCCTTAATTATAAAAATGGATTAGCATAATTTCTGTGATGAATATTTTGCCATGGAATGGGTTCCATTGTATTCCAAAGACGATCCACAGCAGCAAGGGCTGGGCACAACTTTCCTGCTGGTAGCACTTGGTCTTGTGTCTGGAGCTTCATGTTAGTGGCATTCAAAGCAGGATGGTCTGATATAGGAAGAATTGTCTCTCTAGGCTCAAAATAGTGCAGGGCATTCCAATGCCTCCTCCTTCTGATAGACCTACTCCTACCGCTGCCCTTCCTACACTGTCTGCTTCCTGCTTCCAAACAGTGGTGGTCACTGGGGGACAGGGGGCTCCCTCCCTTTAGCATAGTCCTCATTTCACAGTAGTCAGGACGAGTGTTCACTGAGCACTGCATCTGTTAGGATACTCTTGGTTATATACGTTCCTGGCTGAAAAAATCAAATTTGCACAAACAACAAGAAAAACTGTTATATCATGTGATTGGGAGTCCAGAGGGAGAGGGTGGACTTCAAGGTTGTTTGATCCAGAAGCTCAGTACTCACATCAAGGATTCAGGTCCATGTCTCTGCTCTGCTGTTCAGCATGTCGGCTTCATCCTGAGCTGACTTTCCTCTAGGATGTAGCATGGCTGCTGATGGCATTTGGGACCACCTCCTTCCTTCTGGCAGGAGAGAAGTGCTGCTTCCAGCAGCCCCCCAGGAGAGTACAGAGGAACCTTCTCAGAAGCCCCAGCAAACTTCTCCTGCATCCCATGTCCTTCCAGAACCAATGATTAGTGAGAAGGTTGGGCTCGCTCTGATTGGCTGAGACAAATAGGACTGGAGGTGGAGATGGGGTCACCTTGCCTTGATCACAGGGGCTGTGTGTGGAAGAGTGGACACCTGGATGGAATCAGGGATTCTTTTAGGAAAGAGCCAGGGAGTAAGAGTTGTTGGGTAAGCAACTATCAGGCTCTGACTGGGATGGGTACTTCAGGGGCTGCAGGAAAAGAATTGTGATTTTTAAAAACATTTTATTATGGAAATTTTCAAACGTATAAAAAGTAGACAAAACACTGTAACAAATTCCCACGTATGTATTGCCAAGCCTTAACAATGATCAACTCAAGGCCCTTTTCACCTATTTTCCTGCCTGCTTTCCTTTCCAATTCATTATGAAGCAAATCTTGAACATCATATTTCTTCATCCAAAAGTATTTAAGCACGTATCTTTAAAAGACAAAGGCACTTTTTTTTTTTTTTTTTTTTGCGATACACGGCCCTCTCACTGTTGTGGCCTCTCCCGTTGCGGAGCACAGGCTCCGGACGCGGAGGCTCAGTGGCCATGGCTCATGGGCCCAGCCGCTCCGTGGCACGTGGGATCCTCCTGGACGGGGGCACGAACCCACGTCCCCTGCACCAGCGGGGGGACTCTCAACCACTGCGCCATCAGGGAAGCCCGACAAAGGCACTTTTTAAAACCAAACCACATCATCATTATCTCACCTAAAATAAGTAACAGTAATTCTTTAACATCATCAAATTATCCAGTCAGGGTTCAAATTTCCAATTGTCTCGTATGTGACCAAAATTTTTTTTGCAGGACTGCCCTGGTGGCGCAGTGGTTAAGAATCCGCCTGCCAACTCTGGGGGCACAGGTTGGAGCCCTGGTCCGGGAAGATCCCACATGCTGCAGAGCAACTAAGCCCGTGCGCCACAACTACTGAGCCTGTGCTCTAGAGCCTACATGCCACAACTACTGAAGCCCGCGCGCCTAGAACCTGTGCTCCGCAACAAGAGAAGCCACTGCAACGAGAACCCCATGCACCGCAGCAAAGAGTAGCCCGCGCAACTAGAGAAAGCCGGCGTGCAGCAACGAAGACCCAACGCAGCCATTAATTAATTAATTAATTTAAAATAATTTTTTTTGCAGTTTGTTCAAAGGTAAATTCTTAGAGATCAGCCTCATCCCCCCTTTTATCTTACAAGATAAAGACAGAGATCTGGAGAGATTAAATCACTTACCCCAGGGCCCTCAAGTTTTACTTGATTGATTGATAATTCTATCCTGCCTCTTTTCATGATGTGTTTGAGGCAGGTGATTACATAGTGGAAGACCTATAATTCATTCATTCACTTAGCAAATATTAGTAGACATCAGCTATGTGCAAGGCACTTAATGAGGCCACTGCAGTCAACAGCACTTGGATCTGTAATCAGAGAAACTGAGCATTGATTCTAGGGTTTCTGCCTATGAGATTAGGCAAGGCTCCCTACCCATCTGCCATGGTTGCCTGAAGTCCCCAGGAGAGGCAGCTTTTGGATTAGAGTTGTCCTGGGGACCCTCATGAATATACATACATATTATTCTAAGAGACAGTTGTTCTTGTGGGCTGTCCACATTGAACACTTCCTATTTGGGAGGAATCCTAAAATAAGAGGAATCCTAAAATAGGAAAACAGGCTCCACTTTCTACTATAGAAACAAAATTTATGGATGGTCTTTTCCCCACCTCCAGACAGCTGGAGAGAGACACGGGACCTGGTGCTCCAACCCACTGCTGCAGCACTTGACCGTCAATCCTGGAGAAGTGGCCCAGGCCAGCTGGAGATTATCCACAGGTGCCGTGATCACATCAAGTCCAAAGGAATGGTGCCAAGCGTCCAGGGTCACCAGGGGCAGGAACCAAGAAGATGGTTCCCAAGAGTCATCTCTGCTTGGCCTTGTTTCCCACTGAAGCCTGGTTCGTGCCCTCTGCCCACACACTGTGAACGACGCCTAGCCGTTCAAGTAAGTGACTTTTCTGCTTAGGTGCCTAGAGTCACTTCCTGCTCTGGGCAACCGAAACCTCTAACTCAGTTGAGAATAATCATCTATTAACAACTTAGTTCTTTTATGTTGTTCGGACTTGCTAGCTATTAGGAAACAAAATGAAACACAGGGTAGAGACATTTTGATGGACACTGCCAGGGACATGAGAGGTTCAGAACTCACTTTTGTCTAGAAGTCAAGGGTGTTAGCCCAGGATGCTGGGTGACTAGAGGTTGTAGAGAAACCATCACCTCCTTTCCAAATCTGCTGAGGGACGACCCTAAAAAATAGGTCAGTGTTTTACAACGATCTGTGCTAATTACAGCACTGTGTGTGGGAGGAGGCGATACATGATTCCCTAGAACCCCGGATGGAGACATCTGCTCCACCAACCCCAGCTGTTTCATTCTTGGCTGGAACTATGGCTAAAGCCCTCGGAGCAGAGATGGGCA
This sequence comes from Mesoplodon densirostris, assembly GCF_025265405.1. Taxonomy (NCBI): domain Eukaryota; kingdom Metazoa; phylum Chordata; class Mammalia; order Artiodactyla; family Ziphiidae; genus Mesoplodon; species Mesoplodon densirostris. Next base: position 69,294,688 of record NC_082668.1, read on the forward strand.
GGATGGCACTGGGGAGTCTAGCTGCTGTGAGTTCCTGTCTGCCTCTGAGGGAGCCGGGAGGACCTGGGCTGTGCCTGCTCCCCACTGTGGGGTGGGGTGGGCAGTGCCTGGCCAGGCCCTGGGCTCAGCTCCCCCAGGAAGCAGCTCTGCTTCTCCAGGCAGTTCTGCCAGCCCCCGAGCTGTGGTATCTCTCAGGCTGGTCTCGGGTCCACAGCTCAGGGGACCTGGCTCCAAATGCCACAGCCCTGGGCTCCTCCCATGTGCCCTTCCACATTTTAAACCAACCTGAAGCAAGACCATCAGCCTGCTGGTCAGAACACCCACTGCCCTTCTAGCCTCATGCAGGAAGTTGCTTCATGAACTCGAAAATAATTACTCGCAGAGATGAGATTTCCTACACTGAGTCTGTAGTTTCCTGTCCTTCAGAGCGTGCCTCCCACCCTCCTTTCCCATGCCTCTCACCATCCGTGTATCCTTCTGGGCTCAGACACCCACTTTCCCTCTCCACCAACTCAATCCTTATTCTTGCCCTACTTTCTCTTCCCTTCCCTTTCCTTTGCAAGACTTCTTTTCTTCCAAACCCATACTCTTGTGCCCAGTATTGTTTGTTTGCTTTCCGAAAATGTTTCCACTTCAAGAGCAGTTTATGACCATCCCTGGCTCTCTCTCATGCTGGACTGTACTGAGGCCCTCACCCCATTTCTTCCCAGTCTGATACTGTTATAGTTGAATTGTGTCCCCCTAAAAAAAGATATGTTGAAGTCCTAATCCACAGTACCTCAAAATGGATGTTATTTGGAAATAGGGTCATTGCAGATGTAATTAGTTAAGATGAGGTTGTAGTGAAGTAGGATGGGCCCCTACTTATAACGACCCAATCCAATCTGACTAGTGTCCTTATAAGACAACCATGTGAAGACACAGAGACACAGGGAGAATGCCATGTGACAGCCAAGGCAGGTATTGGAGTGATGTGGGTATAAGCCAAGTAACACCAAGGATTGCCAGCAATCACCTGAAATTAGGAAGGGGCAAGGAATTGTTCTACAGTTTTCAGAGGGAGCGTGGTCCTGCTGATGCCTTGATTTTGGACTTCTGGGCTCCAGAACTGTGAGACAATATGTATCTGTTGTTCTAAGGCATCCAGCTTGTGGCACTCTGTTGTGGTGGCCCTAGGAAACTAATACAAACGCCATCAGGAAGATCCCAGGAACTTCCTTCTAGAGCCTCTTCCGCTACCAACCCTGAGCTTTACCAGGCTCCCAGTTCTTACCTGAAAATCTCCTCAGAGCAAATAAGAGTGACATTTCCATAAGTGAAAGAGCTCTCTAGAGGTTTGGATTCTGTGACCCATAATATCCGAGGTGGTTGGTTGACCTTCACTGCCCAACTATGTTTCCCCACCCTACTCCAGCTGCTTTTTTCCTTCGCATTCAATCACTTCCTAGCATCCTCGATAAGGCTATTATGGATTATGTGCCTTGTTTGCTGCCTGCCTTCCCCCTGCTAGCTTGTAAGCTCCATGAGGGCAGGGGTCTGATTTGTTCACTGGCACAAAGTAGGCATTCAGTAAACCTTTGTTGAATAAACAAATAACTGAGCGAGGACCTTTCCACTTCTGACCACATGGAAGGGCTACAACTCCTCTGCAGGAGATGGTGGGGGGGGAAGGTGGCAGGGCTAGGGACAGTGAATACTGTGTTCGGGTGACTGGGAATGAAAAGGTCATTCTTCACTCGCCTGAGGAATTCAAGAGAGAGATACAGCAAATGCAGGGCCAACCTCAGGTCTTTTCCATCTTGCTGTCTCAAGTTCCCTACTGCTTGAGGGACTTAACAACCCCTGACTCTCAGTGTGATCCCACCTGGAGTGACAGAGGCCACCCAGGTGGTTGCCATCCAGCACTCCAGCCTGGGGTTCCCAAGGGCCACCTTGGCAGGCACAACCAAAAGTTCTGATGGCTCCACACTGGAACAGGGAGGCTGTGCAAGAACCCTGGCAGAGCCATGAAGCCCACAAGCTGCATGTTTGGAGGCTGGAGTGTTCTCCCTCAAGTTCTAGAACTGACGCTGCACATGCAATTCAGCCCCTACACTTTCGAGGTACTGTGCCAGATGTGGTGGTAAGGGAGGTGATGGAGGACATCAAGATAAATAAACTTGAGCTGAAATGATACAAATGAACTTATTTACAAAACAGAAACAGACTCACAGACTTAGAGAACAGAACTTATGGTTACCGGAGGCTGGGGGTGGGGGTGGGGGAAGGGTGGAAGGAAGGGATAGTGAGGGAGTTTGGGACTGACATGTACACACTGCTGTATTTAAAACTAATAACCAACAAGGACTTTCTGTATAGCACAGGGAACTCTGCTCCATGGTATGTGGCAGCCTGGATGGGAGGGGAGTTTGGGGGAGAATAGATACATGTTTATGTATGGCTGAGTCTCTTTGCTGTGTACCTGAAACTATCACAACATTGTTAATCAGCTATACTCCAATATGAAATAACAAGTTTTTAAAAAATAAATAAATAAAAAATAAACCAGAGCCTGCACTCTGAAGACGGTGAAGGCCTGTCTGGTTGGGAAGCTAAGACTTGTCCATAGAAACACATTAACAACTCCAAGGCAGAAATAGGTGCCATAGAATCAGGCAGCTTGGGAGGGCTATTGGAGTTCAGATCAGGAAGATGTCAGGATGGGTGAAGGGAGAGAATGATTGTTGGATGTCAAAGGACCTAGAACCAGGCCTTGAAGGAAGAGGAGGAGTGGAAAGGCATCTCACAGGGCTGCAGTGTGAGCAGAATTGTGAGCTGGGGCTTGAGCATGAGTTTAAAAGACACTCAGCCCCTGAGCAGAGAGAGTGTATGAGCCAGCTAATAATTCCAGGCAGACAGCACCAGGGGGACATCAACAACCATGTCCTGATGTCCAGAGAGATGCAGAAGGGCTGGGTTCTGAGTTAAAGAGGGAAACACCAGCCTTTTAGCTACTTGGATAAATAACATCCTGATAGTTTGGTAATGGGTGCTTCAAATAAAATACAGTGACAGAGGAATATAGTATCAGTCAAGTTATCATTAAAAATACCAGAAGGCAGTCACTGGCAGCGTTGGACCCGAAATACGATTCCCTTGAGGAGCTGACGTCACCCACTGCTGGCCTCTTGTTCTCAGGCTGGTTTGTGCTTGTTAATTCTCTGGAGTCTGCAGGGTGAGATGGGCTATTTAGATAGTAGCTCAAGGGGGACCCCTCTGAGACCTTGCCTGAGCACACCTTCCCCAGTGGCCTTTTGGGAAATGGACAGTGTAAGTTTAATGAAGGGGATGTGATGGGAGAAGAAAATCAGCAACGAGGAAATAATCTTGTGACAGTTAATATGGAACCAATTTCCAAGAAGAGATGAGCATGTGCCACCAAGGTGGACAGGATAGAATAAATGGATACAAGTCTTAAAATCTGTTAAATCAACCATCTTCACAGTAGGCAATTTCTTCTCTTTAAAATGACAATTATAGGCAAATTGATAACATACTGGAAAAGTTAATTGACGTTTTAGATGTCATCCCAAGGCAAAAAACGAGAGAAAATACATTGCTGGCATAAGCTTCTTCCACTGAAGTTTGTCAAGATGACATTCCTCTTGGCAAATGAAGTGCCTTCATGTTTCCAGACTCAACTCGTCCGTCTTCAATTTCAACTCAACTTGTTCAGCTGCTGCGTCTCTGGGTTCCTTTTGCCTCCCGCCGAGGACAGGCTCCATCCAGACACTCATTTGATCATTAGGCGTTTAATTGCTGGCACTTTTGCCACTTCCTGGCAGTCTCAGGGATCTCGTGTGTGAAAAAGTGGGCCAAATGTGTAGATCTTCTTTGTTACCCGTATCTCTTATGACTCTGCAAGTAGACAGAGGTGGAGTTTTTAAATGGGGAGTGGGGTGAGATTGCGGGGCTTATGTGCTAACCCCTGTCCGAAAGATCTGCGCAGATTGCTTAGTGCAGTGCCTGGCATATAGTAGCAACCCATGAATACCTGCTAGCTTCCTGAAATGACCGGAAGTAGTGGAGGGGCGACGGAATACAGCAGAGACATTTCATACACAGACGCAGACTTACAAAATTCAGCGAAAAATGTGCGGAGCCAAGAAAGAGGGGCAGGGGGATTTTTAAATGGCCATTTAAGTGCTTTCAGTGCCTCTGCCCGCGCGTCCCGCACTGATGTGAAGGAGGCGAGAGAGATGGGGCTCTGCTCCGCCCTCAGGGTCTCAGCTCCTGCCAGCGCCTCCCGGTGTGAGCCCCCACTGCTAAGTATGATCCTCGAGTTTAAAGAAATGTACTTTTTATACAATATAGTGCTTAGACGTAAGCCAGCCCCACATCTGGTGTTTGACCAAAGAAACACCAATTTATCCTTACTTGGCCAGAAGAAAAATGTGGTTTTCCCACTGGATGTTTTGAGAGATGGTGCGTTGGTTTCCAGTGTGGCACCAAAATACCACCCCATAAGCAGTATTCAGAGGCCGATTTCAGAGACTTTGAAGAGAGATGTTGACCACGTGCAATTTTCGTCGTGTGAGTGATCCGCAAGTCAGCTATGACACCGCCGTGTGGGGGACACTCTGATCAGCCCCGACTTAGCCTACTGTCCACTGTGTCAGCCCGCCTCAGCCCCGTTCCCCCCCTTCTAGGGAACTGTGCTTCTGCAAATCCACCACCATTCTCTCTTCCATCTGAAGTAACTAGACAGAGAGGGGAGGAGGGGGCAACGGTGAGGAGGGAAGTGTTGGAGCTGAGTCAACTGGTAGGGAGGAACTAAGTCTTGTCCTGCTGATCCTTCCCAAGCCCTGCGTTTGGTCCTTTCCACCCGGCACAGGCTTAAAAATTCCAGACAAGAGAAGCAAGCCTCTGTGGAAGAAACCCCAGGCATAGTTCTACCTTAGTGACATCCTTGGAGAGCAGGCCAGTGGCCTGTGGCAGGGATGCTGACAGGGCCACCCTGTCTCAGTTTGAGGGGCACCAGGGAACTGTCCTCATCTTGAGTCCTTGGCAGGTTTCAATGGAAACTTCCACAGCAGCAGCAGCAGCAACAACAGGCACCTGGGTGTTGAGCCCAGCCTCCATCTTCCAATGGCGGCTGTCTTCAAATCCAGGTTCAAGTACACCTGAGGTTCTACAGACTTTTCAAGGGGGTAAAAGTTCACGAATGATCTAAAGAGAATCCACTTCCGGAGTCTTAACTTCCAAGTACAGATTTCTAAAATTATTTCAAAAAATTTCCCATGTTCCCCTCACCCATCGTACTCTTACATGTAGTTTGCTCTGGAGTGTAAAAACCTCCTTGAGCCAGAAAAGGGGGAGACTGACATATTGGTTTCTGGGGAGCTTCTTTAATGATTCATCAAGGCATCTTTGCCCCTTACGGCTTTCTGTCCTTCCCTGTCTTCTACGTATTTCTGTTAGGGGTGAAGTGTGGCCCCTATTGAGATGCTCTAAATTTAGAGCAACTGAAGCAGGATAGGTTAGTGGTGCTAAATTCGTTACATGATTTCTTTCAGATTCAGTCTGCATTATTCAGTAATTAAACCTATCTTATCAAACCATTTCATGAAATATTTATTCTAATTATAGTTCATTCTCATCTTATGAAATGTTTAATCTTTTATAACTCCTAACAAAAATAAACTTTCAAACTAAGGATGAAGCATTTAGACGTCAACTTTAATTTTTGCAAGGGGGTATATACTTCTTTAAAGTTGTTTTAGGAAGTACATGTGTAAAGCTATTGGGAGACCATCGACCCAAGGACTCTCCGTGTTCCCCATGCTTATCCCATTCATGTAAGCGCCTCCCATGTTCTAGAGCTGTGCTGTCCAAGATATAGCCACCAGCCACATGTGGTTATTTAGGATTTGAAATGTGGCTGGTATGATTAAGGAATTAAATTTTAACTTAGTTTAATTTTAACTGTAATAGCCACATGTGGCTAATGGCTACTATATTGGACAGTGCAGAGGTATTTCTATCATCATAGAAAATTCTATTGGACAACAGTGGTCTAGAGTGTCCTAGAAACTAGACATGGCCTCTAGGGGTAAGTGTAGCTCCAGGCAAAGCTGCGACATGGCTAAAAATATTTAATTTTTTGAAAAGGTAATTCAAGCACATGATGCAAAATTACAAAAGATACAAAATGGCTTATAGGTTATATTCTATAACCACCATGCTGGAGAGACCACATTCAGGAACACGGGTCAACACTTCCAGCTAAGTCATACTTTAGCCACAAAAGCCAAGGCACTGGACTCAAGTGTGATGAAGCCATCTTGATTCATTACCTGTGACTCATGAAAGGGGCTTTACAATTTGAAAAGTTGGTAAAAAGTTAGTACTAGCTACTTTTAAAACTAAGCAATGAAAAAATGAGGTAATTAGTAATCCCAAGAAAAACAAAGTTGACCCATAAAAGAATAACATCCTATATGGTTCAGCTGTGAGTACTTAAGTCATGGTAATGCAAACACTGAACACTGATTTAGCCAAAAATGGTGATATGACTGACTACACTGGGAGGATGGAAGGGGGGAAATGTGCATGAGGTTGGTGAAGGAAAGCAATCAAAAGTGTCTAAAATTGAAGAAGCTAAAAATAGCTGTATTGTTTAGAAGTACAGATATAAATTACAGAAGAAACAGATGGGAGATACTAAAGCATGGGTATATGCCAGTGGGCATAATCCAATAGAGAGGGAGATGCTGACGGAGGGTGATTGAACAAATGAGGGGAGGCCACTCAGCACCAGTGGACTGATGGGCCTTTGACAGGGGACGGACACACTAACCAGAGAGAAGGAGAAGAGGCCAACAAATGTAGATGTGTAGATTTAAGGTGGAAAAGTGAGGGAGTTCACATCTGATAGTTTTTCTCTTTGCTCATGAAATTATGAGCAGAGTTCATCAGCTAGAGGAAGAAGCAGGAAGGGTTGTGGGAGTTTTAAAGATAAAAAAGGTATAGAAAAAATGCTTCAAAAAATATGAATGCTAGTTTACCAGAAAAATACAGTAAAATTGCCTAGCTGTTGTGAGTACCCCTTTGAGGTTTGTGATCATGAACTTAAAGTGAAAACAGTCTGCTGACATGGCTTTTCCATAGTAACATTAAATTACTTGAGGGCAGATATGGAGAAATGGATGGTGTTTTGTAGGATGCTATAATAGAAGGGGAGGGAATTATTAGCATGAGGGTTTTTGAAAGGAGTATGTACAGTGATGGACCAGGAACCCTAAGCTGGACAAGAAGAGTGAACACAGGTGGTAGCTGATGGATAGTAAAAAGTGGTGGAGCCAATGGAAGGGCGATCCCAACAGAGTTGAAGGATTGTTACAATGGACACTCGAACAAGTGCGTTGTAGGAGCAGAGGCTGTGGAAGACAGTGGGCATTTGAGCTTGCAGAGGCCTGACAGACTCTGAAGGTGACAAGGTTCAGACTATGACCTTGAGGTGGAACGGAGGAAGAAAAGGTCATTAGAGATGAGAAGGTCGAGGAAACTGAGAAGCCAGTGTGCTGGATGGAGCATCGGTATGGTTAACTTCACTGTTGACATGAGCCATGCAGAGAGGAAGATGGAGAACAGGGGGTGTAGCCCTCAGTGAATGAGAACACGTGGTCTAGTCTTAGAGTCGGACAGCAGGACCCTCTAACGGGCAGGGGCTTTGTGAGAGGCCATAAGACTTACACTCTAGGAGCAACAATGGAGAACAAGCAGGCACCAACACTACCTCCTGGCCTTGAAGTCTGTGGACTCTAAGAGATCAGACAGGTTCTGCCAGAAAGAACGGCAGGAATAGTGTCCTCAGGACCAGCCAGGCTCTAAGCAGGGCAAGGAGGGGCAGGGGAAGCCGTTACAGGCTGAGATCAGGGAGTTGGGGGGCAGGGTTGTCCAGAAGACACAATGGGAATGTTTGGGAGGAAATGGAGAGGAATGGTGGGAAATTGGGACAAATCAGGTGATGAGCAAAGCAGGAAAGGAATGCAACTCCAGGTGGCAATGGATGACTGGAAAGGTCTGCTCTTCTGGTGGTGACAGAGGAAAAGAAAGTCAGATCTTGTCACTCCCCTGCTTAGAATCCTCCAATGGCATTCCACCAAACAGAATATAACTGAACTCCCAACAAGGCCCCACAAGGCTCTACATCAGTTGTTGTCAAAGTGTGGTCCCTGGACCAGCGGCATCAGCATCACCTGGACCTTGTTAGAAATGTAAATTATGGGGCACCACCCAAGAGTGGCTAAATCTGAAATTCTTGGGGTGGGACCCAGCAATCTGTGTTTTAACAAGCCCTTCTCCAGGTGATTCTGATGTATGTGAAGTTTTTGAGAATCACAGTTGCACGTAATCTGGCCCTTCCCTACCTCTGACCTCTCTGACCTCTGAGTTTCCTAATTGACTAGGTTTTAGCCACACTGGCTTTCTTGCTTTCTTTCTGTTCCCAAGCTCATACTCTCCTCCGGGCCTTTGCTCTAGCTGTGCCATCTGCCTGGAGTGTGCCTGCTCCAGCCTGTCTCATGTCCCCTCTCTCTCGTCGTGCAGGTCTTTATTCAGAGAGACCCTTCCTGAGCAATGTTTCTCACCCCCAATTGTCTTCTAATCCATGTGCTCTTATTTCTTCCAGCATTTACCACTTCCTGAAATCTTTTGTTTTAAATTTATGTCTGTCTCCCCCACTAGAATGTAAAGTGCATGAGAACTGGGAACTTCTCTGCCTTTTTACCACTGTGTCCTCAATATGTAGGACAGAGCTGTTGTATAGTGGGGTGCTCAGTAATTACTTTTGAATAAATGAAAAAGGATGGGATGAATCCTGGTACTTCTTTGACTTTGAGGTACAAGGGACACAGATCACTTGGGGATCTGTTCAAATGCAGATTCCTCTTTGGGGGGTCTGGGGTGTGAGCCCAGATTTTGCATTTCTAACAAGTTCTCAGTGTCTGGTTCAGAGAGCTCACTTGGTCTCAAATACTTGGTAGTTTGGCAGCTTCCAGGCAACATCCTGGACATCCAGTCACATTTGTACTGATTCTATTTTAACTATTCTCTGGCCAGGAACAATGGTAGTTTTCCTGAACCAGCTCTCCTTGGGGAGGAGAGATGTTTGGGCTCTTTCCAAAGATTACAGAATAATGAAAAGATGCTTACTAAGGAGGCTACTGCTTTTACAGGAGCAAAGTTTTGCTGAGAATAAGTCCAGTTTTTCCAAAGTAATAAAGAAATGAGAGTCTAGATTATTGCAAGCTGTAGCTAATCAGCTAACTATAAAGTGAGGAATTATTAAATCTGTTCCCGACTAAATTGTTTGCTAGGAAAGCCGACAAGAAACAGCAGAGGGTTCGGTATGCATTTGGCCTCTTCTCTTTCCTGCTCACGTGCTCTGGGGTGGCATCAGCAAGGGAAAACAGCAAAAGAAGGAAGTCTGGGCTGTATTATCTGAAAACTCAGATAGCAAACACTGCAACTGAAGACCACAAGCATCAGATAAGCGTTTCTCAGAATACATTCTTAAGACATGATAATTCATATGCACTAAACAGTTATTTCATCAAAAAAAAAGTTTGGAAAATGCTGGGTTACGTAAACACAAATTAGGATTCCCAGCTGCTGTACTTCTCAGAAGCATCGACGTGCTAACCTACTTGTAGACTCCCCAAGGACTTTCAGTACACAGCACCTTCTAAGAGTATCTTGTAGAACCAGTGTCCCATGGAGTGAACCTTGGGAAAGTCCATTGGATGAGGTTGGCTTCTATTTAAGCATTTCTCAAAAGAGGAAGGCTAAGCAGAGATGAGAAATAGGACCAAGGAGACAGGCACAAGGAAGTGGTTTGTCACCAGGCCCCTCACTCAGCCTTCTGCTTCCCAGGGATTTCCAATTTGAACGAGCCACCTGTGCCCGCATTCCCTTAATATCTCCCCTTAACCTCCCCTTCTTTATCCCCTGTGTCCCATTCTCTCCCTTAATCTCCCCTTCTTCATCTCCTGTGTCCCATTCTCTCAGAGCTCTGTTAAAAAACTAAAAGAATCACCCACTGTTGTGAATTAATTTGAATATCCCTCCCAAGGGTATTAGTATATTAAAGAGGATTTATGGAGTGGTCCTACTCGACCCAAAGGAATGGTTGTCTGTTGAACTATCAGGCTGGTGGGAGTGGTTTCTGACTGAGGAATGCATCTATACTTACTGAAGGATGTCTGCTTCCAGGTCCTGGAATTGAGGGGCGGGGTTCTTGGCTGGTGAAGAAACCGCTCTATCTCCATCTGCCTTGTTCTGTGAAGTTTGGGGGGTAAGCCCAGCATGCTATCATTGTGTACGCTGTCCCCACCCCACCACCCCAAGCTTTAATCACTTCTCTTCAAACTGGGACCCTGGGGGATACTTGCTGCAGTCCCAAGTAATACTTTACAAGCACAACATCGTTTTTAGCATTTTGGGGTAAAGACCAGTTTTACTCCCATACTCTGTTTATGTGATCTTTTTGAATCAAAATTTTTTCTAAATATTTTTCTGCCTCTGAATTGTGCTCATTTTGACCTTAACAATACGTTTCTCACCAAGCATACAATCAACAGCAGCACAGCAATGAAGAGTACAAGCGTTGCTGGATGAACAGTTTCGCATTTATTCTTCCATGATTTGGATAAAATATAACCTGGGAAAAAAAGATTTTTTAAAAAAACAATCTATGAGCTCCTCAAGGAAAATGACCAATGTCTCATTCCCATCTGACACCCCAGTGCTAAGTGCCTAGCATATAGCAGGTTTAATAGTTATTTGCTGAACTGAATATCCAGTTATGTTACAAAGAATTGTTTCTGTTTCACCTTTTTGCTGTTATTTCAGGCCCTCTCCCTGTTTAACGTGGTGATTGACTATAAATCTCTACCCATTTTGCTTTCCTACTATTTGCCAACCAAGTGTGAGCACGTAGAATATGTCATGAACATTTTTTTACCAAGATTTTTCAAATTTTGAAAGCTTTTTTTTTTTTTTTTTAGGCACTAGGATATTTAAAGCCAATTTGACCATCTCTGCCTTAAGGCAACATAGAACCAATCTAATTCTCCATCAATTAGTAGGCTTCCGGCCACTAACAACATAACCCCAACTCAAACTGAAATAAGCCATATAGAAATGTATTATTTCACATGACAGGAAGAGTGGGACCACCTTCTGGGCTGGTAAATTGATTCATTGGCTCACTAGTTGACTCAAATTGGTGTCAAGACTGATGCTGCAGTTGCAGGCATCATGCCCAGACATGCCCAAGTCTGGAAGAAGGAGAGGGACGGAAGGACCATCTCTTTCTGTGGCTCCCTCACAGGAGCAATGAACTGTCCCAGAAGGCCACTGGTTTCCCTCTGACTTGGCCAGAGTTAGGAGACTGCTTGGATGAACCAGGATCCACCCCAGACATCATGTGAGACAGGCAGGAAATGGGTGGCTCATGAAAACTGGGTAATGTGAGTTGAGTTTAAGAGCAGGACTATTGGGACTTCCCTGATGGTCCACTGGCTAAGACTCCACACTCCCAATGCAGTGAGCCTGGGTTCGATCCCTGGTCAGGGAACTAGATCCCACATGCCACAACTAAAAAATGATCCGGCATGCCACAGCTAAGACCCAACACAACCAAATAGATAAATATTTTTTAAAAGAGTGGGACTATTTACCAAAGTGTGGAGAAAGCATAGAGAGACCACAAAAATACCATGGCACCCCGTTCCCACCAGGGCAGGTAACAATGGGGACACCATTACCGCCTGTTTTAGTTTCCTGCAGTTACTGTAACAAATGACTACAAACCGGGGTTTAAAGCAACAGAAATTTATTCTCTCAGGGTTCTGGGGGCTAGAAGTTGGGAACTCCCTCTGGAGGCTCTAGGGGAGAATCCGTTCTTTGCCTCTTTCAGCCTCTGGTGACTGTGGCGTTCCTTGACTTGTGGCCGTATCACTCCAGTTCTGCCTCCGTGGTCACACTGCCTCCTCTCTCCTACCCGTCAAATCTCCCTCTGCCTCTCTCTTATGAGGAAACTTGGCATTAGATTTAGGGCCCACATGGATAATCCAGAATTATCTCCTCTTCTCAAGATCCTTAATTACATCTGCAGAGACCTTTTTTCCAAATAAGGTCACATCTTCAATCCGGGGATGAAGACGTGGATGTCTTTTGGCGGCCACCATTCTCTGCCCACTTCACCACCCCAAGGCCTGCAGGGGTAGGGCAGGGAACACAAAGCCAGAGCTGTGTGGAGTGAGCCTTTTGAAGGAGTCAAGACCTCCTGAAGAGAGACACAGCCAGCCCACTGGGAGGAAGCCAGGGGAATCAATACCACAGCCACATGCTCCTGTCTCCCTTTGATCTCCTGCTGGTGTCCCCCACTAGCCAAACCCAACCAGAGCTTTTGATGTTGTCCATGAAGGTCAGCCTCCCAGGGCTCAAAGTGAGGAAGAGAGAAGTGGGTCTGGAAGGGCAAAGGGAAGATATGGAGCACGATGCACACAGCACTGAGGCTTCTGTAGGAAGGAAGAAGGGGCAACAAGCCGTGCCCACCAAGCCCCCAACTCACTGGCCCACAGCCCATGGACTCTTTGACATGGCGCACAGTTTACAGGAAACCTGTGCAACATTTACATAAACAGTTACTGTTCTCCCTGTTTACAAAAGCAAGGCACACTGGTTATAGAAAATATGGAATGTATAGAAAGATGTGAAGACAATAAACATTACCCACAAATGCTACTATGCAGAGCTAACCATTGTGGACACTTTGCCGACTTCCAGTTACCACATTTCCATGTGTGTATCTGTGTGTGCATTCAACAAAATGAGGGGAATCTGTATGTAGTATTTGTAATACAAGCTTTTTTCACTTACAGATACATCATGAGCATTTCCCATCTACTTAAATAGTCTTAAAGAGCAGCATGGTTTAGTGGCTGGGTAGTATTCCACGATATGGCCATACTATCCTTATCTAGCGTTTCAGGTTTTGAAATCAGGTGCCTGGGATGGGGCTGGGCTGACCACTTTGCTTTGAGCTTCACTGTCTTCCTTTCTCTCTTCTGCCCCCCACCTTCCCCGGAACTGCTTCCCAAGAGATTCTCCTGCACCCACATGACCTCCTGATAGAGGAGCACCCCTCCTGCTGGACCCCTTATCCAGGTGCGTAACAATGAACTTGCGGCCTCCTTGTTTACCTTCATACCTCTTCCCACCCTTGCCAACTTCCCTGTTAGCTGTACCTTGCAGAAGGCTTCCTATAGTAAAACATTCTCAGCTTAATATTACCCCCTCCCTAGGTTTTTGCAGCTGTCAGTAACAGTTTCTTAATATCCCAGAAGAGTCAGTTTTGGGAATTTGGGGGAGAGGCAAGAAACCCATGTCCCTCTGCTCTGGTGAAGTCCTAGGCTTTTTAGGCTGAGACCTGTCCCAAAGACGATTCCTTGAATTTAGGGACAGATCTCATGCCTGAAGCCTGGCCAGCAGGTCTCCCTGCAAGCAACCTCAGCCTCTGTCTCCCTCCCTTTCTGGATATGGCCCAGGCCATGGTGCAGCCTCCACCAGGACCAGCAGCCCTTGCTCTGTCCCCAGAGGTGTCCACAGCCACCCTGTGAAGAGCTCAGGTTTCACAGCCTTTTCTTACCAGAAAGTTTGAACAAACTCAGGACCCCGCACAGCTGGGAGTCATTAACCAGGAATCAAAGGGCAGCATCAAGGGGAGGCGGGGCCTTAACACACTCAGCCCCCAGGAGCTGATGCATCAGCCTCCAGGCAGAGTTAAGGGGCCCCAGCTGGATGTCAACATGCCCTGAGCAGTGGGGGCAGGGCTGAGGGGTGTCCCAGCTGCTTCATCCTCAGGACGGGTGGCTGAGGGGGCCCTGCAGGGATGGAGTGGCTTCCCCTTATCCCTTGGTCACCAGTCCCTCTGCTAGAGTCCATTCCATTGCCTTGGCTTAGAAACCTCACTGGGCCTCTCAAGAGGTCAAGAGAAAGCGAGGACAGACTCCTAGCAAAATCAGGGCTGGTCAGGTGGTCCCAGGCAGAATCAACGCTTCAGGCCGCCAGCCAAGCTGCACCTTCTGTTTCCCAGGGCTTGTAGGGGGGCCTATAAAGAATTCAGCTGACCCATAAGGCTTCAGTTCTACCTATCTGGATTCTTAAGAAGACTAGGTGATTCTTTTTTTTTTTTTTTTTGCGGTACGCGGGCCTCTCACTGCTGCGGCCCCTCCCGTCGCGGAGCACAGGCTCCGGACGCGCAGGCTCAGCAGCCACGGCTCACGGGCCCAGCCGCCCCGCGGCACGCAGGATCCCCCCGGACCGGGGCACGAACCTGCGTCCCCTGCATCAGCAGGCGGACTCTCAACCACTGCGCCACCAAGGAAGCCCGACTAGGTGATTCTTGACTCAACTGAAGTTACCTCGCTGCTGGACTGGAGGGCTTTTACGGTTCAAACTCCTCTTGGGAACAGCCCCACCAGAAGCCTCCTTGGGCAGGCAGGCCTCCCCTCTGCCACCGTCCCCAGCAACCCCCCCTCACTCCCCAAGTCTGCCCTGTCCCAGCGTCTTTCCAGCTAATGCTCTCAGCAGCCCCCTGCCTCCGGGCTACGCTTAGAGTCATGTGCTCTCCACAGAACCCGGCCTGGGACGAGTCGAGCCGCCAGCCTCCCACTTCCTCCATCCCGGGGCCCTGTGAAGCCTGGAGCTCTGGAAGGGCTCGCAGCAGCGGCCTCTGTGCCCCTCAGGAGAGAGAAGCTGGAAGGACCAAGAATGTGCTGTTACAGACCAGACTTCCTGCCCCAGGTGCCCTCTGACCTTGGGTAATTACAGCTTCCGGAAGTGGTTGGCTCCCCATCTAGAAAATGGAGATAATGAGCCCCTACATCTCGGGGCTATTGAAGGTTTAATTGATTCATGGTGGCGACACGGTTGGGAATCCTGGCCTGGAATTCAGCGGAGGCTGCTCATCAACAAGGTCAACAAAGGTAAGGGGGTCTGATGCAGGCCCGGAGTGGGAGAGCTGGCTGGTGGCCGGGCTCTCTCAGCCCCAAGTTCTTCTCTGCCCCAGATTCTTCAAACTGTTCCTAAGTGTTCTGCTACCAGAACCCTCTGTCTGGCCAGGGCGGTCTGTTCCCGGCCCCCTCACCTTGCCCCGCCCCCCGCCTAGAGTACCCGCCCCATGTTTCCCAGTCTAGTTGATTCAAATCATACCCTGCTGAAATCCCACCTTGCTTTTAGGCCTTACTGTTCCTACCATAAGCCCTATTTGATTTCATTTCCGTGATGTCCCATAGATCAAGTGCTTCTCACGCTCTAAGGTGCACGAGATCTTGTTGAAATGCAGGTCTTGATCCAGAAGGTCTATGGTGGGGCCTGAGATTCTGCATTTGTACCAAGCACTTGGGTGATGCTGATGCTGCTAGTCTGAACGACACACTTGCAGGGCCAAGCCACATCTTATGCCCTGTACCAGTGGTTTTCAAAGGTCTTTTTCGTAGCACAGACCTTTATTTTTTTTCCAAATGAGATCAGTATGTCTTTCATTCAAATGTATAAGTTCAAACTTAATGACGTTTACTTCTAAAGTCAATCCTTTAGGCTGTTTGATAAATACAAAAATATAAAACCGTGTTGTGGATTACAGTTTGTAGTCTGTGTCAGCCTCAGCTTCCAAATGTGTTTCTGTATTTTGTTGAGAAAAACCTTGATACACACAAATAGTTAGAAATGGCTAAATTGTTTGAAAATAATGACTTATCTAGAAATTTTAGGATATTCTTCAAGGGGGTAATCTTGTTAAGAAATTGTTCTCCTTTACAATCACTACGCTAGGAAGATTTAGTCCAAGTTCTCCACAAAAGCATTTAAATTGGCAGCACAAGTTAATCCTTTGGTGAGTACAGTGTGTGAAAATTTAGTATGTAATAATTTTCAGCATATCTGTTGTTTTATTACTATTTTAAAATAAAGTGTAGGGCTTCCCTGCTGGCACAGTGGTTAAGAATCCACCTGCCAATGCAGGGGACATGGGTTCGAGCCCTGGTCTGGGAAGATCCCACATGCCGTGGAGCAACTAAGCCCGTGCGCCACAACTACTGAGCCTGAGCTCTAGAGCCCACAAGCCACAACTACTGAGCCCACGTGCCACAACTGCTGAAGCCCACGCGCCTAGAGCCCATGCTCTGCAACAAGAGAAGCCACCGCAATGAGAAGCCCACACACCACAACAAAGAGTAGCCCCCGCTCGCCGCAACTAGAGAAAGCCCACGTGCAGCAATGAAGACCCAATGCAGCCAAAAGTAAATAAACAAACAAATTAATTAAATTAAATTAAAAAGTGTAAATTTAAAAATGAAATTCAAATCAAGGTAATTGTATTACCCTGGAGCAGGTTTCTCAACCTTGGCACCACTGTTGTTCTGGGCTGGAGAATTCTCTGCTGTGAGGGCTGTCCTGTGCCTTGTGGGATGACTATCAGCTCCCCTGCCCTCTACCCACCAGACGTCAGCGCCCTCCCCCAACAACGTTGCGAGAACCAGAAACATCTCCACTCTGTGCCACATGTCCCCCATTTTGCCAAAGGGCAAAATCATTCCACTCCTTGAGAGCCACTGTCCTAGAGGAGCTAGGACTCAGTTTGAAAACTAATGGTTTGTAGCCTCCATTTGGCACTTTGCCCGTCTGCCTTATGTTTTTATATGGCCCCCTGTAGCAACTGTCAACCCCTTGTGAGCAGGACCATGAAGGAAACTTCAGCAAACACCCTGTGAGCAGTGACTCACTCAGTGGGGATACTTGGCCAGTGTTTGTTCATTGATTGATAGAGTTACAAGTATCGGCCCTGGCAGCCTCATGTAGATATTTTGTGAGAAATCTGAGATAAGGAATGGGAACATGTTTTGAAAGCGTGAACATAAAATAAGTGTAAGTGTCAAAGTGCATTTGTTCACCCAAATATCTCATCAGCCTATCCCTCCCCCCACCAAATATGAACAATGAAAAATTCTTACTTCTTACTTCTTTACTGAAATTTTCTTTATTCTCATGGAGTGGTTTCAGCTCTACCATTTATTAACTGTGAGGCTTTTAGCACGTTACTTAATCCTTTTGAATCTCACTTTGTTCATCTGTAAACTAGGAATGATGATATTCATTTCAAAAGACTCTTTTGAGGATCAAATGAGGTAATATAGGTAAAGTACTTAACCACCGGAAGAAGTCACAAAGGAAACACCTAGTAAATGTGAGTTGTTGGTTCTTCCTTTGGTGTGTCTTTAAATATTCCCTGTCTAAAGAGGAGAGGTGGCAAAGACAGTATAAAACAGCAGATAAGCTAAATATCTTGTCCATTTAGCTTTGGAAAGTGTCTTTCACTCAGTCCACTTCTTCTACTCATATACACACACATCCCCGTACCCACCCAGCCCCTCCTCTCCATCCTGCATCCAAAAAGGAAGTTATCTTCCCCACTTGTACACCCTCTGTCTCTTGAATCACCATCATCCCCTCAGTCACCCAAACCAGAACCAGGGAGTCTCTCTTCTCTTATGGATAAGCTCTCCAAGTTCTACTGATTTCACTTTCAGAAGGTGAATTGCCATCCCCTGGAGTCCTGATTTAGCTCAGGCCTTCATCAGTCCTACTCAAACTATTGCTGGGGGTCTCATAATTTTCCCACTGTCCAGTCGTGGTCCCTTCAAAACCCTTCTCCACTGTGTTTCTAAGCCAACATTCCCCTGCTCAACACCATTCAGTGATTTATCACAGCTTAGAAAGATCAGATTCAAGTACCCAGACAAGATACACAGTGTCCTAGCCTAGGCCCAGCTCTCAGCCTCATCTTCCTCTCCTTGCCCTTTACTCTACTGCTGGTGCATTCTGCACAAACCATGCTGTTCTGCATATTAGACTTCAGACACATTCTTCCCCTTGCTTGGTATGTCTGTCTCCTTCCTACTTGTCTACTTGGAAACTCCTCTTCCTCCCTTGGTGGAATCCACATCAAGGCATTTTTCTAACGTACATTTGCCACGTACTCAATGACGTGAAATGCACTCAAATGACATGAAGCTCCCTGCCCTTTCCCCCACCATTCTTGAATATATGAAGTAGTGGATTAATACTCTTGTTTCATATTTACGTCAAGAAACTTAATCAATAGAAAATTCTGCACATAATGTAACAACAAATATGACAACAAATGCTAAGTGTGTGGACTGATGTCCTTTAGGGTGCAATCACAGCTCCCCCACTGTTGATTCTGCATTATTTCCTGGGTTGACATGTGAAACTATGGGGTATGTATTCAGTCGTGGCCTCTCAGCTTCTCAGTTTTCTCAGAAATCCTGTAAATGTTCTCATTCTGGCTCCTGTGAGACCCTGGGCAATTCACCTTCTTTGGAATATATAACTCACTCCTTCCCCAGGGGAGAAGCCTCTCTCTTGGCCCACAGAGGCAAGTGGGGGACCCCACCACCCACCCTAGGGATCTGCCTCCTGCTTCTTCCCTCCTTTTTCCTCTTCCTGTCCCATCTTTTATCCTCTCCTCTTCCCTCCCCATCTCTTGGGGTTTGTTTTTCCTCTACTTTTATATCTACCTGGCAAGATGGAAAGATACCCGTCACAGGAAGGATAAAAGCAGATGTTCTAAAATTGTCTACCAGCTAATGCGTATTGAACACTTAATACCTGCCTGGGACTGTGCTAAGAGCTTCACACGTGTTAACTCATTCAGTCCTCACAGTAAGCCTGCGAGACAGGACCTTTCATTTCCCCCAGTTTTATAGATAAGGAATCCCTGACACAGAGAGGTTAAGTCACTTCCCCAAGGCCCCACAGCCGACAGGGAGCAGAGGCAGAGTTGGACCTCTATGTGTGACTCCAGGGCTCACACTGCCATGATCCTTTCAGTGAGTCCTGCAACAGTTTTATGAGCTGTATTTTAACATCCCACTCACCTGTCTACTCTATGAGTCTTCGTGACCACCACTTCTTCAAAGGAAAAGCAAACAAAAAACCCAAAAAGAATAGAGAAAAAAGAAAAAGGATAATTTGGTTCTTCCCATGCAGTTTCTGTATGTGCTTTCATCATTACATGTGCCACACCTTAATGACAGGACTTTAGAATGGTGCTTTCTCAGCCACCTTTCTATCCTAAGTTAGCACATAGAAGTTTTTCAGGGTGGAGAGATTTTTCTAGAAGCAGCCTGATCACAAAGTGATATTCATCAGCTCGTTCCACCACAGCAGTGTTCTCGTTTCATCTCTTCCGTGGACCAGCTGACTGAAGCCAGAGGACTGAACAAGATCGCTGGACCCTCCAACGGTAGAAAGGTGAAAGGACATGGCTAACGAGGTAAAGGTTCAGAAAAGTGTTCAAGAAAAATATCTGCGCCATGACAGAGCACAGTCCTGTGTCCTTCTGTTGGACCAGAAGGCTTCCTAAGCCTGAGGGTGGGCATGTTTGCTGGACTGCAGCCATCCTCATGGGGTAAAACCATTTCTAAATGAAAATGAACTAAGAGCTTTCTGGGCTGCCATAGAAAATGTCCCCTTTGGGGCTAACGTTGACCAGACCTGGGTGTGAGCTGGCGAAAGCAGCGTGGGTGTGTGTGAACGCGTTGCCTGGGCTGCGCCACCAGGCACACCTCGAGAGTGTGTGGTGGAGCTTCTCAGCATCACCACATCCTGGCTCTGTTAGTGCTAATAGGGGCAGAGTGGCGCTGCTGTTGGGCCAGCTTGATAAAGCCTTCTGAAAACATCCCCATCCCGGTGCTCAGGAAAGGAGTCAGAGAATGATGCCAGGAAGAGAAGAAAGGAGGGTCAGGACTGGGGAGCCACAGAGGGCTGAGCAGGGCTCCGCTGGGCTAGCGCTTATTCCTCTAACTGCCTGTTCCTGCCTTGAGATGCAAAACTGTCTGCTGGAGGAAAAGCACATTTGATAGCTCAGCCTTTGTAAGAGAGGAAAGGAGAGTCAGTTTATTAGGAAATTGATTGTAAGACCAACGGGATGCTGCATTGATGCATCTTATGGTAAACTGGCCCTTTAGTGACCTGAGGATTCTCAGGTGGCACAGAGAGCGTCCATCCTACAGACCAGTCCTTCCCTGTGTGACAGGAAGCCAGGGACAGGCTGAAGTAAATACCTCCAGTCATCTCCTTCCATGCAGCAGTTGGCACTCACAACACCCTACTTACTGCCTGAGAGGAGAAAATTATGATACAAACCAAGTGGCAATCTCCTGCCACTGTTTCTGGGGCCTGGACAGTGAGCACTGAGTGGGGAGGGCATTGAGCAGGCTGACGGCAGGTGTCTTTGAACCTACCTGTGCTCCCTGGTTCCCTCTGTATGATTGCCTGGTGGCAGGGAAGCAACAGCAGCAATCCTTCATTTAACCTTTTTTTTTTTTCATTCTTCGACTTGCCATTTGTCCCTACTCCAGTGTTAACCTTAAAACATGGAGACTTCTACATTTGGGGCTGTGGAAAATCTGGCTAAAACGTACACAGCCACTTTCTCACTTTGTGCTGGGCCCCCAAACCACAAGGGTTATCTTCTGGTTCATTCATTGTCTCTAACTTTGTTTCTGGTCTGCTCTAAATGTCTTTTTGGTGACTAATAGACTATAAAGTCACATTTAAAAAGTTGAAGAGAGTTGAAATATGAAGAAATGGTTTTGAGGTTGATAAAGCTTCCTTTTAGATGAGGCTACGTTTTACTGTACACTGCTAAAAATATATTTTAAAAGAAAGATGTTAAGCCATGTCC
This sequence comes from Mesoplodon densirostris, assembly GCF_025265405.1. Lineage (NCBI taxonomy): Eukaryota > Metazoa > Chordata > Mammalia > Artiodactyla > Ziphiidae > Mesoplodon > Mesoplodon densirostris. The sequence continues at coordinate 69,315,506 of NC_082668.1, forward strand.
TGCTTAGGAAATATCCCTTAGTTTCTCTTTGAGGAGACATTTAAGAGCAGGTGGAAGGAGCACTTTTATTTTCATTCCTGGCTGTAGTTACCTCTTTCGCTGATTGCTTAACAGGAGACCTCTCAAGGATGCCACAAAAGGCAGAATAATCAGCCCAAAAGAGTGATGTAGGATCCTCAGGCTTCAGGCTCTATGAGAAAAGTTGAGAGAGATGGAAAATGTCTGGGCCTGTGGAACGCCTGACTTCACTCCTGCTGCTGTTGCCCTAAAGAGCCAACCATTAGCAAGGATGCAAGGGGGTATTTCTGAGATTTCTCTGCTGTCTTTCAGCACTCCCTGCCCTCAGCTTCCCTTTACCTCTCAAGGATGCAGTGGTTGGTATCCACAAAAAAGCCGGTGGAGCCAGCTTCTAAAATGTCCAATCACCAGGACTGTAAGTTGGGTTTCCTAGGCAACAGACTGGCTGATGAGGTTTTGTGTGCAGGTGATTGTTGGGGTGTGCTCTCACAAACAGCACCGTGACAGAGTAAGGGAAACAGGAGGATGGAGGGAGAAGTTCAACTGTGTTGTGGAGGCCTGAACTCTGAAGCTGGGAAGACCCTCCAGAGATGTCTCCAACTGAGGCAGGGAGGCCAGGCCTTTGGACCCTCATGTCAGCTAGATCCTGGCTGACCAGCAAGGGGTATAACTTTGGGTGAGGTAGCTTCCTTCAGCCAAGGGCAGTTCTTGGGAAGAGACTCAGCTGAAAGCCAAGCCACCAGCAAACAACACTTCCCCAGCAGCTGGAGAAATGAGTGCCTGAGTCCTGAAGAGGGATTCCAGGGCATGCACCACAGCATCCAGGACAGTCCACCCCTTGTGAGTTCAGTATACCTTTTAGAATAATACATTTGTCTCATTGCAAACATGTCCTCCACTTTCCTCAGTTCCCTGGGAAACTTAAAGTAAGGTTAGTGACACAAACCATAGCCCCCACTGCTATAGCTGATCTTGATACAACTGATGCTTATCATCTACTGGCCATTCTCCACTTTCTTCAACCTTAGCGAGCGTCTCTGCTAGTCTGCGTGTCTATCCTGTTGGGGGAAATCAGGAATTTGTCCCTGAGGTTTCTGAGTCCCTGGACAGAGCTGCTGCCCTTTTTGATTTACCATCACAATTGGGCAGAGGACTACGAAACAGAGACAGACTCACAGACATAGAGAACAGCCCTGTGGTCCCCAAGCGGGGAGGCGAGGTGGGGGAAGGAAGTATTGGAGTTTGGGATTAGCAGATGCAAACGATTATATATAGGATGGATGAACAACAAGGTCCTACTGTATAGCACAGGGAACTATATTCAATATCTTGTGATAAAGCATAATGGAAAAGAATATAAAAAAGAATGTATATATATAACTGAATCACTCTGCTGTATAGCAGAAATTAACCCAACATTGTATATCAACTATACTTCAATCAAATTTTTTTAAAATTGGGCAGAGGGCCATCCAGAGATACCCAGTGGATTACCTGGGTGCCAAACATAATCTACCTCGTCCATTGTATAAAAGTAGTCTACCTACTCCTGCTGATTGGGGTCAATTACCCCTGTCAAGAGAGTAACCCGTCTGCTGCTCTGCTGGCCTCTTTGCTCAAGGAGCCCTAGTGAACAAGTAGCAGTCATAGATTAAAGCTGAATGGGGGACTTCCCTGGTGGCTTAGTGGTTAAGAATCCGCCTGCCAGTGCAGGGGACACGGGTTTGAGCCCTGGTTCGGGAAGATCCCACATGCCGCGGAGCAACTAAGCCCGTGCGCCGCAACTGTGGAGCCTGCGTGCCACAACTACTGAAGCCCACGCGCCTAAAGCCCGTGCTCTGCAACAAGAGAAGCCACCCAGCGAGAAGCCCGCGAACCGCAACGAAGAGTAGCCTCCACTCGCCGCAACTAGAGAATGCCTGCACGCAGCAACAAAGACCTAAGGCAGCCAAAAAAAAAAAAAAAAAAAAAAAGCTGAATGGGACTTTTTCTGTGACTCCTGATAGAAGAGTTTCTCCCTCTGGGAACCAGGACCTCCAAACCTGCAGGCAGAGATTTGCAGGGGCTATAAGCATGCATTTCCCAAGTGGATCACTGGGAGTGATGATAAGCACAGCCATCCTCTCCCACCCCTCCCCCGGCCCCTTGACTCCTGGACCCATGAATTCTACCTACTGGAGATACAGCCCTTCATAATGGTCGTTATTTTAGGGTGCATACTGCATCCTAGAAGATGGTATCCTTTCTAAGCTGGCACCTTGGCTTTGTCATCCTATTATTCAATCAGGTTGGCAAATTCTGGGTGGAATGGTATATAATAGAATCAGTGGATCCCATGGTCATGTGTCCACAGCATGCCTCCCTGGCTGTAAAATGAGTTCCCTCGTCTTTTGTGTTACTATGCAGGATTCTGTGTTGGTGTATGAAACATTCTGGAAGCCCTTGGACAGCAATGTTGGAAAGGCAAAAGAAAACCTGTGACGTGTCCATACCAGTCAAGAGGAAGCACTGACCCTTGCAGAATGGGAGGAGTCCAGTGTAATCAGCTTACCACCAACTGGTTGGTTGGTCCCCACTTTATGGGTAACTCAGCCCTGTTCCTGTTGCCCGTTGGTTGGACATTCAGCAGTGGCAGTAGCTAGACCAACCCTGGTGAGTAAGAATATAGATTACCTATTGTATTTTTTATTGTTAACTAATAAGCTTTGGGGGTTGTTTATATTAATTTTACTGTTTTCAGTTCACTGATTTCTCCTTATATTTTTATTAATTCCTTTTTCTTGCTCTGCTTTATTTAGTATTTTGTTATTTTGTTATGGCAGTTGTTCTTTTTCTGATCTCCCTGGCCACTCTTCTTTTTCAATCAGCATATCTCTTGAACAGCTTGTCACAGAAAGCTCTTGGGTCAGGTATCAGCCCAAAACTGCAGAGTCTGCTGCTGCAAAGGCTCAGAATGACTTCCCTTCTTCCCTTTCCCTCCTAAGTGGATAGTCATTCCTAGCTGGATGTCTTCATCTTGCTCTAACTCAGGAGGCTAAACTGTTGTCAGGAAGGCATCGAGTTTCCTTGCTAGGACAAGAGACCTGTTGTACTTTTTGTGATTTGTGTGTGTGTGTGTTTGCTTGACATCCTTGACTCTTCCCTTGACTTAAAAGGAAAGTAATAGAGAACATAATTTTGGATCTTAGGGCCCAAGGCGTAGCTTCCTATGGATAGCAACAAATGGACAGGGGGCAGGTCTGGATTGTCCCAAATGCACTACAAGTATCTGCAGTTCAGCTGGGGAGGGCTTTCCTTTAACCTGCCTAAGCTTCAGTTCCCTGTTCTGTGAAATGTCCTTGCTGGGTCACTGTGTGGCTTGGATGAAATACCTTCCAATTGCACTTGGCACTTAGTACTTGCTCAATAAGTGTTTGCTGTAGGGACATTATTATAGTAACGGGCTCTCTACATGGTTCTCAAGCCTTCCTGAGGGCGGTTAGTCACCTTAGTCACCTCACCATCCACCCGAACATTGAATACACTCAATAAATGCTTGTGCAGGCTAACTGACTAATTTCTATTGGGGGAATCTGGTATCCCTGAAAGAGCCCAGACCTGAATTTTATAATGCAGCCCTGGGCATGGGTGCAGTTAGAAAGTATCTTACTCAAACACATATACAGTAGCACTTAATTGGGAATTGCTGCATATTGGGAATCCCACCACAGTCTCATTTGACCTGGCCAGCCCAGGTAGGTTTGTTTACAAGGCCAAAAGTGTGCAAGATGCAGTTTTTTGTTTCGTTAATTTTTATTTATTTATGGCTGCGTTGGGTCTTTGTTGCTGTGCGTGGGCTTTCTCTAGTTGTGGCGAGCAGGGGTTACTCTTTGTTGCGGTGCGCGGACTTCTCATTGTGGTGGCTTCTCGTTGTGGAGCATGGGCTCTAGGTGCTTGGGCTTCAGTAGTTGTGGCACGAGGGCTCCATAGTTGTGGCTCGCGGGCTCTAGAGAGAAGGCTCAGTAGTTGTGGTGCACGGGCTTAGTTGCTCTGCAGCATGTGGGATCTTCCCGCACCAGGGATCGAACCCGTGTCCTCTGCATTGGCAGGCGGATTATTAACCACTGCGCCACCAGGGAAGTCCCAAGATGCAGTTTTATTCTTAACTGCCAAAACTTTGAAGCAACCAAGTGGTCCTTCAGTAGGTAAATGGATAAATAAACTGTACCTCCAGAATGGAATGTTATTCAGCACTAAAGCTATCAAGCCATGAGTAGACATGGAGGAACTTTAAATGTATATTTCTTAGTAAAGAAGCCAAATCAAAAAGGCTACGTATTGTATGATTCCAACTATATTGACATTCTGGAAAAGACAAAACTATAGAGACAGTAAAAAGATCAGTGACTGCCAGGGTTTAGTTGGGAGGGAAAAATGTATAGGCAGAGCACAGAGGATTTTAGGGCAGGGAATCTATCCTGTATGATGCTACAATGGTGGATACACGTCGTTACACATTTGTCCAATCCATAGAATGTACAACACCAAGAGTGAACCCTAATGTAAACTATTGATTACATTGTGTCAATGTAGGTTCATCTACTGTAACACATCCCATGTGAAGTGGGACATTAATAGTGGGGGAGATTATGCAAGTATGGAGGCAGGATGTATATGAGAACTTTCTATACTTTCTGTTCAATTTTTCTGTGAACCTAAAATTGTGCTTAAAAATAAAGTCTATTTAGAAAAAAAAGTCAGCTGGATGAATGAGTGATGGATTTATGTGACGGGGATGCTGTGTGGTACCTGTGATAGGCAGTGCATCCAGGGAGTAAACAGGGAAAATGAAAACCTTTATGATGGGTCTGTCTTCCCCAATCTTTTCTTGCAAAGGATCAATTCAGAAAAAATAAAAATGATTACAGTCACGTCCTTTTTTAATCATTCAAAATGAAAATAGCTCCTTTTGACGCTGATAAATAAGAAGCCTATTTTTACAACCAAGGTGACCTATTTTATTGAAAAGAAAAATGTCAATAAGAAAATTGGCACTAACTTTACTTTTTAAGTTTCAGTCTCTGATCATGTTTAGAAAGTAGCAACATGAAGCCAGGTATCTAATTTTTCATCCTGAAGTCAGAGAATTGGCTGCTGAAGCTCAGCTGATCACTGTTAGCTCAGTTGGCCTGTCCTATGCTAGCCGTCCTTGCATTTTCACACAACTTGGGAAGGCCAAATCACAGGTTCAGTAGGGAGCTATGGCAGGTTGTGAGGAGGTACTGGGGGGCTGTGTGGTTAAAGTGGTATTTTGTGAAGATTAATATGTCAGCTGTGACAAGAATAGATTCCACCAGGGGAGAAACAGAGGCAGAGAAACCTACTGCATGATGTTATCACAACAGATGGGAGGTGTCGACTGAAAAAAATGCACAACCTAAAAGTTGATAATTATGTTTTATTCGGCTGACAATACTGAGGACTTAAGCCTGGGAGGCAGCGTCTCACATAGCTCTGAGGGACTGCTCCGAACAGGCAAGGGAAGAGCCAGGATACATAGGAACAAAGACCAGGCTTTTTTGCAACAAAGACCGGGTAGTCAGAACATCAAAAGATTACTGTTCATTAAAGAAAACCAGACATCTCAAGTTAACGAATTTAGCACTTTTCTGTGTATGGGAAGATGCAAAAGTCTGAGTTCATTGAAATCATTCCTTTGATATGTGCTTCAGTTATCCGGGGCCAGTATCCTGTGCTTTCTCACCCTGAGTCTCCTCAGGGTGCATAGTCGGGGTGGCTGTAATGCGATGGCTTCATGCAACATCCTTTGTTTACTGATGAGACAGGCAACATTTTTTCACTGACAGAAGTGATAAGGACCCAAACTCTGGTGAGAGCCACAGGACCCTAAGAAAGGCGTATGAGGTGTGAGAATACATGAAAAGTCAAGACAATTGAGGAGAGGAACAGAAGTTGGACACTGGGTGTAGATACGTGGGCTTCTTTCTTGGGAGGTATAGTGTAAGGCTCAAAATTGTGTGCTACCTTGACGGCTGGTAAAATCGGGAGAGCCTCAAATGGCCTAAATGCAAGTCCCCCTCCCCACTCAGCTTCCACAGAGGAGATCCTCTAGCCAGACAACCCTCCTTACCAAAGGGACCAGGCACAGCTCCTGCTTATCCCTGAGAAGTGGATTCCCATTTCCCAGCCAGCCCACGGAACATTTCAAACAAGCCAATCACATCTCTCCATGGGAAGCAGGGCTCGCCCCTACCCTCTTGGTACTAGAAAACCTGCCTCCCACAGCCCCTGGTTGTTCACTCTGTTTCCTGTGGCTTCACATGGCATGAGTGTCTTCCTTCCCTGGGCTGTGAGCATGTGTGAGTATACATGGCTGTGAGTATTCCACACATAGAGACAGAGAAATTCAAAGCTGGATAAACCTGTCTCACCCTCTAAATAAGGAAACAGACCTGGAGGCCAGGGTTTCTGACTGTCCTTGCCTTTTCCACATCTCAGCAAGAGGATCTGAAAGACAAGGGGAGAGGAGCTATATAAAGATAAATATCATTGAAAGATTGTATGAAAAAGTATAGAAGTTCTGGATGGTGTCATCTTCCTCCAGAGTAGATTTACTTTTGCTTCTGGAAAGCAGTTAGAATAGGGCTGTTTGCCTTAATCCAGACTTGGATTGATCTGATCTGAGGTTGGATATCAGTCTTGCTGCTGACAGAGCTATTTCTGGTTCGTCTTTTCTCCTTGGTGCAGCCCTTCAGGTATCACAGCTGTGAGCCTGAGGTCCCTTCTCCCTGGTGAACCCCCAGCTCCAGTTTTTATTTTCTCAACCCTGTGAGACGTTGCTCATCTTATCTGTCTCTTAATCATCCCTTTCTTTTTTCCTTAAAGCTCTAAGAGCATTTGTTTTTTTTTTTTTTTTTTTTTGCGGTACGTGGGCCTCTCGCTGTTGTGGCCTCTCCCGTTGCGCAGCACAGGCTCCGGACGCGCAGGCTCAGCGGCCATGGCTCACGGGCCCAGCGGCTCCGCGGCATGTGGGATCTTCCCGGAGCGGAGCACGAACCCGTGTCCCCCGCACCGGGCAGGCGGACTCTCAACCACTGTGCCACCCCGGAAGCCCTGAGCATTTGTTTTGATTTTTTTCCCCCCAGCTTTATTGAAATACAATTGATTAGCAATCACTTTCTCTCTGTATCCTCAGCCTCTCACCCCATTCCTCCTATGAATCAGCAACTCCCTGGAGGGGAGAAATGGCCCAACCTTGGTCTCACCTCAATGTCTTTCCCCTCTCTCCAGGACCCTGCCCCTAATTTCTGCTGCTGTGGTAACCCTCTGATGGCTTTAAACAGGTAGCTCTTTTTAAAAATCCAGATATTTTAGTTGGGTTCAGTGGAGAGCTGGTCCCACGTAACTTGACTGTTATAGCCAGAGTGAAAATCCAGTTAATAAAGCATTCACTGAACATCTACTCTCTGCTCAGCATTGCGGAACTTCAGTGCATGAAAGAGAAGTAACAGACTTGTTCTCTGCCCTTCATTCACGTGGAGAGACAAGACAGCACATGCAGTTACTGCTCACTACAAAAAGAGTGCACTGTCAGGAGAAGGGACGCTCCTTGGTTCCTCACCTTCTGAGCCAGCACAACACTGAAGTCTCCTTGTCAATCGGTAAACGTGTGTGTGTGCAGGTGGATGTGTTTCCGTGTCCGGAAACCCACATGCTTTTAGGAAGAGACTAAGTCTGGATTGGGGAGCGGGTGGCCAGAGAGTGCCTGTGGTCTCAACCTTGATTTGGCCAATCCTACGCCTCTTAGTAAGTGGTGCCCTGTTGTCAAGTTCCAGGCAGAGAGATGCTTCGGTATTAATAACTACTTTCCTTTTCTCACTTTGATTGTTTCTAATTTTCCTTTCCTACCTTTGAATCAAAACTATACTGAGATACTTCTATTGAAATGGGCAGGAGAATTTGCCTACAAATGACCTGTCATTGTCATTCTGCATCATCTCACTTAATATTCACCCTTGAGGCAGGAATTATTTTCCTCATCTGGAAAGTTTAAAAAGCAAACATTGAGGTTCAAAAAGGTTAAGTCACAGAGTTGGTAAGAGGTAAATATTTGCCTTTTCCACCACACCCAGGTTATGCCCTTTGCCAAAAATCCTCTCAAACAAAAGGTGCTTTTCTTTTCATTTTTTCTTAGTCTCTCAAGTCTCCTAGTAATCACCTTTCTAGAAAGTCTAATACCCAGATGTATTAGGAGATGATTTTCAATAAGCTTTCCCGGTCTCTCTATGAACTCAGTTAGCTTACAAGTTTCCCTGAGGCAAAAGTACCTTTTATTTTGGCTGATGTCAGAGAATCAGAAGAACACAAAGGTTGTAAATGGTTTAGTTGAGAACAAAGTACTGGCTTTTCCACTGGGAAAACAAAGTCAAAAACAAAACACAGAGACCCTTAAACCACCGCATAGCTTTGCAGCTTTGTTCCCTTAGGCCTGAGAGACAGTTAAGGAGTATGTTCTGTCCTGTAACAAGGAGGCCTAGAAACATCATGCGTGGGTTGGAAAAATCTACCAAAATTTCATCAGAGCTCCTCCATTTACTTTCTGTCTCATTCAACTCATTTCCCTGCCCCCTACCCCCCACAGATGTGGCATTTTCAGCTCGTCCCACTGACCCCTTTACTCACAGATAAGACTTTTCCTGATCTCCAGACTTAGAGGGACAAAGGGTTCCCTGCAGGAGGGCTCAGCATATCTGTTATTTGAGAAAGACACCTCAATAAGCTGCTTCCTTGGCTTTCTGCAAAGCAGCAGGTAGTGATTTAAGCCAGAGTAACTTCTGAGGAGGGTCAGAAGAAAATGTTAGATGGGGTTATAGCTTGGGAGAAGAGGTGGGGAGTGGGAGGGGTGAGAAGTGGTAGGAACAAGGGTGAGTAGAGTAGGGAGGGTTTTTGTTCTCCCATAGGGATGATGGACAGGTCCTTTGAAACCCGGTCACTATTTTCACTCTCTCCAGTAATGACTATTTCCTTTGAAATGATACCAAGTGAGTCCACTGTCATGTGAGCAAAAGGCAGAAAGAAACTGAGAGGATCTGCCCAATGTTTGGTCCAGTCTGCTGTTGAGGAAGAAAGACATAGCCAGTCCAGCCACGCACAGCTCAGAAAAAGTAATCCCCTGTTAAAGATTGAATTGTGTCCCCACAAAATTTGAAGTCTTAACCACCGCCCCCCGCCAAAACTCAGAATGTAACCTTATTTAGTGATAGGGTTTTTACAGAGGTAGTCAGGTTAAAATGAGGTCATTAGAGAGGGCTCTAATCCAATATAACTGGTGTCCTTATAAAAAGGGGAAATTTGGAGACAGACACACACACAGGGAGAATGCTGTGTGAGGATGAAGGCAGAGATTGGGGTGATGCTTCTACAAGCCAAGGAACACCAAAGATTGCCAGTAAAGCACCAGAAACTGAAGAAAGGCATGAAACAGATTCTTCTTCACAGCACTTAGAAGGAACCAATCCTGCTGACACCTTGATCTTGGACTTCTAGCCTCCAGATCTGTGAAACAATAAATTTCTGTTGTTTAAGCCACCTAGTTTGTGGTACTTTGTTACAGCAACTCTAGCAAACTATTATATCCCCTCTAGTGTCCAACTCTAATTCTTAGATACATTTCCCTAGATGATTGCAATCATTTCCTCTCAGTAAAGAAGCTGAGAAACTGAAGAAATGTGAAAGGAGAGAAAGATCAAACTACGGACAAAGTAGTCAATCTTTATTTTATTTTATTTTATTTTTTTAGTCAATCTTTTATAAACAAAATCCCAGAAAAGATTTGAGTCAGGAAAATTAAGACAATATGGCTGGCACCTCATATGATTTTATTTTTCATAACTATTCCCTGGCAGTTAAATATCAGTGGGGAGTGGAAGGGAAAGAGTTGGTTTGATCAATGGGTGTTTGAACACTTTGAAGATGCTGGAATGGTAAGAAGCTACTGCAAAATTACAAGAAGAAGGTGTAAAAAAATATGATAGAAGTTGATAAAGAGGCAATTTGCAGGTGAAATGGGATGAACTATAATAACAAGAATTAAACTTCAAAGAAAGAATGAGATGTTTGGATCTATGTATTTTTATATGTTATATAATATAGATGTGTATTTATATCTTATCTCCTCATTCTAGAAATCAGGTGCATTTAAAAATGTAATCAAGAACACAAAGTGAAGGTTTGGGTAAGAGCATTAGTGAGAGATGGACCCAGTGAGGAGACAAGAGCTGTAAAAAAGCTGTTTAATTGGTTCACAGATCCTTCTCCTACAGTTATGCCATCACATGGAAGTGAACCCTCCTGGCAATGTCCTGGTTTCCAGGTGGTATCATGGAACAGATCTATGTGTTGTCAGGGCTTCCGGAATTGAGGAACTTCCTCCTGCTTTTGTGTATATTCCTAGTGGTTGCTCTTTGTGTGTCTGCCTGAGAAACAGTGGATGCTTCCGTTAGAGCTAATATCTTCTTAGGTGAAACACTTCAGAACTCTAACTGCATTTGCAGTGGCTGATGCTGCAGCATGTGACCTCCTCCTAGAATATCCTACATAGAGCCTCACACCCCAGATATATAGATTAATGTCAAATAGTGGAGAGTTCTCTATCATACTGGTATTTGGTGAAGAGACTAGCATCCACCGAAGAGGCTGACAATATTAGAACATTTATTTTAGGCTTTGTGAAATAATTTGACTCCCAGTCTATCCAAATCTCTGTTATAAAATGTTGTAATGTGGTGGGATGCTCGTACAGTAAGAACACAACGCAATACATCTTGTATACTGTGTACCAAGACAGCAAGATATGCTACCTAGGTTCTAGCATCACAAATTGTTCAAAGGAACTCCATTACAGAAGGTGACATTTGAATACAACTTGTAGACACACGTAAACATGCATAATATCCCTTGATCTTATGAATCTCATTCAATGCCTGAGAACTCAGTTCTACCATAGTCAGTCATATCAAAAAGAGAAGAATTTGTAAAAGGGCAAAGGTTTGACTCCAAGTAAGTAAATAAAGGAGATATTCTCACAGCAGAATTCAGTCATTGGCTACCAATGTTCATGGAATTCTTTTTTCTCCTATGGTGCCAGTGTTGTGTCTCATCCCCCGACTGAAGACACTCCCTGATCTCCCCTTCTGATCACAACTTGACCCTGGCAAGGAGGAGCCTCAGATGAAGGAGGGGAGGGTCCAAGGACCTCTACAGCTAGCGCAGAGATGGGCCCAGGGCTCTCTGGTTCATCTGTGGCAAAGAACTCATGCTGCTCATTTGCTGCTGAGGAGATGGGTAGTAAAGTTCCACAGAGACAGGAACAGTGGAGCTAGCAGAGTTTCTATGTCTTCTTTTTCCAAGGAAGTAATATGGTACTATGTCACTCCATCATCACTTTTTTTTCATTTAATAAACATATATTTTATTGAGATGGGCCAGGCCGTATGAATATGACTTCAAGAAGCTTCCCAGTCATCATCATTAAGATCTTCAACACATGTTTATCGATTGTACACTATGATAGGTACTGGAAATAAAAGACTTGGCCCTTGTTCTCAAGAATCATAAAGAAAGATGTTCTATCTATTATGTACACTGAAATCTCAATAAATTTATCGCTCAGACTTACATATGGATGATAGTAATATAATACTATAATACACATATTTCAGAGCAGTGGTTCTCAACTTTGGCCCACAGGCAGATCACCTAGGGAGTTTCAAAAAAAACTCTGATGTCCCCAGCCCCACCTCAACCAATTGAATCAGAATTTCTGGGAATGGGGTCCAAGCATTAGTGTATATTTTGAAAGACTCCAGGTGATTCTACTGTACAGCCACTACTGAGAACCATTGCATTAGAATTTCTGCTTTAGACACTTAGAGTCCAAAACAATACCTGCCACATAGTAGGTCACCTACGATATCTTTTATTCTAGTACTTTGTCCACCTTTATTTCTCACCAACCTCCCAGCAGACTGCCTGGCACGGAATAGGGGCACAGTAATTGGCAGTTCCTTCCCACTCTTCCTCCTTGCTAGAAATACCTGGAGAAAACTAAAGCACATTAATATTCAGGGTTTGAGATGTGCTCATCAAAATGTCCTTATTAAGGAACATTTAAACTCAAATAAATGACTTTACTCTTATTCACATGGATATATCAAAGTCCATTATTACATATAATTACAAGACAATGTTCTGACAATAACATCTTATTATTCCCCACAGCAAATGTTAAGAGGCTAGTTAAGAAAATTTTTGAATATGTTGATGAAATAAGACACAGAAAGAAAATGGTGGCAGTGTTGGAGCCTGGTGTATTTTGAGTTCAGAATGGAAACCTAGGGATAAGGAATTTGAATATGCAAAATAAAACCTTTTTCTCTTATATCTAAAGATTAGAGTGTGGCTCACTTAAAAAGACAGAAACTCCATGTGCAGCCACTGACTGTTTGTTTATTTTCTGGTTGGCTCATTTCATTTGGCCTTTTAAATAACCAATTTCTACTTAGTCACTGGCAATTTTTTAAATGCTTTTGATTTATTCTGTTGATAGGATGGCAGAAAACATTCTATCAAATGGCTTTTGGAAAGAATCCAGAGTTTCCAGAGGGGCTGAGAGGAGAAGGAGGCTTTGTAGGCTATTGCCCATGAAGGGAAATGATTTTATTCATTCATTCTTTCAATTAATACATATTGGGTATTGACTGAATGAATGAATAAAGGAAGGAACAGGGGTCTTGAGTACAGTAAAGGAGTCCTCTGGGCTAATGCTTTCAGGGAAACTGTTTTCTCATAGAAATGCTCATGCCTTTTCCACATAAAAGATGACATTTCCTTTTCCATGTGAATATATTCACCCATAAATATTTTCCTTGATATGAATCTTTATCACTTTACATGTTCAAGCCGAAGCTTGCAATTTTACAATGGAGGACAGATGTGTTTCTGAGCCAGTGGGTACAGGGGCAGTGAGATGGTAGAGATGCTTGGAAGAAGGAAGAAAATGAGTATTATTTTAATATGATTCTTAGACTCAGTCAGCTGTTGGACCACAAGTCATGGCTTAGGGTTTTGATTTTAGTTTAAATTGATGTTTATTTTTTTCCCCCTAAATAAAATACACCTTCCTAAGTCTTCTGTTTAATGTGGCATCCCTCAAAGACAGTGGAGGGGAAACACACGAATCTAATGTATTTAATCTATCAGGGACCTCTGGTCTCCTTGCTACCTGGCCTGGGCTATGTCCTTGAAGGACCATTTTTAGATAAGCAGTTGCTAAGGTAGGCTCCGGTGGTTAAAGCAGTTCTTCTCACACTTAATGTGCATATGAATCACCTGGGATCAGGAAAAAAAGCAGATTCAATTCAGCAGGGCTGCAGTTAGGACCTGAGAACCTGCATTTCTAACAAACTCCCTGGCCATGAGGATGTTCACCAAATATACTTCGAATTGCAAGGCTTAGGGGACCTCTGGCTGGTCATAATAAAGGGAAGAATTTGTGTAATTTCTAAAATCTTTTCTCCTCTAAGAGGCTTTCCCAGACTACTCAAAATGAATCTGTTCCCTTACCTCCCAAACAAAATCCCCAACACCCACTAAAATATTTAAGAAAAAGATTATATCTGAAATCCCTCATGTGTGTTTCCAAGTATCAAGAGATCTGGTGCTTTTTACAAACATAAAGCTAATTAATCTTCAAGGTCCAGTGACTCCAACACAATTATCTTATTACTTACTTAAAAGCCATATATTGATAAATACTTAATATGATCTATTTTTGTGTTTAGAAATACATATGATTATATGTTTTCTCCCCCCACCACTCTTTTTTAATATGACAAAGAGTAATTGTCCTACAGAGAATTCCCTGTTCATGTCTGTCTTGACCCTTAGATTGTAAACTTTGGTGGACAGGCTGTGCCCCTCTTAGAACCATAGAAACACCAAACATAGGAGCCAGGAAGACACCTAGGTATCAGCTAGTTCAGTGTTGTCCAAGGATGGCACAGCTACCACTGGGGGACAAGAGAGATGTTTTTTGGTGGAATGTGAGCAACGTTTTACAATTTTTAATAGTTGTGTATATATTTTAGTATGTTTTAAAGAAAGCTATAACTAGCATATCTTGCCCAGGACTCCACGGATATTATTATGAGGAGAAAGCTAGATTTACTTAAATCTTAAAAGTGAGCTACTGTAAAGACAAATGTAATATGAATGTCATTACTGTAGAATGTGCATAGAGCAAAAATTGTAAGAGTTGTATGCAAATGACTGAGGTTTGGAAATAGTATTTAACCCACCAATGGGGCTCACAATTGAGGAAACTTGAGCTCAGAAGTATCACCATGTTTCAAAGAATTTAAGATGCTATGGATCATAGGCGGTATCCTAGTTTCAAAGGGCTAAAATGTAAGGAAATTTGATGAACAAATGAAATATGGAAGTGGCTTACCTCAAAGTTAAACATCTATGATTGAGAGTGTTTCAAAGGTCATTTTCTTCTCTGAGAGCATTTCTCCCTAAATAGTCATTAAGTGTCGACCCAAAGGAATAACATTCTCATGGTGGAATTTCAGGTCTTCCTTGTGGCAGGTACATAGGTGAAATAGTTTCAGGTAGGAGCCCCTCTGTGGTTCCCTGAAGTAACCCTTATAGAAGATGACCTACTCCCCCCATCAATGTCCTTCATCCAAAGACCAATAGAAGAAACATATCTGTAGATGAACAGGTTGGGTGCATTACTTGTTTCAGCAAGAGATGTTGGAAAGGACTTATGATGCGATTTGAGTTTGAGTTATGTGATTTTGAGGAGGGTCAAACAAGCAGGGCTTTGCTCTGGATTGGATGCTATCAGAAAGGACAGGCGATTCTAGGATTTGATATCTTAATACCTCTTATCTAGAAGGTGAGAGAAATTAAGGTAAGCTAATGCTAGGGCTGGTAAGGAAGCAGCACCCACTTCTATTAGCCAGGACAGGAGGATGTTTGGTCATTTTTGTGGTTTGGAAATATTCACGTGAGTCCCTATTCAGACGTAATAACAGAGTGGTCTGGTCTTTGTCTTGGTCCATCGTGGTCACAGAACAGCCTTGCCGTATGTTATTGTTCTGTACAATTGTTTATGTTCAACGGGAGAACAAGACTTAGCTGTGAGTGCCAGGCCAACTCCTGGGTGTTAGGCTGCTTTTCTTTCTTACATCTTCCCATGTAGCTCTTTCCTGAACCACATTGCTCCATTCCCAGACAAAAATTGTCGGCAAGAGTTTTGTATTATGTTAATGAATTTAAGACCCAGTCTTGGACTCTGTGACGGCAAATGCCTTTGCTTAACTCTGAAAGAAATTGCCCTGCTACTTTATCTCTTCAGGAGGATGTGGTCTTCAGCCATCCATGACAATCAATACTATACTTTAACAAAGGCAATAATCCATGTGCTCATCAGTTAATCTTTCCCCAGACAACACCTCCCCAACTCTTTTTTAATATGACAAAGAGTAATTGCCCTACAGAGAATTCCCTGTGATTTCTGTGCTCGGTCAGTAGCATTTGCTGATGGTGGCAGGAAAAGAAAAGCATCCTTGGAAACAGAACTCTCTCAAGGCCTGTGATACTAATGGCCACCACTTCCCCAAGGCTAGAGGCACTGTTATCTAGAGGTAACTAAAAGGAAATGAATCTCAGGGCCCTGAACAGTAGGGAATTCCTTTTTGGGGATGATGGAAGTGTTCTGGAATTAGATGGTGCTGATGAGTGAATATACTAAAACCTACTGCATTGTACACTCAGAAGGGTAAATTTTATGGTATATGAATTATATCTCAATTTTTTAAGTCTTTTGAAGGAAGTGAAAAGCGAGAGAGGGCAGAGAGACTTCTCTTACTGGCGATTGTTAGATTTGCTTTTTATTTTTGTCCCCTAAATTATGAGGTTTTAAAGGTCACTGGAAATGTAGTGTTTGATATTTACTTAGGAACATATTTGCTATCTGTATTCAAAACTTTCGTCTCTGGATGAAAGTAACTAGTAGAATTGGTAACTGTGGTTAATCCAGTATCCACGACACTAGCAGAGGTGTAAATTTTCTCTTTGAAATAGTGTCAACTGAACCAGGCTAGGAGGTTATATTCTGCCCTTGTCATAGGAAGGTTCATTTTTAAGAAGTCAGTTGTGTTTTCAGAGAGAATTTGTACTCGTCTTTTTAACTATTTTGTCACCAATTCCAGCAAAAGTAAATCAGACACACCTGTACCAGTAATTTCTAAAAGGATTTCTCTAAAGGCTAAAACCCAGTTAAGAGTGAGAAAGAGAAAGTTATTAGAAAGCATGTCGCTCTGCACAGGTTTACAGAGTGAACATGGATGCTCATAGCATTCATTCATTCACTCATTCATTCATTCATTCATTTGTGTCAGCTGTTCTGTCAGGCACTGGGGGATGCAAGGACAGAGGGGACACATAGCCTGCCATCAAGGAACTTCAAGGGCAGTGGCACAGCTGAGTATGTCTTTTTATGTCACCTGGGTACATGGCTGAGCACTTTTTTTTTAAGGTAATGTGTACTCATGCTGATTCCACAATAATGGAAATTAAGACTCTGGAACTTGGAAACAAAAAAGACAAAGGAAACTCTTATTCCTTAATTAAGTAAAAAAGCTCCTCCTAGAGAAGGACCCCATCTTTCCTTGGGACCTCTTTGAACACAGGGGCAACTAGGGTGGTATTTATCAGTACAAAGGGAGAGGGCAGCTGGCAGGGCTGCCCCATCCCAGGCGTTGTTCTGCCATTTTCTTTGCATCATATTGGGTAGTTTTCTCATGTAGACAAGAGCTCAAATAATTACAGGCTTCCAGATATTTTACTGTGAGCATCTTTTTTTTGAAAGAAACAAAATCAAAAACTTCTGCATGATAGTGGTTTAAGGAGCTGTTGCTTGAGAAAATGCGTAATGATAAATAGACAACTTAATGAAATAACATTTTGAAATGATTTTATATTTCAACAAGCACAGCAGCATCTATACACATTTGATTTGAAACATAGAATATCATCAACTCAGTTTACACACAATTTTTAACTTTTCAACCATCAGATTTCCAAAGATTTAAAAGTTCTGTGATTCTCAGTGTTGGTGAGAATGTGGCAAAACTTTCATACTCTGTGGGTGGGATAGAAAATTGATACAGCCTTTCTGGAAAACAATTGGGCAGTATCTATCAAAAATTTAAATGTGCCTTCTCTTTGACTCAGCAATTCCATACCTATAAAAATTACCCTACACAAGTTTACAAAACGAAGAATGATATATACTGCAATGTTCCTCATGAGAGTGTGAAATCTGGAAACAACAAAAGTATTTTAATGAGGGACTAGCTAACCAGTCATATAACAAATACTTTATAGACATTGAAAAGAATGAGTTCTGTGGTGTATTACTGGGTAAAAATTCAAGTTACAGAACAGCATGTATGGGATGGTCTCATTGATATTAAATATATATATTTATTTACAGTCTAAAGCCTGCAACAGGAACAAGAAACATTTTTTTAGCCTTACGCTGGAATTTCTCAAATTTGAGTAATGTATCAATCCTCTAAAGGAAAATAGTTCTTTGGATACTCACTATTAGTTTAAAATTTTTAATCCTAAAGTTTATTTAAATAGGTACAAGAATTGGAAATCAGTGCACTCTTGGTGCTTTTAGCATCAACTGGGGATCCCAGAAAGTTGGAGCATTAGTAAAAATATAAATGCAAAGGCAATTTATAAATTAAATGCCAAAAAATTATATAATAAAAACTCAAATTGGTAGATGATGTTGTTATGCTGAAATGAGATCTCTGATGAAGTTACAACTGTAGAGAGACCTCAGGTAGAAGTCTGTATTAAATCATTTTGCATTTGACTTTAATAATACTCTTTATATTGCTATCATGCTATAAAATATGAAAAACTTCAGGTCTATGTTTGAAATTCAAGATTATCAGACCACATTTAACCAAAACTCTGGATCAATTTTAATGATAAGATACTTGATAGCTCTAAATTGATTTTATTCCCTTAAAAGTAAGGTTATTATTATAACATTTTTAAAACATCAAATATTGTGGGGAACAGGAAAATACCTGAACTTGCTCTGTTTTTTGAAACAGAGCAGGTTCAGATGTTGAAAAAAATGCAGTTTCAACATAGAGTTCACAGTCAAAACTTAGAAAGAAAATGATAAAGATATGAATCATTCATATCATTTAGAAAATGACCATAATTCAAGTTTTCTTATCATTGTTTCTATTTTGTCTGCAAATGAAATGTTCAAATGACCAACAGTATGATGTCCTGTGGCTTTCAGATAGCCCAAATGCACCATCTTCATATTAAGTCTGCTTCTGGTCTTTTCTCACTACTCCTCATTAATTAAAGTAGTCCATTACTCATTTTAATTATGTTCATTTTCAGGATGTCAGCTTGAATTCTCAATTTATTAAATACTTTTTTAAACTTAAGTCTTCATATATGAAAATACCACTCAAGTGCAAATTAGAAAATAATTCAACATAAGGGTGACAGTTATCATTTTGACATTGGGACCTGCCAACATTATGGCAGTTAGATCTGCTTTTCAGCTCATGAAAAGTTAAAAACCAGAAAAAGTCATGTTTATGGCACGAGGAGTAGGATTTTGAGTGATTTTTACTTTTTCCTTGCCCTTTCATGCATTATTGGAATGTTTTTCAATGATTGTGATTATTGACACAACATTAAAAGTAAATAATAAGGCTGGTTTCATTGTGGGGAAAAAAGAAAAAGATAATATGCTGTCACTTTGTCACTTGACTCCTGAAGCTATAAGCATAAATTAAAACAAAGGTAATAAAATTGAAGTCTAGCTTTAAGTCATCTGGAATCTGGATGACAGTGTTTTTTCACACTTAATCATCAAGAAGGCTATGCAAATGAATAGACACAGTTACAAATAATTTTGTATAAAGAGCCCACAGTTTTCAGACAGTATATCTGGAATCCCTAGGGATCCTTAGACCTGGTTGAAGAAACACTTTATATCCTTGTGTTGTTTAAAGTTTTTATAATGATCGAGATAAAAATAAAGTGGTGCCATCTTATAGTCACCCACCTTCTCACCACCCCACCCTATGCTCCCCATCTCCTTTTTAGGGTTTTCCCTCCCCCTGTGTGTCTACTAGACATGCTCTTTCTCACAGGTAGGTGCTTTGATACACTGATAGGACTGCTGCAAAACAGCCCGCTATGGAGTGTGACCATGACAGAAAATAAGAGCAGACCAAAGATCTGGTACCAAGTCCGAAGCCCAGTACAGCAGAGTCCAGGCTGGGATGGAGAGGTTTTAAAGGTTTTTAAAGCCTAAAACCACTGGTAGCGGCTCCACATTAGAAAAGCAAAGTCTCTGAGCACTGCTGACTGGCTGCCAAGGTCTGGGTTTATGGTAGGGGGAGCACAGGGGCCCCTGGAGGGGCTCTGCTGAACCCTGGGCACCCACCTGAGATGACAGGTCTAGCTCCTCTGCTGTGTGGGTAGAGTCTGGATTTTGGAGCCCAGCCAAGTCTGTGGGATCAATGGCCCGATCAAGACTGGTCGGCATCTAGAAGATGGGTTCAATCACCCACTTCACAAAGAGACTCGGAAGGTTAGAGGAAACCTTAAAAACTGGCTGATCTAGTTCTTTTTCAAGCAGAGGAAAAGGAGTCTTATAGAGACTTGCCCGGTGGATCGATTAGAGTTAGAATCCAATTCTCTTGACTCCACCCAGAGCTCTTTAAAATTACAACGCATTGCAAATTCATCTTCAGTAAGAAAAACTACCTTCCTCCTTTCTGAAAACCACCAACAGCAGCATGCAAAGAGTCCGCACTCAGCAAGAGAGGTTGGTGGCACCCACTAAAGCCAGAATTCTGTTTAAAAAAGTTGTCTTTTATGAACTTCTCCCCCCTTCCCCACCCCGCTCCCACTCTCGGTGTCTGGGTTCCCAAGAAGACAACTCTGAGACTAGGATTCATGTGTCCTCAAGTGTTAAGGAAGTGCTCTGAGAGGGAATGGGGCAGGTGGACGGAGAGGGGAGAGAAATTAAGCAGGTGTATGATTCTGGCAAAGCCCAGAGGAGGTGAACATGGCCTGATCCCACAGAGTACCTCTGCAGCTGGAGGTTACCATTCAGAGTTTTGTACTCATGACTTGAGGCAAGAGGATTAGCATTTAATACCCTTGCATCTTGGCCAAGGTCCTGCCTGCAGGAGCTGAAACTCCTAGGCACTGCTAGGTGGGCAGAGCTACTCCAGAAGCCCAAGGGCAGGACTGTGCAGAAAGCTGCAGGTCTGGGCTGTTAGAAAGCACAGATGCCAGAGGAGGGTCACACAGAAGAGCATGGGGATCCCAGCGGCATGGGGGGTAGTGGCAGTGTCCACGACACTCCCCAAATATCATATTCCAATCCTGTCAGATTGTTGCCCTATTTCTTCTACAAACCAAATTGCACAGATTTAGACTTGAAAAACAGGCATCAAGAAAGTCTTCTAGATCGTGGGTCAGTAACCTTTTCCCACAATGATAGTAAATATTTTAGGCTTTATGGGCCATAAAGTATCTGTTGCAACTGCTACTCAACTCTTGGAAAAGCAGCCAGAGACAATACGTAAACAAATAAGTATGGTTTCGTTCCAATAATATTTACTTTATGGACAATAGGAAATATGGACTTTCACATGATTTTCACATGTCATGATATATACTTCTTTTAAAGCCATTCTTAGCTTGCAGTCCATACAGACAATAAGCAACAAGTTGGTCTTTGAACCATAGTTTGCCAACTTCTGGCTTAGATCAATGGCTTTCAACCTCTTTTGACCATAACTATAAGAAAAGCATTTAATATTAAATTATAACCTACAACATACATAAACACACGTATATGTAATTAAGACTTGTTTCACAATAGCAAAGATCAATAAAACTAAAAGCTGGTTCTTTGAGAAGATAAACAAAATTGATAAACCATTAGCCAGACTCATCAGGAAAAAAAGGGAGAAGACTCAAATCAACAGCATTAGAAATGAAAAAGGAGAAGTAACAACTGACACTGCAGAAATACGAAAGATCATGAGAGATTACTACAAGAAACTCTATGCCAATAAAATGGACAACCTAGGAGATATGAACAAATTCTTAGAAAAGTACAACCTTCCAAGACTGGACAGGGAAGAAATAGAAAACATGAACAGACCAATCACAAGCACTGAAATTGAAACTGTGCTTAAAAATCTTCCAACAGGGGCTTCCCTGGTGGCGCAGTGGTTGAGAGTCCGCCTGCCGATGCAGGGGACACGGGTTCGTGCCCCGGTCCGGGAAGGTCCCACATGCCGCAGAGTGGCTAGGCCAGTGAGCCATGGCCGCTGGGCCTGCACGTCTGGAGCCTGTGCTTCGCAACGGGAGAGGCCATAACAGTGAGAGACCCGCGTACCACACACACACACACACACACACACACACACACACACACACACACACACACACAAATCTTCCAACAAACAAAAGCCCAGGGCCAGATGGCTTCACCAGAGAATTCTATCAAACATTTAGAGAAGAGCTAACACCTATTCTTCTCAAATTCTTTCAAAATATAGCAGAAGGAAGAACACTCCCAAACTCATTCTATGAGACCATCATCACCCTGATACCAAAACCAGACAAAGATGTCACAGAAAAAGAAAACTACAGGCCAATATCACTGATGAACATAGATGCAAAAATCCTCAACAAAATACTAGCAAACAGAATCCAACAGCACATTAAAAGGCTCATACACCATGATCAAGTGGGGTTTATCCCAGGAAGGCAAGGATTCTCAATATATGCAAATCAATCAATGTGATACATCATATTAACAAACTGAAGGATAAAAACCATATGATCATCTCAATAGATGCAGAAAAAGCTTTTGACAAAATTCAACACCCATTTATGATAAAAACTCTCCAGAAAGTAGGCATAGAGGGAACCTACCTCAACATAATAAAAGCCATATATGACAAACCCACAGCCAACATCATTCTTAATGGTGAAAAACTGAAAGCATTTCCTCTAAGATCAGGAACAAGATAAGGGTGCCCACTCACCAGTATTATTCAACATAGTTTTGGAAGTTTTAGCCATGGCAATCAGAGAAGAAAAAGACATTAAAGGAATCCAAATTGGAAAAGAAGAATAAAATTGTCACTGTTTGCCGATGACAGGATACTGTACATAGAAAATCCTAAATATGCTACCAGAAAACTACTAGAGCTAATCAATGAATTTGGTAGAGTAGCAGGATACAAAAGTAATGCACAGAAATCTCTTGCATTCCTATACACTAACAACAAAAAATCAGAAAGGGAAATCAAGAAAACACTCCCATTTACCATTGCAACAAAAAGAATAAAATACCTAGGAATAAACCTACCTAAGGAAGCAAAAGACCTGTATGCAGAAAACTATAAGACACTGATGAAAGAAATCAAAGAAAATGCAAAGAGATGGAGAGATATAGCATGTTCTTGGACTGGAAGAATCAACATTGCAATAATGGCTATATGACCCAAAGCAATCTACAGATTCAATGCAATCCCTATCAAATTACCAATGGCATTTTTCACAAAACTAGAACAAAAAATTTTACAATTTGTATGGAAACACAAAAGACCCCAAATAGCCAAAGAAATCTTGAGAAATAAAACGGAGCCAGAGGAATCATGCTCCCTGACTTCAGACTATACTACAAAGCTACAGTAATCAAGACAGTATGGTACTGGCACAAAAACAGAAACATAGATCAATGGAACAGTATAGAAAGCCCAGAGATAATCCCAGGCACATATGGTCACCTTATCTTTGACAAAGAAGGCAAGAACATGCAATGGAGAAAAGACACCCTCTTCAATAAGTGGTGCTGGGAAAACTGGACAGCTATATGTAAAATAATGAAATTAGAACACCCCCTAACACCATACACAAAAATAAACTCAAAATGGATTAAAGACCTAAATGTAAGGCCAGACACTACAAAACTCTTAGAGGAAAACATAGGCAGAACACTCTTTGAAATAAATCACAGCAAGATCTTTTTTGACCCACCTCCTAGAATAATGGAAATAAAAACAAAAATAAACAAATGGGACCTAATGAAACTTCAAAGCTTTTGCACAGCAAAGGAAACCATAAACAAGACGAAAAGACAACTCTCAGAATGGGAGAAAATATTTTCAAAGGAAGCAACTGACACACGATTAATCTCCAAAATATACAAGCAGATCATGCAGCTCAATATCAAAAAAACAAACAACCCAATCCAGAAATGGGCAGAAGATCAAAATAGACATTTCTCCAAAGGAGACATACAGACAGCCAACAAACACATGAAAAGATGCTCAACATTGCTCATCATTAGAGAAATGCAAATCAAAACCACAATGAGGTATCACCTCACACCAGTCAGAATGGCCATCATCAAAAAATCTACAAACAATAAATGCTGGAGAGGGTGTGGGGAAAAGGGAACCCTCCTACGCTGTTGGTGGGAATGTAAATTGATACAGCTACTATGGAGAACTTAAAAAATTAAAAATAGAACTACCATATGACCCAGCAATCCCACTACTGGGCATATACCCTGATAAAACCATAATTCAAAAAGATACATGTACGACAGTATTTATTGCAGCACTATTTGCAGTTGTCAGGACGTGGAAATAATCTAAATGTCCACTGACAGATGAATGGATAAAGAAGATGTGACATATATATACAATGGAATATTACTCAGCCATGAAAAGGAACAAAATTGAGTTATTTGTAAGGGTGTGGATGGACCTAGAGTCTGTCATACAGAGTGAAGTAAGTCAGAAAGAGAAAAACAAATACAATATGCTAACGCACATATGTGGAATCTAAAAAAATTGTACTGATGAACTTAGTGGCAGGGCAGGAATAAAGACGCAGATATAGAGAAAGGACTTGAGGACCTGGGGTGGGGGGAAGGGGAAGCTGGGATGAAGTGAGAGAGTAGCACTGACATATATACACTACCAAATGTAAAACAGATAGCTAGTGGGAAGCTACTGCATAGCACAGGGAGATCAGCTCAATGCTTTATGACGACCTAGAAGGGTGGGATATGGAGGATGGGAGGGAGGCTTAAGAGGGAGGGGATATGGGGATATATGTATACGTATAGCTGATTCACTTTGTTGTACAACAGAAACTAACATAACATTGTAAAGCAATTATACTGCAATAAAATATATAAAAAATACTTGTTTCATAAAACAATTCTCACATTTTCTATGAACTATAAACTGATATTTTTTCATTTTATCCTATTTGGTTTTATTTTTAAACACCGTCATGATCCGCTGAATTGTTTTTGTAACCCACCAATGGGTCACACCACCTGCAGTCTGCAAAACTCTGCTCTAGATCAGTCGAAGTCTGTGCTCTGGGGAGTGGTGATAGCGCTGTCACAGTAGCTGTTTTGCATTCATCAGCACTGATGTTACATGGAATTTGCCAGTAAATAACATAAAGACCAAAAAAAGATGCTATCACAAACCTGTCAAGGGCAGCATGACAGGTTTGCCTGCCTCAACCTGCCTGGTACCAGGTGTTTCAGGAAATTTCAGATGGCTCCCTGTCTTTCTTGATGTAGGAAGCATGAATTTTATTTGAACTGAGCAGAATTCAGAGCAAAGAGAGAATTTAAAGCAACTGCAAGACTCAACCTGAAACCTCAAGTTTGGCAGTTTCAAAGGAGACTTTAGACCATTTGCATTATAGCCATGCTCACCACCAGCTGAGGTATTTGAAAAGCGTGATAATTTCAAATAGTAACCTCCTGATATAGCTCAGCTAAATATCAAAGAGAGACCAGACCATGGTTGGCTTAAAAAAACCAAAAAACAAAACAAAGCAACAACAAAAACCAACAAACAAATTCACTATGACTGGAGGACAAACAATGAAATGCCTGGTACTTTTATCTGATTGAGGCTAGCCTTATACTCTTTGCCTGTAGTTCAGGGAACATGACTGGCTTCTGGAAAACAGGACCTAGGAGAAACTTGCCTTTGTCGTTTCCCATTGTCCATTTCCCTCTTGTCACTTTCCTCTGGAGTTCCTATCTTGCCTTCTTAACTAGATCTTAAAAATCAGCTCGGTGCTTTGTGGCCGCCTGGAGGGGTGGGATAGGGAGGGTGGGAGGGAGGGAGACGCAGGAGGGAGGGGATGTGGGAACAGATGTATATGTATGACTGATTCACTTTGTTGTAAAGCAGAGACTAATAAAAAAAAAATGAGATGGGAGATGGGGGAGAAATTTGAAATCCTATTAAATGGCTTCAGGGTGATTCCTATTTTAATGTTCTCCTCTTCACCCCTACTTACCCCTAATGCATGTGGATAATTGGGATCCTTTTGCTTCTTTCTCTCCCCAACTTCAGTTCAGTTTAGAAAACACCTACTTGTGCACATTGCCTGAGCCAGATCTCAGGGACACAGTGGTTAATGAGACAGGAACCTGATCTTAAGGAACCTAGAATAACATTAGGCCCCTCAAGGAGGTTCAAGGAGGTGAGATGCGCTGAGTTCTTTGTCAGCTGTGAAGTTATTGATAATCGGAGTAATGTTAGCAGTTAATCATTCCTCACAGGCACAGCCATCCTCTATGTAGCAGGATTATGGTCCACAAGCAGAAGCTTCTTACTTCCAAAGTCCCAGCTCTTTTATGTTTCAGGTAGAAAAAGATAAAAACTCTTAGTAACTGTGTGAGAGGCGGGGGGGAAATATATTAACTGATGATAAAACACATGTAAAGAAATACTTCAGAAAAAAAGGATTCCAAGATATCCTAGATTCTAAGAAATTTTATTTTCTTATCTAAAATGGTCTTTTTAAAATACCTTGAAATATACCATAATGTATTCATATTATATTTTGAGCTTTCAAGATATTTACTAATTTTTACAGTGATTAGTTTTTCTGATTATAGAAGATTTAAGCATGCTTATTTTTAGAGAGAATCTTTTTTTTAATTAATTAATTTATTTATTTTTGGCTGCATTGGGTCTTCATTGCTGCACGCGGGCTTTCTCCAGTTGTGGCGAGCAGGGGCTACTCTTTGCTGCGGTGCGCGGGCTTCTCATTGTGGTGGCTTCTCTTGTTGTGGAGCACGGGCTCTAGGCGTGTGGGCTTAGTAGTTGCGGCACGCAGCCTCAGTAGCTGTGGCATGCAGGCTCTAGAGCGCCGGCTCAGTAGTTGTGGTGCACGAGCTTAGTTGCTCCGTGGCATGTGGGATCTTCCCGGACCAGAGATCAAACCCATGTCCCCTACATTGACAGGCGGATTCTTAACCACTGCTCCACCAGGGAGGTCCCAACTTTATTCAAAACTTTAAGTAATAATGATAGATAGAAGGTAAAATTTCCCCCAAATCTCATCTTCCTTCATCCCCAACAACCGTTATTAACATTTCAGTGTATGCTTCTCTAGTCTTTATGCTACAAATTAACATGCAAGCATACATACACTTTGGACAAAAATGGGATGTATTTTATGTATAATGTATATATGTTTAAGTATAAGGTATATAAGTGTATATGCGATGTAACATTTTAAAAGATTATAGCTGATATATATATATATAATATATACACATATATGTATATATGATAACTTTTTAAATAACATTTCAGTATATTATGGGCATCTTTCCATATAAGCCTACTTTATTGTTTTAGCAGTAGCTTAACATTCCATTCATTGTGTGGCTATACAATTAAATGGTTTCCAGTTTTTAACTCTTAATAACAATGCTACAGCTAACAGCTTTAAACATTACTTATTTGTACAAATATAAGCATAGAGTAAATTCTTGGAATTGAGTTTATTTACTCGAAGAGTACGAGCACAATATGCCAGATTACTCTTCCTCCAACAGGCTATACGCGTTTCTCTACAACCATGAAACGCTATGTGTGTTATAGATTTTATTCTATTAAAAAACTTTCTTCTTTAAAAAATTATTTTTTTAATTAATTTATTTTTGGCTGCATTGGGTCTTCATTGCTGCGCGTGGGCTTTCTCTAGTTGCGGTGAGCGGGGGCTACTCTTAGTTGCTGTGCGTGGGCTTCTCATTGTGGTGGCTTCTCTTGTTGTGGAGCACGTGCTCTAGGCACACGGGCTTCAGTAGTTGTGGCTCACAGACTCTAGAGCGCAGGCTCAGTAGTTGTGGCGCACGGGCTTAGTTGCTCTGCAGCATGTGGGATCTTCCTGGATCAGGGCTTGAACCCGTGTTCCCTGCATTGGTAGGCGGATTCTTAACCACTGCGCCACCAGGGAAGCCCGTGTTATAGATTTTAAATCTTTACCAATCTAATGACGGGAAAAGTGAATCTTGATTGTTAAATTAAAACAATTGAATATTCAAGATTGCTATTGAGTTTGATCATCTATTCCCATGTGTATTAGCCACTTGCTTTTTTTTTCATTTTTTTGTTGAGATATAATTCACATACCATAAAATTCACCATTTTAAAGTATATATTTCAGTGCTGTTTAGTATATTCACAAGATAGTACAACCACCACCTCTGTCTAGTTCCAAGACATTCTGGATATTTCCTATAAATGGAATCAAGTAATATGTGGACTTTTGTGACTAGTTTCTTTCACTTAGCATAATGTTTTCAAGGTTCATCCATGTTGTAGCAGGTATCAGTGCTTTCTTTTTATGGTTGAATAATATTCCATAGTATGGATATACCAAATTTTGTTTATCCATTCATCAATTGATGAACATTTGGGTTGTTTCCACTTTTTGCCTATTATGAATAATGTTGCTATATACATTTGTGTACAAGTTTTTGTATGAACATATATTTTCAATTATCTTGAGTATATACCTAGGAATAGAATTGCTGGGTCATATGGTAACTCTATATTTAACTTTTTGAGGAACTGCCAAGCTGTTTCCCACAGTGGCTGTACCATTTGCATTCTAATCAGTAGTGTACAAGGGTTCCAGTTCTACACATCTTTACCAATATTTTTTATCATCCTTTTTTTCCCCAAATTATAACCATCCTAGTACATGTGAAGAGGTATCTCATCATAGTTTTGATTTGCATTTCCCTAGTGACTACTGAGATTGAACAGCTTTTCATGTGCTTATTGACCATTTGTATATCTTCTTTGAAGAAATATCTATTCAAATGCTTTGCCCATTTAAAATTTATTTGTTCATTTTTAAATTTTTAAACTTTTAATCGTTAACTTGTAAGTTTTCTTTACATATTCTAGGTACTACTAATCCCTTATTATATGATTTGCAAATATTTTCTCCCATTCTGTGACTTGTCTCTTCACTTTCTTGATAGTGTCCTTTGATGCAAAAGAGTTTCCAATTTTGAAAAAGTCCTCTTTATTTTTTCTTTGGTTGCTGTGCTTTTGGTGTCACATCTAAGGAAATTTTGCCTAATCCAAGGTCACAAGGATTTACATTTATGTTTTCTTCTAGGAGTTTTATAGTTTTAGCTCTTACACTGAGAGCTTTGATCTATTGTGAGTTAACATTTGTATATGTTGTGAGGTAGGGGACCAAACTTATTCTTTTGTATGTCAAAATCCAGTTATCTCGGCACCCACTTGCCTTTTTTTTTAACCCTATAAATTTTCTATTTATACCTTTTCCCCATTTTTTCCTTACTGGGTTGTTTTGGGGCATTTTCATGAATTTGTAAGGGTCATCTGTATAGTAAGAAAATTAGCATTTGCCATATTAATTATAAATATTTTTCTCAATTGATGATTTATCTGTTAAGTTTGCTTATGGTAGGTTTGGTTTGTTGGTTGTTTTTAAACTCCTTTGTTGGATTTTTAGCCATGCAGATGTTTTAAATTTTGGGTCATTGAACTTACCAGTGTCTATGTTTAGGGCTTCTGGTTTCCCTGTCAAGCTTTCCTCTGTGGAATTTCTTCCGAAGTGGTAGTAAAACACTGAAGTGATAGACATCAACATCATTAGAAATATGCAAGTGACAACCGAAGCTGTGAGGGTGAGTGAGTTCTCTGGGAGAAGGTGCACAGAGACAGAAGGGATGAGGGCCGAGTACTGGGCCTTTGGGAGTATCCAGACCAGAGGTGGAGGGAGAAGATGAGAAAGCAAAGAACATCCAGAAGAAACAAATGAATGAGGTGGAGGGGAAAGGAGATGATACGGACCACTAACCAACAGAGGCAAGCAGGGATTTACTGAGTGCCGGCTACAGCAGTAGTCCCAGGAGAGCTGTGGGATATCAGATGGCCAGGTCTATGGACAAGTGTACATGGAGATAAAGGAGACAGCTTGTTTAGGAAGTGTGGCAATGAAAAGACAGATAATTAGAGGGGGCAAAAGGGTCTAACAAAGGTTTATTTTCTCTCCAAAAAGAGAAAAATGGGGGAATTTTGCCATGATTTAAGGTTAAGAACAAGAGAGTTTTGCTGATAAAAATAAGGATTTAGGAAGCTTAGTTAATTCCCATGATGCTGGGGTTTTAGATCCTAAGAAATTTTGAAGGCTGTATGAACAGAAGCTGGAAGGGAAAAAAAGCCAAGCATTTAAGTGAGTTAATATAGGTAAATTGCTTCTAACAGTACATGTGTAAGTTTTGGTCTCTGGGAAGCAGACACTAAGGTGGGATTAGGAATGCAAAAGATTATTGGGTGTAATGCTTTTAAAAGATAAAAGGAAAAGGAGGCAAGATTAGGCAGGGAAAGCCTTGAGACCAATATGCAGATCTGACAGCACCTCTGCCAACCCATAGGGGAACTCTGGGGTAAGACTGCCCATTAAAGGAGTCCTGGGCTAGGGAGCAAGGGCCTGACCCCAAACAATATGTCAGGGGGTGATAAGTGCTAAGGATGTAGGGAGGGCTGTGGAGGGTGGAGGGGCTTGCAGATTTAAATAGAGGCAAAGAGGTGAGTGTGGAGTGTTGGGGGAGATGGGAGAGGGGACAGGGAGTGTAGATTAATAATTGATGAGATCTGAGAGGATGGGAATGGGAAGGGAACAACATGTAGAGTCACTGTAAGAATTTGGCTTTTATATAAGGGAAATGAGAAAACAATTGCAGGGGTTTGAGCAGGGGAGTGACATGATCTAACTAATGTCTTGCAAGGATTGTGGATGCTCCTTTAAGAATAGACTGAGGGGCTTCCCTGGTGGCGCAGTGGTTGAGAGTCCGCCTGCCGATACAGGGGACACAGGTTCGTGCCCCGGTCCGGGAAGATCCCACATGCCGCGGAGCGGCTGGCCCCGTGAGCCATGGCCGCTAAGCCTGCGCGTCCGGAGCCTGTGCTCTGCAACGGGAGAGGCCACAACAGTGAGAGGCCCGTGTACCGCAAAAAAAAAACAAAACCAAACAAACAAAGAAAGAATAGACTGAGGTAGTGCAGGCATGAAAGCAGTGAGATGATGGGCCAGGGTGGTGGCAGTGGAGATGGTGCGAGGTGGTCAGATTCTAGACACGAGTAGAGCCAATAAGATTTTATGATGGATTAGACATGGAATGTGAGCAAAAAAGAGGCATTAGGGATAAATCTATGTGTATTAGTTCTCTACTGCTCTGTAACACATTACATCCAAACTTACAGAACTGTGAGGTAGTATGTGAGGGTTGTTTTAAGCTGCTAAATTTGTGATGATTTTTTATGGCAGCCATGGAAAATGAATAAACCTTCCCAAGAAGCTTATCTTTGAATAGCCCTCGTAAGGAAATGTCTCCTTATTTATTGCACTAAAATCTGTCACTCCATTCCTTCCACCATTAGACCTAACTTTATTTCTTGGAGCCATGTAGACAGCCCATCCTATCTTAGAATACAGCCCATTTGAACCTTTCCTTCTTTGGGCCAAAGGTTCCCTGTGCATTCTCCACCCTGGTTACTTTTCTTTAATGTAGTGTTTTGTTTAGGTCCCTGGATTTACATTCTAGATCAAAGGGACTTTACTATAACAACAATATGTTTGAAAAGCCTTTGCCAATTTGGAGTATCTTATTGTTCCATTATAAAAGAGAATGTTTCCATCTGTATTTCCAAAGATAAACATTATTTTCTGGACCATCGACAATTTTATTGTCCATAATAGAAAAGCATCATTTAGAATGACCTGGAATCGAGGAAAATGAAGTAGAAATTTGTCAGGAAGCTTTCAGAAGTATGAATTTGCATGAACATTATGGATTGTGATACTTAATTAGGATTAAAATTCAATGCTTAGGTAGTTAACAGAAATTTCCCCAAGTGAAGTAAGCTCAGTGAAGAGCTGCAGCATCTGGGAATTAAGATGTATTTAATCTATCCAGCTGGGCATCTGACAGGAAGAAGTCTCCTTCCTCGGTTCTTGCAACACAGGGCAGTACCAAGAGCTTCGCCAACACATCAGGGAAGGCAGGTGGGGCTGATTATTGTTATGATCTTCAGCCGAGAGCTATTAAAATCTCCCGGCAGCATGATTCATGGCCAACCAGAACAAAAATGGATAAAATGAGAGGGGAAAAAAAAAAAACCCTTAAGATTGAAAAAACAGAAACCTACAAGGAAGAACAACATCTGAATGATCATTAAAATGATTAACTATCCCATAAAAATGTGACTTTAAAGATAAAATGATATGAGGGAAGCAAGGCCATTGGGAATACTTTGGAAAGTGACCAAGAAAAACGAGATCCGATAACTAATAAGAGTGGGTTCTTGTTTGGTTTGTATTACAGTTGCAGTTTCCAGTTTCATACGTATATGGGCATTTTCCTCAATTAAATTTTTAGCTCTTTTGGAAGAATGGCTATGTCTTATGTTGCTTTGAATAAGATAAATAGCAAGTACTTCAAAAATACTCCATTAATTGAACTGAATCAAGTTGCCTGTTTGTTGACTGGCTGAATAACAAATGAAGACATTGTTGTTCTAATTAGAATACAAGTCTCTTGGGAGAAAGCTAGATTGAGGCAAAAGAAACCATATGTTCCTGATTCTTCCATCCTTCCTCCTTAAATAATCCACTACTCGGTGGTGTTTTTAAAATTGTGGTCCAAGGATTTCTGCATTAGAATTGCCTGGAGATGCTTGTTAACAATGAAAAATGCCACATCCTACTGCTCAAGTTAGACCCACTGAATCAGAATCTGGAAGGTAGAGGTGCTTGTGTTTTTCTAAAACTGAAGTATAAGTTACATACAATAAATGCATATATTTTAAGTATATCATTCAATGGGATTTGAAAAATATGTATACCCTATGTAACCACCACCCCAACCAAGACTTCTCTCATTCCAGAAAGTTTCCTTAGGCCCCTTTCCAGTCAGTTACGCCACCGCTCTGAAGTAACCACAGTTCTCATTTCTATCACACCACATATACTTTTTTTTTTAATAGATCTTTATTGGAGTATAATTGCTTCACAATACTGTATTAGTTTCTGTTACACAACAAAGCAAATCAGCCATATGCATACACATGTCCCCATATCCCCTCCCTCTGGAGCCTCCCTCCCACCCTCCCTATCCCACCCCTCTAGGTCATCTCAAAGCACTGAGCTGATCTCCCTGTGCTATGCTGCTGCTTCCCACCAGCCAACTGTTTTACATTCGGTAGTGTATATATGTCGATGCTACTCTCACTTTGCCCCAGCTTTGCTCTCCCACCCCATGTCATCAAGTCCATTCTCTATGTCTACCTCTTTATTCCTGCCCTGCAACTAGGTTCATCCAACTCCATTTTTCTTTCTCAAGATTGCTTTGGCTATTCGGGATCTTTTGTGTTTCCACACAAATTGTAAGATTTTTTGTTCTAATTCTGTGAAGAATGCCATTGGTAGTTTGATAAGGATTGCATTGAATCTGTAGATTGCTTTGGGCACTATAGTCATTTTCACAATATTGATTCTTCTGACCCAAGAACATGGTATATTTCTCCACCTGTTTATGTCATCTTTGATTTTTTTCATCTGTGTTTTATAGTTTTCTGAGTACAAGTCTTTTGCCTCCTTAGGCAAGTTTATTCCTAGGTTTTTAATTCTTTTTGTTGCAGTGGCAAATGGGAGTGTTTCCTTAATTTCTCTTTCTGATTTTTCATTGTTGTTGTATAGGAATGCCAGAGATTTCTGTGCATTAATTTTGTATCCTGCAACCTTACCAAATTCATTGATTAGTCCTAGTAGTTTTCTGGTGGCATCTTTAGGATTTTCTATGCATAGTGTCATGTCATTGGCAAACTCTGACAGTTTTACTTCTTCTTTACCAATTTGTATTCCTTATATTTCTTTTTCTTCTCTGATTGCTGTGGCTAGGACTTCCAAAACCATGTTGAATACAAATAGCGAGAGTGGACATCCTTGTCTTGTTCCTGATTTAGTGGAAATGCTTAGCCAGACTCATCAAGAAAAAAAGGGAGAGGATGCAAATCAATAAAATTAGAAATGGAAAAGGACAAATCACAACTGACACTGCAGAAATACAAAGCATTATAAGAGACTACTACAAACAACTATATGCCAGTAAAATGGACAACCATGAAGAAATTGACAAATTCTTGGAAAGGTACAATTTTCCAAGACTGAAACAGGAAGAATTAGAAAATATAAACAGACCTATCACAAGTAATGAAATTGAAACCATAATTAAAAATCTTCCAGCAAACAAAAGTCCAGGACCAGATGGCTTCACAGGCGAATTCTATCACACATTTAGAGAAGAGCTAACACCAATCCTTCTCAAACTCCCAAATTCATTCTACGAAGCCACCATCACCCTGATACCAAAACCAGAAAAAGATATCACAAAAAAAGAAAATTATAGACCAGTATCTCTGATGAACAGAGATGCAAAAATCCTGAACAAAATACTAGCAAACAGAATCCAACAGCACATTAAAAGTATCCTACACCATGATCAATTGGGATTTACCCCAGGAATTCAAGGATTCTTCAATATACACAAATCAATCAATGTGATACACCACATTAACAAATTAAGGAATAAAAACCATATGATCATCTCAATAGGTGCAGAAAAAGCTTTTGAAAAAATTCAGCACCCATTTATGATAAAAGCTCTCCAGAAAATGGGCATAGAGGGAACCTACCTCAACATACTACAGGCCATATATGACAAACCCACATATACTCTTTTGAGTCAGGCTTCTTTCACTCAACGTGTTTTTTGATATTTATCCATGTTTTTACATGTATCAATAATTAGTTCTTGGACTCCCCTGGTGGCACAGTGGTTGAGAGTCTGCCTGCCAATGCAGGGGACATGGGTTCGTGCCCCGGTCCGGGAAGATCCCACATGCCACGGAGCGGCTGGGCCCGTGAGCCATGGCCGCTGAGACTGCGCGTCCGGAGCCTGTGCTCCGCAATGGGAGAGGCCACAACAGTGAGAGGCCTGTGTACCGCCAAAAAAAAAAAAAATTAGTTCTTTTTATTGCTAAGTAATATCCCATTGCAGGAATGTGCTACAATTGGTTTATACATTCACCTGTTGATGGACATTTGAGTTGTGTATTCCTTTTCTAGGTAGTATAACAAATTACCACAAATGTAGCAGTTTAAAACAACACACATTTATTATCTCACAACTTCCATGGGTCAGGAGTCTAGACACGGCTTAGCTGGATCCTCTGCTCAGAGTCTCACAAAACTGCATGCATGGTGTCAGCCAGGCTGCACTCCTGTCTAGAGCTCAGGGACCTCCTCCAAGCTCAGAATTCAGATCCTTGCAGTTGTGGGACTGAGGAGCTCGGCTTTCTACTGGCCATCAGCTGCCCTCTGCAGTTCTCTGCCATGTGGCCCTGTCCATATACGGATAACAACATGGCTGTCTGCTCTTCCAAGGCCAGCAGGAGAGGCTCCCCCTTCAGTCTACTAAAACGGAATCTTATAAAATATAACATAATTGTGGGGGTGACATTCCATTGCCTTTGCTATATTGGATAGAACAAGTCACAGATTTCACCCAGATGCTAGGAGAGGAGATTATACAAGGCTGTGGATTATCAGGAGTCACCTTAGAGTGTGTCCACCGGAAGTTGTTTCTAGTTTTTAGCTATTATGTATACTAGTACCAAGTCTTTTTTTTTTTTAATTTTTATTGGAGTATAGTTGATTTACAATGTTGTGTTACTTTCTTCTGTACAGCAAAGTGAATCAGTTATACATATACATACATCTATTCTTTTTTAGATTCTTTTCCCATATAGGTCATTACAGAGTATTGAGTAGAGTTTCCTGTGCTATACAATAGGTCCTTATTAGTTATCTATTTTATATATAGTAGTGTGTAT
The DNA here is from genome assembly GCF_025265405.1 of Mesoplodon densirostris. Lineage (NCBI taxonomy): Eukaryota > Metazoa > Chordata > Mammalia > Artiodactyla > Ziphiidae > Mesoplodon > Mesoplodon densirostris. The sequence continues at coordinate 69,350,959 of NC_082668.1, forward strand.
ATGTCAGTCCCAATCTCCCAATTTATCCCTACCGCTCTTTCCCCCGGTAACCATAAAATTGTTTTCTACATCTGTAACTCTGTTTTGTAAATAAGTTCATTTGTACCATTTTTTAAGATTCCACATATAAGCAATATCATACAATATCCATTCCTCTGTTGATGGACATTTAGGTTGCTTCCATGTCCTGGCTATTGTAAGTAGAGCTGCAGTCAACATTGGGGTGCATGTATCTTTTTGAATTATGGCTTTCTCCAAGTATATGCCCAGGAGTGGGATTGCTGGATCATACAGTAGCTCTATTTTTAGTTTTTTAATGAACCTCTATACTGTTCTCCATAGTGGCTGTACCAATTTACATTCCCACCAACAGTGCAGAAGGGTTCCCTTTTCTCCACACCCTCTCCAGCATTTATTGTTTGTAGCTTTTTAATTATGGCCATTCTGACTGCTGTGAGGTTATACCTTGTAGTTTTGATTTGCTTTTCTCTAATAATTAGCGATGTTGAGCATCTTTTCATGTGTTTGTTGGCCATCTGTATATCTTCTTTGGAGAAATGTCTATTTAGGTCTTCTGCCCATTTTTGGATTGGGTTGTTTGTTTTTTTGATATTGAACTGCATGAGCTTCTTGTATATTTTGGAGATTAATCCTTTGTCCGTTGCTTCATTGACAAATATCTTCTCCCATTCTGAGGGTTGTCTTTTTGTCTTATTTATGGTTTCCTTTGCTGTGCAAAAGCTTTGAGATTTCATTAGGTCCCATTTGTTTATTTTTGTTTTTATTTCCATTTCTCTAGGAGATGGGTCAAAAAAAGATCTTGCTGCAATTTATGTCAGAGAGTGTTCTGTCTATGTTTTCCCCAAGAGTTTTATAATATCCAGCCTTACATTTAGGTGTTTAATCCATTTTGAGTTGATTTTTGTGTATGGTGTTAGGGAGTGTTCTAATTTTATTCTTTTACATGTAGCTGTCCAGTTTTCCCAGCACCACTCATTGAAGAGGCTGTCTTTTCTCCAAGTAGTACACAAGTCTTTATGTGAACATATGCTTTCACTTCTCTTGGGTAAATTCCTAGGACTGGACTTGCTTGATCACAGAGTAGGTGTATGTTTAACCTTATAAGAGAATGCCAAACAGCTTTTCAAAAAGACTAAAGTTTTATACTCCCATCAACAATGTAATGAGAGTTCCAGCTGCTCCCCTTTTTCACCTATATTTGCTGTTGTCTCTCTTTGTCATTTTAGCCACTTTCTACTGGATGTGAAATCTGCATTTTTAATGAGTTCTGTGAGTGATTCTTACACATACTCATCCACTGCTTTAAAGACATGAGTCATGGAGAATCAGTTCAAGTCTAGGCAGTTACAGTTTCCTCAGAAGTCAGTCCCCAATCCTAACTGATCAACTGAATCATGGGCAACATTTGTTAAAAACAGATTCCAAGCCCTACTTCAGACCTCTGGAATCAGTATCTACAGGACTATAATTTGGGAAACTGTATTTTCCAAAAACCTTCTAAGTGATCCTTTGCCCTGCTGGGGTTGGGAACCACTTCCCTCACTGTTTCCAGGCACAAAGTTGTCTTTGGTATGCTACTCACACAGAGAAACAAATGTGAAGTGGATCTAGGACTCTAAGAGGACACCTTAGCACTCCTTGCTTCTCAATGATTATCCTTGCATTAATAAAATCCGTTAGCACACCAACGGGCTTATTTGCTTCCTGAGTATCTTCTTATGTTAATTTCACAGGAGAAAAGAATTTGGGAAGTTGTAGCTCAGATGTTTGGCTTTACTAACAAGGCATTTCTTACTTGAATAACTTTATTTATTTATTTTGGGGGGGTGCATTGGATCTTTGTTGCTGTGCACGGGCTTTCTCTAGTTGCGGCGAGCAGGGACTACTCTTCGTTGCAGTGCGCGGACTTCTCACTGTGGTGGCTTCTCTTGTTGCAGAGCATGGGCTCTAGGCACATTGGCTTCAGTAGAAGTGGCTCACGGGCTCTAGAGCACAGGCTCAGTAGTTGTGGCGCACAGGTTTAGTTGCTCTGCAGCATGTGGGATCTTCCCGGACCAGGGCTTGAACCCGTGTCCCCTGCATTGGCAGGTTCTTAACCACTGCACCACCAGGGAAGCCCTTGAGTAACTTTTGTCTCCAAGTGTAACTCTGTACTCTCAAGTAGCAACATTTTCATGAAGACCTTAGTTTCTTTAAGAAGTAATTATTTGAAAGATACTTTCTGTGCTGGTGAACACTGGATGTGAGCCAGGGAGGAAGACAGAGCACCCAGAAAGCAGTTGCCATCTGGGTGCAAAGAGCTGAGAGAAGGAAAGGGCAGGGCCCTCTGGGGGCACGCAGCAGGGGCACCCCACCTGAGGAGGGGATGACAAAGACTCCTCCAAGCTTCTTCTTCTCTAACCATCATTTTTTAAAAACCATGTTCCTATGAATAGATGCAACTGAACTCTTCTCTGACCAGCAGTCTTTTCCCCTCAGACCAAACCTAGGGTAGTCATCTGTCAGGAGTGAGAGCATGGAGGAGGGCTGCTAGCTGCCTCCATGCCACTGGAGTTGAGAGCAACAGAGGGAGGGACAGAGGACAGGGCATGTGGCCAGCCGCACATGCCAATGTGGTGGTAAACAGTTGATAGAATGTAGCCCAGGAATGAGGGGACCTCTTTTTGTGCTGCTGACTGCTGTCTTTGGGAGTCACATACCTCTGCTTCTTACATAGGGAAAAAAGCAAAATAAAGACCTAAATAGACATTTCTCCAAAGATATACAGATTGCCAACAAACACATGAAAAGATGCTCAATATCCCTCATCATTAGAGAAATGCAAACCAAAACTACAATGAGGTATCACCTCACACCAGTCAGAATGGCCGTCATCAAAAAATCTACAACCAATAAATTCTGGAGATGGGGTGGAGAAAAGGGAACCCTCTTGCACTGTTCGTGGGAATGTAAATTGGTACAGCCACTATGGAGAACAGTATGGAGGTTCCTTAAAATCTAAAAAGAGAACTACCATATGACCCAGCAATCCCACTACTGGGCATATACCCTGAGAAAACCATAATTCAAAAAGAGTCATGGACCACAATGTTCGTTGCAGCTCTATTTACAATAGCCAGGACATGCAAGCAACATAGGTGTCCATTGACAGATGAATGGATAAAGAAGATGTGGCACATATATACAATGGAATATTACTCAGCCATAAAAAGGAACGAAATTGAGTTATTTGTAGTGAGGTGGATGGACCTAGAGTCTGTCATACAGAGTGAAGTAAGTCAGAAAGAGAAAAACAAATACCATATGCTAACACATATATATGGAATCTAAAAAAAAATGGTTCTGATGCAACTAGGGGCAGGACAGGAATAAAGACACTGATGTAGAGAATGGACTTAAGGACATGGGGAGGGGGAAGGGTAAGCTGGGATGAAGTGAGAGAGTAGCATTGACATATATACACTACCAAATGTAAAATAGATAGCTGGTGGGAAGCAGCCGCATAGCACAGGGAGATCAGCTTGGTGCTTTGTGACCACCTAGAGGGGTGGGATAGGGAGGGTGGGAGGGAGGCTCAAGAGGGAGGGGATATGGGAATATACGTATGCATATAGCTGATTCACTTTGTTATACAGCAGAAACTAACACAACATTGTAAAGCAATTATACTCTGATAAAGATGTTAAAAATAAATAAATAAATAAATAATCTATGCCCTGTCGCCCAGCTTTTCAAACACACTGCACCCTATCCCATTTAAATCTCAAAGCAAGGGAGGACCTGCATTCAGAGAGGTCACCCAACTTGCCCAAGGTCCCCCAAAGCTCAGGGGCAGAGCCAGGATTTAAAGCTCACCCGTTTGAGGCCCAAGCCCACCTGTTTCTCCTTCAGGGCATCACCTCTGAGCTCTGACACCCATACAGGGTTGTTTTCAGACCATGTGCTTTCCTGCTACCTTGAGTGCAGCCTTCTTCTATTACATCATCAGCCCAGCTCTTAACATCTTGGGCTTCAGGAAGGAACTTTTTGACACACCAGTGAAAGTGATGGACTCTTTCCCCAAACAACTGAAATTTTGCATTCAAGTTCAAGGCATGTGCAAGACCCCTGAAGGCCATCCCTGGACTCTCTTAGGGATCATGGTCACGGGTAAAGAACCACTTCTTTTATCTGTAAAATTCTTAATGTCAGAGATCAAGGCCTCTGTTTTTCTACCTCCATCTAGCTACAGGGCTGGTACTCAGTGAAGCTCTGGAAATGTTTGTTCTCATGTGAAACTGTTTTAGAAACTGTTGGAGGAAATGTAAGGAGTAAGTGAAGCAGAGAATAAAGAGGAAAAAAACTCTTCCAATAACAGTGATATTATAGATATTATAAGGCTCAAGGAATGATGGTTCCCTTCCCTTTCAACAGAGTCCACGTAACTATAAAGGCACACTCACGAGGCAGTAGCTGTCCGTCATCTGCTTCCCATCTGCGCTGCAGCCAGTGTGCCCGCAGATGTGTGCCCATGCACGCACTCCAACCCTAACTGTCCCTTGGGGTGAAGGCACGGGGCAGGACAGGGACATGGGCAGAAGGTCTCTTCCATGGGCTACCCAGGAGACTTGACCTCTTCATTTCCTACCTCCTGTACAAGTAGACACTGATCCTTCTTTGAGGGGCTGGTCTATTTTTTATTGCTGAGAGTCAGAAAGATCTACTATTTCCGACTTCCCAGAAAAAGGTGCGATATTAAAGCAACCTTCAAAGCCCTTTGAATACAGAATGTTTACTCCCTCCAAGCTCAGAAAATACGTTGAGAATGAATCAATATCCTTCAGATTTTCCTCCTGACTGCTCCTTGTCCCCATATCCCTCCCACCATCGCCCCAGCATCCTCTGCCATGCCACTCACACCCCATCCTGATGGCTTTATTGTCCCTCTGGTGAGCAGTTCTCACAAACAAAAACAAGCAAAGCACTCACCTCACACACAGACATCTTGCATCCTTGTGAGAGGTGCTCATTCACTAATGATATGCCTCCCTGGGGCTTCAGGGACAGGGAAGGCAAATGCAGGACTAGGGACCAAGAAATGCAATTACTGATCTCTTGGGCACAAGCAGCTTAATGAAGTGAGAATGAGCCAGCGACTAGCCTGACTCTTGGAAAGTCTTTTCCAAGCTGCATTGTTTATATCTTTGATAAATATGTTCTGCGTGGCCTCGTACCAGGTCAACTTGACAGCTGCCCCCATGAAGAGATTTCATGCGACTCAGCTGCCCCCATGAAGAGATTTCATGAGTGATTTCATTCACTCATGCATGCAATAAACATTTTGGAGTACTCACTATGTGCTGGGTACTGTGCAAAGTCTGGTGGATGCCAGGAGCTTGTGGTCTAATGGAGACACTCCTGAGCATCTGTACTAGAGGGAAACACAGGTGGCTCGGAAGCAGGTAGGAGGAGCATTGCCTCCCACCCCCAGGCAAGGTGACTATGGCTGGGCCACCAGTTGAAGCTCTGCAGGAATTAGGCTGGAATTGTGTGGGGAGAAGTGGAAGAACTTGGAGAAGGTGGTTCTAAGCAGAAAGAACAGACTGTGTGAAGAACCAGAGGAAGTGGTGGGCTGGATCCTGTTCATACCTATTGGAAGAGCTGACTGTGTGCCTCTCCTTGCAACCCTACATTTACCAACTGGATGCTGACAGCCTGAACTCAGTCGCAGTGGGAGGATTTACACCACAGAAATGGGCAAACACCACTTATCAGGGCTTTTTGCCCCAGAAAACCCAGTTGATGAACATTCACCAACACACCCTTGCCCAGAGGTGATAAAGAGCATGTTGGTCTGTTGGAAACTGCCAGAAGGGCTGCCTTTCCGTGTTAATAGTGAGATTGGTTAGTTGTGACAGCTGTGCCTGGGTGGATCTTCAGAAATCAGGTCATGAAATGCCTCATCACCATGAAAAGGAGTTTGGGAGTGACGCTATCTTACCAAGGTATTTGTAGTGGAAATCTGTTGTTTATGCTTGCCTAGCATCCATTTCTTTCTTCTGGTAAAAGCAGCGCATACTCTAATTGGGGACAGTGAACTAGTTGATAAGACATAGCTCATGACAGCCCTGATGACAAAGGGGACAAGCTCTGATCTTCCAACTTCTGGCCCCTGTAATCTCACATCTGTTCTTGTATTGATTGGGTGGGGAATTTCAAGTCAAAGGTCTTGCAGGTTCAACTACATCAGTATATATCAAAATGTGGTCCTTGCACACTCACATCAGAATCACTGAGTGGTTGTTTACAATGGTGGGCTCTAACCCAAAAAAGCTCAATCAGGATATCTGCAAAGAATCTGCATTTTTACAAGAACCAAGTGATTTTTATATACACTAAAGCTAGAGCTCTAAAGACTACAAGTACTTTTTCTCTTATATATTCATCATCAACTCCATTTTATTTATTAATTCATTTATTTAACTCATATTTATTTGTGTCAGTCACTGTCTCAGGTGCTGGAGAATAAAATGGTAAACAAGATCAACCAAGTCCCTGCCCTCAAGAAGCTTACAGTCTCAGGGGGAGGGAAAGAGAGGCAATAAATTATCTTTTAATGTAATTTCAGATAATAGGAGCTAAGGAGGAAATAAAGTGATGAGGAGCTGGGGGCAAGTGGCTCAGTGGTTCCTCTTTATTTGATGGTGAAGAAAGGCCATGAAGAGGCAACATTTCAATTGAGATCCATATTCTATGGCATTTGTCTCTTCACTCCGAATTCTTATTCAGGATAAAACACACACACACACAAACTTTAGTCCTGTTAGACAAATCAATTTTTTTAATCCTCAATATAAATTTAAATTAAGAGGATATTTTAACTGTATACTTACACATTTATATTAGACATGTCAATTGTGGTACCCACCATTGTTAATAGGACTATTAACAATCTCCTATTATCTGCCCCATGCACTGCACCCAAGCAAGAGACCTCCAAGACTTCCCCATTTTGAGTCACATGACCCTATTTATAACTTACAACTGGCTGTATCTAAGGGCAATCAATCCTCAGGACAGCCAGCTGTATAGGAAGCGGTGAACTGAGCCATCAAACCCTCTCCCAGAGCCCAGAATGAGGAAACACTTGGCCAGTGAGGCAGGGAGAAGCAAGCTCAGGGGCTGAGAGGGTGTATTGAGAGAAATTGGGAGGTACAGTTAGATCCACACATGGTCAGAGAAGTTAAGGGGGAACAGAAACTGTGAGTAAGATGAGGAAGCAAAAACTCTGAGAAAGCAGAAATAGTGAAATGGAGGCACAGGAGGGCAGAGGAGCTGAGGAAGAGCGAGTGATGGGCCACCTGTGTGAAGCTGGGCAAATTCCTCCTCCCCCTTTCACCCAACGCTACTCCAATTCCTGATCTCCCTATGGCAGGGTATTTGGCTTTGGGGGGGGTGTCCCATTTTTTAAAAATTGGCAGCAGTAGCAGCAGAAGCATGGCTCCCAACACACATTTTTTTTTTGCGGTACGCGGGCCTCTCACCGTCGTGGCCTCTCCCGTTGCGGAGCACAGGCTCCGGACGCGCAGGCTCAGCGGCCATGGCTCACGGGCCCACAGGCACATGCCCGCGGCATGTGGGCTCTTCCCAGACCGGGGCACGAACCCGTGTCCCCTGCATTGGCAGGCGGACTCTCAACCACTGCACCACCAGGGAAGCCCCCAACACACATTTTTAAAGGTAACTTGATTCTGTCTCTGTCACTGAAACTATTTATAGTCTTATTTTGAATGATGTAATCATAGCATGATTATAACTTACAGACACACACACAGCTTTTTTGTGCCTGCTTCCTGGATGAGGGAGAAGTGGGGTGGTTGTACACTCACTCAGACATCACTTCTGGAATATTCCACTCACACCCCCAAGTAAAGGCCATGACTCCTGAGTGCCCCTGACACATCCTTGCTTACTTTTCTACGTGGGGAACAGGCTTCTTTTGTGGGTCTATGACAGCTTTAAGAGATTTGGAGTTCATTGATCCCAAATAACAAGAACACTTTGCAGTAACTCCCCTGCTTCCTGAAGTTGATTTTATCCTGATGAACTCTTATCAGTGAGCAGTTGTTCCTTAAAAATAGTTTCCGAAAAGCCTTAAGCATTGGCTATTTCTTTAAAGAGAGAGAAACAGAATGTATAAATGGAAAATGCATCTGATGTCAGACCCCATCACCAGTTTCTTTGACTAATATAAAAAGATATGTTTTGCAACAGCTGAGATATTTAGCTCTGAAAATTAGGCAGTAAGAAACTACTTGATAATGTTGGATTTTTTTTTTTTTTTTACAAACCCCCCTTTGAAATAAACGAGACAGAGATTCCTTTCACTTCCATGGGAGTTTTCAGCAAAAGGAGAAAGGAGGACTTGATAAGCTCTAAACAGCCTCAGAGGCCATTCATGGACTTCCTAGCATTCTCTGTCATTTCCCAGTGCTAAAGGCCCTGAATGTGGCTTCTCACTATTGGCATTGTTCCTCTCCAGCACTTGCCTGCCAGCTGAGCTCTCTGAAGCTTATAGCCTTTGGGGTGTACGAGGAAGCTTCCATCAGACATGGTCACAGACACTGCAGAGAAAGAGATTAGCTGGGAACTGTGGCCGTGGGAGATGAAGCATATAGGCCTGTTTGCATACCCTCCTGAATCACACTTCCTGTCTCCTGAGCCCGGAGCTCCTATAGCAGTCTGGAAAAACCCCTGCTGTAGAGCATGGAGGGAAACCATACCATCCAGCAGAGAGGTCTCTGCCTCTGCCTCCAGAAACAAGATCTACACTGCCGACTTCATTGAAATGTCCTCCTCCCTGCTCCATGGCTGTTGGCAGTCCCCTGACTTGGCTGCAAAATTCGTGTCATTTGGAGGGGTCATAAGCAGATTCTGACACCTGGCCAGTACCTCATGTGCGAGTTCACTATTTCCTCCGCTAGAAAAGCCTCGTCTTTGGGTTCTTCTTTTGTCACATGTATGATGACACATTCTTCTCCAGTTTTGTTTGAAAGGGTAATAGGTACAGCATCTAGAGAGCCCCACGGCCTCCTCCAGCACTGAAAACCTCTTTCTCTGTATCTTTGAGTCTGCTTCTTTTTTGTTATATTCACTGGTTTGTTGTAGTTTTTAGATTCCACAGGGGTTACCAGTGGGGAGAGGGAAGGGGGGAGAGGCAAGACCAGGGTAGGGGAGTAAGAGGTACAAACTATTAGGTATAAAATAAGCTATAAGGATATATTGTACAACATGGGGGAATATAGCCAGTATTTTATGATAACTATAAATGGAGTACAACCACAATTGTGAATCACTATATTGTACACCTGTAACTTATATAATATTGTATAGCAACTATACTTCCAAAAAAAAAAACTCTTTCATTTATTTGCCAGCTGTGTATGAATTTCCCAGATATCCTTTCTGGTAAGCATTCAAAATAAGTCTGGATAAAGTAATCCTAAGAAGATTCTAATGAAATTGTGCCTAGAGGAATACCCTATAAGTTCCTTTAAGAACTTCAAAGTGATGTCCATCTTTGCTTGATTCAATTATAATAGTTGAATAAATCCACATAGGTCCAGAGGGGAGTTCCCAGACCCATTAATATCTCCCCTCCCATTCCATACCTATCTTCTCACCATAATATGGTCCCCTCTCACTCTGAGCCCTTTGCCCTTTGAGATTAGAGCCAGGGTGGGCTTTATAAGTAGGTGTTAACTACAAAATGTAATCTAGGGAACTTTGAAAAGACGGCCGCACTTGTAACGTATTGCCTTCCTGTATTAGATAGGAATTCTTTGGGCTATAAGTAATAGAAAAGTATAATTGTGGTTTAAACCATTTTTTATTAGTGAGAGCCATTTTCAATGGCTCAATAATGCTGTCACAGAAATAGACACTCTCCACTCTTCCACTCAGACCTCCTCAGGAAGTTGGCTTTTCTCCCGCCTGCCTGTTGTCTTATGGTCACGTGGCATCCCATCCCCATACCAAAGTGAATGGGCAGAAAAAGACTCAAAGGCTTTCTTCTAACAAGGGTCTGCTTTTTTTTTTTTTTGAAGTATTGTTGATTTACAATGTTGTACTAGTTTCTGGTGTACAGCAAAGTACCAGTGTGTGTGTATGTGTGTTCTCTCTCTCTCTCTCTCTCTCTCTCTCTCTCTATATATATATATATATATATATATATATATATATATGTTCTTTTTCATAGTCTTTCAAATTATGGTTTATTATAGGATATTGAATATAGTTCCCTGTGCTATATAGTAAGACCCTGTTGTTTATCTATTTCATATATAGTAGTTTGTATCTGCTAATCCCAAACTCCTAATTTACCCCTCCCCAACCCCTTCCCCTCTGGTAACCATAAGTTTGTTTTCTATGTCTGTGAAAATGTTTCTGTTTTGTAAATAAGTTCATTTGTATCATATTTTAGATTCCACATATAAATGATATCATATGGTATTTGTTTTTCTCTTTCTGACTTACTTCACTTGGTATGATAATCTCTAGGTCCATCCATGTTACTGCAAATTGCATTATTTAATTCTTTTTTATGGCTGAGTAGTATTCCGTTGTGTGTGTGTGTGTGTGTATATATATATATATATATATATACCACATCTTCTTTATCCATTCAGCTGTCAATGGACATTTAGGTTGCTTCCATGTCTTGGCTATTGTAAATAGTGCTGCTATGAACATGGGGGTGCATGTATCTTTTCAAATTAGAGTTTTTTCCAGATACATGCCCAGGAGTATGATAACTCCATTCTTAGTTTTTTTAAGGAAGCTCCATACTGTTTTCCAAAGTGGCTGCACCAATGTTACATTCCCAACAACAGTGTAGGAGGGTTCCCTTTTCTCCACACTCTCTCTAGCATTTGATATTTGTAGACTTTTTGATGATGGCCATTCTGACTAGTGTGAGATGATACCTCACTGTAGTTTTAATTTGCATTTCTCTAATAATTAGTGAAATTGAGCATCCTTTCATGTGCCTATTGGCCAAATGTCTGTTTAGGTCTTCTGCCCATTTTTTTGATTGGGTTGTATTTTTTTTGTTACTTAGTTGTATGAGCTGTATTTTGGAAATTAAGGCTTTGTCAGTCACATGGTTTGCAAATATTTTCATTTTGCTGATGGTTTCCTTTGCTGTGCAAAAGCTTATAAGTTTGATTAGGTCCCATTTGTTTATTTTTGCTTTTATTTCTATTGCCTTGGGAGACTGACCTATGAAAACATTGGTACAATTTATGTCAGGGCCTATGTTATATCAGAGCCTATGTTATGCCTGCATTCTCTCCTAGGAGTTTTATGTTGTCATGTTTTATTACATTTAAGTCTTTAAGCTGTTTTGAGTTTATTTTTGTGTATGGTGTGAGGGAGTGTTCTCTCTTCATTGATTTATATGCAAGCTGTCCAGCTTTCCCAACACCACTGGCTGAAGGGACTGCCTTTTCTCCATTGTATATTCTTGCCTTCTTTGTTGAAGATTAATTGACCATAGGTGTGTGGGTTTATTTCTGGGCGGGTTCTCTATTCTTTTCCATTGATCCATATGTCTGTTTTTGTGCCACTACCATGCTGTTTTGATTATGGTAGCTTTGTAGTATTTTCTGAAGTCTGGGAGGGTTATGCCTCCAGCTTTGTTCTTTTTCCTCAGGATTGCTGTGGTAATTCTGGGTCTTTTATGGTTCCATGTAAATTTTAGGATTATTTTTTCTAGTTCTGTGAAAAATGTCATGGGTAATTTGATAGAGATCACATTAATTCTGTAGATTGCTTTGGGTCATATGGAACAAGGGTCTGCTTTTTTATCTGAGGAGGGAAGCCAGAAATCAGTTATATGAGTGCTGCTAGACCAATCAATGGTAAGGGAGAATCACACTGCCATGACTGACTAGAGCAATCGTGATCCATCTCTGGGGCTGTAAATTTGGATCGGAGCCTACCTTCCTTGAAATCAAGGAATCTAGTTTGGTGATGAGGGAAGAAAGGAAGGGTGGGGGGCAGTGGTTGTTGGAGAGGCAGCCAACAGTGTCTGTTATAGCCACTAAGCTTGCTGATTCCTGGAATCCCACAATTGCTCATTGGCGCTTTAAACCAACAGAGGCTCTGCCCCAGTGAAAGAAAATTCATCACATCTGCAAGACATTTATACCCAAAAAATATTTAGTTCATCCTATTTTTTAGCACAATATTGAATAGGAGAAAAGAGAAAAACATATTTATTAAGAGCAGTAGGGACTTCCCTGGTGGTGCAGTGGTTAAGAATCCACCTGCCAATGCAGGGGACAGGGATTCAAGCCCTGGTCCGGGAAGATCCCACATGCCACGGAGCAACTAAGCCTGTGTGCCACAACTACTGAGCCTGCACTCTAGAGCCCGTGAGCCACAACTACTGAAGCCCATGCGCTTAGAGCCCATGCTCCGCAACAAAGAGAAGCCACTGCAATGAGAAGCCGCACACCTCAACGAAGAGTAGCCCCCGCTCGCTGCAACTAGAGAAAGCCGGTGTGCAGCAACGAAGACGCAAAGCAGCCATAAATAAATAAATAAATTCAAAAAAAAAAAAAAAAAAAGAGCAGTAGTTGTGCATTTGTAAATTTTTAGAGACTGGGTGGGGAGGAGCCCTGATTTATAGTTTGCTAATTTCTGTTGTGTGAATACTCTTAGCATGATAGGTCTCAGGCTACCAGTGGTTTAGCAGCTGGCTAGCAAAGTTCAGGAAAGTATAACAATCAGCTCTTGTGAGCTCATACAAATCAACTCCAGCACACCATCGAATAAGTTTACTCGACACTATAGTGCCAGGCAGTTGTGCTGTACACATTTACCTGTGTTGTGTCTCCTTTACTCCAGCACTTGTAAAGTAGATATTGCCATCTCATTTCACAGACGTGAAGCCTGGTCTCCAAGAAGTTGAATCTTTTCCCAATTCTTCTGACACTAGGTGCCAACAGGAGGCCCATGGGAGCTTAAGGATGAGAAAGTCCTGATACTGGCGATTTTACCCGGGTACCAAACAAACGCTTATTACTGGAATTGTGTGCACTGTCAAGTCTTAATGCCCTTGGAGTGATAGAGACTAAGGCAAACTGAAAGTCACTGGATGCCTTTATTCTTGTTTTGAAGAAAAGAAAAATGTAACGATCTCATCAGAAACCTCCAAAACAGAATACCTTCTGTTCTCATTGTGAATGTTCTTCGTTTGAGAGAAAGGTCAGGTCCTTCTTGTTTTTTGTGACATCAAAAAGAAATGTTTCTAAAAGCACTCACCTTGGCATTCATTTCTACTTTTAGTTTTACACCGAGGAGCAGCCTTGTGGCTCGAATGTACGGGCAGCTCTTTCAAGCCATATACTTCCTTATTCTAGAAATATTCCCCAGCATTCTGTGAGTTGTGACGCTCGCTTTTCCCTTTGCCCACCTCATTTGGTTGTAGTGAGCTGCAGCTGTGGTGACATGGAGTGTGGAAATGCCCCACGACAGTGTTGTACTTCTGAAAATGTAAGGCACCCTTGTTTTTGTTGCCATGGGCAGCCTTGGCTCAGGCTGAGTTTTCTCCCGTCAATGAGCCTTTCCTCAGGAGAAGAAAAACATTCTGGTTCCCTTTCCCCTTCTCCTGGTTCATATTTCATAATCTTTTCCCTCCTGCCTATTGACACAGCAGGTTGGGAAAAATTCTCTTGATTGCAATTCATCAGTCAGGGGCTATAGCAGAGTCCGTGCCATCCACTCTAGGGGTGGGGACAGGAAGCAGTGGCTGATCCACTTCTGGGATTCCACTGCTGTGTGTACCCCCATACCCTACCCCCACAGTCTCAGGGTAAGGCTGCTGGTCAGCAACCTCTCTCAGTGCTTCTGGCTCACTGGCCTGGTGCTAGAGTGAGGTTTTGGTACAAGCCTAATCCCCAGGCGTGGAATGGGTTCTGCCCAGGAGAACCCTGCCTGCACCGTTCAGAGCCAGTGAAGAGGCCAAGAAGACAGAAGGTTTTGTTTTCTCTGACGACAGTCAAACTGCACCAATGTGACAAATGTGGCCTGTTCTCCTCCCTCTTTCCCCCCTCATCCAGATCCTACCTGGATTGCTCCCTCTTGGAGGTCCCTTCCCCTAGGGCCGCTGTGCAAACACAGCATCCCAGGTTGTTCAACATTACACAAAGGGACTTAAGAGCTGGGTTCCCCTGCTCACTGCTCCTTGACTGTGAACACAACGCATTTGCTCCACGAGGAGAACAGCTCTATGGCTGCCACATGCTTTAAAGGAACCACTGTGCTCTGCATTTTAAAAATAAAGTCTGCCCCCCCAAATAAATATCTTACTCACAAAGTTGTCCTCTCACAGATGTCATCAGGCATTTATGAATTAGCTACTAAACACTACCAGAAAAGCACCCTGGAAAGAGACTGTAGATGAAGTGAAATTAGCCAGAGGTGAGAACTCAAATCCAACTGGTATGAAGCAACTGAATTTGTGCTGAAAGGCAAATTCTGGTTACAGGTAAATGGGCCTCCTCTCTGAATTCCTGTTACCTTTCCCCCTCAAAAGCAAATTCATATTTCTAGAGTTTTCATTCTGAGAAATAGGAATTAGAAGAAGCCAGCAAGAGACCGTGACCCTTGCGACTGTTCTCGAAGCATGTTGTGGGCAAAGAAAAGCAGATTTTAGAATCAGTGCCACGATAATCTGTTTGTATCCAAATATTGTAACAAAAATTGCTAATCTCATCTATAACTGAGTCTCTCTTCTCACACATTCTCTTTTCTCTCATGGTTTTTGAACCATTTTCCAGTTTCAGGCTTACACTGTTTTACCAGTGTATTGCCTGGTCACATTATGCTGGAAGATAATGCCACACCTTTGCTGAAGCCTTTTGGAAAGTTTCACAGCAGATAGACGGACACAGCCATTCTCAAAGAGTGGTCTACAGATTCCTGGAAGTGCGCAAGACCTTTTCAGGGGATTAGAAAGGTCAAAGCTATTTTCATTAAGATACTAAGATGTTATTTGCCTTGCTGCTGTGTTGACATTTGCACTGGTGTGAAAGCAATGGTGGGCAAACCTGCTGGTGCCTTTGCACGAGTCAAGACACCAGGCAGTAAAATTACTAATTTTGGAAATTTCGTATCCGCCACTATCAACTTGACAACTTCCCAGTACTTGAAGATTCCTGACAATGTTAGTAGTGATATTAATGAATGTTATTTTTTGATATTGTATGACAAAATGCAAAAACTTTTGGAAGATGTGCATAACTCAGTGAACCAATATTTGGTCTAACTGACCAAATACGTGATACTACAAAATCACGCATAGGTCAATCCAAATCATGCAAGATAGGGGAATGGATTGTAATGTAACAAAGTACAAAAATTTCATTGACATGGTTTCTTATTTCATATTGAACTAATCTTTAAGAAACTACCAAATGTTAAGTTTGGGTATAATATCAAAGAATTCCACAATTATCTGAAAAGGCTATTAAAACACTTTTCCTTTTCTAACCACATACGTGGGTGACGCCGGATTTTTTTTTTCCAAAACAACATAGCAAAAGAAATGTAATTTTTAAGCGATCTAATAAATCGATGATCTTTAAATTCCTCAGTTTTCATTTTTAGTATGGTGAGTATTGATAGACATAATCCTTATTCCAAAAGCTCTTTGAGGATCTTCAATACTTTTTAAGAATACAAAAGTCCAAAATGTTTGAGGACACTGGACTAAATGAGGCACACTGGAAATCTAATTAGAAAGCAGTAAAGTTAATCTTGAACAGATGTGCTAGAATGTTTGTGACCAGTTGAGCTGTTCCCTGTAGATTGTACACTGGTGAGGAACACGGCCATCGGGCAACCATTAGAACCCCTCTTCTGCAGTGTCCATAGGACATACACACACAGCCTTACTATTTTATAATCACAAGCCACTTTTGAACCAAAGTTAGGTTACCTAGTTGTGACAAACTTGCTCCTTGCAAATTTGATCTCAAAAGGCTTTTATCTACCTCTAAAAATAAAATCTACCTTCAAAGGATGAATGTGTGCTTTCTCAGCAGTAAGCACACAGCAAAAAGCATTTGCCACAGACCCAGCAATTTAGGTACTGCATGGAATTTTGAAAGGTTCTACAGTGAGGAGAATGCCAGAAAGAAGTCTATTCATTTGTTCCTTTATTCAAAAAAAATTGACCACTATGGGTCAGTTGCTGAGCTGAATGTGAGGGACATGGTACAGAGCAAAACAGACCCCGTCCCTTACAGAGCAAGGTAAGACATTCGACAAGTAAACACGCAAAGGAATGTTTGTTGGGATAATTTTTTTTTAATTCCAATTTTTTTTATTAGTTTCTGCTTTATAAGGGATAAATTTAACAGAGGAGGAAAACAGGATGCATGAGAGAATATAAGCAGGGGAGACTATCTTTAGCCAGGTGAACAGGGAGGTTTCTCTGAGGAGGAAACATGTAAACTGAGATGTGAAGAAGGATCTCACTGTGTACAGAGTGAGGGAGGGTGTTCTAAACTGGAAGGAAGGCAAGGTCTTGGGTCATCCCCTTTCCGGAAGGTTGGAAATGTTCTAAAATGCGTGGGTGAAAGCATAGGCTCAGCAGTCTGGCTGCCTGGGTTCCAATGCCAGCTTTACCACCAGCTGGCTTTCTGATCTTAGACAAGTTACTCAACCTTTCTATGTTTTAGTATTTTCATCTGTAAAATAGGAAAGGCAGTATTCTCTTACATACATGTATTTCCTGTGGATTACAAGAGAGAATTCATGCAAAGTTCTAGGCTTATAGGGAAAAAAACAATAAATATTAGTGATATAATATTGGTTTGCAGGAATTGAGGTAGTTGGCTAGGCTGGAGTATCTTGAGGATAGTGGCACGAACTTGGTTTAACATCAGACCCCAACTGGTCCTGGTTATGAGGTAAGAATAGTGTATATCAGTATTTCAAGCCAAGACAGTGTCAAGAATCCCAAACAAAATTGGAAGAAATACAGTGCTGAGAAAATCAGCTATCAAAACTTGGAATTCAAATGCATGCTAGGGCTAGAGTTTGCAGAAGGGGTTCATCAACGGCACATACAGGTGGAGGCTGAGTCTGTGAACAGGAAAGAGTGCCAAGTAATGAGCAGGACAGATGGGAGCATGGGCGACAAGCCCAGGTCAGGACTCAAGAGGTGGGACAGACAGAAGCCCAAGCTTGGTCTCAGCAGCTAGAATCACCCCAGTAGGCTTCATCATCCCAAGATGGGGTCTGTATAGTAGGTGTGGCCGCCAACCCATTTGTTAATGTTTGCACCTATTAGTGTGTTGAGCTAGGCTGTACTTTCTCCATGTTGCCCTTGGTGAAAGTGCTCTCTCTTCCTGGAAAATGTAGGTGAGAGTAGGGAAGAGTTCACCCAGGCATCATGTTGATGCTGGCATCTCTGAGTTCCCATGCTCTTTGGATTTTCCTTTTGGCTCTAGGGCCCTTGTCCAGATGGCCATCTGTTCTTTGCTCCTATAGCCTATAGAAGGCTGAGATGACTTGGGGTCTCTTTCTGAACAGCTTCATATTTAAATTGGGAAGTAATTTCAATCTTTATTTAGGTCTCTCAGAAAATTCCAAGGGGAGAGATGTATTATTGCATGACAAACAGGCAAACATCCTAACATTTCTTTTTAGCCACCTATTGCCCCAGCATCTCTCTCATCCCAACAGCTGCTTATTTCTCTTTCTGTTTCTCTCTCTCCCACCCTCTCTCCCTCCCTCTAAACTTCTTCAAAGGACCATGATGACTCTTCTCACGTCTGCTGCTCCTACATCCTTTGTAGGGAAAGTTAAGAAGGCTCTACTATGTGATCCTATCACACCCCTAAAGGAGAGAGGCAGAAGCGGGTTAAGTTTTGTGCCTCTGTCATGCAGCCATGTTCAAGAGTGTAACAGGGGACTTGGAAGCTGGCGCTAGACTAGTTCTTAGTCTGAGTCACTACAGTGACTATGGAAATTATCAAGTCTCTGAGATAGCCATGCAGGATTTCCTATGTTGTGTCTACTTTCAAAATATGCACACAGTTGAAATATTCTCTATCTCCCAGTAAAAAAGTGATATCACAAAATCAATGTTATTTTACAAAACGTTGCGTTAATTCCAAAATAACATTATTGTCCACCATCTGGAAATGGTGTGTAATGAAACAGTTTGCTGGATATTTTCTGCTGCCCCTCCACATTCTCTTTGTACCCTTCTCCGTCCTGTCCTGGGCCCTGGAGACTCACCTTTGTGAACTGAATCAGCAGGTAACCTTGCCTGCTGGATTGCTACCACTAAGAAGCAAAAGCAGATGAGAGGGAGGTGGAGATGGGAAGCAGAGCAAAGCTGGGTATAGATTTATTTTCTGTGCTCCCTCCCTCCCTCCCTCACTACAAGCCGGCTGCATTCTCCTCTGTATTCTCTACCTATGTAACTCTCTCTCTGTTCCTGTAACCACTCCCCTCTCCTTTACCCCCTCAGGCTTAGAGGTGACAAGAGTGCCTCACTCTTAGACCCTAGGTATAGCACCATCCTTGTGGTTTCTCAACACATCCTATAAACAATCCCTTTATTGTGTCCGTCTTTTTCCTGCCAAGACCCCGACTCCAACACCCCTCTAATAAACAAACATCAAACAAATCAAAATGGAAAGTTTAGAGTAAGAAAAGGTGAGAACAATTTAAGAGCCCTTAAAGACGTTGACAGCAGATAAATAGTTTAGTTCCTATTTTGCTTACATCTTCACAAAGGAAAATGATCTGTTATTCATTCAATAAAGGAAATTTTAAAATGTTTACTTTGTTTTGAATTTAGCCATGGATACAATATGTATCAGAAACTGGGAGTGGATGATTCCATGCACCCCTACCTTCCTCCTGTCCTGGGTTCCCTTAAGGGCTACAGGGCTGCTGCTTTCTGTGCAGGTCGAGTCCTTCCATCTAAAGATGCTATCGTAAAATTTTTCCTGTAGTCCATTACGTGAGCCTCAGTTCCTGGGCTAATGTTAGCCTCCACAGCACTGTTCTTGCAGATGACTCCACGTCTGTATGTACCCATCCTCTCACACCCCCATAGTGTCTCATCAGAGACCTTCCTGAGACATTAATTTCATAGCTGCTCTCCACTGTCTTTCAAGTATATGGAAAGAATATTACTTACAAGTTCCCATCTCCCATGAACTACATTGCTTCTTAGATGCCTCTGGCCAATGGTTCATATCTATGTTTCCTCTGAAAGTTTTTGAATTTTTCTATTGAGGGCATCTTTGATCTCTGCATTCCCGTTCTCTCTTTTACACAGCGTTTGTTTACGGTGGTACCTAATATGAACTAGGAACTGTGCTAAGGCATACGACAGGGAGAAAAGTAGACCCAGTTTCTATTTTCATGGATCTTATAGACTAGGAAAAAATAATAAGCAAATAGCCATGCTAATAAATATATAGTTGCCACCCTTGATACATATTCTGAAGAAATGGTGTACAATGTTATAAGAACATGTAACGGGGCATTTGATCCATTCTGAGGGGTTAAGGAAAGCTTCCAAGAGGTGGTGACACATTAGCTAAAATACGAAGGGTGAGCAGGAATCAATTATGTCAATGACTCTCAAGCAGGGGTGATTTTGCCTTCCAGGGGACGTTTCTCAATACCTTGAGACATTTTTGGTCGTCTCAGTTGGGGCAGGGGTGTTTCTGGCATCGAGTGGGTAGAGGCAAGGGATGCTGTTAAACATCCCAGGATGCACTGGAAAGCCCCACAGTGAAGAATTATCTGGCCCCAAATATCCATTGCACCAATGTTGAGAAACCTGAACTAAATAAATTATTCCAGACAGAGGGAAGAATATGTGTGAAGGCCTAGCTCACACCCCAGCCGGCACAGAGAAGCCATGAAATATTGAACTGAATTTACAGTTTAAATTGGTTGGTATATCACCTTTAGTTTTCTTTTCTGTCATTACTCAGTTGAGTAAAATTCTATTTTACAAGACTTGGGTAGAAATGAATATGACAAGACTATTTCTCTCCAAAGTGTAACCGAAAGGTTGATTCAGGCAAGAGAGTGCAATAGAGTTGATGGATGTGAGAATTTTTTCTTTCACTCTAGTCTGCGTGAAAATAGAAAATGGCCTCTTCATCATGACTGGCAAGATGACTCCCTCCAAGTGGACATCTGTGGTTGGGGTCCCCATATGGTGGCCTGGGTCGAGCTGAAATGGAAATTAAGGTTGTTAGACACTGAAGAGAATAAGGGATAGGAAAATGGGCAAAAGGGAACTAAGATTTGTAGAGCACTTTCTAAAGTCAAGGTTTGCGGGTACATTATTCATTCCTTTAACAACTATTTATTGGGCTCAACTGTGCTGGATACCCAGGCTTGAAAAAATAAAAGGCTCAGCATCGAGTGTGGCAACAAGTGAGCAAACAAATAGTGATAATGAAATACGAATAGTGCCCCAATAGAGTTAATTTTGCACGAAATGCCGAGAGAAAGCCTGAATCCATGATGTCCCGGGTGGGAATGGGGAAGATGGGCGGGCATCCCCATCAGGGTGTCTTCACCAAGGAGGGATTGATAGATATGAGACTTGAAGGTGGACTCTGAGGATACTGAGTGGAAACTCCAGGGGATAGCACATGGAAAAGCCAACTGTGGAAGGGCACAGCAGGCTTGGAGTGCCGTGGGTGTGGGGTGTGGCTGAAAGGGCATGACACCGGGGTGGGGTGGTGAGGGGTGGTGTGGAATGGGGAGAAGTGGCAGAGGGGGAAGTCATGGAGGGCTGTAGGCAGTGCTGAGGAAGCAAAGGAAAGGCGCAAACAGGTGTACCTGTTCAGAACGACCATTCTGGCACCGTTGTGGAGACTGGATGGGAAGAAGGTAAGACTGGGCAGGAGCATCTAGTTAGGAGACCAGTAGAGTTAGGAGACCAGTAGGAGTCCAGGCAAAAGTATCTGATTACAGAGAAATGGTGCTGCATTTGGGAGCAGTTAGTGGGTGGGCAGCAGGAAAGAGGAATTCACTTTACCTTTATTCTGAATGGTTTTAATTTTGCAAATAATCCATTGTTAATGACAATCAAAAAGTTAAGTATAAAATAAAAACCAGCACAAATTTCAAAACGATGACAGTTTAACTTCTACTGCAGGTCCTTTGAGACATTGTCGCCAATGAATATACTCACCCTTAATGAATTTAAATTGTTTTCATTTATGTGAAGCAGGAACTACCTTCAATGTGAGGTGAGCAGTGCATTCCAAACCTCAGACCAGGACTGAGTCTGATTCTTCAGGAATCAGTGGAGCTGGGAGGAGTGTCCTAGTGTGGGCTTGAGAAGGGGAGTTGTGAAAACAAGAAATTTGAAATGGTGGCCCCAACGTCCAGGCGAGAGGACAAACCTGTCTATCTATAGAAGAGGAAAACAGAGAAACCTGGAAGGTTGTGCTTAAAATTTTGAAACTGTAGCAAGTTAATTTAACAAAGTGAGTTACAGGTGTGTAACCTATACCAGTTACCAAATGTGTATACAGCTGGTGTACCAGATTACATCACATTGTGTAGAAGAGGTAACTGGACTTTCCCTGGGTAGCAATGGGAACTCTTGGTGAAGGACCTCTGGGTCTGATGCAGGTGGCTTGCGCAAATCCCTCAGTCTGTTGTTCAAGGCCTTCCATCATTGGGCCCCAACCCACCAATAAAAACTTCTTATGCTTGTATAGCTTTTTGTGGTTTATATAGTATTTTCACATACTTTACTACATTTTATATTCACAATAACACTTGTGGGATTGGCAGGTAGATATTTTGCCATCTGCAACAACAAAAACTGAGAATGAGAGAAACTGAGTACTTTGAACAAATAGTCATTAAAAGGCAGGACCAGTACTGGAATTGTTGTGGACTGTTTCTTAGATCTTTCCACGCACCATGCTTCATCCGTCAGGTTCCTGATCCTGGAAGGCATCCTCTCCTTTCCTCCTTTGTGTCTTTGTTCACACATTTCTTTCTGCCAAGAATGAACTTCTCGCCCCATTTCTACATGTTCATATATTTTCAAGGATCAGAGAATATTTCCCCCTAAAGCTTTCTCTGACGTACTCCCAAGCCTATCAGCCAGAAGTAATCTCTCCATAGTTTCTCTCCCCATAGCATTTTTGTGTGGGCTTCTTAAGATACCTATCACTTTCTATGTTGCATCATAGTTAACTGTGTATATGTCTTGTCTCCTCTACTAGGCAATAGGCACTGAAGGCATGTACTTTCTCATCTTTGGATCATTATAGCACTTAATAGAAAGCATTACTAACTTGGTAGAAAGTGGATAGTGTAGCAGGCATTACTGACTGTTTGAATGAATGATGTGAAAAAGGTGAAAGTCCCAAGGACATGGTCTTTGGAAAAGAAACTATTTCTAAAATTTTCCTCTCTCCCCAACATCCCCTCTTATTCCAGGGTTGCAAGCAGAAACACACTCTAGAAAAGTTCAAAGATTCCCAAGCAGTGTACCTTCTGTTTAATTTTAATGAGTCCCCTAATTTTACAGTCCCCTAATTTCTTACACAATGTCAACCAGGGAAGAGCATCAAACTTGAGTCAAGATATATGGAAAACCAGTATTATGTTTGGGAGTCTTGGACCTTTAACTTAAATCATATCTGATTAAGAACAAGGATCCTAGGGCCGTGATGGGAAATGTCTTTGACTGAATATCCCAGGGTTCCTTCCCACTGCTTCCTTTTCTCACCTCCCTCAGAATGCAGGAGGAAGGCCGAGGGATGTCTATCTCATAGTTTGGAAAAGAGTCTTGTTGACAATAGATTCCTGGATCTGATATCTGGAAAAAGAAAATGTATATAGTGCAATGGGGCATGGAAATGGGGATTAGGTCCACAAGACACCAGGAAATTTATCTCAAACTCACAGCTTGGTTTTCTTGTCTCTGATTTTTTTATTTTTTAAACCACACCACACAGCTTGTGGGATCTTAGTTCCCTGACCAGGCCCACAACAGTGAAAGTGCTGAGTCCTAACCACTGGACAACCAGGGAATTCCCATCTTGTCTATGATTTTTAATGAGTGGTCCAGAAATTCATTCTGTGCTTTTTCCATTGATTACATATACTAAATATTTTTAAATGTTCAAACAAAAACAATATAGAACTCAACTCACGAACTCTTGGTCCTGCCTATTAATGGCTATTTGGTCAAAGTACTCAGTTTCTTTCATTCTCAGTTTTTGTTATTGTAGATGGCAAAATACCTACCTGCCAATTTTACAGGGTTACTGTGAATATAAAATATAGTAAAGTATGTGAAAATGCTACATAAACCACAAAATGCCACACAATCAAGTTACTTATTTTTAATCAAATAACCTGATTTAAAAATGGGCAAAGAACTTGAATAGACATTTCTCCAAAGAAGATATACAAATGGCCCAAAAGCATGTGAAAGATGCTCAACATCACTAATCATTAAGGAAATGCAAATCAAAACCACAATGAGGTATCGTCTCACACCAGTCAGGATGGCTATTATTAAACAAGAAGAAGAAAATAAAAAGGGTTAGCAAGGATAGGGTGAAATTGAAACCCTTGTGTACTGTTGGTAGGAATGTAAAATGGTATAGCCCCTATGGAAAACAGTACAGAGGTTCCTCAAAAAAATTAAAAATAGAATTACTATATGATCTAGCAATTCCACTTCTGAGTATGTACTCAAAAGAATCGAAAGCAGGGTCTCAAAGAGATATTTACACACCCATGTTCATAGCAGCATTATTCACAATAGCCAAGATGTAGGAGTGACCCAAGTGCTTATGATGGATGAATGGATAAACAAAATGTGGTACACACATATAATGGAATATTAGTTAGCCTTAAATTTAAAAAAGGAGATTCTGACACATGCTACAACATGGATGAACCTTGAGGACATTATGCTAAGTGAAATAAGTCAGTCACAAAAAGACAAATACTGTATGATTCCACTTATAAGAGGTACCTAGAGTAGTCAAGTTCATAGAAACGGAAAGTAGAATGCTGGCTGCCAGAGACTGGGGGAAGGGGAAACCACAGTTGTTAGTTAATGGGCATAGAGTTTCAGTTTTGAAGATGAAAAGTTCTGGAGACTGGTTGCACAACAATGTGAATATACTTAGTGATACTGAACTGTACAGTTAAAAATTAATTTTAGGGCTTCCCTGGTGGCGCAGGGGTTGAGAGTCTGCCTGCCGATGCA